>NC_054873.1:42485889-43100889 GCF_018320785.1 Cheilinus undulatus
CGTAAACTGAGCAGCAAAACACAAATGCACACTGGTGAGTAAGTCAGAAAGTTTGACTTATTCTGCAAAACAAAAAAACAAGTCTCCAGCTAAGTAAAACTGGTGGTCTCATTCACCAATATCTTCTTTAGATTTCACAGAAATTAAATGTTCATAACTGTGGGTAAAAATTTCTTCTTAAGACTGGTAAATGAGGCCTGTTGAGCCAGTGACAGGAAAGAAAAAGTTCAGTTAGTCTTTGCGCTTCAGTTGGACGGATGTGGGGGGTACAGCTGAATGCTGAGCATCAAATTATTCTATTGAAGTCGAATCAGAATCTGTATATCAATTAGCCTGGAAAATTGAAAAATCATTATTACAAAACCCCAAGATGACATCTCATGTTTCTTGTTTTGTCCAAAACCAGTAGACATGAAGTTTACTGTCAGGAAGGGGTCCAGAGAAATTGTTCCTGTTCAAGTAGGCTACATGAACTTTTGAGAACTTATTAGGGATGCATGATAATTATCAGTATTTATAAATGATCGGAGGATATTGCATATATTTTACGTGTTTTTATTATTCCGATAATAAAATATTAACCAATAAAATCCACCCAGGGCCTCCCCTGGCCAAAGTGAGGCCCTAAGCAGACTCCGATATTACCCCAGATGTGTATAAATACATCGAACTAACTTCTTTTTTAAATCAACAATTGAAGAAAAATGATCAATTATCGGTATCAGTTCAAAAAAATACTTACCATGAATCACAAGAACTTATCAACAACCCATATTAAAATATCAACAAAATCTTTTCATGGTGAAAACCAAAAATTAGAGTGACTACAGCCCTTCTCTCTATAATTGTGAAGATTTGAGTGATGAAATAGTACCAACAGTCTTTAAGAACACTTGGTTGTATACCTCCTCCTCTGTTCAGTGTGGGATGATAAAAATAACTTTTATTTTTTGAATGTGGAAGAACAAAAACTGTAAATAATAATGTCAAAGTAACAACGATTATGTTCCGTAAACCATGAATGTCAGTTGAATGTGATACATACTGACAGTCAAATTAATAGATTATCAATAAGGATGCATACATGCATCAGCCAGTTTCAGCTCTATTTACAAACACTGGCCATTGGCCAAATTATGTGGCATGAACAGATATCCGTTATCAGTGTTAATCTGTAATGTCCAAATTATTTTATGCTGGCATCTGGTATCTCGAGCTGCTGATTTAAATAGGAAATTTTTTACAGGGCAAAATAATGAATCTGTTGGGTAAACTCTGATCTAATTTTAAGGTCAACTGTGAGAGAAAATGTTGACATACAAGGAGTGCTACACCAAAACAGGAATTTAAAATGAAACTAAAAACTAGTGACACAAGTATGTAAGTATTTTTTGAAACGATGCTGGTAATAGATATTCTCCTACTCCTGATGGCTGATTAACAGTAACAACTGATTATTTTTTTAATTGTTGATTTTAAAAAGAAGTTAACAGAATGTATTTATGCACATCTGAGAGTAAGACAGTTGAATATGTAGTGAGCAGAGATATTTATAACCAATTCTAACTGACATCACTCATGTTTACATCAAAAAACAAAGATCAGTTCTGACTTTACAAGTGTTATTCTTTTTTAGTTTTGCCTAAAACATTTTTGCACCAAAGTACAACATAAACCAACATCTGAAATACTCTGGTTTTAAAGAGTGTGCTTTTTTCACTTAAGCCATGAAATGATTTTAAATCTCTAGAATAAAAGTTGAATCTGACATCTTAATCGGCTAAAAAAAATTCAGCCAACACAAGTCCAACCAGACATGTTAAAACAGGAGGTTTTCAAATAAGTAAAATTAAGTAGAGATGCAAAATATGCACTGACGTAAGTCCTATCGAAGGTAAGTCAAAAAAAATGTTTTGTACAGCATTACTACAATGGTGTTGTCTGTGGTTTAACTTCTGTTTCAGAAGTTGTTGATCAAACTGTGAACGAAACAACATTAAACAGAGCAGGCGGGGCAGGGGTACGTCTAAGAAGTAGCAGTGGATCAGGAGTGTGTGAGACGGATATTGTCAGTAATAGCTTGGCCTTCTGTCTGTCTCAGGCAAAGTTTCTGCAGTTTTAAAATGCCAGCTGAATCAGCACTGCATCTCCATCAAGCCTCTGGCCTGGTGCTAATGTTAGGGTGCTATCAGTGCACTCTATCAGTTAATAAACTACAATCCAAATAATAAAAATATATCAAATACAGTATATGCAATATCTGCTGATAATTTATCAGTTCAGATAATTATTATGCATCTCTAATAAAAACCGTCTGTATTAAATGTTAGTATAAACATCGCTATCTGCCCTTGTTTTCACAATCAGTGCATCTCTAATAACCTCTTTCAGATTTAAACATATTTTGACCACATATTGTTTTAATTCACACACCCACGTTCATCATTGTATTTTTATCATTGCCTTTTCTTGAAAAATTAATGAAAATATTTGTGATGTGAATGATAACCTAAGAATGAAAGACTCTAAAATGATTTGGCACTATTTTCATCAAATCACATTTATTAAATTTATCTCCAACCACTGACATCAATTCTTAATTTAGCGTCCATTTTTTTAACTCACACCTATTTTCAATCCCCTCCGCCTTTACCATTTACATTCTTCATATAAAACAAAGAGAATAATTATAGCCATAATTATTTGTTCCTGAATTCTTCAGTGTCTGACTGGAGTTCATCTTTCAAAGGCCATAGTAGAGGGTAGAACAGAAGTATTAACACTTAAATGCACTCTTTATCTCAGTATGAATAGCTGAATATTTGCTTGCTTTCTATGATATTACAAGCACAAACACAAACTAAAGACATTCAAATTACAGAACAAGGTCACTGTATGCTTGTGGTTAGAGCAGCGATTCAAACTCAAGGGAAGTTCCACAAACTGTTGAAAGAGAAAGGGCTGAATGAAACCACAGCAGGAAGAGATTATGCAACCAGTAAAGTCTCCATGGTAACCTGTACATAACCTGCCAGGAGGACTTCTCTGACCTCACATAACCTCACAGCCTTATTATATGATCATGACATATTTTTATTCTCAAAGCTGCACTGAGGTCAATATCAGGAACAACTTAGCATTGTAGTTTTCAACACAAATAATAATGGCACTCATACATATCTATTGGACTGAAGATATCTGTGCTCTTATAAAAGAATAAGAATAAAGGAAAGAGACTCAGTTATGCTCTTACTGATTAGTTACCTTACATAAACAGCACTGCCACCCTCAACAGACTCATGATCCTTACATGCAAACTCCAGGTAGTGACAACGCCAGAGCCACTTACCTAACCACATGGCCCCCAAAGAGCAGGATATCACTAGGGTTGCCAAGTGGGAACCTCTCTTCACAAGTATTTCCACTGAATAGTCTAATAACACCCCAGAGAGGCTGGACACGGAGCTCCAGCTTCCCAAAGTCAGCCCCCCCCATGCCAACATGAAGACCTCCTTTGTGTTACCTCATCAACCAATTAATAGAGCTGCCTGATTATGGCATGATTCAAAATCACTATTATTTGATTGTTATTGAGATAATAATTAATGAACACAATTACTGACTGATTTTGCATCCGTGCATGAATTTCATCTGATAAGACTGCAGTAAATTGTTGTGTTGCCTTGAGAAGCAGTCACAGCTTTGTAACATAAAGAGCTCAAATTTCTTGGTTTCATAAATTTCATTATGACTAAGTTTAAACAGGAAAGGATTAAGGGATATACTCTCAAGTAAGTTTAAATTAATGCATTTCAATAAAACACAATAATCGCTTAGTTAAACCGGCCATTTGTCATAACACACAGTTGTGGTTTAAGTTATTGTGCAGATCTCAGGAAAACAATATCTTTAACATTTACAAATGTGAACTTAATAAACATAAAGGTGCAAATAAAAAAATCTTGCACTACATGCTCCGCAAGAGCCAGTGAGGGAGGCAGAGTGAGCTCTTAAATGAATAAATATCACCTGCAACCTGGTGATTTGAATAATTTAAATAGCATGTGAAAACAGCCTTTGTGAAGACAGCTTGACAGGCACCTGAAGAACTGTCAGTAAGACTTTGCAAAGTGACTTCAATAACAAAATAACTGCCCCGGAAACAACTTCAGAATAAAAACATTGTTGTAAAACATGGGGCATTTTATAGTTGAAAAAAACTGAAAACTGAACATGCTTTTATGTTGAAATAAATTCTAGAAGTTAGCGATGAAAGGATATATCCTGGATCGACTAAAAATCTATATCAAAATCTATCAAATCTAAATCAAACTAGAAAAACACTCAGAAAGCGCAGACCTCCACATCAGCCCTATCTCCCAATACTGAAGAATCCTTTAAAAACATGCCTGGATCCAGACGGTGATCTGGATCACTCCCAAAATCTATTCGCCGATTACTCCCTCCCTGGGGAGGTGGCGACACGGTGAGGCAAGCATTGGCTTCGCTACGTGTGGAAGTCATGGCAGAGGGTGAATATTCCTCTATTCCTCCAGCATTGTGAGTATTCTCGCTACAATTTGCTGACAGCAGCAGCTGTTGAGTCTCAGCAGAACCATGCCTCCCCCAGTAGGCCCAGGGGGCCCTCAACTGCCCCTCGAGCCCACCTACCACCACACTACACTTTGTAGTTTTCAGAGGAATACCTTAGGGAGCTACATGCCAGTTGGAAAGATACTGGGATGCACTCCCCTCTCTCAGCTGACGGTCAAGCCCTGGTGGCCATGCATGATGCGCCAAGAGCTGGCCTGGATCTTATGCCAGCTGTAGAGCCTGCCATCACATCCCTCATCATGTCTCCTGAGGAGTCACTGGGGCCAGCTGTCAGGTGCCCTCGACCCCAGTGTCGGGTCACGCACGACCTTCTCAACAGGACTTATAATGCCAGAGCATGTGCCGGCCATATCAGCAACTCCCTGGCTCACCTCATGTTTGCCCTCTCTGCTTCCCTGCAGGAGGGCAGAGTGGAGGCTTCCTCCATCAGTCTCAGAGATGCGTCATTGCAGGCCTTTGCACTGATGTCAAGGGAACTTGGAAGGATGATGTCCTTCCTGGCAGCCAGTTTGAACCAGGAAGGATGATGTCATTCCTGGTTCAAACTGGCCACCAGGTATGACTCGACATTCTCAACAGGACTTATAATCCCGGAGCATGTGACGGCCATATTGGCAACTCCCTGGCTCCCCTCATGTTTGCCCTCTCTGCTTCCCTGCAGGAGAGCAGAGTGGGGGCTTCCTCCATCAGTCTCAGTGACGTGTCATTGCAGGCCTTTGCACTGATGTCAAGGGAACTTGGAAGGATGATGTTCTTTTCTGGCAGCCAGTTTGAACCAGGAAGGAGGATGTCCTTCCTGGTTCAAACTGGCCACCAGGTCTGACTCGTACAGTCACCCCTGACAGAGGCATGTAGGAGGACCCTCAGGAGTGTTCCGGTGACACCAGGAGAGCTGTTTGGTTCAGCTGCGATGGAGGCGCTGGAGCGAACCGTTTAAGCTCGGCAGACTAGGCAGCAGCTTTCGAGTCTCAGCAGAACCATGCCTCCCCCCAGCAGGCCCAGGGCCCCTCAACTGCCCCTCGAGCCCACCCACCACCACCACGGACTCACTCCACTGGCTGGCATGGGCCTCTGCATCCTGCCCAGAGGCTGGACAGGGACTTTCGTGCCAGGGACTTTTGCGGCACTGCCCACTCGTTCTACAGACCACCTCCGGCCCCGGATCCTATCCGCCACCCCTCCAGGGCCTCTAGGGGCCAGGGGGTTTGGGACTGAGGTCTAGGGGCCGGGGGGCCTGAGACTGAGGTCTTGGGGCTGGCTGTTGGGTACTTTTCACACTAGCAGCTCGAATTTTGGGCTGCACACGCTTTAGACCCCTGGGTGGTTGCCACCTTAACCCACAGGTACAAGCTACAGTTCCGATGCCGGCCCCCTTCCCCCCTTCCGGATCAAAATCACAATCATCAGCGACCCGCCGAAAGCCCTAGCACTGGACCAGGAGTTATCCGCCCTCCTGGCAAAGAATGCAATCAAGACCGTAGATCCTCTGTTGCACCACAGAGGCTTCTATCTGACTTACTTCTTGTCACAAAAAAGACCGGCGGATTTTGTCCAGTTGTGAAGTGGAGCTGTATACTCCAGTGGTGGAAAGAAAACTCCATTTTTCTGCTATCAAGAGCATGTCTCTATATTCCAGCCATTACTGTCCCAAGTTAAAGGGTTTACAAGACTGCAGAGGATTTTGTGAATGTTCAGAGAAGTTACTTTCTGCCTGAGAATGTAAATAAATATGTAATGAATATGAAAAATGTGAAGGTGTTGTTTGAGTCAGAAAGTAACATTAAAATTAAAAAAGACTACCTACATACTTACTATGTAAGAGTAAATATGTTTTGAAATGTTCCATTGAAAATTGTTGATTCCCTTTTCAATTGGAAATGAATCTAAACTACACTACACTCAAAGATTTGAATTGTAACATGGACCCAAAATTGGGATTTGAATCAAATATACCGACTGTATTCTTACATCCCTACCTGAAGGACATCATGCCTGACATTCTGCTGTATTGACTGGCAGGATCCATACAGTGGATGTGCTTTGACAGACACTGGTTAGGAACTCTCTATACCTCACCTAGCATGATTGCCCATTCAATGGCTTCAGACTGAGCTATGCTACACTTTGTTGCTCATGATGTATAAATTGAAATGTTTTATTTACTCTTCACCAAAAATTGGAACATTGAGTGCTATCAGGCACACTGCCGTGAGCACTTACTCTGCTTTTAGGCCAGGCGCGTTTGCTCCATTAACCACACATGACAAAAGGAGTGCATCACAGCATGTGGCACTGTAATCATTTAGCCTCGATTAGCTTGTTTTTCTGGTTGTAGAAAGCCAAAATCAGAAATGAAAGTGAATCTCAATTAATTGCCCAGCACTACAGCATAGCCATCACACCATCTTCAAATGACCTAGGTAGTGACTATAACAGCTCTACCTATTCTGCCACATGGCCCCTAATGATGTGTTTTTTTTTTTTTGTCATTTTTGCAATACTGTTGCAGAGAAGAAAAACTAGGACAATCTGGTTAACAGACTATTAACTACTCTGCATTTTCTAACAAACTAAATAAAAAAGACAGGTTTTGAGTCGGTAATCCCGTACTTCTCTGTTTGGACACATTTCTGGTAAGGAGTGAGGGCAGTCAAAGAGTGGGTGTGACACAGAGCGTAAAAGGGATGTGGTTGCAAAAGTGAGAAGCCAAGGCAAGGTCACCTTGAAAGAAAACAGTGATGACACATCAGCCGAGAGTATTACAACACGCCATCCATCCTTAAGTATAATACAGACAAGATGTAGATTCATCTTTGTTGCACAATTTCTGGATAAATCTGAACTACAATTACTGAATTTCATGAGAAAAGGCGTTCATTCCAAATGAAAAAAATCCACTCTGAACTATCAAGCTGTTACACGTGCCTTTCTCGATCTGAGGAGGACAAATGACACATTACCTGGATATGTGGGAGTAGTTTTAGTACACCTGCACAAAAAAACCTAGTAGCAGCAAAATACACCGCATACCTAGATTGAGAGTATGACTGAGGGTGTGTGACCTTCACTAACAAAGATGGAGGTGTTTCCTGGAAGGAGAAGAGCTTCTTAGAATAACTTGGTGGCTGTATGAGAGCAAAAAGCCTAAAATCTGAGTTAACTCTGTGACCTACTTACCTATATTGATAATCTTGAGAGGACTGGTGGCTTACTCCTATATGCAGCTTGGGTACTGCTGACAGTTAAGCCTTATTGACCGATAATCCTTCCAACCTGAAGAGATGCTACATGATAGCTCCTGTTTCAGGGGTCAGAATGTGCATCACATCTTTATACCAAAGCAGAGCTTCAGCAGACGGCTACATTCCTGACTTACCTTTTCTGTTGGACGGTTAGCCTATATGTTGTCACTTAAAGGCACTGCCTTACAACTTCTACATTTATACCCGTTTCATACAACATCTTCACCTATCGAAGCATACTCTTGTCCTTTTGGCATTGGTTTTAACTGTGGTGTTTTTAGAGCAAGACAAAACAGTATATAGTTTTACAATCACAATTTGCTCAGCTCCCTCCACAGATTACTACTAAATGGTTCCTGCTTAGTTTCAGCAGCCCTGTTCCTGCCAGCTTACACTGGCTGTTTGGGTCATTTTAAATAGCCTTAAATGGCCTCATACCGAGATATACTGACCGCAGTCACAGGCTGCAGCTCTGCTTGACCCAGATCCTGTCTTGTAACTACAGGTGATTGAGCCTTTGTGTTCAGAATCCTCAGGCTTTAAATGTCTCCTTTTATCTTTACAATTTTAAACTTCTGTTTCGTCTGTGCCTAAGTTTATTGAAACTCGAAAATTTGCATTATTGTTATTATGTCATTATTGTTATTATCATTATTAACATCAATACTACATGCAAATACATTCAATCAAATTACTGGTCATAGTTTTGTTGTCATAGTATGTTTGAAATTGTAACTTACTGGAAGAAACGTAGTCAAGTACCAAAATTGCCTCTGAGCCATTCAGAATGTGCCACTTAACTATATATAAACAAAGAAAATCCCCCATCAAAACCCCTATGGTGCCCATCTGACACATCAAGAACAGTGCCTCACCACTATCATAAGAAACCTGATCCAACTCAGGGATGACAAAGCTGCTGATATGCCTGACAGACGCATAAGTTTGAGTTTCATTCTTCATTGTGGGTTTCAATTAGCATGTTTACATTAGGAATGTGCACCAACAACCAGCTAAAAGGTTTCATTTAGATCCCCTGGTAGTCTGCACCAGAATTGCAAGTTGGTTAAACTTTTTTATAATATTTTTTATTCAAAAAATTCTGGTCAAACGCTCTGTTTAAACTGTATCCAACTGTCTGCAACTAGTAGCCCATTGTTGTTCCTAATGGCTACTGTCTTGCTGCCGCAGTGCTCTGTAACACGATTTAAACAACAGTAACTGATAGCATGTTGAAGGACTGCGTAGATTAGCACTATCATAAACTTAAAAAAGGGGAGAGTTGCCCAGAGGCTGTGTGAAGTTACACTCTCATATAACCGAAGCAATGAGTGATAATATTCAGCATAGGATTGTGAATGTTAACCTGCAAAGAGGACAGGAAGCCGGCGGTGTTAGCATTGCTAACTTTAGCCACATTCTGAAAACAAACTTTGCACTGTTATGCTGGGAAGCTGGTTTACCAATACAGTGTGAACTTAGTTTACAGAATGTATTAACTTGACTTTAGAATAACTGGCTAAAGAAGAAAACTAGAATTCGCCTTAATTTGGATCTGAAACTGTTCAACTGGGAACATCACTCATTTACATGAACAGTAAAGTGCTTGGATATCTAACTGGTCAACTATTTTTAGCATTCTCCCAATACACATGCATAGTTGGTGTATTGATTAATTGACTGGAGCTTATTCAGATGTATTACATATATCTAAAAAATACATTGATTTTCTATGTTAGGTGGCATTATGCCCCTTTTCAGCTCGTAACTATGAACCTTCTTCCTTGCTAACAAATTAGAAAGCAGCTAACTGTATATAAACATGGACAAACTATACAGCCCTGTGTATTTCATCATACAGCTTATTGTGGGCATGACAGGTTTTAATTTGCAGAACTGTGTGTGCATGTGCGATTGATAGACTCACGACATCGCCACATTGCTGCCATCTATGATGATGTGTCTGAGGTCCGGACGTCCTGGCTCGTTTGGCAGCTTCAGAGTGTAAGGTGTCCTCAGTGACTGATGGAAACGAGCTAATCCGGTAACAGGGGGTACTGGGGGGTCGTTTGTGGGTGGAGTCCTTGCTCCAACCCCGTGTAGGCCCATGTGGCTGATTGTTTGATACGCTGAGGCAGAGGGCCGGCTGATAGGCTGAGCAGCCTGTAGACAAAATAAAAATACTTATAACAGAGAACAACAACCCAGATTGTCCTTATCCGCTGTAAGATTAGGATACTGACTTGCTACTTGCTTGGAAATAAAAAATGAAAAAGATTTAAATATTTTACTAAAAAAAAAAACAACAAAAAAACCCCCATCTTTATGTTTTATGCTTTTTGACTATCAAAGATATAATAAGATCCAAATAGATTTTTGAGTACACTACATGGATTTATCTTGTTGTTTTTATCATCTTTGTCTCAGGAAAGTAAAAATTTAACAGTGAAATAAATCTTTAAACACCTCACCTTCCAATAAATACTCCCTCCTAGGTTGATTAATAACTTTATGAAATTGTCAATGTAAAAATCATAATGCCTGGATTCCTTTTTCCTTTCTTCTTTGTCATTTCCACTCATTCAGCCATAGGTATTTGGATTAGAAAAATACGTTATTGTGCCCACTCAAGAAAGTGAACATTAAATGAGTACAACACGTTAACAGATGAAGAGGGACTTGAAGATGATACTCACGCTGGGGTTTGAAGCTAAAGAGGTGGTGGTGGCAGTCAGCCACTGAGGCGTGCTCCGCAGCGCTGTCACACTCTCAACTTTCACCGATCCTCCCAAAGTCTGAGTCCCACCCCTTGCCAGAAAGTCTCTCTGTGACACGCTGGCTCCTCCTCGCGCCAAATAGTCAGCTCTGGATCCTGACTGGATGTCAAGGTGTGGTGCTGTCGTCATGCGGGATGTCCTACTATCTGCCGTTTTGGCATTTGTGGTGACGACGTCGTCATCGTCGATGGTAATGATCTCGTAGCTTCCGATTCCACCTTGAGCACTCAAGCTCCTCTTTACAATAAATAATAAACACATTATTAATCATTGTGAAAGAAACCTGTATCATACTTCATAACACCCTACATTTGGTAACAGACTTCAGTCAAAGCTGCGATATACGATTTGTAAGATTTGTGAGTCATCTAGCCCATCAAAGCTGCTGAGCTGATGAGAAGCAAGGTGACTACTGGAAACAAGAAAAAAACAGTATCTTAAATTCAGTGATATTAATCACAAGATATAAAAAACTACTGGAAATGATCTGAGAAGAACAGATCTGAAGATAAAAATGGGGCAAAGGCAGCTATGAAGAACTCCCATGATACATCATCATGTGTTACTGTGTCAAGATATGTTTATGGTGTCATAAATTAAATACTTGATAATTTCACAGGTGAGATGAAGGAAAAGATGAAAAGTGAAGTAGTTTTAGTATGGTTATTTGAAAGGTACTATTTAGAAACAGCTCAGTCAACTGAACTATGGTGTTCTCAGATTTCAAACCATCAAAGCCTCAC
Organism: Cheilinus undulatus; assembly: GCF_018320785.1. Lineage (NCBI taxonomy): Eukaryota > Metazoa > Chordata > Actinopteri > Labriformes > Labridae > Cheilinus > Cheilinus undulatus. The sequence continues at coordinate 42,497,266 of NC_054873.1, forward strand.
AGATGGTTAGGGGCGGGTATTGATAAAATATTGGTGTTTAGCAAAAGAAAGAGGAACAAAACTGGCTTTCTGTGAAAGAGTGTACCTTATGAGTTCTGGTCTCCTTGCACCGTGCGACTGTAGTGGTGGATGATGACGACAAGGAGGTGGAGAAGGGAGTGTCCGGGGAGCACAAGGAGTTCAATCTTCTTTCCTTTTCCTTCTCTTTTGACCCCTCTTTTTCACAGCGTTTTGTTTCTTCAACAATTTTCTCCAGAAGAAGGAAGGTATCTTCTGTTTGTCCTGTCTCCTTAAGAACATGCTCCACCACTTCCTGCTGATAACCCATAGTTCTGAAGGACACAAGTTTTATAAGTTTCATATGTCATTGTTTATGAGATTAAAAGATATACTGATATTTTTCTGAATTTGTCCAAAAACATACTTTCTGGCCCAAATATAAACTGTTTATGACCTTTACCTGAAGAAATTGACCAAACAGCGTAGGTTAGTTTCTGGGCTGACTGCCTCCCCATCATCTGACACTCCTTCACCAGAGTCCAGTGTGATGGGACCGACAGTGTTTGCTTTCGCTGAAGAAGAGAAGGATGAAGAAGCTGCGGGAGTTTTGGATCTACAGCTGCTGCTGCTGCCTCGTCCCTCTCTGTCCCTCTGTCGCTCCCTCTCTCTTGCCCGCTCGGGCGACTCGTCCCTTCGTTCCAGAGAGTACTGTCTCTTTGTGTCCCGAGTCTCACTCTCAGATGAGCGCCGTTTGTGCGAGGGCCGAGTACCATTTAGCAGGACTGCTTCAGAGCTTGAGCCCAATGCTCCTCCTGCTTTTCCTCCTCCACCCATGGATGCTGCACTGGCTCCTCTGTCCTCAAAGCTAGTGTCCAGGATTCGGTTGGAGAGCTCTGTAACAGGAGTACTGCTTTTTGAGCGGTCCTGGTCGACCTCTGCCATGCTAGGATGAAGTGTCTTGTTGATCTGACCCTGGAAAAAGGAAACATCAGAAATCATATCACTGAAGACAATACAGCTGAAGTTCCTCTCAATCTTGAATCCTTGCTTTAGTCATGATTCATACCATATTTTCCTACATGCACATGTTGTCAACCTACTAAGAGTTTGTGTAACCTTTAAAGTGGCACAGATGTGTGGAACTTTAAAATTTATGGTTTAAAATATTAGTCTGTTGAAGCACAAGGAGCATGACAAAATCTGCTGATATACACAAGCTTACATGATTCTGCTGCAGTTAAGATTTTTCACTGATTTTTTTTTTACCTTGTAATCATCACAAGACCAGCTAATCATCTCAGACCCTTGGAGGGTCACATGTCTACTGACCCTGAGATAAGGTTTAAATCCTGAGATAAGCAAGGTCAGAAGTAAAAACAACATACAGGTCTCTAGGTTTGATAAGTCTCACAAATGTTGAGCATTTACAGCTGTGAGTTTACCGAGGAAACAAAAAGAAGCTTCCTAGCTGTGACTACTGTAAAACTCTTCCTCCACCAATGACATGCAGGCCTTCACAGCAGTGGTACAGGCAGCACTGAGGATTGTACAGACCTTGAATAATTTTTTATATGCAGCACTATTTTACACAAGAGTATTTTAAATTCATATGCTTCTACAATCAGAAGATTAACTTTGTAATCAAAGACACTGGGGACTGTACTGATTAATTCCTGTCAATGATGAGTAAAGACAGCTTTAATACTTGGTTATAAGAGAAGGGAGGATCATGGAGCCAGGTTTCATTGCAAAAATTAAGAAAAAAGTTACGGTAAACCACCTGTGGCTTTGTTGGCTTCTCATTATCATGTTGTCAATAACACCTTTATCTAGAATATTTGTGTCACCAGGGTTTCAATCAGATTGACCAGGGCATTTTCACAGTGAATGTTCACGAAACGAGTTGTCAACTATTTCAGATACAGTACAAAGTGACAACAAATTGACAAATCTACTTAGAGAATAAGAATTCAAACCATACTATAGAGCACACCACTGATTGTCATTCTCATATATTTTCTTCAGAAGTAGTTATTACTTCTGAAACTGAAGCTTAAAAAATGAATTGGCTGAGTGGCTTTTCAATGGTTCACTGATTCAACAGTGATTCTGCAGACTCTAGAGCCTAGGTATATGCTGTAAAGATGACAGTCCACAAGGTTTTTTTATCATATATGCAGTTCCTTGTCCTGTCTTTTCAGTTTCTTTCAAACAAGCCATTTCCACACTCATCTTGTGCACTTCTAATTCATGGTTCCTAAAAAGAAACTTACAACTAAGGATGGACAAAGAGTCCTGAATATTTAAACAATCATTAATTTATTTTTATAAAAATTGAAGATTTGATGTTATTGTTATCTTAATTTAAAACTTCAGTGTCCATTATTTTTACTGGTACCTGGTTGTGATAAAGTGCTATCACCAGACAGTGGCTGTGGCACATCTGAAAGCTGTTTAAGTGCCACTAAATAACAACAGAAGAAGAAAGCAGTTGCAGTGCAGAGGCTAACTTTATCCATGTTACTATTTTATGTACGTAATCAGTAAAAGAACTAAATGGATAATCATTGAAACAACTAAATGGATAATTTGATACTAAATTAAGTAACTATGAGCAATGCTATATTTTTCAGCCTGTTGAAGGTTAATTCCATAATGCATTAGCATCAGTCTATCAAAGCCAGATTTAAATCCCTGTCCATCTCTTGAAATCTTCAGATGTTCAATGAATAATTGCCTGTGACTTTCAAAAGATCAATTTTCCTTGAAATGTGTATCCCTACTTACTATTTTACTTCACAATCATCTTAAACTTAAAAGCTGACTCCTCAAGGCAGTCAACAAACATTTTTACCAGCAACTGTCAAAGATCCCTCCCTTCAGACTGGTATTCCAGACTTTAAATGGTAAAATCATACTGGTGACAATCTCACACTGTGGTTTAGTTGTAATCAATACATTACAAAAGGTTTGCACAAACCAGTGGGGATGTGTTGGTGGTAGTGGGGCTATGAGCCAGTCCCAGTAACTCTTCCTTCAGGGCACTAGGCAGTAGAAGAAGCTCCATAGTGTACTTATCGTCACGTTCCTCCACAAAAGATTTGAATGCTCGTTTCACTGCTGGCTCTCTATCACTCGGTAGACTTCGTTTCTCCTGGAAACAACAAGAATACACACCCAATCAGTTGTGATAGTGTCACATTTATTGTTTGTTTTCCTATCTTAAAAATAGGGTCAAACTTTAATTTTCTACAAAACTGTTTAAACTCTGGACTAATCTGACTCTTGGTTGATTACTGGTTCAGTGTTTTAACATCAGAAAATAATCAAGTTTGCTTTTGAATTTCCTGATGCCCATTTTGATTTCTCCAAAAGGCTAATTTTATCACACATGAAACACACACTGTTCAATGAATATCCAATAAATCAAGTACTTTTTCATGCTTATGAGATTGAGATTAAGAATATGGTTTAATACCTCTATTTATAGAGGTCTTCACAATGCATGTGTTTATAATGAAAGCGATTACTGAAGGCAGCTGTACCCTATATTTTTGCAACTTATGCACCGATGTTCATACCATCCTTTACAACAAGAGTATAATTAAAGTTGTATGATCACAGATCAATGATGGCCTCACCTGGAAAAGCGCTACAAATTGCTGGACTCTGCTCTGGGCCATCACAACTGGTTCAGCTTGACCCAACAGCCGCAGGTGGCCTGGCTCGGGCACCAAAACTTCAGCACTTGTGTCCCGTATAAGTCTGTCCAGGAAGAGGCCCCGGGCACCAGCAAAGATGCAATGCATGTCTACTGGGTACCGCTCTTCCTTCTGAAGTTCAGGGTCGCAGAGTCCTCGGACATATTCCTGCATGGCAAGGAGAAGAAATACTGTCACAGCAGCACAACACTATCCAACTGCATCATTATAATAAAAACAGCCATTTAGGGATGCATGATGTTAAACTTAACACATGCATCTTGTCCCAAAAGTGTCATAAATTATTATCAGGACTTTTGTCTAAGTGCAAAAGCACTAAAATTTAAAGCGTCCTAGGGTTTCTGGAAAGGCGCTATATAAATTCAAGATATTATTATTATTAAAAAATAACAGTTTATTGATAAATGTAGAAAAAAATGTCCATCTTGACATACAAATTCTTTTTAAGTTAAAAGGTGAAAAGCTATTAAATAGATGCTGCCAGGCTAGTAGGTGCCCCATATACCATTAATCTTAATTAACTGTAGTTTAAATCACATTTTAAAAAATGATATTATTTTGTGTTTTAAAACAAAATGAAAAGTCTTTACTGACAATGAGACAATTCTTGATTTGGGAATCAAAATAAATGCAAAGGGAATCAAATGAATGCAAATAAATAGAATTAATTATCTTACATTTACATTTCTTATTCAAATTAGCACAACTTAGAGGTAGGAGACACAAAGTCCTGTCTGAAAAATAAAGTGTGTTTAAAGTGTCAGAACATTATGAATCCGTAGGAGCACATGTACACAATGACTAGTTGATGTCCATTGATTCCTAGTTAATGTGACAACATCGACACTTCCAGTGTATTTTGCATTCTCTGTGTAGGTACTTCAGTGCACATATCTAATAAAGCTAATAGTTTTTCTAAAGAAAATGTTACTAAACGTGTTTACTTTGGGGCTGTAGTCAACCAAAGAAAAACTTGGTCGACCAAAATCGCACCCAGGCACCAATTAATTGATTGGTCGTTCAAGTTGGCATTAATATATCTTTTTGGCTCATCACGTCTTACTATATAATATAATTAATTGCGAGACGATCAGCGCACACCTGCCTTTGATCTCCGTGATCCCGGTGCAGTAACTCTTCAAACTCATACAGCCAACAAAATAACCACAGGTCATCGTTTTTCATCCATTTATCACGGTAACTATTAACAGGATCACTTGATCCAGCTCGCGCTGTCATTTATGAGCATAAAGCAGACGGCATGCGGCATTTATTTACGTAGGTGAGAGGAAAAAAGTTCGCTTGTCGGGACCAGCAGACATCGCCTTTTGTCACCTCTCCTTTCTGTGTGGCTGTAAGAGAAGCTGACGCTAACATGAACACTTTAAAGGGGATTATAAAAGAGATGATATTACGCAACCTATTTTCCAACAGGTGAATTAAACTGACCGTAGGAGTTGATGCAGTGAGGGAGGGCAGAGCAGAGACTCAGCAGCACCACTTCAATACAAACAGCCTGCAACTTTGTGACGAGTTGATATTTTGTTTCTGAGCGTTGGTGCTGTAAAATAACAGAAAATATCCCACTCTTCTAGCTTTGTGTGCTTCTCTACCTGTAATTCCTAGAGCTGTATTGCTCCTGTCCGCAGCAGCACATCTCTCTCTGTCAGCTGCTCACAGCTTTTGCCCACAGACCAACGTCTTGGGGGGGCGGGGCGATTCGCCGACCAGGGTGATCTTGGTCGAACTAAAGCTTTTCGACCAATTAATCGACCAATCAAATTAAAGCTGTCAGCCCTAGTTTACTTCATAAGTTGTACTGTCTTAAGCTAAAAGTACTTAACTTTCTGCTTTGATTAAAAACCTACAATGTGTCTCCAATCCCATACTCCTGTAAGTAAACTGTAAACCAGCTCACTTAGATGCAGTACAGAGCATTTAATCACAGTGGGTTAGTATTGTCACAAATGTCACACTACTGTTTTGCAATTACATGAAATGTCTAACTGCCTCTGTTTAATTCTATTAATACTTTTTTAACAGCAAGTTATGAACAGACTTTTGAAGATTTTAATCAAAATTTCACAGCTATTTTCACTCACTATTAGATTAATCTAACTTGTGTTTCTTGTTAGAAGAAAATGAACCCATTTTGCCTTAACTGCCTTTTTCTTGATTGAAAACTGCTGCTGTTGCTAATGACACATTAGCAAGCGCTCTATCTTGCTCACAGTACAATATCCGCTATGTCACACTAATATGGCACTCATCGAGAGCGCCATCATTCCAATCAATTTTTGGACCGTTTTTGAGTATACCAGTAGCATACTGCGTTTGAGTATGTAAAGGCACTATGTGCACTAATTCACTCAAAATGTTTAGAATGTGGTGTAGAAGTATGAGATTTGGGACAAAGTGCTACATTAATCCATCTATCTATCCATTATATACACCACTCATTCAAACTGTCATTGAGAGACACGGAGTACACCAAGGACTAGTCGCCAGTCAATCCATGGCTATGAACATCCAGCCAAACTCACACCTGTGGACAACTTAGAGTCACTGATTAACCTAACAAGCGCGTCTTTATCTGTAGCTGGAAGCTAGAATACCTGGAGGAAACATGCTTTTATTTAGAAAGAATATAAGAAACTTCTGATTAGAGGTGGGAGAAATAATCGATTCTTAGATGCATTGGGATGTGGAGGTAGAAGATTCTGAATCGATTTATACATGTCTAATAATCAATAATCAATATTAAATTAAATATTCAATACTGTGGAATAGCAGGAACAAAAAGGTGGAACTCTGACACGCAGTGTGTAACAGGAAGATTTAGATTACCAGCTGTTCATCTGTGAAAAAGGACATTGAAACATTTCTGTAATTTCAGAAATGTTACAAGGAAAGGATGCTGCTACCTGTGGTTCAGTGCAATTGTAAGTTTCCAGTTTACACACTTTTTCCATTAGATGATAGTGAAAATTTAACTTATCTCTATTTTTCTACATACAAATGTAATGTTTTTATTATGTTTGACACAGTGAGAACAACAGGAATGTGAATAAAAAAGTGCAGCAAAATGCATCAATAATTAAGAATCGAATTGCAGCCCTATGAATCATAATCAAATCGAATCGTGAGCTGCCTTAAGATTCCCATATCTACTTTTGATAGGTAATAACACCTTGACCACAGTGAGAACTACTATGGATCAAAAAAGTAAATCATTATAGCAAAAGAGAATTGTAAAAAAGTGAAATATTTGATATGACAAGTTGCATGTTACGTTTGACTTGGCTACTGAATCATCTGTGAGTTTTTTAAGTAATGTGAGACATTCAAAGGAGCAGGGATGTCTTCATTTTCCATCACAGTGACAGCAGGGAGATGCTACGGTGAGTGGCATCCAGCTGCTGCCCTAATATGGTGGCTTAATCATGGTGCAACAGCATAACATGCAGTGAAGGCAAATGCACTTTAGCAACTAAAGACATGAGTCTGTTAAAGCTTCAGGGGCCAAATGTTGCTCTCAGCAGTACAACGATTTTGATAATGCAGGCTTCAGATAATCTTTGTGCGCATCTTTAAAAAGAAATAATAAATCAAATAAACACAGTACAACTTGAGTATATACATTAATCTTACAGGATCTACACTCAAATTGCTTTTATCTGTGTCAGAGCCCCATTTGCCGAAGAGCAGTGAAGCTGACACGTGCTGAAACTAAACACTTGTCATTGATTCAGGGAATCTCCTGGCTCTGGGAAACATTCAGATGATTCAGCTACAAGTGGGTGTGGTAACTTCCTCTCTGGGTCACATTTTTTAGGTGTTCATGTGTAAAATGAGAGGTCAGTGAGTACTGACAATGTAAAATGACTCAATTACAAAACAGAGGAGGGAAAAGAAAGGATGACAGACTCAAAAGAGAATTAGATGACACATATTTAGGAGTGGTTTTTAAAATTAGACAACCTACTGGATGAGTATTTACTGCGTTGTTCATTTCCCAATTGAATACAGTAAACGAGAATCTGAACTGCCACTTCAGTCGACCATAGTTTCACCCTGCTTTCTTGCTGATACTGTGTGAAGCAGTTACAAACTTTGACAGCTGGTTAAAAGAGAAAGCAATGACTCAGATTATTTCAATAATCATGTGCAGCCTTTTTTTCTTTTCAGGTGAAACTACATATGGTTGTTATGGGAATTATGTCAGTGATTTCCCAAACTTAGACAAAACTTTGTCCGGTAACATAGCTTGACATTTTTTGAGTACTGTGTTTTCCTGATCACAAGTTCACCAGGTTGTCAGAGAAAAAGATCATCCCATTCTTATCTGACTGAGAGACTCTACAACAGCTGGTTAAAGAGAGAGAGGAGATACCCATGACACAAGAAGCAGAAGTGTGAAAAAAACATCTTGTACGGGAAATCACAGCGGAACAAAAAAAAAAAAAAAAAAAAAAGATGCCAACTGCTATTTTGCATTTGTAAACATAGAGTATAAATCCTCAAATGCATCTAAAGATAAGTTTTTTTTTTTTACATTGATAGTGGTATCCACCTGAATTTTGTGTTTAAATATTTGATTCAATCATATAGAGCACTTTATTTGTAGTTTAGACACACTGAGCAACAATGTTCAGGGATGGGAATCAAGAACCGGTTCCAGCTGGTTCAATCCAAAAACATCATTTACATTTATCTTAACAATTACTGTATCGATGCCTTACTTCCATGTGCCTTGAAAAGGTTTGAAGGAAAATGAAAGTAGTATTGTATTCTAATTTAAAGGAGACATATTATGCAAAAATCACTTTTTCAGGCTTTTCTAACACAAATATGTGCCCCTGGCCTGTCCACAATCCCCTCAAATACCAGAAAAATCCATTCCCTTTCTCCCTCTCTTTCTCCACCGTTCAGAAAATGTGTGCTGAAACAAGCCGTTTTCAGATTTTACACCTGGTGACCTCAACAGGAGCGTAAGCACCCGCCCCCAGGTTTGGTTGACACTCCCCCACTTGGAGGAAAGTTCCGCCCTCCTCTACTGGGAGGTTGATGGTTCAAATCCCAGTCAGGTCCTAAACTTTGGATAAAAGTGTCTGTAGCATCAGGAGTGCTGCATCCATTTCCTGAGAGGGGTGTGGTCAGGGGCGGAGTCAGACAGCTAATTACCATTTAAAGCCACAGACACAGAAACGGCTCGTTCTGAGAAGGGCTGAAATAGAGGGGGTTTTAGACACACAAAAATCCTATACTGGAGTGTTTTTTCCAGCAACAAACTTCAACAGGCATGTTTTGGGGACATCTGAGACCAATATAAACTTAAAAGGCTAAAATATGTCTCCTTTAAGTTTAGAGATCCAAGATCCAGAGAGCAGTTTGTTTTAACTGAGACATTTCCAACAAATAATATAATTTTGTATATTTCTAGCATGTTTTCCTCCCCAATAATTGATGTTAAGCATTTTTCGTTTTCAAAACTGTTTATTTGGCCAGTAAAATGTGCTTTCACTGACACTCACTGAGGGTGACATACATCTTGTTCAGTGTTCAGAGAGAAAGTGACTCAATAAAATTTGAGTTCTTAACAATGAAAACAAACAAATGAAATTCAAAATGAAAATTCACAGGAAGGAATCCATAAAGAATTAGAAAAGGACTCGTGAGAGCGCAGACCTCCGCCATTAGCCCTATATCCGTATACAGTACAGAATCCTTTAAAAAATTCCTGGATCCAGATGGTGATCCGGATCACTCCCAAAATTTAATCAGTCTTCCTTATGCCATTTCTAACATTTCGTGAAAATTTAATCAAAATCCGTCCACAACTTTTTGAGTTATGTTGCTAACAAACAAACAAACAAACTAACAAACCCTTCCGATCACATAACCTCCTTGGTGGAGATAATTAAAGTGATAAGCAGGATTGATATCAACATAATCAATTCCCATCCCTAACAATGTTTGATCTAAAGAAAAGGTACACTAAGAACCATGAAAGTGACAAAAGAATCCCAAAAGCTCGAAATAAGTGCATTAAAAAAAAATGATGTTGCAATAGTTTTTCTTTCTTTAATATATTGCTAACCTGACATGCCAGATGGATTTGTTTCACACATCCATCTGGGAAAGCTTCAATAGGAAACATTTGGAAAGAGGCAGAGGCTTTGAAAAAAACTCGGAGTGTGATTGGATGAACGTTCTGTCTGTCACATCTCTATGGGCCAATCAGTGCAACAAAACACGTGATGAAGCCACTATCAAGCTGTGAGTGCACAGCTAACGAGGAATAACAGGAAACATGGTGACTGTAGACATGTAAGTACTCGACTTTTGTTGTTTTTGAAAAGAAAACAACTCACTGCTGTTCTTTGTTCTTCTTTTAACAAAGAAATGTTGTCAAGTTCTGATAAAACTGGCGCTTTAGCAGCATTCACGCTAAGCTCTTCCCCCATAATTGCATCGTCCTCTCGCTGCTGCTGGTTAACGTCATGACTCCGCCACGCCTGAAAGTACTGCCCCTCGTCGCTGATTGGCCCTTTCAATTTCTAACCGGGCGCAAACAGTTCAGATGGGAGCTTTGCAAGATGGATTCACCAGTGAAAAACAAGGAAACGGGCGTATCCATCTGCTTCGCAAGGTTAATATATTGCAATTTTTTTTCCAAATTAAAAAAAAAACAAGATTTTAGACCAGAAACACATGCTACCTTTGTTGTTAATTTGTTACTTTTAAATCATCATTTATATATCTATTTTTTCATTTGGGTCGTTCTTCAGTTGTGTTTGGATGTCAAATATCACACTCTACAGCCCTCTGAGGGCAACTCTGACATGCACAGAAGCAAACACAGAGGAGGAAAAGAGTAGAAAGAGAAACTGCTGGTTGGAACGATTTGTTTCTTCAAAAACTTTACAAATAAACTCGTTATTTTGTTACTCAAGTGTCACCAATCAAAGTTTACCGTGTCGAGCTGCTGTGACTGTCACACTCTGCAGCTCACATAAAGCTGCAATATGAACAATCAGCTTGCTGTTAAAAGACCATATATTAATGAGCACTGGAATGAGGGGGTTCCTAATAGTGGGAATCTTACTTAGGTTCAGCCTTTGGTAAATGAGCATATGCTTTGAGCATCATGCCAGCTGTGACTGCAGCAGTGTCACCTGTAGACAGAACATAGGCTACATGATGGAGAGAGATTCTGAATGCACAGTGCTCAGTTCTCTGACTGCTGAGGGTGATATCAGACAGACTTTAATGCACATAAGTCACAGAAAAGAGAAAACTCTCAGGCTAGTTACTGGTTAAACAACAACGAAGAGGCGGCCTGACTTGGTTCAGGTAACGTGACTTAAATTGCATGTCCTGCAATGTGACTATTGATTATGTGCACTTTGCTATGGTTGTAAAATTATATAAAATTAATCTTGATTACAATATGTAAGGAAGCAAATAATTCATGCTCAGCATGTGCACATTTTACCTGTTGGATTGAGTCATGTGTATAGCTTATTGATAATACTTTCAAACTCTTGTGGTGCAATCAGATGAAGCTCGAGCTACCTCATCAGCTGCCTTCAGATTGATAAGTGCCAATTCAGTTTTGCAAAATAAATGTTTTATGGATTTATTCAGCTTTTTTAAGTGGTCTGTTGCAACCACTGGTACTGTGTAGAACAGTGGCTGCAACACTGGAGAGAACAACTTGGTATTGTTGATTTCTGGTACCTTTCAAACCAACAGTGCTCATGTAAGGAATAATTCAAAAAAAGGAGGGAAAACTTAAAAAAATAAACTGGTATAAACAATGAAGGTCCGGGCAGTGCTTGGAGTGCTTGGACCTGAATCATTTACAGTGTAATATTTGTTTGCAGCACCTGCGGTATATGCACATAGTAGCTAGATATGTTTACAGTTTTTAAAATACTACACATAATTACATCGTGCATCCTACTATATCTATGATTACATGATAGAATACTACTGTAATCGAAAGCTCACATACTCAAAGTTAGACACAATTCAGTGATTAAACAGCAAACAAGACACAAAATAATTTCCTCATTAAAGTTTGCAGACAGAAAATTATATTTTGACAGCAAGGGTTGCGTGACCAAAACTAGTGCAATAAAAAGCCCTGGCATTGCATGTCCTCACACTCAGAGAAATATACATATTGAGAAATAAAAAGGAAACTACAAAATGTGGTAATATATATGCACATATCCTGGAACAGCAAGAAACTTTTCTAAAGACTTAAATCCACCACATACAAGAGGGATGAACAAAAGCTACAACATTATAGATTTTATTTAAGCTTATGCATGGAACTCTGTGTAACAAACTGCTTTGAAACTAAGTTCATATTCCCAGAAAATGTAAGCATAAGCAAATACTAACCAGCATTTAGACGTAACACAGATGTGAACTAGTAATTCTGAAACAGAAACAAGCCCGCAATTTGTTTATGACGTCTTTTAGTTGTAAAAAAGCCAACTGTCAACCAATGACAGCACTGAAACAGATATAACGAGTTTTTAAGATTAATTTATAGATTTTTAAAAGATGTATGTAGTAAGATAATCTGATTTCTATCTATAAACTTTAGAAGTATATGTTGATGTTACAAAGTAGCCAGGAACGTCTAATGCTCTGTGAAGAGATTGTTTACAATAAGAACCAAAGTCATATACTAATCGGCCGCACATGATTTTAGTCCATATTGTCTTACAATACCACTTACATTGTCGAGCCCTACTTGAATTGTCTTTTCACATAATTTTTTGAGAGATGGGATAAAACGGCAGACACTGGAGCCAATCACAGGGCACTGACACACCTGTTCCTCAGCCACACTCCGGCAAACTGAACCGTGACGTTTATACCAGTGTAGTTATATTATATTCTCTAAATACATGAAGACAACATTATGTCAAGATAACATAAAAGTTTACGTACATAATGCAGGTAAAACATGATACAATAGCTCACCTTTGCCTTTGATACGTCCTCTCTGTTTCCTCGGAGCTGCAGCCATATCTGCCGTGATGTTTTGCCACAGTGCGGCTGTGCCGTGTGGTCTAACAGTCCAATAATGGTGAACGTTACTTTGAAAACCTGCTCCACTCGGGGTTTGGCGCATTTCAGCTCCTCTTCTTTATCCTCTAGTACAGTAAACTCGTCCACGGTGGGGGTCTCTAGCTGCTGCCTCCCGGCTGACGCAGAGAGCCTGCTGGTCGGCTGCTCTGGGCACGTTAGCTCGGTGACTCGTCTCATTCCGAGGAGGGGCCGCGTTGTTGACATTCCGCCTCTCGGTTCGACCGACGCTCCAGACAACTGTGTCTCAATATTCAAGCATTTTGCCGAATTTGGGAGCCACTTGCGTTTTCATTGGCTCTTTTGGTCCATACCAACGGCAACTAAGGGACGTTTAAACTGTCAAACGACATGAACACTGAGGCAGAGCTAGCTTAATAACTCGGAAGCCCCGAATGACGTATCCGGAAAGTCCCATACGATGACGTCATAAAAACACGACAGTGCAGCGTGCTTCTCGCGGTGAGTACGTGATATTCATCAGTGAAGTTGTTGTGAAATCAAACCATCAAAACAAACATAACATAATGTGACCTACATTCAAACGACATTGACCCTGTAGCTGAAGCTGCTGGGAGATCAAAATGATACGTTTGACATTAACCAATCACTGCTCACGCAGAGCGTGCGTATGGATTTTAAAAACCAAAAACTTAAAAAACTTCCTGTTTCCCCTGAATTGTTTTTTTCTTAAGTGAAATGAGGTTTTTGCTTCATGAAATTATTCAACTGCTTACTGGGTTGAATTTACGCCATACATTTTATCATAAAAAAATAAAAAATAAAACAAAGGAATAACCCGCTGGTCTATTTGTCGTGTCATAATAAGGAACTGTGTTGCTTTCAAAGGAGGAAATAAAATGGTGTTTTTCTCTAAATGAATAACATCATTGTTAAGGAATTAAAAAATACATTGACTGATTTTTTTTCCCTCTGTTTTCTGTTTTATTCTTTCTGTTTTTCTGAGATAATTCTTCCCGTGTTTGTCTTAATAATTAAAAAAACAAAACTCTCAGAAAATAGAAATGTAACATAAAAGAAAACAAATCTTTCCCATGTGATTGCAACGGGCTTCCAAATTAATATTTTTATGTTCATTAAGTTAGATTTTGTTGTATTTTATTATTCTTTTACTTTTTGTCTTGTACTGTTAATTTCTTTTTTTTTTTTTACTGTCATTTCTCTCAAAACTTCCTATGCAGTACATTCAATTTTCTTTTTTTCACAGCTTACAGCTCATGAAAAATCAAAATACACTATCTCAAAATATTACAATATCACAAAAAGATAAGTCCAAAAAAGGATTTATAATAGCCTACAGAAATGCTGTCCCTCTGGAAAATTATGCTCATTTATGCACTCAGCAATTATTTGGTGCTATTTTTGCACAAATAACTGCATCTATGTGACGTGGTATGGAGCCCATGAGTCTGTGGCTCTGCTAGGGTGTTATTAAGCCGAGGTTGCTCTGATAGCAGCCTTTATCATAACAATAATACATTTTATTTATCAGCGCTTTTCTCAACACTCAAGGTCACTTTACAGATAAAAACCTTTAGCTCATTTGTATTGTTGAGTCTGGTGTCTGTCATCTTTTTTTGACAATTCTCCAGAGATTCTCTATGGTGCTCGGGTCAGGCTAGTTGGCTGGCTAATCAACCACAGTGATACCATGGTCAGCGAACAAGTTTCTGATAATTTTGTGCCAAAACTTTTGGCTTAACTCTGGTCAGATGCCAAGTCCTGCTGGAAAATGAAATCAGTATCTCCATAAAGCTCTAAAAGTGCTCTAAAATCTCCTGGTAGACGGTTGACAGCATAGACTCTGGACCTAATAAAGAACAGTGGACCAGCACCAGCAGATGACATGGCACCCCAGACCATGACTGACTGTGGAAAGTGAAAACACTGGGCTTCAAGCACCTCTTGGATCTTCCAGTTGCTTTTCTCCTTAGCCCTTAGCCTTGATCCACTGACTCCAGCCTCCTTGTAAAGCTCACCCTACCTTTCTGAATCTACTTTGTTTGACAGCCCTCTGAAGGTTAAGCTCATCCCTGTTGCTTGTGCACCTTTTCCTACCACACTTTTCTCTTCCAGTCAAATTTCCATGACTATCCTTTCATACAGCCTCTGAGGACAGCCTGCCCTTTCAGCAGTGACCACACAATGCTTCTGTGGCTTACCCTCCTTGTGAAGGCTGTCAGTGATTGTCTAATGGACATTTGTCAAGTCAGCAGTCTAGCCAATGATTGTAGTTGTGTGTACTGAACCAGAGTGAGAGAACAAAGGCTCAGGAAACCTTTACAAATTGGACTTTTCCCACAATATTCTAATACTTTGAGATAGTGGATTTTAGATCTTTGTGGGCAGTAGGCCCTATTCATCAACATTAACACAGAAAAAAAGTCTTGGAATATTTTGCTTTGTATGAGATGAATCTAGAATTGATAAAAGTTTTACTTTTTGATGAACTTTTACATAACATTCAACTTTTTGAGATGCACCTGTGCATGGTGGCATAACAGGGTTTTGAAAAGTTTAGCAGCAAGAATTGAAAACAGAAGGCAACAGGTCAATGCAGGATGTAGTCAGAGAGAGAGGGTTAGGGTTTGTCCAGTAGAGGTGGGATGTAGGGGGTTTGTTGCAAAGTCAGCTGTTTCATTACTTAGAGAGCTTAGAGTTTGCAAATACAGCTAAGGAGATGTCAGATGAAGCAGTTCAGGTCAGTCAGTGGATTTGGGTGAGGAGTAATGTTTGCTGGGGATCAAAATAAAGAAATAGAGGAAAACCCCTCAACTCCCCTGTTGGTCTCCTTTCTCGCACTCCATTCTTTCATTTTCTCTCACTCCTAATGAGAATGAGGGAGTAGGGGGAGTTAGAGCTTCAGCCTAGCCTGGCAGGGGTGAGTGCTAGCTCTACTCAGGGTACCTCAGCCTAGCTCTGCTTCCCCCACTCTCTTGCTAAGCTCCCTCTCCTCATTGTTTCATGTGTACTTTTAGCAACTTCATGTGTAATGTTGGTGCTAGGAATAGTTGTGCTTGAGTAAATAGTATTAGCATTGTCACCACCTGGAGCATACATAAATGCAGCCTGGATGCTGTTCAGGCTTTAATGACCTTTTGGTATCGTAGATATGGTGCAGGATGTCTTCGTGTTGGCATGGTGGGTGGTGAGAGCTGGCATGGAGGGGGTGGCTGGGCTGCTGGAGATCACTGTTCAGCCCTCTGGAGGTGTTGTGGGACTAAATGGATGAAACACTGGCCAAGGAGGGTTCCCACCTAACTACCCTGGTGAAATGCTGGCTTTTTGCTACCAATCAGTCTGCACCACTGACTTATGGAGCCAAATAGAAAGGGTTAGGGATTTCTTCACTGAGCGCTGATCCCTTCTATAGGGCACAATTACTTGTGTTTATAAAAACTCTTTAATTTTTTTTTTTTTGGGTTAAGTTCATGTCATAATCTTCATTTACCAACGTTTCTTTCAAAAGGCCTAAAAAAATGTCCTCAATTACCATGACAGCAGCTGGAATGACTTTCTGATGCCCCTCCAGCCCCACTATGATAATGGAAAGACACGAGCAGGAAATATTCCTACCTGCGGTCCTGCAGCTGACACGGATGGTGATGCTGTTTGTGTGTGTGGGATAGAGAGAGATAGCGGGAGAGAGAGACAGAGAGAGACAGAGAGAGAGAGGGAGCAGGAGAGATAGAGGGGGAAAGAGAGAATATGACTGGAAACACTTCACCCTCAGTGTGTGAGACATTTTAAAAAGGAAACTCTGCGGGTTTCTGTCAAAGTCTGTCCCGACTTCACTCAGGTCATGCATGACAATCGGACCGCACAGTGTGAGCACATAAATCGTGCGCGATGGTCTTGTGTCGTAAGTGATTCAGACGCACGGTATAAAGGCCGGCTCAGACTACACTAATTCAGCCAGATTTTAGCCCAACTGCAATGTTGCAGCTCATCGTCAAAACCTGGGCCGATTTAGAGCGTTGGGAACGACAAACGGTCTTGTAGTATTACATAATTAGCAACACGTCCAAGACACGTCAGAATAAGAAGACAAAATGAAGTTACTGGATTTATTGACTTCATTTAATTAGCATTAGTATATTTTACATTTATGCTGTGGTAAGAAACACAATAATTATACATTCTGGGGAAAATTTAAGAACAGATTCACCTGTGGCTGCCACTTTTGCACTCTGGATAGTGATGTGACATTGTTCTTAATTCCATGGAGTGTCATCTTTAAAACTTTTTTAATTTTAACTTTCATGCTGTTTTTAATGAAGAAGTTACTGTAATGTAGATCACTAAAAGGCAGCCTACTTGTTAATGTACATTTAATTTTTCTTCCAAAATGTTGAAATCCAGTGTATATTTTGTACAGTGTACATATAAAAGGCATCAATATAAATCTTATGAGGTCAAAATATCTTAATTTGCAGGGTTCTCTTTAAAAATATATGAAGCAGAACAAAATCTTGAGACAAAAGCTTCACTGCCATGGCATCAGCCCACATTCAACTATAGGTTTCTTGACAGTACCTCTATGTAGGACTTAATTTATTGCATGGCAAAACCGGAGAGAAAGGAAAAAGAGATAACATTGATAATAAATGTAGAAAACCAAGAGCATTACATGCTGGTGTTACATGACCTTGAGATATAAAAAGGAAGAATTCCTGTTAGTTGTATAGTTGTATAGTGTATTATTGCATGTGGATGCTGCTTCTTGCTTAAATCTATGAACATATTTGAAACATTAAAGGCCCCCAAAAGAGATTTCAGAGTTTTTATTGAAGAATATTAAAAAGGATCACATTTTTGCACCTTTGATGGAGTATCAGTTACATGTTTGTTTGGTTGATGATGGGGCTTTTACAAATCAAACCTTACAGACGTGAAATAATTTAAGGTAGTCCCCCCCTCGACACTCACACACCCACACACACACAATCACACATTTCCATTGCACTTGTTTTCCTTCCAGAAAGGAAAGAAGGTTTATTCTGACTGAAAAACAAGCTAAATCTGAAGTAGACTGCTGGCATCATATAAGGCATCATTTTTAAGTATTGTACAGCCAGGACTGCTCATTAATTCTGTTTTTTTTTTTAACGATGGCACTGTGGTATTTTGAAGCTATAAATTCAACAGTGTCATTAACACATAAATGTATTTCAATCTAAAAATATTCACTGTCCTTTTTTGTGTCTTTCCTAATTTTCTTGACAAGCAGCATATATTCAGTGAATTCTTACATTGTCCATTGTTGGCATACAAACCAACAACAGCAACATTGCATCAGTCAAGACATTAAGAAGCTGTGTCTTAGCTTTTTACTAAACCTGTTCTTATGAAAAATCTACTTCTGCTGCATTTAAAAGCAGAAAATCATTGTGAATACTTCTATGAAAAATGGTAAACAAAAGGGTTTTACTCTTTTGTTTTTTTAACCTTCAGACCAAATAGAAATACAAGTACTGTGTGTTCATTGATACCAAATTCCCATATGGAAACTTAATAATATCATTTCATTAATAATGCATTCTTAAAATCATTCTGAAAGTTTGTTTTATTTTCATCAGAAGTTCCTCAGCTTCTTCCTGACAATTAAGCAATGCTGAGTTTGCAGCAGAGCCACTACTGACAAAAAATTGTCCCTAAGCAGAATTAGTACAAGGCCCTCAACTTACAACATTTTGCACACCAGACTGACTCATTTGTTGGGCTCAGTTTTGTTTGTTGCAGTCTAAG
This sequence comes from Cheilinus undulatus, assembly GCF_018320785.1. Lineage (NCBI taxonomy): Eukaryota > Metazoa > Chordata > Actinopteri > Labriformes > Labridae > Cheilinus > Cheilinus undulatus. Next base: position 42,515,868 of record NC_054873.1, read on the forward strand.
CTCAGACAGGGTAGGTGAACTCACTGCAAAGGAAGCATTCTACACCCAACTTGATTCAGTGATGGGTTTGGTCCATGGAGGTAAGGACTTGGTCATCCTCTGTGACTTGAATTCTTCCACTAGCACAGACTCTGAGGCCTATGAGACGTGTTGGTCCACATGGCTCTGGACAACACATAAAAGCTCCTCAACGCTCCTCGACTTTTCTAGCAGTCAGAGCTTTGGTGGATCATGGTTCCAGAGACCTGATTCACAGTGCTGGTATTTGGTACTTGGTATTCCGATGATTGCGCCACAAAGAAGATTGACTATGTTCTAGTAGGCCAACACTGAAGACTGCAGGGTTTAAAGGAGTGTCTATTTCTTCACTAGTGACCATCGGCTTTTGGTTGCAACCCTGATATTGTGGCTGGGGGTCCCCAGGGGGCTGAATCTGGTCAAATTAGATTGGATGTCAGTCGCCTTTGGGTGCCAGACGTTGCATAGGTGGTGCCACACTTAGAACACCAGATGTCTCACGAGATCCTGGGTCTCTCTGGGCTGACTTTAGTTCCAGTACCCTGGCTGCTGCCCAGAAATGCATTCCTCGCTCACAGAGTGGGGGGGAGCAGCCTCGGAGTTCATGGCCTGTGTGAGACCATAGAAGGCTGACACAAGTAATGTCCACCCAGCTTACAGGGCCTTACAGAGCCTTGCTTACGTTGCTCTACAGGAAAGGCGCCTAATGGCACGACCCAGACATAGGAGTCAGTGATCAAGGAACAAGATGCATTGGGCAGATTTTCCCCATTGTGAGCTCCAAGTGGATGCTGATGATGTGTGATGACCCCATCTCTGCAGACTTGGCTTTGCACACAGGGCGATGGGTTCCATGGACAAGGCGGCGTGGTGCTCACAGTATCTGAGCATGCAGATGAAAGTCAGAGTCTTTTGGTCCTAGGTCCTCCTGGTCTTACCCTACTCTTGTGAGGCCTTGATGCTGACTGATGGCCAGATGAGCCAGCATGACTCCCTCGTGATGACTTCTCTTTGGTGCATCTTTGGGTAACATTGGCAAGACCATGTGTTTGATGCTAACATGCTCAGGAGAGTGGAGCTGGAAAGAGTCAGCTGCTGGACTTGGGCCTTATCCAGCTCACCGCATACTGGGTGCCCAGGATCCAGTGAGCTGGACCAGACGCTGGTGGTGGCCTTGTGCGTCGTAGAGGGGCCAGCTTGGATGATGCATGGAGAGAAGGGGCATGGGCCTGCTGCATGCATGGATGAAGGCCATCAGGAGGCCAGAGTAGTACAGTGCAGTAAAGTGCTAAACCAGCATATGCTTCCATACCTGACCTGACCACAACGTACACTTGCACCCACAAAGCTCCAGCTCACCTGTTCTCTTTGTGTCTCCCCCTCAGTGTACCTGCTAGTAACTTTCTGTGTAAGCAGCATGTTTTATTAAATCACCTTAAGACATAACTCGAGTTTGTGTTTGTTTTTAAGTTGTTTTTTAAGTTATTAATTTACCAAGGTATGACCCCCAGGTTATTACCTTGGTGATAATCTGAAAAGCTCATGCAAACACCAGTCCATAGAGGCCCCTCACAGATGATCAGGCCTTACCATGGCATGTGTCCTGAATAACGGGAGACTTGAACTTGATTTGTAGTCTACTTCTTTTATTAACTTATGTTGAAATATCACCAAACTGCAGACTTGGCTGCAACTAGGCCTACCCGCTCAAAGATGACAAACTAACTGAATCAGCGGCACTGACACCAATACCAATATACATCTTGAATTTCACTGACAATCCTGAGTCTGAATCAATACAGTGGATCTGATCTGTCATTAGATTACATTTATTATTTAAAATAAACACCATTTTGTTATCAGAGGTTAAAATGGCCTTCTAGTGAGAAAGATAAACATAAAATATTAAAGGGGAGAAACATATTTCAAAATCAAGTATAATTTCTTTACGAACTTAAGCCTGGGTTGAAGAACAAGTCAAAACAGATATGGGTGCATGCAGTAGATGTGATTTCTTTCAGCCCCCCCCACCCCCAACAGACACCCGCGCTCATTTCTGAAAACATTGTACTATTGTCTTCTCCATGGTAACAGAAGGAGGATGTGGTTGAAGCACCATCTTCCATGTCCAACACACTCTACAGCTTTTACAGAAGATGGGGGCTGGGGTGAGGGTGGGGGATTCCACATTGAATACTCTTCATCTTACCCTATCTCTTAGCACCTAGTGGTTTATCATGATTGTGTCAAGTGAACAAAGCAGTACAACTTCAGTGTGACATGAGCTCCCTCTTATGGTTGTGCAGTGTAACTGCATGTTAAAGTAAATTCTGCTTTATTTACTTGCATGTATTTTTGGCCAGGCAGTAATTCAAGGGATGTAAGAAAAAAATAGCTTTATGATTAACACATGAGTGTTGTAGTTTGATTTATTGCTTGATACAATAGCAGTACAACCACACTGTAAACTGCACAGAGGATGCAATAAACATGGCTTATTTACCTTAACAGCTATATGTCTCATTTCTATCTCCATAAGAGTAAAAGAAAATGCTAAATGAGAGAAGTATTCATACGATCATGTTACAGTAATGACACAGAAGTCAGAGTTTTCTTTTGTTTATTTGCTTCCATTTTGAGCAAACCATCAAAAACAACATTCATAATACCACCCAAATTCCTAAAAGTTGGGAAGCTGTATAAATGTCAATAAAATGAATGCATGACACACAAAACTCATAAACCCATATTTTGTTCACCATAGAATATAAACAACCCGTTGCTGCAGTTCTTGTAGAGGAGTGTTGTCCCATTCTTGTCTGCTGTAGGATTCTGGCTGCCCAACAGTTCTGGGTCTTCTTTGCTGGAAATTTCCCTTTATGATGTGTCAAATGTTTTCTGTTGGTGAAATGTTTGGACTAGAGGCAGGCCAGCTCAGCATGTGGACTCTTCTAATGCAAAGCCATTACTGTTGTGATGGATGATGCATGTAGTTTAGCATTATTTTGCTGCAGGCCTTCCCTGAAAGAGACATTGTCTGGATGGGAGTATATGTTGCTCTTAAACCTTTGCACAGTGCAATGAAAAAGTATTTGCCCCCTTTCTGATTCCTGATGTTTTTGCATATTTATCACACTGAAATATTTTGGATCATCAAAACAATTCTTTTATTTCACAAAAACATTCCAAGTAAAAACAAAATGCAATTTCTGAAAATTAATTAAAATTAATTTTTTAAGGGCTGAAAAAAATCCAAACCTATCTGGCCCTGTGTGAAAAAGTAATTACTCCCTGAACCTAATAACTGGTTGTGCCACCCATGGCAGCAATAACTGAAATCAAGCATTTGTGATAACTGGTGATGAGTCTTTGACATCGCTGTGGAGGAATTTTGGCCCACTCTTCTTCGCAGAATTGTTTTAACTCAGCCATATTGGAGGTTTTTCCAGCATGAACTGCCTGTTTCAGGTCACACCACAGTATCTAGATTGGATTTAAGTCTGGACTTCGACCTGGCCACTCCAAAACCTTATTTATTTATTTATTTATTTTGAGCCATTCAGAGGTTGACTTGCTGCTTTGTTTCAGGTCATTGTCCTGCTGCATAACCAAAGAGCGCTTGAGCTTGAGGGCAAAAACTGATGGCCGGGCATTCGCCTTCAGGATTTTCTGGTAGACAGCAGAATTTATTGTTCCATCAATTACAGCAAGTGGTCCAGGTCCTGAAGCAGCAAAGCAGCCCCAGACCATCACACTGACACCACCATGTTTGACTGTTGGCATGATGTTCTTTTTATCAAATGCTCTCTTATTTTTATGCCAGATGTAACAGGCTGCACACCTTCCAAAAAGTCCAACTTTTGTCTCATCAGTCCACAGAATATTTCTCTGAAAGTCTTAGGGATCATCTAGATGTTTCTTGGCAAATGTAAAACGAGCTGTTTTGTCAGCAGTGGTTTTGACCTTGGAACTCTCCCATGGATGCCATTTTTTCCCAGTGTCTTTCTTATGGTTGAGTCATGAACTCTGACCTTAACTGAGGCCAGTCAGGCCTACAGGTCTTCGGATGTCGTTCTGGGTTCTTTTGTGACCTCCTGGAGTTGTTGTTGCACTCTCAAAGTCATTTTGGTTGGCCGACCACTCCTGAAGGTTCACCACTGTTCCAAGTTTTCTCCATTTGTGGATAATGGCTCTGACTGTGGTTCGCTGGAGTCCCAAGGCCTTGTAAATGGCTTTGTAACCTTTTCCAGACTGACAGATTTTATTCACTTTGTTTCTCATTTGTTCTTGAATTTCTTTGGATTGTGGCATGATGCTTTTCTTTTTGAGATCTCGTAGCCTACTGCACTTTGTCTGACAGCTTCTATTTAAGTGATTTCTTGATTCAACAAACCAGGCGGTAATCAGGCCTGGGTGTGGCTAGTGAAATTGAACTCTGCTTTCCAAGAACTGTGGTTAATCATAGTTAACTCATGATTTTACAATGGGGGCAATTACTTTTTCACATAGGGCCAGATAGGTTTGTATTTTTTTTAACAGGAGATAAACACAGCTTTACTAATTACAGACCAGTGTCATTGTTATCACAGTTTTCTAAAGTGCTTGAAAAAAGTATGTGCAAATAAATTAGATTGTTTCACTGAAAAGAATAAACTGCTAAGTGAGAGTCAGTTTGCCTTCAGAAACAAAAGGTCTTCTTTTGCATTAATGAAAACTTTTGAAGAAATCATGGCAGCATTAGAAACAAAGAAATGTTCTATTGGTGTATTATTGATTTAAAGAAAGTGTTTGACACCATCAGTCATAATATTTTAATTTCAAAATTACAGACATATGGGTTAAGGGTGTCATTTTGAACTGGTTAAGTAGTTATTTAGATAAAAGACAACAAATATGATCAGTTTTCTGGTTTTAATACTGAGTGTCTGAATATAGGATGTGGAGTTCCACAAGTTTCAGTATTGGGACCTAAATTTTTTAATTTTTATATAAATGATTTATGTGAAGTTTCAACATCACTGCGGTCAGTGTTGTTTGCAGATGACACTAATCTCTTTTCTTCCGGAGAAGATTTACAGACATTGTCAGTATGTGTAGAAAATGAAATGGAGAAACTGAAAAATTGCTTTCATGAAAACAAGTTTTCTTTAAATCTAAATAAAACAAAGTTTATGGTTTTTACGAATTAAAGAAAAGATGAAAATATCTCACTGACCATAGATGGTGTTAACATTGAAAGAGTGTCTGAATTTTGTTTTCTGGGTGGGATTATCAATGATAAACTGACATGGAAAGCTCATGTTTGTCAAGTAAAAACAAAGGTGTCTAAGAATATTTTTATTCTAAACAAAGCCAACTTTCTGTTAAACTGTAAGGTCATGAGAATGCTGTATTGCTCTCTTAATTTGCTATGTCTTGTTATTGTGTGGAAATCTGGGGAAATACATCAGCAACATGAAACCATTATTTACAGAAAAGAGCAATAAGAATAATTCACAAAGCAGGTTACAGAGAGCACACAAACAGTCTGTTTATTAAGGCAGGATTATTAAAACTTAAAGATTTGATTGAGTTGCAGACAGTTTTGTTCAGAGCTAAAAGTCGAGCATTACCAGAAAATTTACAAAAGTTGTTCGTTTTAGTTCAGAGGATGAGAACAATACATGGAAATTTAATTTCAAGGATCAATTTGCACAGACAACCTTAAAAGCAGATGTGTATTTCTGTGGTTGGGGTCAAAATGTGGAATTCTTTACAGATTGATATGAAGAGCTATGTGAATATATTTCAGTTCAAAAATGTATAAAGAGAGACTCATAAGACATTATGAACATTGCGAACAGGGTGTTGTTTTGTTTTCCTATTTTACTGCTGAGGGTAGACGTTGTCAGAGTCTTTGAAATTTTTACTGTACCTGTCTTTGAATGATGCTGTAATTTTCTCTCAGTTAGTGTAAACTTAACCTACCAGCTGTTGAACATTTGTGTTTTGGGGCAGGCTAAATAAGAATTTTTCTTCTCCCTGCTCCTTTCTGGCTGTGGAATGTGATGAAGTTGAATATTTCTTTGTGAAAAATTGTGAACTTTACCATGACTAGAATAAATAAAATGAAAAGAAAAAAAATTCCCCCCTTAAAAAATTAAATAGTCATTCAGACATTTTTTATTTACTTGGGTTGTCTTTGTGACATATTGGTTTGATGATCCGAAACATTTAAGCGAGATAAATATGCAACAACATCAGGAATCAGAAAGGGGCAAATACTTTTTCATGACACTGTATCCTTTGTAGCATTGAGAGTGGCTTTCCAGATGTGCAAACTGCCATAGGCACCAATGCAACTCCACCATCAGAGATGCAGGCTTTGGAACTGTGCGCTGATAACAAGCTGGATAGTCCTTCCCTGTTTAGTCCACAGGGCACAGCTTCCATGGTTTCCAAAGAGAATTTCAAATTTGGATTCATCTGACCACAGAACGGTTTTCCAATTTGCCTCAGTCCATTTTAAATGAGCTTTGGCCCATTGAAGATGCCAACTTCCTGGATCATGCTCTCATATGGCTTCTTGTTTACATGTTACAGCTTTAACTGTCAATTGTGGATGGCACTGTGAACTGTGTTGACATGCAATGATTTCTGGAAGTGTTCCAGAGCCCAGCAGTGATTTCCAGTACAGAATGATGCCTGTTTTTAATGCAGTGGTGCCCAAGGGCCCGAAGATCACGAGGATCCAGTATTGACTTTTGGTCCCTTACATATCGAGATTTCTCCAGATTCTCTGAATCTTTTGATAATATCTGGTACTGTAGACAGTGGGATATTCAAAGATGTGGCATTCATACATTGCATTTTCTGAAATTGCTCCACAAGTATTAGGAGTAGTCCTTTTCCAGACTGGTGAACCTCTGCCCATCTTTAGATCTGAGAGACTCTGCCCCTTTTATACCCAGTCATGTTACTGACCTGTTGCCAACCTGATTAAGTTGCTTCTCCAGCTGTTTGCCATTAGTACCACTTATTTTTCTAGCCTTTATTTGCCTCATCCGTACTTTATGAGATCTGTTGCTGCCATCAAATTTAAAATGAGCAATTTTTTTTCCTTAAATGTGTCATTTCTGTTCTATTGTGAATAAAATATGGGCTTATGATATGGAGCTATTATTGCTGCAAAAGTATTTGCAAATGCATACAAAGATCTGCGCACAAATCCACAAATGCGTGCACAAATCCACAAATGTGTGTACAGATCTGCAAATCCGTGTAAAGATTTGCAAATGTGTGCAAAGTTTTGAAAATTTGTACAAAGATCCACAAATGCACTAATCTGCAAATATGTAGACCAATTTGTAATTGTGGACTTAGTTCATTTTGGTTCAGAATCTGCCTCTCAATTGGCTGTCATACACACGTGACTTTTGCAACACTTGTACCCCGCACAATTTGTACTCAGATCCATAAGCGTGTACTTTTATCTGTAAGCGTAAAGCTGGGCTGTTGCTTAGTGCAGGCTCACAGGCAAGGCTGCCTTTCTCATCACACAGGAGGCAGCAGTTAACACTTAGTAACGGCTCTAATAACATCAATGTGAAAGGAGAAATATTATCGTATTATACTGTTATTGTTATTATTCATATTTTCATTGAAATAGTGAATTTTGCACGGAGCTAAATGGCATCGACCAATGTTGACATCTAAATCACATTACTCCACTGACAGTAGATGTGTTGATCAAGTGGCTGAGTGGTAAAATCACGGACTGTCAGTCACATAGTCAGGGGTTTGATTTCTTGCAATGTCCTAAAAATTTATTATTTTAAAGTTTTTTTGATTTTTTAAACACGATTTTGAAAACAGGGCTCATTTTGTCAAAACACTACACACAATTCACACAACCACACACACAAGAAGCAGAACACCTCAGATCCGTTGCAAAATGAAACACTTTTGTAAAAACTATACACTTATTTATAAAAAACACATTTTGTTACCATATGAAACACACGTTTCATATGACTTAATTCTGTTTGAACCAGTTACACACTGCTGTTGCTAACCTAAAACACTTTTAGCAGTTCTACTTCTCAGTGATTAGAGCAGTGTAAGTGAAGTTCACAGAGAAAGTGCAAATATACAATAAATTCACAAGACCAATGCTGCACGCTATTTCTCTCCATATACCCAAATCAGTCAACATGTCAGCACGGAGAATAACAACTAAACATGTCCCATGTTCATGCTACTACTGTGTGCATAACACTGTAAGCTAAGCAAATATCAGAAAAACACAAAATTCTGTATCCAGCACAGGTTACAATTACAGTAAAAAGAAAAAAAAATACAGAATAGAAAATACTAGACATTGTCTCTTCACCTAGCTGGATCTGGCCAGAGAATTTCATCAACATCACAGGTGATATCCCTATTGGCAAGACAACATGGAAGAACTGTCTTGAATGTCAAATCCATCCTTGCACAGCTGCGTCGTCGATTTGGTCACAGGCCTCCTCCATGGCCTGAATGAGGGACACCTGAGCCTGGGGCCAGAGAACTGAACCCTCCACTGCCTTGCTGAAAAAAAAAAAAAAAAACTCGATTGGGTTTCGATTTTTTTGATGAATTTGGTCCTCTTCTTCTTTGAGCATGTTCCCTTTTTGCTTCAGCTCTTCCTCTTCCTCCTTCTCCTCCTCCGTGGATTCCCTCTCTCACCCTCACTCTTCTTCTTCTGACTCCTTCCATTTTGGTTGAAGACAGGTGAACTCACCTGCTGCATTTTTAAAGTGCTTATACCTGATTGGTCTACAATTAAGCAATCGTGTGTTTGCGCGCCTGATGGCTGTGTTTAACCAATGACTCATTGGTGTGGTAATTTGACAGTCAGTGCTTTGGAATTGCAAGGAAATGACATCATGATATACTTCTGTGTCTAATGTATTCAAGTGTGTTTAGTGTTTTGCAAATCACTGTGTGTATTGTTTTGCAAAAAGTGTGAGGCTGATATTGTGCTTATAGTGGTGCAAATCTGAGCCGATGTTTTGCTCCTTGAGTGTAAGGTTTTGATAATTGTGTAATACTTTTGACTTTAGTGTTTATGCAGTCGAAAAAAACCGTAAATATACAGCACTAATTTACCCAAAACACATTTTGTCTTACAAACTAAACTATCAAACTAAATATGATTTCTGATTCCATCAGTTGAGTTCAGTAAATCCAGGAAATTGTGAGGAAAGTACACAGACAGACATGGAGAAAAGAATAGAAAAATAGAACTAGTAAAACTAGTCACTTTGCAAAATTAAGATCTTCTAAAGAAAGTATATTGAAGAAATCTGTATGGAAGCAAAAAAATATATTTTCTTTTCTTTTTCAAAAGCCACAAAGCCTTTCTTAAAGAAATGAGTAGGGGGATGAGTGAGAGGCTGGAGATGTCAAGGGCTGGCCTACACATTTCACTAAGGCTGAATAAGGAGGTTCAGAACTCATCATAAGTGCACTGACAATGAAGATACACCCACAGAACACACACAATAGCAGTCTCATCCAGCTCCTCTAACCTCTGCCATCACTCTAAAAACTTTTGGACAATGGAAACATTTCACCATGTTGGCAAAAACATCCAAAGGTTCACATCTCTCCAAATGGTTATGAAGCTTTTTGTATAATATTGGTTGCTGAAAGATATTCATTCCTGAATGTGCTCCTTGTAGCAATTTCTGCCTTAGTTGAACAGTACAGTACCAATATGATTGTGAGGTTAAAAGTTAGAGTATAAAAAGGACAACTACTTCATTTAAAAACGTAAGTACAGGAGTATAAAATTTGAAAAAAAAGTAGAGAAAAAATATAAAAGACATACTGTATGCCTATGTACAAATAATGTGCAACATAAATAGGTAAATAAATATGTGAGAGCAGTATGTTACAGGTGATTGCAGTGGAGCGATAAAGGGTAAAAGAAATAGTACCATGATTTAGTTTGTGAGTATCTGAGTAAGAGAAACATCCATCCATTTTCTATACCGCTTATCCTGTTGGAGGTCACAGGGAGCCAGAGCCTATCCCAGCTCTTATTGGGCGAGAGGCGGGGTACACCCTGGACTGGTCTCCAGTCAATCGCAGGGATGACATATACAGTCATGGATGACAGTATTGGCACCCCTAAGATTTTTCCAGAAAATACACCATTGTAGCCATTTCAAATGTTTTTGTTTATTTCCTTTATGTGCAATGATGTTTTGGGGTTGTTGTGCTGTCTCTGGCACTGGATGCCTCGACTGTGTGCAAGGAATCATGAAATCTGGAGACTATCAAAAGATCGTGGGCAGCAATGTAGGGCCTAGTGTCAGAAAGCTGGGTCTGTGTCAGAGGTCATGGGTGTTCCCACAGGATGATGACCCCAAACATACCTCAAAAAGCACCAAGAAATGGTTGGAGACAAAGTGCTGGAGAGTTCTGAAGTGGCCAGCAGTGAGTCCGGATCTAAATCCCATTGAACACCTATGGAGAGATCTCAAAATTGTTGTTGCAAGAAGGCACCCTTCAAATCTGAGAGACCTGGAGCAGTTTGCAAAAAAAGAGTGGACCAAAATTCCAGTTGAGAGGTGTAGGAAGCTTGTTGATGGTTATAGGAAGCGATTAGTTTCCCAAGGGTGTGCAACCAAATACTAAGCTGAGGGTGCCAACAATTTTGTCCAATTATTAAATGTTTATAATGTAAAGTATGGTGCTGTTTTATGTTACTGACATTGTATGAACTGTTTCCTCGAAAGCCCAACAAAGGGACAGGAACAGAAAATTAGCAATAGCTCTAAACTCTCTGTGCTGCACATCAGCTTCATGCTCTGTGATAAAACTGTTCAAATGCATCGCCCCTATGAAATAGGAATAATTCATTTCAAAATACAAAAATACATAGTGTATAAATAATAAACTAATCATTTTTTAAACAGTATTACAAGCCAATGACACATTACTCCAACTGGTGTGCATCATCAGCAGCCACTAGATGGTGCTATAAGCCTCAGAATGGAAGCAGAACTCAGAGCTCTCCTCCATCCCCAATGACAGAGAGTAATATCGACTTAAAGATGTTTCAAATCAATATTTTTCATTATTTGAGGTCCAGACGCACACAGCAAAAGAATATTGTCTTTATTAAAGTTCATTGTGTTGTATTTTGTTTTCTGGGGCAGAGGGAGAGACACAGGTGACAGCAATATCACGAGTTAGAGTCTTCGACTGTGCAGCTTACAGTTCCTTCTGTTTTACCTGTGTAGATGTGACACGTTTCACTGTGAGGTGCTGTGCTCCTATCATTGGTCTTATAATGTGCCACTTACCTGCTATTATTCCCAGACCAAGGAATTACTGTAGAGTGCATGAGATATCATACATCAGATATCAATCTTTTAGGAAAATACAGTCAAATCAGTGTACATTTTAAAAAGCGTCAGCATAACAACCTAGCCACCAGTGAACCACAGTAAAAACTCAGGGATACAGACTGTGAGAGTGAGAGAGAGAACAGCTGTGACAGCCACCTGCGAGGTGGAAGGGAAGCTGACCTGCGACACATGCTCCTCTTTAGTTCCACATCACTGTGTCTGTGTGTTTGTGTGAGTGTGTGTACGTGGGGTAGAGAGACGGACAGAGACAGACTACAGTATCATGGGGACCACTTAGTAAAAATGCTTCACCACATGAAATGAAAACCAAGCAGAATCTGTGCCAGCTGATTTTTGTGGTGATAGTTGCAATAAGAAACTACACACCAACGTCCTCAGATCTTCAGCAGTGATCACTCACATTTAGGCTGCGATGGAAAATTAGTTTTAAATAGTAATTAACCAGGTAAAGAACATCAAACAGAGTAAAGAAGAAGCTAAGAGAATTTTTGCATGTGCATCAGCAACATTAACCATCAATTACTGTGCTGTGTTTCCGCTGAAGCAAGCTTGTGTGTCATTGTTGTACTTCCATGTCCATAGAGGTCGATCAGAGGCATTTACTGTCTTCTTAAAGCATGATGCTCTTTAAAGCTATTTCAAAATGGTTTCATCCTGCTGTATTAAAATTACTGCTGCATGCTGTCCTATCTGTCCTTTAATTATCATCTTTTTGTCCTCAGTCAGCATAAAGGAAAATCATTGCATTCTTTTTACCCGGTGTCACAGATATGGCAGTAAATGTGACACACACAGCATGAAAAACAATCATTTGTGCTCATTATATTTCAGGAAAAGAAGAGAAGATTCCACTCTTACTCTTTACCATTAGAAGTTTATCAATCACAACATTACAACCAAACAGCCTCGGTTGTCTTTTTCCCAGTACATTTTTATTAAATGTAGACGTACATGATAACATATAAAATGAATTACAGTGGTATACTCTGAACAAAACTCAAAGTATTCCTGGTTTTTCAGTGAAAATGACATTAGTTATAACCAGGCCTGCCCACAGAAAAGGCTGAGCCCCTGAAAGGCCCAGTAAATGGCCCTCTCCTGATTTCATTTAACAATATAAATGCATGCAGATCTGATGTGTAGCTCTGATGCTAACCTCCTGGTTATCGTTCACCTCCTGAGCCTGGCTCTGATAAACTTTGTTGCCGGTCTTAGTATGGTTGTACTAAAACCAGAAAATTACTCTCCTAGTTTAATGGGTCCACCTACAGCATTAATACAACAAAGCAAAGGCTCATAACAGTTTAACAAGACCTGGTGTACTTTTTGAAACAGGCAGAAAAAACAATTTAAAATAATTTATATATTTTTTTGTTGCTTTAGTAAGAGATAATGAGAAGTCAAGGTTTTTTGTTGGTTTGGTTTTTTTTAAAAAGCTCACTGTTGCTTAAATTTAGGATTAATCATGTCTTTGCTAACCTCTAATGGCCCTTCTGAGCCCCAGAAAGCTGTACTCTTGTTTCCCCCTTATGGGCAGACTTGAATATAACACAGATAAACCTGATCAACTTGTAAATATACATAAATAGATAAAAAGATAGATAAAAAAAAAACAATACACTCAATGAATATCAAACAAAATATAGTTGTATTTTACATTGCAGCATGTATTAAACAGTAGAAATAGTTATATCACAATGATGGCATAACACAACGGTATTAAATGGAGAACTAATATTTCATGATTATATAATATATATTATATCTATACTATATAATATATAATAATAATAATAACAATAATAATAATAATAATAATAATAATATTTTTTATATTATATTATATTATATTATGTTTTATATATTATTAAATTAAATTAAATTGTGCTATATTATATTATATTATATTATATTATATTATATTATATTATATTATATTATCTCCTCTATAGTTTTATCTTGTGGTCAAATTTGTTTGCATTATGTTGCTCTTTTAGTATCAGTATAAAAAATATGATGAATATATATGATAAATCAAAATTAAGAATAATAATAAAAAATAAGCTCTTCACCTGACATACATTTCTCTACTGAAACTAAACCTGATTTTTCCCAAGTTTGATAAAAAGAACACTTAACAATCACTTAATTGATCTTATATTCATGCTCGATCAAAGCCAAACCATATTTGTGGATTTTTATACCATTACACTAAAAAGCACTGTGGTGAGATATGTGATCAAACATGAAAACGCCTCTAAGTTAACCACATGCATATATATATCTGAAATCTAAATAAATAAATAAAGAAAGATACATTGTTTTATTAAAACCTCATAGAGCATGCAGAAGAAAATCTGAACCATACAGTTCACACTAGTATATAAATAATCAATTGCCCAAAGACGACCATCAGGTTATTGTGCTTGATTATAAACTGAATAAATCTGAGTAAGTGTGCAGTCCTCTCTTGCTGCTGTGTTTTTAATGGTCATGATGCATCCTTCAGCATTAACAGTCTTAAGATCACCACTGTTCCTTCATCTGGACGGATCAAGCTGATGTTACAAAACACTTGGCCTCAGTTTGCATTGTTTGAACAAAGGTATTCCTTCAAAGATTATCATTTGATTGTTTCTTGATGGGCCGGTGAATTAAAGAAGATAAAGCTATTTTCTTCTCTTGTTCTAGTTTCTCTACTTTATTTGCTTGCTTGAGATCTGAAGGAGTGTTGTGTTCACCTGCTGCTCCTCCTATCTCACACTCTGCTCACATTTTGCAGAAATCACATCCTGGTGTACAGTATATATATATATATATATATATTTACTATGGCTGTTGGATAACAATATTCATATTTTCTGCCAGTTTAATTCTGTCTAAGACAATACCCTCCCTTTCTCTGATATAAATGCATACTGTGTTTGTACTGGTGGAGAGAAAAATCACAGATGGGTGAGTTACAGTGACATTTAATAAGAGAGAGAGAGCAGCACACTTTGCTGTCTATTCATTAGCTTTTCTCAGGATAAACAGTCTTTTGCTCCCTATATGATAAAAGAGTCTCTTCTGGATTTTAAAGGACTTCTTGTGATTGCCATGCCCTATAATGCCTGATCTTGCAACAGTTTTTTTTTTTTTTTTTTTTTAAGTTGCAATAAAAGTCACAATGTTTTGGAGCTTTTATAAAATGATTCCACTGGAACAAGTGAAACTTCAAATTAAGTTGGGAATGTTTTACCTTTCTAAGTAACAAAAAGTCTCATTATTGCAATGATTCTTACATTTGTTTTAATTGTAGATCATGTACAGATGATTGATTTTAGCAAGAGTGACATGTTTTTTTTTTTTTACTTCGTACAGAAAATAAACTTAAAATAAATACATAAAAAAACATTTATATTAAAAGATTATTATGCAAAGGGTGCTTATTCTGGCTCACAGAACTTAACACTCTACACAGCATATACCTCACAGTCAAATCTGCATCTTAATTGAAATAATCTCAGAATTTTGATGAACATCTGCTCATTAAGCCAAAAAATCATATATTTATACCAACAGATATCTGTAACAAATGATGCTAAATGCAGTACATTCTCACAACTAAAAAAAAAAAAAAAAGCTCACCCCCACACACAGCAGCCATCCTCTGGACTAGTGTCATGGTAGTTAAAACGTTGTAAAGTAATACTTTTATTATGGTTGTGCCACAATATGCACGTCATGTAAAACGTAACAAGGAAGTTAATGTGAATATGTGGATGTTGATGGGCGGGGCAAGGAGGGGGCAGGGGCTGAGATGATTGGTCAAGTTTGCAGGGGTTGAACAAAATTGCAACACAATGCTAAATACAAAAGGATTGGTTTAATTTTTTTTCTGGTGGTGCACAGACAATCAGACCAAATAGGAACATTCAGTACTACCTCCTGTTTGTCTTTATTGTTTTCTTTCCCTTTACTTAGTAGGCCCATGCAACCCTCCTAAACCCACTTATAAATGGAGAAAACCTCAAAGATCTAAATGCACTGCAAAATTTCACTGACAGGGGGCTCTCAATACAAATAATAATTAAAAAAAAAAAACGACCAAAAGTTGCTTTCCTGTTTTCCAAAGTGAACTTCTGGCAAAGCACAGCATGTACCAAAAGGTGCTCTTTGAAACCATTTTATTCCCTCCTTGAGTGAAATCCCTCCATGAAACAAAACTCTAGTTTGGGGCCTGTGTCCACATCTGCTACTTATAATGCTGACAACGCTCGCAACCACTGAAACTATGTAATGGATTCCTGTCCTGATATAGGCAGCAGCTGCAGACCTGGAAATTTTACTCTTGAATAGAAGAGTTGGAAAACTCTTCTCTCCACTATTATCAGAAGTCCCGCCCCCTCTTGACTCTGCGTTAAAAATGAGCGACACCAGTACTAAAAACACCTGCTGTGGACACACGCCCCCGCTGTTTAGAAAAAACACCTTATGGAGGGCAGTTTCTGATTTAAAGATCCCTCAAATAAAAAAAAACAAGCAGCAAATCTGAGCATCCCGTCCTGATGTGGCTTGTGGAGGTGGAAAAAGTACATGACTGTCAGGTAAGAGAACAGTTACTCTGATTAAATTTGCTGAAGTAAAAGTAAAAGTACTGGTCTATAAATCTACTCAAGTAAAAGTAATGTTGTTCAATAATATATGATCTTTACTTATTGACAAGAACAACAAGAGAATAGATCTTCTACCAGCAAAATTGACAGTGGTAATTAAACTAACTTAGAGTTAAATATAACACCTTCTCAGTGTCTTTATAGATTTACAATAGTTAAACTAAAATCTGTGTTGCGATGGGTTTCCACTGACAAAATCAAAACAGAATGTAATCGTTATAGCAAGGCAACTCATACTGATCACAGGCTGCAGCTTTTACTCAGTGGATAACTTCACTTATGGTGCACTAGCAACATCTAAATGCAAGTAAACACATCTAAAGCACACGTAAACACTGCCCAAGTTTTGCTGTTTTGGGATGTGATGTGGAATCATTCTCTTGTAATGTGCTTCTAGTCAGCAGAGGTGGAAAATTAAAGAGTATTGTACTCAAGTTAAAGTACAGTTACTCTGGTTAAAACTAACTCAAGTAGAAGTAAAAGTACTGATTTCTGAAAGTTAAAAAAAAGTAAAAGCTACTTAATTACAGTAATCAGAGTAGGTGTAATTGTAACTTAACACCCCTGTTGGTTTGGAAATGTCTAGTAGGGCCACACTATAACGGGGTGTAAGGGAATGAGGGAATGGAGTTACAGCAGAGGTAGGAAGTAAATAATTACATTTACTCAAATAGTCTACTTTGGTAGTTTTTTTAGGTACTTTTGAAAAATCAGTACTTTACCTTTTACTTTAGTAAACCAGAGTAACTGTACTTTTACTTGTACTTTTCCACTTTTGTTGACTACACAGTAGTTCATGGCGAGAGAATGTTTCCACATCACATCCTAAAACAGCTGTTGTACACATAAAAAACTGGAGTGCTGATATCCCATGGTTACAATCTTTAACTCCATTCTGAATTTAACACTCTTCATTGTTGGAGTAATTTGACAGCGTTGACCCACCAGTGTGGGCAAATCTGGGAGGATGTTTGGACAGAGTTCCCCATCATGCCCTGGGCAGAGTTTTTAGATGTACAGCATTTATTTGTGTTTGGATGTTATCTGTTGTTTTTAATGTAAGACATATTTGCACCATGAGTAAAGTGATCTACTGAGTTAGAGTTGCTGCCTGTGACTCTAGGTGCTCCTTAAGGATGCATAGTGTGTATTCCTCAGAATGAATTGTCTTATTTTGATGTTGACTCTCTGTTTGTTCTTCCTAAAGTGGGAGCTCCTTGCCACCAATTTTCAAGAGTCACTGCAGCTCTTGTAAAATATTTAACACTTTTAGTTTAACTGTGTGGACCAACATAGACCCTTTTAAATTGTTTAATTTAACTCTGTATGAGTTTGATTACCACTGCCAACTTTGCTATGATTTATACTGTATCATAGAGGTATGATGTTACCTGAGGAGATCTATTGTCTTGGTGTTCTTGCCAATAAAGAAAAATCATATTTTACTGTACAACTTCTCAGTAGCCACTAAGAAATCAGTACTTGAGGTAAACTTCAAATTTTCTACCTTTTACTTTTACTTGAGTAGATTAATAAATATTTTTATTTATTTATTTTATTTATTTAAATGTATTTAACCAGGAAAACCTCACTGAGATTAAGAATCTCATTTATAGGAGTGTCCTGGCCAAGACAGGCAGCTGCACAGTCGACAAAGACATAGACATAAAATAAAGCAATTACAACCGCAGAGAAACCAAATCCAGGGTCACAGAGCAGAAAGTTGTCAGTTAAAACATCTACAACCTGATACATCATCCTCCAATACCTTTAAAAAAAATTAGAGGCCAGCTCATCAAGAAATAAGGCCTCCTGTAGCAGATTCGCGGCTGCAGGAGCAGCGTACCTGAAACTACTTTTACCCATTTCAAGACGGACTCTGGGCACAGAGAGCGAGAGTAAAAGTTGTGACTGCATCACAGAGTGAAGACTGTAGCTTTCAGAACTTTCACATAAATTAGATCACACAGGTATGATGGAAGCAGATTTAATAAGGCCTCATAAATAAGAACATGCCAATGAATTAGCCTACGTGTGTTCAAAGAAGGCCAACCAACTCGATCACATAAAGTACAATGATGCGTCAAGGACTGAAGGTTCATTATAAACCTCAGTGCCCCATGGTATCACTCTTTTACTTGAGTACCACAGTTGAGTTGACAGAGACTGATGACAGAGAATAATTGTGATCCATCACAAGTAAGCAATACAAAACAAGAAGAAGATAACAGCAACAGAATGGCAGCTTCCAGTTGCAGCGCTGCCTTCATAATGGTTTCTGACGTGACATCTGGTGTTATCACATCAACAATTAACATTTTGTGTAGCGTCATGGTGGCTGTTATGAAAACATTTATTATACAAAAATTAAAGATTTCTTGGTTTATGAAAGCTGTTGGAAGTATTGAAGGTAATATAAGTACTCAACTCAAATATGTAAAGGATCAGTGTTTTTTGTAATTCATGTAGACATCAAGGAATTTTCTACATTTTAAAAATGGTTTGAATAAGTGAATATCTCCCATTCAAACTTGAACTAATGCTTAGAATACAGACTAAATCAGCCACACATTTACGGTTTTGTTCGCACTTTAGTGATCTTGCTGATGGGGCTAATTATCCTTCACATCCACAGTCATTACAAACAGCACTAACATCATCTTCAACACTGCGGTAAAACATTTGTTTTGAACCCTTTAGATTCAGAGACCATTTTGAATTTATAAAAGATTATGAAGGGCACAGGCAGACTAAATGGTTATTATGCTTACACTTTTATCATCAGAAATATGCATGTTTCATAAACACTTATTAGTCCAAAGATTTAACCCTTGCTATGGTAGCAAGGACAGCGAGAAACACTTGTTATAATACTGCAGGAGAGACTACAGAGGGAGGTAACGACAAAAAAAAGATACATATGTGAAGAGGACAGAAAGAAAAAGAGTCAGAAAAGCAGAATGTGTTCTGTAGGACCACTGTGTGTGGTTTCTGGACCTCATGGTGGGAGAATCGGCGGTCACACTCACATAAAAAAACACACACTTACACACAAATACTCAGCCACACCCGCCCACTTAACAAATTTATTTATGTACAGCTCAGCTAAAGCTTCCCACCCCCTCCCAACACAGGAGCACACTTCCCCTCCTTCCACCCTTTACTCCGTCCCCTCCTCCTCCCTCTCTCTGGTGCAGGTCATAGGAGATAGGAAAGAGATAAATATCGCAGGCAATAAAAGGCCCGCATCATGAATAATAAAACAGCCGTAATCCCGACCGATGATTTATACATCTACAGTCTGTGATGGCTGCACATACGCACAAAAACACAGCAGCAAGTCACACATTGAGCACTGCTAAATTGAGATGAATGGTGATGCAGAATGGGGGACTGGCGTCGGACACACACCCAAACACTCACTTACCCACGAACACACACACAGACGGACACCCGCCCACATGTGCTAAAGAAGAACACAAGAGATACAAGCTGAAAATATGGAGACGTGAAAAACAAAGGCTCACACTGGTTTAGCAATGGGTGAGAAGACAGAAGGACGAGGGGAGAAAATTATTAACAAGTGTTTCTGTTGGACAAAAAGATCTACTGATGGAGAACAAAAAACAGGATAACAAATATTTGTGCAGGTGTGATGAAGTAGGCTGAGAGATCATGAAAACAGTCCAAATTACTTTACAGGTAAAAATCTAAATGATATCTGGTACAGGTGCTAAAAATATCCAAATTGGAAGATCAGCCTTATGGACAGAGAAATAATGGAAGTGCCAAAATCTGCAGTTCCTCAAGTGGCCACTAGAGGCTGGCTACAAAAGTGAGTTAATTCCCTCTAAGCGTTATATTAAAAAATCCAACTTCATGCGAGAATTGAACATGTGAACAGCCTGGTATTACAAAAAATGATTGTCAAAGTTCATTTAAAGAGATTTAATCAAGATAAGATTAAGGTCTGAAATTAATACATTACATTTACACTATATTAACAAAAGTATTCAACTAACTGACTCAAATACATGTCATTTGATATGGAGTTGGCCCTCTTTTGCAGCTATAACAGTAACCACTCTTCTTGGAAGGGTTTCCACAAGATTCTGGAGTGTTTTTGTAGGAATTTGTGCCCATTTAAGAGGTCAGGCACTCGCAATCTCTGTCCCAATTTGTACCCAAATGGAGTTTAAGTAAGGGCTCTGTGCAGGCCAGCCAAGTTCTTCCATACTGAACTTATCAAACCATGTCTTAATAGTCCTTGCTTTGTGCACTGGGGCACAGTCATGTTGGAATATAAAAAGGCCTTCCCCAAATTCTTGCCAATAAATTTGAAAGCATAAGATTGGCTTTCACTGGAGAAAGGGGCCTAGACCAAACCCTGAAAACAATCCAACAAACCATTATCCCTCTTCCCCCAAACTTCACAGTTGGCACCATGCAGTCAGGCACATTCTCAAGGCATCCGTCACAGACTTGCAGAAGCGTGATTCATCACACCAGAACATGTTTCCACTGCTCTACAGTCCATCTAACACTTGCCATTGGACTTGGTGACGTGTGGTTTGCATGCAGCTGCTCAGCCATGGAAACCAATTCCATGAAACTCCCTTTCCCAGTTTTTGTGCTTACATTTATGTCAGTGGAAGTTTAGAACTCTTCAGCACCATGCACCTGCTGTGTGATTTTATGTGGTCTTCAGTTACTTGCAGTTGACTGGGGCATATCCAGCAGGGATGAATATTCCCAAAACTTTTATTACAGAGTTGGCATCCATCACAGTACCATGACTGAAGTCACTGAGCTCTTCAGAATGACCCAAATTTGTATCAAAAATGTTTGCAAATGGAGACTGCATGGCTAGATGGGTCTGAGTGAAACACCTGAATTAAGTCATAAACAGGTATGGCCAAATACTTTTGTCCATATAGTGTACTTTTACATGCACAATAGTAAACCAGTCTTTATCTAATCTGAATTCTGACAAAAAATGAAGTTTATCAGTTTGAACATTTCATGCCTCATCTTTATGCTGTTTTTAACAGAATATAGGTTGAAACGGATACATAAATCACTGTATGCTGTTTTTATCCACATTTTATTCACTGTCCCAACATTTTTGGAAGAGTTTGTACAATATAATATTTGATAAACCATGTATTTAAATATTAGCATACGTCACATAATTAAGTAAAGACATTGATCTAAAGTTGTACTAGAGTTGCATGATATTCAGCTCATTTTGTTTGAGCTGTAAAAATAAATTTGTGATGTTTAAATCACGGACATAGAGGCAGGATGACGATAGCACACACTTGGCCTGGGTTAATGCTACCAAATCATGATCAGGCATTTACCAGAGATGGTTAACATACAAGCTGTTTAAAACTTTTGGTTTATTTTTTATTTTTGTTACTTCTTAATGTCCCATTTTTATTTCTGGGAACTGAAAAAGAAAAATAAAGCAATTCTGCCTTAATAATAACCTCACAAACTGTATCTTGTCGAAGGCTCAGTGAGATCATTTCTTAAGCCGTGTAGGAAAGACAGCTTCTTTTCTTTGTCACCCACTCCTAGCTTTTAATCTGCCAGCTTTCCCTCACCTCTTTTTCATCGTCCTCCTCCTTGTCTTATCATTTTTTTCTCCCCACCAGCTGGAGACAAGAGGGGAGAAGCAAAAAGGAGGAATTAAAGCAGAAAACAGGGAAATTTAAAAAACAACCAAATAAATAAACAAAGGAAGAGCATGACAAAACACAAAGGGAGATTAATAGTATAAAATGTGGGATGAGAGGCAGGAGAAACTGGACACTTCAGATGCTTTGTGTTTTTAAAGCATTAGCTATTGAATCCACTTAAACTAAGACAAATCTAGCATTCTTCTGCTTCCAGGGGCAGTTTTAGTCATTTGGAGGCCCTTGCCCATTTAACCTAAAGCAGTCTGGTGAATGGAGATACTATTTTGAAGCATTTCAGGAGAACTGCAGGTCGTATCGATGCAATAAAAATACCCCAAATCCCAGAGGAACCTTTCCATCACCTCCTAGAAAAGCATCACAACTCAGATGACAACATTTAAGACAATCGAAGGAAGTCGATGGAAGGTAAAAACTCCTGCAAATAACAAATGCGTCATGTAATTCCCACTTCTTTAACACCTATTGCTTATCTTAACATGATTTTCCACATACTTCTCAGAGATTACCACTAATTTACCACTCATTTACCACTTAAACACACCATGTGTAAAATTCTGCCACCAGGGGGCTCTCAACTACGGAGCCCCTTAAGGGACATGGAGAAAAAAAAATTAAGGGAGACATTTTATTTTAAAGGGACATAAAAAACCCCCACTTTAAACAGTTTGCGAAATCTTGCAAAACTTTTGCGAGATCTCGCAAAAGTAGATTGAAATGACGTAGCAGTAACTACTTCGAGTCAAACCAACCAAAACAATGGAGGGCGAGCATCTGTGGAGGAGATTAATTGAATTTTACTTCTAAGTTGGCCTAAAATTTAAAGAAATTCAATCCATGCTTAGTCGCAGGCATGCTTTTTGTCTCAGAGAAAGGCATTTGAAGGCATTTTGGGTGAAAGGGGACTCTTTCGTCGTAAAACTTACTTGGATCTAGTGTACCTGGTCGAATTCATCAGCAACCAGTTGCAATTCTCCAGACAGCTGCACAGTACAGATGGGTGTGTGCCAAATGTAGAGAGCTATATTACGTGTAAGTAAAGAAAACGTACAAATGGGTTTGAAAGAGATGGATCCAGGACGGCATTCATTCAGACAAGCGAGCCGTTTAAGTAGACGGAACTACTTTGCAAAAGGAGCTCACTTCATCTGGCACTTGGATTCATACCATAAACTGAAGCCATATGGATATATATCAGTGGGGGCATTGTTAGCTTTTTAAGGAAGGTCAAGTGGCTTAATGCCTACATAACATTTGGCACACACTCATCTATACTCGTGCAGCTGTCCGAAGGATTACAACTGGTTGCTGATGAATTCGACCAGGTCCACCAGATCCAAGTGTTACGACAAGAGTCCCCTTTCACTCAAAAAGCCTTCAAATGCCTTTCTCTGAGATGAAAAGCATGCCTGAGACTAAGCATGGATTTAATTTCTTTAAGTTTTAGGCCAATTTGGAACTTCGGTTAAGTTAAAAAATTAATACCTCCCTTAATTTTTTTTTCCCTCCTATGTCCCTTAAGGGGCTCCGTACTCGACCAAAACAATAACAATATAATAATGAATAATTTCTTGCATTTCAATAGGGCTCTTGCACTGGTCAGTGCTCGGGCCCTAATGAAGAGTACAGACCAGCGCTGCACATCTGCCAAACTAGTGGAGACATTTTGGAATAAATTGAAGGAAAACCTGATTTCTTAGGAGTGATTTATGTGATGAAACCTTGAAGTTCTAATACGATCTTGAGACAAAACTGCTGTCGATGCATTGGAAAAACCCCATCATCACCGAGGGTGAAGAAAGCACAACATAGCAAGGCCATGTTGAGTATTTTCTTTGACATTAAGGGTATAATTGCGGGTTCCAGAAGGCTCAATGGTGATTTAACGCTATTAAAAACAGGTTCTAGAAAAACTGTGAAAAAAGTCTGTAGAAAGAGACCACAGTTGTAGAAAAAAGTTTCATTCTTCATCAAGACAATGTGCCAGCTCCCACCGGTACAGTGCTTGATCACTGTACCTATTCACCTGACCAAGCACCTATTTACCACTAACTTATTTAAAAGTTGATTCCCAGGGTTTTTTTGTTTCTACCATTTTCCCCATCAGTGACATTTATATACCACTTTTTGTAGCAGCAACTCTATCCATTTAGCTCCATGCACAGCAGAAGTTAACAAAGCAAATCACCTTTTTTCTGGTTTATGGTTCCGTGCTTCCCCTGAAAATTTGTGGCGCTCCCCAGGGGGGAGGCCCGTCTCACACTTTGAAAACTGTTCTAATATGAACTTAGGGGCTGCAGACTTTGAACTCGGAGCATAATTTAGCTTTGTATCTGTGTCATTGTTCCATGATAAAAATAAGATACCTGACATTGCCGTAGTAGTTCAGCCAACAAGTTAGTTTTTTGCCAGTTTTTCACACTTGTTTACCACTTAATAACCATTTGTGCTCATCTTATTTATCTCAATCGTTTCAGTTTTCTTCCAGCTGTTGCTCGCTTTTGGTCGCACTTTTTAAAATCTCTCTACCACTTAATAACTCCTCTACCACTCATCTGACAGTCTTGAACCATTAACCTATACACCACTTAGTTTCTTAGTTATGTACCAGTTTTTACAATGTAATGCTTCTTGTTGCTATATCCATTCTTCTGCTTCATATCATGAATGTTTATTAATTGAATGCTACTTTAACACGCAGGTGGATTTATATAATTTGCTCAATATTAGGACATGTAGGGCTTTTTTAGGGGCTTCAAACCTGTCAGTGGGGTCAGAGTTTTCCCCAGGCACTCTTTCAGGAAATTAAAATCAATTTTGATGCTGTTTTATTCCATCTTGGCCCCTATATTTCTATACATCGATACTGACGATACCTTGAGGCCCCTTGGAGCTGCAGGCAATTGCCTGCCTTTGCCTGCTGATAAAACTGACTGCTTCTCTTGTGTTTTCTCTTTCTCCTTAGATTCAGACAAACCAACAGTAGGGGGCATTTGAACTTATGCTTCTTTCTCTTTTTGTCATCTTCTGAATCTCTACTAAAAATCCTCCTGATCCTTCTTCCTCTATTTGTCCCTCTGGTTCCCTTCTAACCTTCCTGATTATATTCTGTTGTTTTTCACTCTTTTCACCATCTTTCACTTTTTCCTCTCTCTCCTCATCCTCCTTTCCCTTCCTACTGGGCGATCTGTTGCAGACATGCCTTTTCAGTGTAACAACCCATTTAGGACCCTGCTTCTGTGGCCACCAGGTAATTGAAGCCGGAGTCAGCACCAGCACACAGAACATGGGACGGGGGGGTTGAGAGCGTGTGTGTGTGGTCTGTTGGTGCTGGAAGAGAGAAAAAAATGAGTGGGAAGGAGAAAAAAAAAACGATTGGAGAGAGACAAAGGTAGTGACACACAAACCACGTGTGAGTTTGAGCATGTCAAGGCTGCCACGTTGCGCCAACATGCTTTTCAAACCAAGCGTAGCACTCAGGAGAAGGACGGTAAATGGAAAGAGGCAGGAGGCGTCGCACAATAGTCAGCTGCTACGAGAGAGAGGGGAGAAAAATCATGACGAGAAGACTGTAAACACAAAAACCTGGACTCACACACTCAGATGGGTGCATTACTGTCAGTAAAGACTGCATGACAACATAATTAAGCAGGTACAGTTTTTCTTGCTGATGATTGACTTGATGTCTCCAGTTCCTAGTTTGAGAACAATTATTAATACTTTATTTTTAACCCCAATAGAGAGAAACAATGCAATGACACTTTCTGCTCTCTAGGGTGAGTACACCTCTGTTTGGGTAGAACAAGCCTGTGTCTGAATGGCAGGAGAACAGAAAACAATGGTAGCAATGTGATTAAACGCTATTGCGATATGTTTTGTGCATCAAATTATTTACCACTTTTCTTATCCTGAAATGACAAAGAAGTGTAAAAGAAGAGCTCTGTGTCTTTTGGCTGAAACTAGACAGGATTATAGTGGTCACATGTCTGACCATTACTGTGTTTCTAGCAGGAGCTGTAAGCTGCCTACCTGTTTACAGATCTTCGCACATTTACCATTGTATTAATGACATTTTAAAGGTTAACAATCACTAATTTAACATTTTTAAAGGTATGGGATGGAACATTTTTATCCACTGGGTTGAACTTATCAGCAGCAACTGTTCGAATAAATGTTCCTCCTTCTAATTATTGAGATCAACTTTGTCCAACATATTAATAATTAAGTAAGATAATTACAACAACTGACAGAGGTAAAAATATGCTACAATGTGTCCTAGAAATAATGGCCACTGAGTCCAGCAGGCTAAAGAGAAAAAGGACCATCCACATTGTTATGAACACAGCATCTGTGAAGGTGTAGGGGTATATTAGCGCCCACAGCGTAATTTTCACTTCTGTGAGCGTAGCATTAAAACTGAGAGGTACATAAAGGTTTTCAAGCAGCAGATGCCTCCATCCGGTTTGAATGTCCCTACATGAGTTACAACAGCATGGCTTCATAGTATGACCTCTAAATCCCACATACAACAGCTGCCCTGTGATCCGCCTGTGAAGCACACTGCGGAGAATTGCCCCCCCTTTCTTGTCAGTCGGAGTAGCCCCACTACACGCGCTCTGGTCTGGTCCGGCGTGTCACAGAAGAGCAACTCTACTCTGCTTCATTGGGGATATGTGGCAGGTCTATTCTCAGTGCCGGTTGCTGCTAAACCGTGTCAATTCACGTGCAGCAGATTGATCCAAACAGCTGGAAAAATGTGCAAAGTAACTACAACACAGTGCACAGACTCCTGATGGTAAATCCTCACTATATCAACATCACATCTCATTCTGCAGCAAAAGGTCGAGGGGGGTCAGTGGGTTACAGAGCTACTACAGCATCGCTGATGAGAAAAAGTCAACTTCTGAGGTGAAAAAAAAACAAACAAATTAATGAGAAACATTAACCTTTCAACTTCATGATGTACTCGCCCATGGTGGAAGCAATAAAATCATGGAATCATGTTATTAACTGTGACATAATCTGCTTTTGACATACTTTTCCCATGTGAACTTGTAGTTCTCCTGTGATATTGTGACTCCCACCTAAAATGCAGCACAAAATAAGACAACAGAAACCCAGCACTTCTGACAAGCAATGAAGTTAATCAGTTAGTCTTTGTGTTAAAAAAGATTTGCTAATCTCTGTATTCTGTTTTTATTTACATTTTTAGCAACATTCCAACTTTTATGGAAATGGAGTTTGTAAAATTAAATACAGTTTTACAATACTATGCAAATCATTAAATTATAAAACAATAATACACTTCTCCCTCACCTGCCAGTCAAAATCAAGAAGGGGCGAGACTTCTGACAAAAGTGGAAGAAAATCGATCTAACGTGTCTCTCTTAGTCTTTTTTTCAAGAGTAGTTTTCAGGTCAGTGGCTGCTGCCTGTGAAAGGACAGGATTCCTCTGCATGTCTTAGTGATGTTTCCTTGAAATATGGAAATATGAAGCACATAGAGCTATTTAAAAACAGTGTTTCGGTCAGATTCTTCGGAGGAAAGGGGAATTCCTTTTTTATAACATAGCAACATTAAGCGCTTGCCAGGAGTGCTCTTGAATTAAGGATCTGAACGCTGCCGGCTATGGAGATGCAGCTTTACTGTTTAGACTGTTTTAGTCAGAATGAACAGCAAACTGTATTTAATTCTTTACTGTGATTCATTCAATTAGATAAAATTTTAGGCAAGTTTGTGGGTATTCGGTAATCAAATCCACATACAATAGTTCCCAATAGCTTTAATTTTTAGCTTTACTCTTAAAAATTACAGTAAATCTACAATGATGATGTTTATGAAAGTTGTGACAAGAAAACTAGTCAAAATGTCCTTTTTCATCACAGCTCTGACAAAGGCTGAGTGCTGAATTCATCGTTGTTTTTATGCTGCTGCTGCCAGAAATAAAGACCTAGAAAGGAAGCTGATATTTAATGTTACTGGAAAACTTTTTTATGCACCTGAATTTTTTTTTTTCTGCATTGAGTGGGCTCCTTATCCATATTTTAAATGCTGAATTCTACTTATTTGAGGGGAAGCAACATAAATACCAGATGGTGTTGGTAAATCATTCAAAGATGAAGGAAACACCTAAAACCTCAAACTCATAGTGTTTTATTTTGAGAGTTTATCTTTTTTTTGTAATATGAATTCATATCTATAACTCTTGTATTTACAGAATCTAAGGAAACTTAAGTACTTCTCTACATAGATGTCAAGCTTGGCTTCTGTACAAATATCTGTTTAAATTTTGAATAATTTCACACGGACCATTGTGATATTAAACTGGTTCATTTCACATAAACAGAGTTTAAAATGTATTAAATACTTTGTAACAAAGGAGTGGGAGTGTGTGCTTTGTGTGCAACACATTAAAAGTCTATTTGACAATCTGTTTTCATATTTGTTGTGCTAATAAATAAAGTGCTGTTGCAGAGACGCAGTAACCCTGTCACCCAGGCAGTTATGGGTAATTGATGGAAAGACTTTTAGCTTTGGTTAAGCATCAAAGTGTCAGAGCTTGAGGTTGTTGTCAAACAGATGACAGGAAAAAGACCAGGAAAAGACTCATATTTACTTCAGTTAAAATGGTTTCAAGTTAAAGTACTGAACGATCACGAAGCTGAGACATTGAAAATGCTGCTAAAGGAGAATCATGACCATAAATATGCAACAGAAATCAGATTTTATTTTGGAATTTTGTATTTATTATGTTGTGAAAATGAAAAGTCCAAAGTTTACCATCTTGATATTTAACCCTCGGATCCTACTATGTCCGTTTTGAGGACATTCATCATTTTTATCTTTTTTTTTTTTTCAGTTGATAGTCACATTTTTATAGACTGAGGCATCAAATTTGGCCAAAGTTTTTACTTTTCTTCACATTAAAAAAAAAAACAAAAAACGTGTTGCCAATAGAACTCGACTGATGCGAAATAGCTCCATCCATCCTTGTTTGTCCAAAATCGGACAAATAGACTTCCATTAAAAACACGTTTTTTGACTGTCTATGGCACCAAAACAACTGTTTCTTTGCAGTCACTAGATCACCAGGGATCCAAATTTCACCATTCCACAGTGATCCAGCAGATCGTGCCATCACATCATTTTAACCTTTTCAGCAACGCACACATGGTTTTCCTTCCATGGACTCAGACTGTTTGGAGTGCTATTTCATCCACTAAACATCATCAGAATTAAATGAACTGGTTCATGTGACTAGATATGGATGTCTGAGAGTGGGCTACATGTGTAAGGAAAAGTTTGTGTGCTCCTACTTGTGTGCTCGGGTGAGAATCTGCGTCTGTGTTTACAACCGGACATGTTAAGTGGAGTGTTTACAGTCAGAAATGTTACTTCTGAATTGTGCAGTCTGGGACTAAAAAAGGGGGACATTTAGACAATTTCAACTTTGCCCTCACTTCATAGCAAGTGGATTCCCTCTCTTCTCTCTCTTGAGTGAGTAGAGGGACTGTTGCACTGTAATCATGAGTGGTGTTAAGGAAGGTAGCATCAGCATTGTCATTACCTGGAGCTTGCATGTACGGAGCCTGGGTCTGTTGAAGGTGTGTGTTGGCATGGTTGGTGGTGAGAGCCGGCATGGAGGGGTTGGCTCTGAGATGCTGGAGATCACTGTTCAGCCCTCTGGAGGTGTCGTGGGACTAACTGGATGAAACACTGACGAAGGAGGCTTCCTACTTGACAACCCTGGTGAAGTGCAGGTTTCTTACTACCCATCGGCCTACACGGTTGACCTGGCAAGGCAAATAGTAATGGATTAGGCATTTCTTCACTGAGCGCTGATCCTCGTTATAGGGCACAAGTATCTTGTGTTTTATTCAGAATCTACTACTAGCCTAGCTAGTGACTGCTGTGAACAGGGCAGCTGGCAATTAGGGAAAGACTAAGTGACTGCTTGGAAAGACAGCTGCCAGGAGGGAACAGCCCCCCCAGAGGCTGGCATGGGCTAGCTACCCATGTCAGCAGTGGCAGCTGTAAACAGTCTTGCCACAACCAAAGTAAGCTACGACAAGTTTAGAGAAAGTACTCATAGAGTCAGCAAGAGCTGGGGTGGAAGACGACTCACAGGTGGATTACATGGTATCAGACAATGAAACGAACATGGTGATACGTTGGATGAGCGATTCAGTGGAGGACAGGGGCCCGTACCTATCCTCCGGGGTCAGAACTAGAGCTAGATGTAGAATGAATGCACCAGTGGAGGAAAGGAGTAGAGTTAGAGATGGAACAAAGCTCCAGATTTGTTTTTCTGGTTGGCAGAAAGTTACATCAGTCAAAGGCCTTAGAATGCATCAGGGGCGAATGAAGTGTTTGGTAAAACACTGTATGGTCTGTATCCATGTTCTCGATCTCACAGCCCACAACATCCTGTGCACATTTAATCATGAGTTCAGTCCTCCACATCCTTGATCTATCCTCCACCAATCACCACTCACCCAGTTTTCCCCGCGGTGTCCAAACCCTCCCTCCAGGAAGTTATTTGAGTATGTCTTGCTGAGGCTGTCCATGTTGGTCTGAGAGTGAGGAACACGCCAGCCAACTGGCCACAGTCGCGACTACTTGAGTCCACGCCCTGGTCGTGACGTGCCGTTTTGTGTGTGTTATAGTTATATCTCGTCTCATCGTCGGTTCTGGGTCCATGTCAGACAAAGAGGGATAGATGTTGTTTCCTTTGTGGAGTCTGCTGGCAGAGCTCCTCATCGTCTCTGGTCTAGGGTCCCGGGGATTGCTGTAGTTCCAAATCGGACTTGAACTGATTGACCGACTAAGCAACCGACCTTCGGTACCGCAAGTACCTAATTATTGTGTTTTCCTTTTGTGTTCCTTTTAGGGGTTTGAACTATGGAAGAGACACTGGGGTTTTTGGTTTGTTTATCCTGGTTTGTGGAGTTGGTTTTTGGGGTCCATGGTGGCACCCAGACTGGGTTTTCATTGTGAAGGGTGATATTGTTTTGTGCTGGACTATCTATGTGGTTGTTTTTGATTTGAAAACTGGAACAGACTTTCCTTTTTATGAACTGAATGGAACGGAGAACGCTGAACTGACACGCACACACGTACACACTGATTGTTTTTTTGTGCATTTTTTTTTTCTTGCTCTGGCATTGAATATAATTTGAAAAATCTGCCTGGGTTTGCTTGTTTTTTTTCTTTATTGCTTGATTGATTTGCTTGATGTTGATTGATCAGATTGCATTGCATTTTCACTGCTGTTGGGTTGTGAATTATTATTGTTTTGTGCAGGTAAGAAAGATAATTTTTATTTGTGTTTCTAAGTTATCAGAGATGACTCTGACTGGCCCCCAGATTAAAACCTGTTACAAAGCATTCCAAGAAGAGTGGAGGCTGATATAGCTGTGAAGGGGGGAAACTCTGTATTAAAGTAGGTGTATTTGAATACAATGTCTCTGCAGTCCCTGCTGGTACAATATTCAAACACTTTTGTCCATATAATGTATGACGTCATCTTTTTACAGATGGTAGCTGGAACACTACTGCAACTTTCTGAGTACAATAACCTTACTATAAAAGTGGCACTAATGTATGATGAAGCATGCATTCATTGACGTCTAATCACTCATTCTTGCTGTATGGCAGACCAAGTAGACCCTCAGGTGACTGGGAAATGTCCCCATGCCCCCAGTGGACAATCTATGCCCATATGTACATGTGTTACATTAGAAGGCCAACAAATAACTCTTTAAATTGGTGTGAAATCTGAGGTATAGGTTCCAATGGTGCATTTTAAATCACATTTTAGTAATTCTGTCAGTAAATCAGGAATGAAATTATAATTTCTTTCTCCAACAATGACAGGAGCTCTAGAACATGGTGTACTTCCCTTTCAGATCCAGATTCATATGAGAAGTTCATTTCAACAGTATAAAAAATCCTTTTAAGCAATAACAATAACACAACATAAAGACCAACAAATATAAATAGAGCGATAACTCACCCAGACACCTCAGACATCACATTACCTCTCTCTTCCCCACTTTGTCTCCCTCATGTCTCCTCCCTCCATTTTCCTTATCCCCACCTCTACCTCCCTCCTTTGCTCTCCTCCTCCCTCATCTCCTCTCTAATGCGTCCATCTTTCTCTCCCTATTCAGCGCAACGGGGGAGAGCTGTGTTTGAGGCTCATTAAATAAAGACCTACAGAGCTCTGTGCTGTGTGTGTTTGACTGCTTTCTCCTTTAACAATTTATGACACAACTCTTTCTCGGTGCATCTCCTGGACATCAAAAGTGAGAGTTAAACGTACAAGAATGATTCATTTTTCATGCTGGCATTTTAAAATTGTCTGTTGCCGATTAATAATTACTGGACAAATAAGTACTAAAGGTTAAAGGTGTTTCTGAAGAGGGGTTGTATGGGACACATGTCCTGGTTCGCCTTTTTAATTCTATGGGTGAAAATATGGTGTTTTCACAAAGACAGTCCTAAACACGGATACAACTGACAGTCACAATCACTCACAATACTTTCCCCTTCCTCAGCTCTCTTTCTCTCTGAAGTTTAACTTCCTGGTAACGTCCATACTATGTACTGCAGTTAGGATACAAAATAGAATAGGGGGCAAAAGTATTATTTACAGCTTTGAAGAGCAAGCAAGACTTAGCACACGTGTAAGAAGGACAGAATTGTTATGAAGCATTATAACTGTTCTTTCAGGACTGTGGTGCACGGGGCGTCACAAATAGCCTGAGAAATTTTATGAAAAAGAAGAGGATAAAAAGAAAAAAAAAAGCAATTTTATGCCTCATTTCACAATAATTAGAGTGATAAAATTAACCCAAAACCTGTGTGGTTGATCCAAAGTTACTCCTTGCCTTTCAGAAAAGTTGTAGTCTCTTTGTGTACACCAAAACAAGACAAAATGTTACTAAGACTCAGGACCTGAGACAAAGAGGTTGATTTCCATCTATCTGTCCCTCCATTTTCTTTCACTGATCTGGAGCAAGGTCACAGTGGCAGCAGGCTAAGCTAGTCAGCCCAGTTATCCCTCTCTCCAGCAGCATTTTCCTGCTAGATGAGATAAATAATTCCTCCAGCGTGTCCTGGGTGTACCCCAGTTTCTCCTCAGAATTAGGCGTTCCCGGAAGACCTCCAGTGGGAGACAACCAGGATGCACCCTAATCAGATTCCCCAAACCACCTCAACTGGCTCCTTTAGAGGCAAAGGAGCAGCAGTTTAGGCCCTGTTCACACAGAGACAAAAACGATATATTGGAGTTTCGTTTTGAAAAAGTTTTTTGTAAAGATGGGATTGTTTCAGGAAATATCTGCGTAAGCATGGAACCACTGAGAACGACCGAAAACGCTGTGCATATGCCAAACCTGTACGTGGCACTGTATTGCTGCCACAGAAATGCACCAAAATAGAAGAAGAACATCACAGAAAACTGACACAAACTTTTTTCTAGTTGTTCTTCTTGTTGTTCTCTGGATTTAAGAACATATGGTGTTTGCGTTTCACGGTGGTGGTAAAGGAGCATCAGATTTTGCTGTAAAAGCCATAACAAGCTCAGTAGCTTCTGCAGCATGAACACACCCCCGTAGTCTGCCATTGTTGTTTTGGCTGGACGTGCGCAGGCGCCTTAAGGGAGCTACGCTGTGTGTGACGTAATCGTTTCAAGAAAGATGCGGATAGCTACCCACACGGAGACGAAACGGTAGTCGTTTACGGATTTATGCACTCTGGGACCCATTTTCAAAAAGTATCGTTTACAGTCACCCAAAACGCCATTTCTGTGTGGATGAAACACTGATACAACAAAAAACTTTTGCATATACACCTAAATTTATCTCCGTGTGGGCGAGGCCTTATATTGAGATCCCTCAGGATGTCAAGCTCAAAGCCAGAGCTCCTGACCATATGTCAGGGTTGGAAAGAAGAACGACTCGTAAATTGAGAGCTTTGCTTTCTGGCTCAGCTCCTTCTTTGCCTCGACAGCCTGGGACAACATCTGCAACACTGCCAATGCTGCACCAATCTGCCTGTCCATCTCATGGTCCATTCTACCCTCACTCATGAAGAAGACCCTAACTTGAAGTCCTTCACTTGGGGCAAGGACCTCATCTGGACAGAAGAGGTTGATTTATTTGATTTAACTCACTGACTTTGTTGCTGCACCAGCAGCTGTTTTACTCCTAAAAAAAATTCAGGCCGTATTTTAGAGTAGTATATAACAATAAGATATTCAAATTCAAATTCTTTATTAGGAATAACCCCTTGAGATGTGTCATCTTGTCTTCGAGGGGATCCTTCAGACAAAAATGCACATTTGAAATATAGGTTTACAAACCATTGAACAGAATACAAAACAAACAGAACAGTACATGATGGAAATAACGCAGTACATCACAAAACAAGACAAAATAAATTAATTTTAAAAAAAGGGATTGTGAGCCTACCCAAACCTGCATGCAGTATGATTAAATGCAACATGATCTTGTTGATTTTTGAAGGGGTGACCTGATGTATATGAGCTCAGACACCAGAATAAATAACCTTAATATACCCTGTCTGATTTCACCAGGCATAAACTGTAAGAGCAGAATTATTTGTTAACACCTGTGAACTATTAAATAAAGGTGATTCAATCAGATCTGTTGGCATGGGTGTATAAAAACAAGCACATAGCCATGAAGACTCCATTAGAAAAACACTTGTGATACAAAATAAGTTGTTCTAGAGAGCTCAGTGACTGCAAGAAAAGGAAGTGGAGATCACCCTTTATCTCCAGTAAACATAATGCTTCAACATTCAAAGATATTTTGGACAATGCAAACACTTCAAAGCTTGTTGAAAGCCTTCCATGAAGAATGGAAATGTTATAGCTGCAAAAGGGAGACTAACTCCATTCTTAAGTACATTGATTTGAATTCAGTGCCTACGGCCTAGTGTTGGATAAGTATTTTTAAAATAGTATCCCAAATACTTAAAATCCAACTGGATCCTGATTCACAGATTGTTATTTTAGGAATCTCAGACACCACAAAACTAAACAAATCTCAACAATGTTTTATTTCCTACAGCATCATCACTGTCAAAAAGCTGCTTCTCACACACTGGAAAAAGGAAGAACTCCCAAATATAAAAACGTGGCTTAGTGAACTCACAAATAAACTCCATCTAAAGGATAAGTCACACACTTCTAGATAATCTTATATATTTTGAAAAGATATGGTCACCTCTCTTACAACATCTGACTCTGAGGTCATGTTAACCTAAGTCTCTTCAATCCAGCATCAGAAACCAACTAGGAGTTAAGACGGTTGGGTGGGGGTGGTGAGTGTCCTCTTTTTCCTAAACTTCTCTTATTCTGTCAGAATTATTGTCATCATTTATCATTATAGCCTTGTATTTTTGCTTAATTTTCTACTATTCATTTGATTATCCACTTCAGTCTACAGCTGGTGTTCACAGTCTGGAGGATGTTTACTGTTGTATTGTCTGCTGTCTATGGTAATTTTGTTTAAAAAATAGAGCACGATTGTATGATGCCTGGAACAGCTCCAATAAAAACATTTGACAAAAATAGCATTAAAATTAAAATGTAGATACACTGAAAAAAGTAAAACATTGGTTGAACAAAAAAAAAAAAAAAAAATGATGATGTAATCAATCACACAAAACATTTTGAATTGAATCGATATTTTTTTTTAAATTAGGTAAATGTAAATTTTTTAAGTTCATAGAAACTATGTTTAAAGGTTTAGCAAACGTAATTATTAAAGATTGTCCTAAACTAAAAATAAAAATTTCCCTTAATCAACCAATTTAAATATTCTGCTCATTTGAACTTAGAATGTTTAAGTTCATACATCCATTTTATAAAGGTTGGAGAAATAATTTTTTTTAGGTTGTTTTAATACCAGCCAATTTAGAGTTACCATTTAACCTAATGAGCATCTTTATGGAGGTCAGAGGAGGCTGGAGTACCCGGAGAGAACCCATGTGTGCATGGGGGAACATGCTAACTCCGCACAGAAAGGCCCAAACCAGGACGCGAACCAGTAACCTTCTTGCTGTGAGGCAACAGTGCTAACCCCTGCGCCACCATGCCTCCCACAAGTCCTGAAAGTCAACTCAACACATTTTTCCTGAAAACTCTTGCTACTTTGGCCTCATGACAGAGCAGAAATGTATTAAAGGGGACATATTTTGCCCTTTAAGACGAGTTTATATTGGTCTCAGAGGCCCCCAAAACATGCCTGTGAAGTTTATTGCTGATTAAACAGTAGTATAGGTTTCTTTGGATGGATGTCACTCTCCTTGATGTTTCAGGCACTTCTATCCAAAGTTTAGGATCTGACTGGGATTCGTACCATCAAAAACCCATTGAGCTAAAGTGGAAGCAGGAAGGTTAGCACTCAAAATGTACTTTTTAACGTTTATTCAGGCATAACAGGCCACAACAGACGCGTTTCGACATGTAGGCCAACGCTGGATGCCTGCGCTGGAGTGTAGAGGGAGAGTCACTCAGAAAGTGACGGCTGCTGTTGCATCAAGTGTTTATTGAATCCACTCGGGACCTATGGGATGTTTTCACGAATGCGCATGCGCACAGCAGGCTTAATACAATAAATGTACATTGATCCAATTTAATTTGGTGTCCAGCTGCCAGTTTAAATAAAAAAATATAGGTTCAACCATTGACAATTTAGAAGATTTAGATTTAATGAACAAATCAATAATTCTAGGCTGTTATAAAATGAAAAATCACATCAATCCTACAACAGCATTGTTTTACTTTTTCAGTGTATAAAGATATAGTAGATACATATATCTAGATATATTACATTTTATCCTCCTTCCCCTAACCCTAACCGTTGGGGATCAGGTGCCAAACCCTAACCCTCTTTAGGTTTTTCTCAGTTTGTAGTGTGTTGATTTTAAATGTATCCCCTCAGTAAATTTTAGATTTTTTTCATAAAATTCTGCTGTTGTGAAAAATAGCCACTGACTGTAACCTCTGACAGCGAGCAGAAAATATATGTCATTCAGTACGTCCCTTGGTTACAGCTTGGGTAGTGTTTATTGTACATTATATTGCCAAAAGTATTTGCTCACCTGCCATTACTCACATATGAACTTAAGTGACATCCCATTCTTAATCAATAGTGTTTAATATGACGTTAGTCCAACCTTTGCAGCTATAACAGCTTCAACTCTTCTGGGAAGGTTTTCCACAAGGTGAAGGAGTGTGTTTATGGGAATTTTTGACCATTCTTTCAGTGAGGTCACACACTGATGTTGGACAAGAAGGCCTGGCTCTCAGTCTCTGCTCTAATTCATCCCAAAGGTGTTCACAGGTCAGGACTCTGTGCAGGCCAGTCAAGTTCATCCACACCAAACTCTCTCATCTATGTGCTTTGTGCACTGGTGCACAGTCATGTTGGAACAGGAAGGGGCCGTCCCCAAACTGTTCCCACAAAGTTAGGAGCATGGAATTGTCCAAAATCTCTCAGTATGCTGAAGCATTCAGCGTTCCTTTCACTGGAACTAAGGGGTCAAGCCCAGCTCCTGAAAAACAACCCCACACCATAATCCCCCTCCACCAAACTTTACACGTGGCAAAATGCAGTCAGACAAGTACTGTTCTCCTGGCAACTGCCAGACCCAGACTCGTCCATCAGATTGCCAGGTGGAGAACACGTCTCCATTACTCTAGAGTCCAATGGGGGCGTGCTTTACACCACTGCATCCAACGCTTTGCATTACACTTGTTGATGTATGGCTTGGATGCAGCTGCTTGGCCATGGAAACCCATTCCATGAAGCTCTCTACGCACTATTCTTCAGCTAATCTGAAAGACACATGAAGTTTGGAGGTCTGTAGCGATTGACTCTGCAGAAAGTTGGCAACCTCTGTGCACCATGCGCCTCAGCATCCGCTGACCTCACTCCATTGCTGTTGTTCCCAATCGCTTCCACTTTGTTATAACACCACTGACAGTTGACTGTGGAATATTTAGGAGCGAGGAAATTTCATGACTGGACTTGCTGCACAGGTTGCATCCTATCACAGTACCACGCTGGACTTCACTGAGCTCCTGACCCCGAATTTCCATATACAGTGTGCGCTGCGGTGCACCGCGGAACGCCGGTGAATCGAACTGCGGAGCACTTCGCTCCCTCTCTAGTCTATCAGAGCATTTCCATAGCCGGCGCTTCAGACCGGCAGCGGCGTGTGCCTGGAGCGCCACTTCACTCCGCTTCGTTTCAAATATGCTGCAGGTCTATTTCAGCGCCGGCCGCTGCCAAACCTCGTAAATTCACCATAGTTCAGAAAGCACCAACCATGGAAGTCACAAGAGTAGAACATCCGGTTTTTTCAAAATAAAACACAATGCACGGACTCCCGACCGCAAATCATCACTATATCAACATTACATCTCATCCTGCAGTGAG
The DNA here is from genome assembly GCF_018320785.1 of Cheilinus undulatus. NCBI lineage: Eukaryota > Metazoa > Chordata > Actinopteri > Labriformes > Labridae > Cheilinus > Cheilinus undulatus. The sequence goes on from NC_054873.1 coordinate 42,554,126, forward strand.
AGCAAAGGGTCATCGAGAGGTCAGTGGGTCACAGAGCTACAGTGGCACCTTTTACGAGGAACAGTTAAGTTTTGGGGATATTTAGCCAAAGAATTTTGCATAAAACCACAGATCCTTTAAGCATACATGAACCTTTTAACTTCCTAATGTACTCACTCAATTGAGAAAGCAATAATATCATGGACTTATACTGGAAAGGAAGATAAATTAACCCCAAAAGGTAAAATAGTCCGCTGTTGACATGCTATTCCTGTGTGAACTCGCAGTTCTCCTGTGATCTCTTCCTGATGATCAGGGCTGCGCCCTGCGGCGCGGCGATCTAGACTCGCTTCCAGTGGGTGAGGTCGCTCGCCTTCTGTCGGAGCAAACCTGTGGCGCTTTGGTGCGCGGCGCGCACACTGTATATGGAAATTCGGGGTGAGAGCGACCCATTCTTTCACAAATGTTTGTAGAAACAGTCTGTATGCCTAGGTGCTTGATTTTATACACATGTGCCCATGGAAGTGATTGGAACGCCTGATTTCACTTATTTGGATACACAATTGAATACTTTTGGCAATATAGTGTATGTCATTCCCCACCCTATGGTTGAGGCCACCCATTGTAGAGGTCTGCGACAGATGAGCCCAAAACTCCCCACCATAGAGGTCTGCAGCTGGATCCTCTTGTGACATAATTCACAATTTAGCAAATGTGCCATGCAAAGTAAGCTACAAGCAGCCTTCAGCAGCAGGCTAGCTGACAATGACAAAGCACAGGTCCAATCATAGTTTAGAGTTTTGGTGTGACCAATCAGATTTCTTGGATGGCCATGGCCACCCCTGGATATGCCCTTTGTTTTTGCAGATAAAGGTATCTTCATCAGTAACTGGGAGCAGCTGACTAACATCTTTATTCCAACCATCTTTGCAGTTGTCTGAGTCAGCAGCAGCAGATACTCTGTTACTGCTTTGGTATTGGCAGCTGCAAAGAAATGGTAGAATGCACTAGTTGGTCAGAATGATTAAAAAACCCTGCATGACTCAGTGTTTAGTTTTATAGGTTTAAAGTCTAAAACCTGCCATACACTAAAGATATCAAAATCTTAGGCTACATGTTTCAAACATCTCCAGCACTTTTTAAGCTAAGAAGGGGAAATGGTTTAGACTTCAGATATTTAAATTCCCAGACAAAATTACAATCCTTGTGCTGACCTTGGTCCTTCCTAATTTCACTCATCAGAGTGAGAACTCCGGCTGTGTGCAACAGCAGGACCATAGCAGGTATGGAAATATTACATTTCGGTCATGTGTCATCAATGTTTCAATCACAACAGTCAATGATGAGATCTGACTGCAGAGTAGGATGAATTCAGCAGAGGCAGGGATGAAACGAAGTCCCCCCCCCCCACAGCAATTTGTACCAGATTTTTTAATTTGGGAATTTTGGAAGTAAAGAAAGTTAGCCTCATCACATACATGATTTACTTAGCAGGCATGGACTATACTGAACATGAGAACATTGTGCTATTTTAGACTGTGTCTCAGTGTCATTAGTGCAGCTGCAAGAACCCTTTGCTTCAGTTGTAAACACATACATGAGTCATGATTAGATCAAAAACAGCACCCAAAGGAGCACTCAAAAACTAGACTAGCATGCCACTGAAACATCTTTCCATCATACCTTGCTTTCAGGCAGTCTGATGCCAAAATAATGCACTGGTATAATGGATTTTTCCTTGACTAGGACATCCACAGTAATGGATTGTATACTTTTTGGACTTCAAGATACTTCACCTGGCTTAAAGGGATATTTCGGGATTTTTGATGCTGGGTTGTATGAGGTACTTGGCTGTAGTAGTGGCATTAGCCTCCATGGCATTTCTGTGAAAGCTGATCCCGTGGTTATTACGAGCTCAGAGAGATCTGTGGCATAATGGTGGGATGAGAACATTTCATCCACGTAGTTTAATGAGTTTTACATTAAAATGGGCCAAGAAAATATGTCGGCTCGCCTGCCAAGCCACGTCATTACCCATTGATCAGAAAGCTCCAGAAGAGGACGTCACAAGCATGGAGTATCTGGTTCTTTTAAAATACTAAACAATGCACAGACTCCTGATCGTAAATCATCTCTATATCAACATTACATCCCATCCTGCAGCCTGAGCAAAGGGTCACTGAGAGGTCAGTGGGTCACAGAGCTACAACGGCACCATTGATGAGGAAAAGTTAACTTTTGGAGATATTTAGCCAAAAATTTTGACATAAACCACAGATCCTTTAAGCAAACAGTAACCTTTTAACTTCCTGATGTACTCACCCAATGGCAAAAGCAATAATATCATGGACTTATACCGGAAAGGATTATAAATTAAACCCCAATGGTAAAATAGTCGCTGTTGACATACTATTCCTGAGTAGGAATAGGAGCTTGCAGTTCTCCTGTGATCTCTGCCCGCTGATCAGGGCTCCACGGTGCAGCACTCTGGACTCTCTTCCAGTGGGTGAGGTCACTCACCTTCAGGCGGACCAAACCCACTGCACTTCGGTGCGCGGCGCAGTTGTCCTATGTGGAAATTGCAGGTGACTCCTTACAGCAAACCTCAGCTGTGCCTTTATTATTATTGATACAATATTTAACATAAAATGAATGAAAAGTCGGTCCCTCCTAAGCAAACTTGGTTGGTACAGTGACTGAAAAAGTGAAACAAAACGGCACTGATCTCCTGGCTTTGCGTAAAGTTGCAGCTACGCACGAAGTGGAGGAGAGAGAAACCTCCTTTTATCCACTCCAATATATACCATTGTTTATCAGAGGACAGGAGAAAACACAATACAGACATTCTCAGTGTGATTGTTTTTTTTAATGTGCATAGTTTATTCACAAAATGGCTTTGCTCCTAATGTGCATCGAAATGCATGACAAATTATTCACTTTTTCATGGCATTTCGTGCCTTTTCGTGTAATATGTAAAGGCCTCTGAGATGAGCAAAACATTGGCTTTAAAATCTTTTGCAAGTAGACCTGCTGCAGCACTATAGGGTACCGAATCAAATGATCCAAGCGCACAGCTGACTGTAAACATTTGATGGCAGGTGTTACACAGGGATGAGGATCTGTTTTTTGGTCTCTTAGTAACTAGATCCGCTTGGTTCTGATGATAAAGTTGGTAAAAACAACTAGAAAAACGAGACTCAATTTATGCCGTTTACCATTAAAAACACTGTCTGTTGTGTTACTTTTATTTACCTGCCCCAGTGGCTGGTAGATTGAGCAAATTCACCAGACACTGCTCAAAAATACCAGCACCTGGCTGGTGGCTGGAAATAATTTCTCGTCTTGCTTGAAACACTGTGATTTTCCCATTATATAGATTTCAACCTTGGAAAATCACAGATAAAAGCCAAAATTTGTCTTCATGTCCACATTACAGAGACTGAAGAGAAAAGTTATCCACTCTTGCTCTAACTTGGTACAGCGCCGTGATGCACAAGCTTGTGCAAATTATCCATTTGAAGATCTCTGTGAGGATCCAGTGTTTTTCTTTTCAAATGAGTGAAAAAGCCACTGTATTATCTTAATCTTTTCTTCTGCAGTATGCAGGTGATTACTTCTTACTGCAAATTTCAGAGTGAGTAGAAGAATCAAATGCATCGGGTTCATTGTGCTGAGTGTGTGAAATTCAAAAGAAAATCTGATTACATAACAAAAAAACCTAATCAGAAAATGCCAGACTCTAATGTGCAAATCTAATGTGAGTCATACTGAGGGGAAAATGTTTTCCTGATCGCTACCACCAACTGTAAGGAGGCAGTTATTTTACTTCGCCAATCTCCTCCAATGTTTGTGAATGACTCTTGCAAAGGGACCTTTATGCAAACTATGGTATGTATTAGGCTTATTCAGAAAAAAAGCAAGGGTGAGCAGATAAGGCTGCAGTCTTTTGTGTGTACTTGTGAATTAGACAGTGTCTGTTTCGTGTGTCATTAAAGACCCAACAGTCATGTCAGGTATATGAAGTGGTCCATCTCTGTCAACTTAGCACCTCACCTACATTCTCCCCTCCCCCAAATCCCTCAGCCACACACATACATGCACTCACAAATCATGCTCACCACCACTGCAGATTGAAAATATACAATTATCTCCTCATACAAATTAATCATATTACAGTCTGCTATAAATAACACAAAAGTAACAAGAAATGTTCCCCTCCAACAGCTTGATTTCAGCTGTAATCATATCTTCATTACTTCGTATAAGTGTCAATGTACCTGTAAATTTCAGCTGTGCAAGCAAGAGAACGAAAAAAAGAAGAGAAGGAAACTAAGGAGTGAAGTGTCATAAATCACAAATCATGCACTGGCTTTATCATCAAATGCAGAGCCAGCCCTTGCGATTTTGGTGCCCAAGGCGAATAACCCAAATAAATACAAATGCAGTTTTTTTTTTTTGTTTTTTTTTTTTTTTTAAATGATGATTTTAATTTATTAAGGGAAAAAGCCATACATGGCCCTATGTGCCAAAGAAACTGCCCTCCCCTTCATGGAAAAACTGTGATTAACCACACTAGCCACACTTAGGCCTGATAACTGCCAGACCTGGTTCAGACCATATCAAGAAAGCCCTTAAATAGAACCTGTCTGACAGAGTGAAGTGGACTAAAAGATCTCTAAAAGCAACACATGATGCCACCGTTTAAAGAAACTCAAGAACAGATGGGAAATAAAGTCAATGACATCTTACAGTCTGGAAAGGGTAACCAAGCCATTTCTAAGGCTTTGGGATCCAGTGAACCATGGTGAGAGCTAGGGATGCAAGATTTTGAATTTTTGCCGATATCCGACATGCAGATACCGATGTTGAATTACATTTTTTCCACTGTAAAAAATACCAATTCCATCCTGTACTACAAATATTTATTTTAATATTGGTAGTCTTTTTTTATTTTTACTAGAAATGAAGGATGTATTGTTTTTTTTTCCTTTTTCCCAAATACAGCCATACACTAATGAAAAACTTGCAGTAATGTCTTTGGGTTACATATGCATAACATGCTACATGTATTTTTAACAGTACAGCCAAAGTCATCTGCATCTTTGAGGGCAATAAACAGCAGCAAAATAACCTGCTGACACTGAGCTCCACAGTGCAAAAAAGAAATAGCGCATAAATTTGGACTGAGTCATCTTATTACTCAGCCAGTTAGCAGGATGGCTCCCTGAGATACTCCTGACAAAGTACTTTAAATAACAACAACAAAAAGAGAGATTCTTGAATGCAAAAAAATCTAGCTATAGTTCAGAGCTTAAACATGATTTTAAAATTTTGAGACTCAAGATGAACAAAAGAAATAAAACTTCAACTGAAATAGTTCATGTAGCACAACATGCGTTCTTTTTCCCTATTTTCCATATCTGAAATGTTATCAGAAGTGAGAACCGGAGCACTCCTGTGAGTGTAGTACAGGCTGTGAAATTCTCATCTATCCACTGAGGCAGTGAGGCTCAACATGCAAACAGGACAAACACTTGATGTCCATATATCCATGGTGAAGCTAATATGTTTAACTTTAACAAGGACCTTATTTGACTGGAAACAAAGTTTTGCGGTTCAGGTAGGGCTGTAAGCACCTGCTAGGTATAACATAGCAGGGCTTCAAATGCATCATTAGCCTGCGTAAGCCCGTTTATTCCACCACACTGAAAGGCTGATTATCAAGAAGTATGAATACAATGATTTTCCTGTTCAGCTCCTTACCTTTGGGTGGTTACTGTTGTACTTTTTTAAAGCTTTGTCGAATGACTGGCGCAAAGTCTTGTCGTTCTTTATCTTAAGAAAGTCCTTGTAGTCATCAGTCTGATGTTTTTTTAGATGCAAAATTAAACTGGTGGTGTTAAAGGCCTTTTGCCAAGCTTCTCCTCGCATCACATGTACTTTACAAGCAATGCAAACAGTTACTTTGCTGTCTTGTTCCCACACCTCAAAATTCTTCCACATACCTGACATGTTGAGTTTATTGTTGGTGCACGTCCGGCGTCATCGCGTGTGCTTAATTAAGACGTCACATTATCGGCCATACAAATTGGAGTAAATTTTATTATCGGCCGATACTGATAATTAACTTTATAAGCTATTATCGGCTGATACCGATATACTGCTGATAATATCGTGCATCCCTAATGAGAGCCATTACCACAAATGGAGAAAACTTGTAAACACTGGTGAAAAAAATGGCATCTATGGGAAAACTACAAGGTCAAAACCTCTGCTGAAACACAAATTGATAGGATGTGTAGAATCCGTCGCTTTGAATGACTTCAGCACATCTGTGTTCACAGGACATGACTGGTTTCTCACACTGCTCTGGTTTGATCTTGGTCCATTCTTCTTGCAGTCTCTTCAAAAGTTTGGCAGCTTTACAACTTTAGTGGATTTCTCAGTATTTATTTTGTTCCAAAGGATTTTCCGGAGATTCTCTGTACCTTTTAGATCTGGACTCTGGGCTGGCCATTTTATTGTTTCAATATTTTTAGCTTCAAGGAACTGCTTAACCCATTTTGCAGTGTGACACTGTCTTGTATGAAAATTGCAGGCTGATTGCGCGACAGTTGCAGTGAAGGAACTGCTTGTTGCCAAAAGAGATTCACTTAAACATCTGCATTCACCCTGCCATGTAGCTGTTCCAGAGGCCCAACTCCTGCCGCAGAAAACATCCCTCAAACCATGACACTTCCTCCTCCAAATTTAACTGACTTCTTTACACACTTAGGGTTCAGTCTTTCCACAGTTTGATGCTGAACATGTTTCTCATCGGATCCAAATAAATTGGACTAGCTCTTATCACTGAAGTGCACTCTGGACCAGTTCTCCTCTTTCCACACAACATGCTCCTCAGCAAAGGCAAGTCCAGCCTTTTTTATTCTTTGTGCAGATAAGAGGTTTGGTTACTGCAGAGTTGGCTTTCAGTCCAAGTTGTCTTAAGTGGCGAAACATTGAGTGCTGAGATAGATCCCTACCCTGTTCAGCTGTGAAACAGCAAGCATTTCCAGCTGCAGTGTTGAACTGATTCCCCATTGAGAGTTTTCAAATTATATATATATCATCACAGTGTTTCAATAATACAAAATAATTGAAGTAATTCAAATGTTCATGAGTTCAAGGACACAAATTAAAGGCTATACTGATGAACCATTTTTCATTTCAGCTCTTTGCCTTGATAAAGGGACTACTCAACTAACAGAAATATTGTTTTTATTTAAACCGACAAAATGCAACCAGCACTGAGAGAACAAGGGGGAAAAGAACAGTATGCAAACAATACCATTCAATTGAAAAGCCAAACAAAATTCCAGGTGGTTCATAACTAGGATAAAACTCATGTCTCTTTGCTGAAAAGTAACCTTTATAAAAAAAAAAAACGACCTGCCCAAGCCCATTTTACCCTGCACAATGTGGCAGAAAACTGACCCAATTAGCTGGAAAACCACCCAATCTGGCAACGCTGATCTTGCTTTTACTGAGAGACCCCAAGTGGCAGAAAATTTGTATTGCCCATTAAAGCATGTCTACTTTATCACCTCCGCCAGTGAGGTTATGTTTTTAGTTATGTTGAGAGATTATATTGGCTATCGATTGAAACTGTGGTTTTCAAACTTTTTCTGCCAAGACCCCCTGTGCCCCCCCCCTTAAGAATCTACATGTAAAGATATGAAAATTTATGACAAATATACTGTCAGTAATGATTTAAGCGAATGAATTCTTCTTATTTTTATTTGCTGCAACATAGAATTTCAAAATGTGGTAGAAAAAGCCATTAACACAGATTTTAATGTTGGATTGTTACTTTTAACTAACAGGACTTACTACAAGAGTTTTTATCACTCTGTCCAAGACTGAGGAGGATTACTGTACAGCAGCAACAGCAGCTAATATGAAAGAAAAAATCACTTTGGTTGCATCTTTCTTTGAATTGACAGACAAAATGTTTCTGTGGACTTCTGAGATTAATTTGCTGCTGCCATCATGTGTTACATCATCAATGAAGACTAATGAGCGCGTCCCGGGAGAAAATACATCATTTTCATCTTCATGTGGACAAGGCCTAAGACAAGAACAATATATTTATATTTGGTTTCAAAAATTTTTTCCATAAATAAGGGATCATTTCAGGAAATGTCTGGGTAAGCATGGAACCACTGAAAACAACTGAAAACGCTGTAGTATATATGCCAAGCCTGTAAATGGTGCTGTAACACTGCCACAGAAATGCACCAAAAGAGAGAAGAAGATTATTTAAAACTGTCCAAAACTTTCTTCTGGTTGCCCTTCTGGTTGTTCTCTGTGGTGTGTTCAAGAACATCTGGTGTCTGCTGTTCTTGGTAGTGGTAAAGGAGCATGAGATTTTGCTGTAAAAGCCATAATAAGTTCAGTAGCTTCTGTGGCACGAATGCAACCTTGTAATGTGCCATTGTTCTTTTGATTTGACACGCGCATGCAGATTAAGTGGGCTATGCTATGTATGACATAATTGCTTCAAGAAAGGTGTGGTTGCCTGTCCACACGGAGACAAAAAGGTACGCATTTACAGATTTGTTCACTCTGGGACCGGGTTTCAAAAAGTAGCATTTACAGCCTCCCAAAACGTTGTTTCTGTGTGGATGAAAACTTTTGCGTATACTCCTGGATTTGTCTCCATGTGCATGAGGCCTTAAATAGGAGACACCGTTCAAGTCCCCATTTGGCAACTGCTTTCAAAAAATAATAAAAGTCACATTTTAAGTAATTTTATGTTTAAACACATTATGTTTTCTAATTCATTCTATTTTTGTAGGTTTTAAATGACCAGAAAGGTGAGTCCCCTCTTGGCTGGTGTAGCCTGATAGTCCCCTCTTAGTATGGAGCGTGCGTCTGTGTGTGTGTGTGTGTGTGTGTGGGGGGGTGTGTGTGTGTGTGTGTGAGATGCCATTGTTAGAAGTATAATTGCCAAGACATTTAAAGTGTTTCCCCTCAAGGAATCTGCCAGCATCCAATAAAGTTTTCATACCACAGGAGAGACTGAGAGGTGGCTGAAGAGAGCGACAGAGGACGGAGGGCTGAGAGGAGGAGAGGAAACAGAGAGGAGTTTGAGCAACGAGCATGTGGTGATCAACATTCAGTGATCTCACTTCAAACTGGGGCCTGTAAGTATACACTGTCACTGTTGTGCACTGAATTATACATCATAGATGTGCATTATTAGCAGGTATCACTGAATATACAGACTGAGAAGTTTAGTTTTCAAACATAACCATAAATTAAAACCCTGCTACAGAATATTTACTGCTTGTTTCCTTTGCCCAACATGTTATTGGTTTAAATGCTGCCTAGATTGTGTCATTTACACATTTTTTTCCAGGCAAGTGAGTGTTTCTGATCTATGTAGCTATTTTCTCAGCAAAGGTCTCTGTAAATTTGCAAAGAGAAGGTTTATATGTTGTGTTGATAGTTCACAGTGGTCTTAAAGAAAGTGGTACGCCCAGATCAGTGAAGCGCTGTGATGATGTTGTCCTTCTGGAACTTTGTCCCATATCCACACAGGATCTCTGGAGCTCAGTCAGAGTCACCATCAGGTTCTTGGTCACCTCTCTTACTAAGGCCCCTCTGCCTCGATTGCTCAGTTTGGCCAGACGACTGATTCTCGGAAGAGTCCTGGTTGTGCCAAAATTTGAGACCGATGGAAGCCACTGTGCTCTTCAGAACTTTCAGTGCAAAAGAAAACGTTTTGCCTTCCCCAGATCTGTGCCTGTCAACAATCTTGTGTCTGAGCTCTGCAGGCAGTTCCTCTGACCTCATGGCTTGATTTAGCTCTGATGTGCATTTTCAGCTGTGAGGCCTTCTATAGAGAGGTTTTTACCTTTCCAAATCATGCCCAATCAATTCATTTTACCACAGGTGGACTCTAGTCAAGCTGTAGAAACATCTCAGCAAAGATCCAGAGAAATGAGAGGAACCTGAGCTAAATTTACAGTATTTTTGCAGAGGGTCTAAATACTTGTGTCAATGTGATATTTCAGGGTTTTATTTTCCATAAACTTGCAAAAAATTCTTAAATTCTGATTTCATTGTGTCATGATTGGGCACTGACTTTAGATTGTGCGCTGTCTTTGCTGTTTTTGTGCTGAATGAAATATTCTACAGTCATGAGTATAAAAGCAGTTTGTAGGTGTGATTCCATGATTAAAAAGGTTAAAGCAAGTGACCATCTGGAACTGGGTCAGCTATAAAGATTAGTGGTCACTGTTGAGCTCTATGATGATGAAAGCTGACGCTGGATCAGCCCATAGAAAAATTCTGTCGCTGAAGAAGGCAATTTCCATGCATATGTCTAATACAAAATTTAAAGTTTGAATTAGGGCTGTCAAGATTAATCCCGATAGACTACTATCCACATGTAGTGTACTCATTTTTTAAAATTGCGATTAACCACATGCTTTATTGTCCCTTTCAGCACACTTTGATTTAGCCACTTAAACATCTCCTTGCAGCCACAGTGATGTAAAATAAGTCTAGCTCTGCTTCTAAATGTCTCATTTCCCTCAACAATCTCACAGACAGCTCAGTGGACAAGTCAGGAGCTACATTTACCTTTAACTGTCCCCTTATTTCCTTTCAATCCATAACAAGTTCCTTTTTCCGTTGTTAAGTTAGTATTGTAATCTTTGATCAACCAATAAGAGCAGTTCTGTATCCAAAGAGGAAGTCATTTTACTTGAGTTTAAGGCAGTAGAAAAAGCCAAAATTTAACTAGTTTTGAATACAACATACTGGAATGTTACCATATGATACATAAGGTTTGATTATTCTCAGTCAACTACAGAAATTCTGATATTAATTGCGCTGAAAAATTTGAATTCTTTGACCGTCTTAGTTTGACTACATTGTCCTCAAATGTTGAGGTTTTGACCTGGATTGATCACCAATATTATTTCATACCCATATACATTGGTTTTCATCTGAAAAAAGTGGGATAAGTAAAATCCCGTAACATACCTGTTTAAAATTTCACTAGCATACATAATCTGTCATGAACAATGATTTCTTTATGACAGTAGCCTCAGGGTCTCTGTACAGGTTGCAGCCCTGGTGAGCATCCAGCTGACAGTGAGCGTCAGAGTGAAGCCATCTGAGATTTGCTTTTTATCTTTGCTGCAACTACGTGTCCTTGAACGTAACTCATTTAAGTCATTAGTGAAGACACTGTTTTGCATCTACAGTACCTTGTCTCTGTCCTTTAACACGTGGACAAGGGAAATGGTGACTTTACATTGATGATCCAGTGTTGGTGGTTCGAATTTATGAACATTTATGAACAGGTCAACAAGTCATCCATTTTCCCAGAATTGCTACAGACTTGTGGATGTGACCTGGTAAATTTATACAAAGAATGAAAATGTCTAAATGTTGGGGGTATGAGTAAAGCTCTACTGTTTGGGTCAGGCACAAAATATGCAAAGGCTACAGTCTTCCCAAGTTCAAAGGAGGATGCATGGTTTCCCCCACTTTCTCAGTCTCCATCAGGTTTTCCTTTCTCTCTATCATATCGATTAAGACATCTCTTATCCTAGGATAAAAGTTAAAGGTCACTTATTTTACCCCTTTAAGACAAGTTTATATTGGTCTCAGAGGTCCCCAAAACATGCCTGTGAAGTTTGTTGCTGAAAAAACACTCCAGTGTTGGATTTTTGCATGTCTAAAAACCCCTCTGTTTCAGCCCTGCTCAAAACAAGCTGTTTCTGTATCTGTAGCTTTAAATGTTAATGAGCTGTCTGACACCGCCCCTCTCAGGAAATAGATATGCCTTAATGGATGTGGCTCTTCTGATCCTCCTCTCAGCTGTGGATCAGGAGAGTAGGGAGGAACTTTCTACCAAGCGGGGAGGGCCAACCAAACCAGGGGGTTATTTGTCGAACAGTTTATGACTGCCCACCATGGCCAGAGCAGTACTTCCCAACTGGTCTTATGGATATCTGCAAACACTCCCAAGGTTACAGCAGGACCACAAAGCAGACTCCCTAACTTTCAATCATTTTTTCTTTGTAAACTATGAAACAGCACCTTAAATCACCATGATAACAGTAGGAATGCCTTCTAAGATGTTCTTCTCTTTCTCCAACAATAATAAGGGACATTAATAAGCAGGAAATAGCCCTACCTGCAGACTTCCAGCTGACAAGGAATATTTGTTATTATTTAAGGGGTAGTTGTGTTTACTGACAATGCCATTTACAGTCATGGATGAAAATATTGGCACCCCTGGAATTTTTCCAGAAAATGCTGCTGCTCATTTAAACTCAAGAATGCAACACAGGATAGTTTGAATGGTGGATAAACATCCTCAGCCAACTTCCACACAAACTCAGGCTGTCCTGCAGACTCAGGGTACAAAAGTGTCAGCTTGGACCATACATCGTAATCTGAATGAGATGAAGCGCTATGGCAGGAGACCGAGGAGAACCCCACTGCTGACAAACAGACATAGAAAAGCCAGACTGGAGTTTGCAAAAATGTACCTGAGTAAGCTTCAATCCTTCTGGGAGAACATTTTGTGGACAGATGAGATTAAGGTAGAGCTTTTTGGAAAAGCAGGTCCTTCTACTGTTTACAGAAAATAGAATGAGGCCTACAAAGAAAAGAACACCGTACCTACAGTCAAACATGGTGGAGGTTCAAGGATGTTTTGGGGTTATTTTGCTGCCTCTGGCACTGGGTGCCTTGACTGTGTGCAAGGAATCATGAAATCTGAGACTATCAAAAAATTTTGGGCCGCAATGTAGGTCTCCTGATGTCTTTATGTAACTGAAGAAGGCAGTGGGACTGAGAGCAGGAAAGGACACCCCCTAATAGAGTCAACACTGGTTAAGGGTGCAGGATGACATGGAGAGTGTCTGAGGACCTGGACACTGATGAGATTGAATGGAGGTGGCTGGGGTGGGGGGGGTGGGGGGTCACAGGGATCACATTTAATTGCAGACTGACTTTGAGGAGGAGAGGATAACAGATTGCAAAATATGACAGCAGCAGGATGATTGGTCAAAAGATATTGCTGCACAATAGGATTGGTTTAGAACTGACATGAGTAAATAGTCATAACCAGCGGATTACCAGAGCAGGAAAACAGTGGGAGTGGGAGAAAGTGGGCGACATGATTAAGTGATGATAATGAATGTGAGGATGGTTGGTGCAGGAAGACTGGAACAGTGGTCCTGCTTGAACTTATGCTAAGTTTTACAACTGTAATATTTCCAGGGTAAACACTCCTCATGTAAAGAAAGAGATATATCTGAGTTTTATTATCAATAGTTTATTTTATCAGGTCTTTTTGTGATGGATTAACACATACTCATGGGTGGAATCCTTCAAGTATTGGTAGGTTGGTAGGTAGTTATTGGTCATTTTGTGTAGATTTTGGCCCTCTTTATGGAAGCGATAGGTCATACCTCCGTTGAGTCTAAGTTTTGATGCTTAAAAACTCACCTTGTCTCCTCTTACTTGCATAATACTGTGAAACCTTGGGTTGAAAATGTAAACAAAGGCTTTTTCATGCTTATGTAAATCAGATTGAAAAAAATACAACCTTGTGGCAGGGATAACAAGCAACAAGTCTACTGGCACACACTCAGGGAGATGATCTTTGCTTTTGAAGGGCTTCCACAGGCGCTGATGTCTGATTCAGTCTGCCTTATATCGAGTTAAAACTCTTTACAGCGTGTTTATCAAAAAAGTTACTTTCAGGCAAAAATAAACCTCCCTAATTTGACTTTGTGTAAATTGGGCTTGTTTGAGCAATCTGTGTTTTATATTTTTTAACTCTGTAGACAGTTTTAAGTCCAAGTGTGAAAGTAAAGAGAAAAAGTGAGGCAGAAAAATGAGGGAAGGTGATTACTGGTGCAGTGACTCCCTGAGGATGAAAGGTTTTTTATTAAAAACAGATGAGAAGGATGCATGACAACTCCTCTTCCTCTCATTGCCTCTCTGTTTTTTCTCTGCCAACCCCCCACCATCCACCTCTGGGATTTACAAGTCATACTGAAAGTGGATACACTGTACCTGAAAGTTTACTCAACCTAAGAGCTAAAATTACAGCTTTTTAGGTGAGGAGGAAAGACACACTACTTCCTGCTTCCAGTCTGATTCTCTATCTACCTTCACATTTACACATGGTTAAATAGCTCTGTGGTTGTAGTTTGATGGCCATTTGACTGGACTGTGGTCTTAGTCCTAACCAAGGCTTGGCCAGTTCTTTACTGTCATCAGGTGGACACGTCTTGCAAAATTTCAAGCTGAAATGCTTGTTTCATGTCAGAGAATGAATAGACAAATCAGCATCATTTGAGGAGAGAGGTGCGTGGCTTGAGTACAGATATAGTTTATTTTAAACAACAGGCCTGTAAACAATTGTGGCCAGGGAAGAGACCAGTGTTGAGGCAGCTATAGTGGCAGTCTAATCAGAATTGGACATTTCTGTATTTACTATGAGATAAGAAATGTTTAAAATGAAAAAATAAAAATGACTATTTTTTCATAATTAAAAAGTCATTCTGAAATGTGTGTGGAATCTACTGAACAAGTACATGCACACCTTCTAAAAAGTTCAACTTCTTCTCATCAGGTCACAGAATATTTTCCCAGAGTCTTGAGGATCATCAAGATGTTTTTTTTTTTTGCCATATGAGAGACAGGACTTTGTGATCTTTTTGGTCAGCAGTGATTTTGGTCTTGGTGCTCTTCCATGGATGCCATTCTCTTTCTTATTGTTGAGTCATGAACTCTGACCTTAACTGAGTCAAGTGAGGCCTGCAGGTCTTTAGATGTCATTCTGGGTTCTTTTGTGACCTCCTGGATGAGTCATTGATGCGCTCCTGAAGTAATTTTGTTAGGCTGATTATTCCTGGGAATGTTCCCCACTGTTCCAAGTTTTCTCCATTTGTGGATAATGGCTCTCACCGGAGTCCCAAAGCCTGAGAAATGGCTCTGTAACCCCATTCAGACTGATAAAGGCCAGTGACTCTGTTTCTCATTGGTTCCTGAATTTCTCCAGATGGTGGCTTGATGTGTTGCTTTTTTAAGATCTTTGAGTTTTCTTCACTTTGTCAGACACGCTCTATTTAAGAGGATATTCAATTAGCAGGTCTGGCAGGAATCAAACCTGGGTGTGGCTGGTGAAATAGGACAAATGTATAAAAAAAATGAAATCACGGAGGGAAAAGCACTTTTTCATAGCACTGTATATCACATCTTTAGGGTAGGGTGCTTAGAGTGACAGCCCATTGCATTTTTGTTCTTTTTTCCAAGATCTCCTGTCACTTTCCCAATCTTTGCACTGATCACTTTCTGGTGATTTTTCACCTTTCTTGGGAGTTGGAGAACGGGGCAATAAACCTTGTGACTTATTAACCCTTTAATCTTGTGTGGCATCTCTCTGCATCCATCCATGAGATTTATTAACCGGCTGCACAGTGGTGGTTACCACTGCTACCCCACATCAAGAAGGTTCCTGGTTCAAATCCCAGTCTTGCTGTCTCTTTCAATTTGTCAGCCCCTGTGACCAACGACTGGTGACCAGTCCAGAGAGTATCCCGTTTCTTGCCCAGTTACACATGGGATTGGCTGCAGCCCCCCTGTGACCCCAAACGGGATAAGCAATTTAGGAAAAAGATGGATGGGAGATTTATCAGTACTAAAAATTCAAGCATTCTTAAAAAGTCAGAGAAATATTATTAAAATGACTACCTTTTGGTTTCCTCTTCTTTGATAACTTTTTGATGAAACGGGTTACAGTACATCCCCTTAAAGCAAACTTATTTCTCACCTTGAATGCATCACTGTAGTCTCTATGAAAAGGCTGTCATGTAAAGTGTACTCTATGTTCCTTCCATTAATTTCAGTTTCAATCAGATTTTTGGCCACCACTGTGTCATTTTATCAAATCTTATCTGCGTCTCTGCAGTCTTCCCCTCGCTCCCATGTGCAGGAGGACTGGTCCACAGGGGCTCAGAGATCAGATCTCTGCTGCTGCAAGAGTACCAAGACGGTCTTTACATGCAAATAATGCATTTTTTAAAAGTCATTCAATGATGGTACAAAAAATTTAGTACCCATCAATAAGCATATTTTAAGGATCAGTAACCTCATGAACCATAAATGATGCGCCACAGGATAACTGCAGGTAGATTTATACAATAAGATTAACTTTAAAAATCTGTTACAATTGCCATTTGGGTCAATTTTTAAAGATTTTTCTCTCTGTTTGACACTGGTTCACAGAATGATTCATGCTGGAACAGGAGGTTTCATGCAGATACTGCAGACCTGCAGCCATTGCATGTACACTGTTAAGTAAAGCTATGGTTAAAACTTGTGTAGTCAATTTAGGTGGCATTATATCCTGTTTCAGTTGGTTACTAAGGAACTTCTTTCTGTTGAATTTGCTAGTGATGCAGAATCAACACTGAGGTGCTCAAGGTGGGTGGTGATTGTTTGCGCCGTATGGAGAAAAAGCGTCGCCCCTACTGATTGGAAGAGGAGCAGTGTTGTTCCAATCTGGAAGGGAAAGGGTGATGTAGAGCGGCCATCATTATAAACTAATCCTATTCATACGCATCCATACACATTCACATGCCACCTATGCAGCAGTGGGAGCAAACTGAGGTTAAATGTCTTGTTCAGGAACACATCGGCAGGTGACTGCAGGACCTTCTGGTCGAGAGAAAACCAGCTGTGCCGACAGAGCAACAGTCACCATAGACTACACATAGCCCTGAAACTATTTAAAGCTGACTCTCACCTCTTTAAAATATATTGGTCAGTCTCTGAATAACGCCTTCAGGCATGCAATATATGCTCTAGTCTAAAGTACAATAAACAGCTGCAGGTGACAATACAATTAGTCAAATCTACCTGCTGGCATCTGAAAATAGGGGCTGCATTACAGCAGCAATGAGACCTCATAGTGAATATTGATTTCACTGTAAGGTGTAATAAAATTCACTACTTTTCTATAACCACTGACTTATACTTTTCAATATCCTTTTATCTGATTTGCTTGTAGTGTTCCTTAGTCTCCATGACGTAATGGTAGCAAGGAATACTAATTAACCAGTGACTGGACCTTCCAGACACAGGTGTCTTTATACTACAATCACTGGACACTCATTGACTGCATTCAGACGAATCCAGTAATTGTGAGACTACTAGCACCAATTGGCTTGACCTCTGTTGAACTGGGGTTGAATACTTGTGCAGTCACTTCGTTTAATTAACTCTACTGTGTAGAAATCAGTTTTCACTTTGAAGTGTTTTCTTTTTCATAAAAAGCCAAATTATAATGGCCATGATTGATTAATAAAATCAATAAAAAGGTGAAATAGCCACAGAAATGAATGCTTTTCAGAGGCACTGTAGGTTTATAATGACTTTTGGAAAATTGAATATAAACCTGTTTTAGAAGAATCTGCCTTTTCACCCCTCTTTTATCCTCCCCCTTTAGACCCATCCTTCTTTGTAGCCTTTTGCTCAGTCTGTGTCTGGGAGCAGAGTAATAAATTGGTTGACACCAGACATTTAGGCCAACGATGGAAATATCACACCCAAATATCACGCTGACCCCCGGCAGCCTTCTCATCGCCCGCCGGACACCGTCCTCCTTTGTTCTTCACACACAGATGGGACACGGATACAGAAAGGGAGGAAGCATGGAAGACAGAAGAGAAAAGATCTTAGGTTTTGAGAAAGAGGAGCAGGTGGGAACAGGTGGGCATACGGTAGCAACAGAATCAGGTGTTTGATTATTGTAATTTCCTCTCCCCGTCTCTCCCTCTCTGAGGGGTCTGTGGAATCATTAAAAGCTCATTTGTTCTGCTCCCAAACCCCTTCCCCCTCTGCATTGATTACATGTCTCATTGATGCTCCGGTGATTAAGGGTGTTGATTGTCATTTGTTGGCCTACTGACCTGCCAATTAACACTCTTTTTTTAATAGAAAAACTTCATATAAAAGCCCTCGTGTGTCACCAGGTTAGTACACAAAGAAAAGCACACAGGCACTGCCTCATACACAGAGGTTTATTTTGGTACTCTTTCTGCAGAGTTAGTTGGCTCCTCTGAGAAAGAAAAAAGGCAATTAAGCTTTAGAAGTTTAGGTTGCTTCTTGTGCTTCAGTTAATTTGTCCATCAAAAGAAAAAGAAGATGATATTAGAAAATCATTATGTTTCATTAATTACTTTTAAATCATGCCTCTCATTTACAAGGCAAGTAGCTCCAAATATCACACACAAGGAAACAGTTAGTATATAAACAAACACAGTTCAGTTAAGCTGCAGCTACAGCTCAATTAGGCCATTTAAAGTGACAACAGTCCTTGTCCCAGTGTTCAAGCACTGGAGTGGCAGAACTGAATGGCCAATGCTGCTATGGTTAGTGTTGATTTTTGTTTATATTGAAACCCTTAAGGAGACTTCTTAAATCTGAGTCCTCATCAACCTTTCTTATTGTTTGGTGGAAAGAAAAAATAAAAATACATTTTTAAAAGAAGTGGTATTAGAAGAAGTGGTATGGTTCTCAACTGGTGGGTCAAGACCTAAAAGAAGCCATTTTCAGTGGGTTGCGGTTGTCTGCCTGGAAAAAAATATATTCATGTAATAGTCTTTAAAGAAGTAATGAACACTTTACCATTTTTTTCAGCTGTACACTGAATTATCTGACTGAACTATGATAAAACACATCAATGATGGTGTTATTTCTGACATTTGCACCAAACTGATAAAAATCTGCCTTTTACAGCTTTTAATTAGCTCAAACAGACGTCTGCTTTGAAAAATCTTTTTCTGAAAAGGCAGGGCTTATGTGACTTAGAATCCTGACAGACTTTATATAAAAGGTAGACCATTACCACCTCTAACTGACTTTACCATTCAGAGATCCCTCCCACCTCTCCTGCACCTGCACTGCCTCGGCTCTGAGAGCTCCAGCTTTAGTAACGCCGGTGCTGGAGCCAACGACCCTAACGGGTAGTGCTCAGGACCACCACAGTCCGCCACCACTCCACAGCCTGCTTCAGGGGACTCTGGAGGGGAAAAATCCTCCACCTCAATAGATCCCTCAGTGGCAGCAGTGCTGCAGGACTCTGGGTCACTTTCTGGCAAGGGGAGTCACTGTCTCTCCCGCCCCATCTGAGTCCTTTTCCCCTCCCTCCTCTCCTCACCAGACTGCTCACTCTATGTGCATTTTTTTTAATTACTGAAGGCGGAAGAGTTAGCTTTGAGCTGGGGGGTTCACTTACACTTTAATTTGCTTTTTTTTATTTGAAGGATACTAAAAGTCTCCATCTATTTGTTGCATCGCATCTTTTGTTCCATCTGAAGTCCAAGCCAAGCTTCCGAACATGGCGTCTTGTCTGATGGACAAAAAGCCCCATTTTAGTCTTAAAAGAACTTTCTTCTACCTGACCATGGAGTCTCCCACACGCCTTTTTGCAAACTCTAGTCCAGATTTTATCAGAGTTTTCTTCAACAGTGGCTTTCTCTTTGCCACTCTCCCATAAATCTTTGACTGGTGAAGAACCCAGGCACCAGTTGTATGCTCATCTCAGCTGCTGAAGTTTGTAACTCCTTCAGAGTAGGGCTGGGCGATATGGCCCAAAATTTATATTGTGATATATTTTAGCTATATCCAGATACACAATATATCCTAATATTTTGAAATCTCCTCTAAGTAGCTGTATAACGTTTAATTCAGCCCTATGATGCTCAAAATGACACCAGTATGGTGATTAAAACAGACTGTTGTTTTGGATTTTTTAAAACTTGTATGCAGAAAGGGTAAAAATATCAAATCAAATTTAGAGCACTGTTTTATTTTGAAAAAGACTTCTTTCACATACTTTCACTAATGAATTAACCAATGGCAAGGCAGTCCTTCAGCCGAAAAACACACAAATCATAAAATACTCTGACTTTTATAGTGTATGGAAAGTTTTCTCTGTTATTTTTACTATTGTTGATTATAAAATGTTTTTTATTTTCCTCATTAGGGCTGAAGCAGACCTACAGAAAAACTCACGATGCAGCATCCTACGATGCAGCCAAAGGCCAAAACCCTGCAGTCTAGTCCAGCATTCAGACTCTCAGTTTTGATTACATTAGTCCGTTATCTGTGCTGATGCACACTGGACCACTTTCTGACATTTTATATCCTGTGTGATTGTCAGGGGAAAAAAAAGCTTGATTGAAGGTACAAACTTTTTAACTCCTAGCTGTCAATGTAGTTGTGGAGAAGTGGATCACCGTTGTTAGCTGCTGGACCATATTCTCTCTGACGTGTACAACTCTGGTATGAAAATTTCAGCAAAATATTCACACCCAGGCAAATCAAATATTCTGGGTCAAGTGTCTTTCAGAGATTTTTAAAAATTGGCTTTTTAACAACACCAGGGTCATGTCTTTGGTGACGTGTTGTGTTGCTGCTGCTGTTATCTCTGCATCTTCTTCCTGTTTTTTTAAGGCAACTGCATTTAGTATTCAATCAGAATTACTGCCAGATAAAAAGATTCAGTGCCATTTCTCAATATCCGTCTCTTAACATTGCTAGCTCGCCTTGGCAGTTTGTTTACCTCCTTCAGTCTCCCATGCTTCTCTCGCTTATGCAGACACAAAAACGCACATGTGCAGAGGAGAATTTTCTGGATTGGTGAGGGAGTGATCTCTCTGCTGTAAGAGAGCTGCATTCAGAGACAATGGGAGAAGCAAACTACAGCAAGAAATGCTCGTTGATGGCTCAAAACTCTCACATCATCTATACCCGATGTTCATGATGTAGTAATTTTATACACCATGCATGGCAAAAGCCATGATACATCAAGTATACCTAATATATCCCCCATCCCTACTTCAGAGAAGTCACTGGTGTCTTGAAGGCCTCTGTTGGTAGTCTCCTTCTTGTACGGTCACTCAGTTTGGAGAAGGACAGCCTGATGTAAACAGATTTACACATGAGCCATATTCCCTCCATTTCTTGATGATGGATTTAGGAATACTGATTATTCAGTGACTGGACCTTCCAGACACAGGTGTATTTATAGTACCATCACTTAAGACACATTCACTGCACTCGGGTGATCCCCATTTGACTAACTGTGAGACTACTAGAACCAATTGGCTGGAACTGCAGGGGGTGAATATTTCTGCAGTCACTTATTTCTTCCTTACATATTTTTGTTGAACTCATTGAGTGCCAGCCCTTTTATAAAATGGCAAGTGACTTGTGCCAGCGTTTTTGGCCATTTTGAGTCATCTGTCAAGACCGACAGAATATTTTGTACTATGATTCTGAAAACATCAAATAGCTCAAGTGAAAGAAGAAACTCTCTATTTCATCATGGAAAAAACCATTTGTTTGTAGCTTGTTCCGTTATTGATTTATCTGAAGTTGAATAGAGGCTAGTTTCACCAAGAAGACCACTTTTTTTCTAGAAAGCTGAGAAAAACACATTTTTGTGAAAGAGAGTCTGTCAAGCAGAACAATGATTTGAATGTTATAATTTTGCCTTCAATAACATAAAAGACATCTGAAAATTGTATTACAAATGTTATTTTATTATAAAATAAATAACAATGCTCCCAGTCACTGTCATGTCATTCACACTCTGGAACTGGACGGCCTCCACGGGACCCCCTATACGCCCACGTCCTCTCCTGCTTGTTGCTGTGTGCATCCAGCTGGCGAGAGGCTGCCTTATTTCTCCGATGCATGGGGGAAATGGCATTCTTTAGCCTCTTGGTCAGCATAGGCAGATGAATTAAAGCGCCGATCCCGGATTCGCTGTTGTTAAGTTCAGTGTCGGTTTCACTGAGTAAGCGATTTCTCAGGCAAAAGTTTAAAGTTTCTTCCAGCGTCTAAGTTAGAACTTTTAGCTTGGATTACCTCAGTAACGATTGCTCTGCTCTTTGACCCCAGGGTCTCCACCTCTGATGTTTGATCTACCGTCACTTCCAACTGTAGTGTTCCGACTACGTATCCCAGAAGCCCCAAAATTACTCTCAGGGAGCGTGAGAGCGCCCCCTTGTGCCAGCCGCTGAAAAAACACTTAGACATATATATACGTCAATGGCACTCAAGGAGTTAATTTATATTACTTTATAGAAATATATATTCACTTTGACATTTTTTTTTGTAATTTTTTTGGTCTAGAGAGCTGAATTTTATTGACCATGATTGATTTATAAAATCAATAACAGGATAAACTATCCAAAGGGTGAATATTTTTATTGGCACTGTATGCTATGTTGGAAATTAATACTCTACATAGCATCCTCTTCCAGCAGTGTGTGAAAGTGTAAATGTGACCTGCTTTGTTAAAAAAAAAAAAAAACCCTTTGGGGTCCCATGACTATAACTTCTATTTGATTCTACCTTACATGAGTAAATCTACCCCAACCACTTTACCGAGGAGTAAATATGACTTCAACTAAATAGGATGGCTGTTGGAATTACACTTTATATGTATTTTAAAGTCCAGTTATTAATGGACATTTAAAACTCATTAATGCACTGAATGAAGAGTGAACACTCGACAAAATCCATCTGCAAACTTCAAAGTCGAAGTGAATGATCATATGCAGAGATACTTTATATAATCAAATCCGTTTATACAC
Source organism: Cheilinus undulatus (assembly GCF_018320785.1). Lineage (NCBI taxonomy): Eukaryota > Metazoa > Chordata > Actinopteri > Labriformes > Labridae > Cheilinus > Cheilinus undulatus. The sequence goes on from NC_054873.1 coordinate 42,576,796, forward strand.
AGTTTGATATCTTATTTGATGTCTTACAGCACATTTTACAGAAAAAAATGTTTAAATCTACCTGATGCTGACAGTTTGAATAACATTTCCCTCTCTGTTCACTGGATGCATCTTGTTCAGGCTCCATCCAATTTGCCTGTCTGTCTGCTGCCATTCTATTCAGCGTGCCAATATCATTTCTCTCCCAGCGCAGGCACAGCTGTTTTCTACACCCTGCTATCTTCACAGTCCTGGTCTATTTATTACAAGGCAGCTTGAGTCTATGAAGTGTGAAATTTACTTGTGAATGTATTTAAAACCCATAGATTGTATTAAACATGGATGCAGTCTCAGTAACATCTTACAATGGTTTCTGAAAAGGTGATTTTGAAGACGAGGGAAGGTGCCATATTAGAAATGTTGTCTATGCTATGGAAATGCTATCCATACCTAACTTTTGATCAGTCTGGAAACAGGCAACAAGACAAAGCTGAGTGGGTCCAGTTTGGCTTAGTTGGTGGAGCAGGTACCCATGTACAGATGCTGCAGTCTTTGATATGGGGTGCAGGTTCTAGTCCCTATCCTTGCATTGTTTGGTTCATGAAAAAGGCAAAAAGCCCCAAAATACTGTGATCTTTAAAATTAAGCTCAGTGGGGGTTTAGCATTCTCACAACAGTGCCAATTTTGTCACTAAAACTATGATTAGAAATGTTCGTTGACAGCCTTTTTTGCCAAGACAAAAACAAGACCAAGACTAACAAAACTAGATCGTTGATGTCTAAAACTGACAAAAACTAAGTTTAGTTTTTATCAAGATGACTAAAACTAGACTAAAATGTAATTTAGTTTTAGTGGGACATTCAAAATCTGTGAAATTTCACCACTGTGGGTAAATCTGTCAAAAAATAATGCATCTCTAGCTATTCTGTCTCTCAGCTGTAGAAAGCAGAGACCCCAGGTTTGACAGAGTGCAGAGAACACACTACCATGATTTGGTACCTGATTTAGGCAAGAGAATAAATGCTTGGACTTAAAGTAAAGACTAAAATGTGAGGACTTTTTATGGTCTAAAACTAGACTGAAATGTTTTGAGTTTTTGTTGACTAAAACTAGACTAAAACTAAAAAGGGTAGAAATGACTAAAATGTGACTAAAACTAAAATGCATTTCATTTAAAGACTAAAACTAAACTAAAATTAAAAATAGCTGCCAAAATCAACACTGTCAGTCACACTGATGCACACTTAACAAAGAGATTACTCACAAACAGATTATTTTCCTCTCAGCATTTTCCCTCTTTCCCTTTACAACTCCAGCACAGCTTCACCTGTGACTGTTACCAAGTTTTGCATTTTTGAGTCTTGGATTCTGTATCGAACTGTTACATATGGCCTTCATATCTGAGCATAGTCAACAACATACTTTGGATATTTCCCAATGGAAGAGCTGCCAACAAAGTACAAGTCTGAGGCTTGATTGCATCATTGTGGTTCCTCACAGGCTGTCCCATTTAGGGTTAGGCCCACCAAATGCATCCTTCTGACCCCTTCCAATGAAGCATCGCCCCGTGCATACTTAATGGCCCAACATTTCCCAAGATTAAGTATGCACTAGAGGTGGGAATCACTAGTGGCCTCACGATACAATATCATCATGATACTTATGCCACAGTTCTATATTATTGTGATTTAAAACATTTTGCAAAACAGAGTATTGTGATATCATATATTGTGATATATAGCCATTTTTTTCAACTGTTTAACTGATTCAGCATTAGCCTTGCCTTAATTTTTATCGTATTACCACAGTACACTTTTTCATGTGGCATTCCTTGCAAACCCCATGTGTCATGTCCATGTTGTTTGTGCCCTGCTTACATGTCCTTTCCCTGGTGCTGCCAAATTGGCTGTACTAACTTTTCCTGCTCTGTGACCGTCACCTCTGCAGACCTCACTGGACAAAGGGCACCACAACATCATCAAGTGGACGGAAAAGCAACTGGTGCTATTTATGCAGCGTCATAGACTTCATTTCATATTAGCAATTAATTTGAAAAAAAAAAAAACTGATAGTTTGCAGAAGATACGATAGGGTATATTGCTGCCCAAAATATCGTGATGCTATGCTGTATCGATTTTTTCTCTCAGCCCAAGTATGAACCTTTGTTTTTGATTTCTTTTGTAAAAATTTATTCATGATCAAATCTGAAATAACAGCTGCAAATTGACACACAGTACACAATTTCACACTAATGTTGGGTTCACTCACTCAGATGCAAATGATCTCCTCCAGTGACATAGGATCTCCATGCTGACTGGCCATCGCAGCGTGAACGATCAGCTTGAGGTCAGTAAAATACCCGGTACATTCTCAGTACTTGTACTGCACATTCGCAGCATTCTCAGCAAATGTCAGTGAAATGTGCACCATCTACTCACATCTTTACATTTATTTTACTGTAATTAACTTAATGATGCATTATTCACACCAACCAAAACTAAATGGACTTTGGGCCCAAGTGTACTCGGAGCCAGGACCTGGCCCCTTGTATGAAAGCCACCTCAGATGACGTTGACAGCGCTAAAGGTTTGCGTGTTTGTTTGCAACACTGGTACACTGCAGCTGCATGTGAGCTTAACTTGTTCTACTCTGTGGTAAATATTGTGCTTTGTGACTTTAAGCGACACTATTTAGTTAGATATATGTTTATAATATCTAAATAGATCTTAAACATAACATACTTATATCCCATCCAACCTTCGTCATGCAGCCCAAGCCCATTTTAACCTGAACAATCCCATCCAAGTGGGCAGAAAACCACCTAATCTGGCAACAGTAGTTTTTAGTTTGCTACAGCAGGAACGGTCATGTTTTGTTACTGCAGTTTTTATTTGTTTATGGAGGCCACAGATCTCTCCGCCACTATAAGATACTATAGTGTTGATTAATCACTGTTTGATTAATGGACAAAGGCTTTATTTATGGATTTTTGTTTCATTCTGGTGAGCTCAGAATGAACTAGGACTGATTATGAGAATACATTATTGTCATGAGAGAGCTGTCCAGACTTCTTTTACACACTTTGTTCACTTATATGATCAAATACATGATGAATCCATGTGGAGCAGACGCTACTGTGTCTGCACTGACTCAGTGCATCTTGCAGCACAGTGAAATGTATTTAGACTTAAAATTACACTGTGATACCAAGAAAAAATATCTTAAATATGTACATCAAATGAAGAAGTTACAGTTTGGCCACCTGCATTCAGGAAGAATGAAGGTGAGTTTTTGAAAATGTGTAGCAGGTTTTTTAAAATTAAATATTAATACATTTACAGCTTCAAAAGTAAAATACGGCTCCAATGTCCTGGATTTCCCTTTGCCTCCAAAACGTTTGTCAGATGGGTCAGAGTTTGCTTCCAGGTGCGCTCATTTTACAGTCAGGCCTCTAGTCTATAGATTTCATTCTGTACTTTGTGTCAGAGGAGATTCAGGCCTCATTTTGTGTTTATGCAACATTTATAAATTTGCTCTCAGCCTGGCAGCGATGTGTACCATCACAGGCAATGAAAGCAGTTTGAAACTGGGCCTGCTTGTGCTTTATGGGATATTCTACTGAATTGGTGCAAAATCAGAGTTGGAATTTGATCAAAATTGTATGCTATTTAAATTTTTTTGCATTTATCTGTTGCACTATATCTAAAGGATACATATATAGTTAGTGAAGGTACACTCAAAGTTCATTTTGTTTGTTCAAACTATCTCTTAATAACTTTATTTTTCCCAAATTTGTCACTACCGCAACATTTTTTTCTTCTTTTTGTTATCTCTCCCTGGGAAAATAAATGATAAAATAGAAATAATAATTATCTATATGTTTGAAAAATGCAATTCTTTGGTCTAAAAATAATTGACCTCAATTCATTTTGTCACTACCGAAACAATCAGGTCACAGCCATAACTTTACCATATGTCACGGTAGTGACTGTTTTGGGAGTGACAATTTTAGCTAATTATCAACAAAACTCAGCAATGCCAGCCTAAAAATGGCCAGCAATCACAGTTTGAAAAGATGTTCATAAATAAAAAAGGTGCATCCTTCAGTAAAAGCAAAAACGTTCATTTAGTAGTAGAAAGTATTGACAGTCTTAAAAAAAAAACCTCTGATTTTCAGACTTTGCAACACAATAACTTTAAAATGGCACCACTTCTTTACTCACCATTTGGCCTTTAGCGAGAGGAAGTCAGTCTTTATTGTTGGTAAAATTTTGGTGTTTGTTGCTGAAAACCCCAAATCTTATTGTTTTAGTAGTGACATGAAACATGGGACCGTTTTTTTGACATGTATTTCTTGAACAAAACCACAAAATCAGTTTGAATATTTCAATTTCCCTTTAAAATAAACAAAAAGAAATATAAATAGGCCCATTTGAATAAAAAATACATCAGATTTTCATTCACTGAAATTTAGGTGTTAGAGTTTGGGACAGCCACTTCCCAATACAAAGTCACATACAAAGGAGGACACTTACTTTAACACTATCTGAACTAATCCATTTGTATTGAATAGATCATAAAATGATATTAATAAATACCAAGGGTGTGAATATCTAGTTTTCTTTTAAAATATGTTTTTTTACTATTTGCACAAATTTGCACAAATTCAGTAGAATGGCCCTTGAACAGCATAGATTACTCCACTCATTTCTTGACTCTCCAGCACTCATTAAGATTATTTTTTCAAATATGAGCTTTCACCTGTCTTTACTTTCCACCCAGGAATAAAACACCTTCTCCCTGTAAGTGAAGAAAAATGAAACCTGGCTCACTGACAGGTGTTGTGCTGCTGAAGATGTAAATATTCACCTATCTGAGAACATCTCCAGATGACATTTCAGATAACAACCTTTCCAGGGTGAAGACTCGGTATGTCATTTGTTTAATCATTGATTGACTGATAAATTATCCCAAGGGAACACGTGTTGATTGTGATGTAACAGATTGAAATTATGATTTCACAGAGCGCTGCTGAGGAACAAATTGTTTCTTGTTGCCGAGTGAACAGGCTTTTTTGCATTGCTTTGTGTTGCTACGTTTGATCTGTTTTGATTCCTTGACAGTTGGATTGAATCTGATGACAGCTCGGGGCTCGCAATGCTCTGTGTGTGTCTTGTGAAATTGGTAATGCTTGATTTAGAGACATAAAACCAAAGCAGCAATCTGTCTGCGTGCAGGCAAACAGTCAAACCATCAAGGCAAGGTTTTAGATGTAAGGTATAAAAGAGGGAACACTGATCCTGATAAATCAAACCTACAATCAATGAAGTCAGGGCGAGACAGGAATTCTCTCTCGATCACTCTCCTACAAACACATTCACAGGTACACGGCTAATTAAAGAAAAGCCAGAGAGGAAGAGTATCAGACAGGCAGGTATGCCGATGGGATCAGTGAGACTTTAAACTTCATAAAGGAAAGCAAGCAAATTGACCTCCTGAATGAGGGAACTGTTTCATTACATGTCTCCTGGGTGTGCAGGGTAATAAGGTTAAAGCTGGGGGCAAACACTACAGGATTAAAAGACACAAAGACACACAGGCAGGAGGGAGAGAAGATGAAGATGAAGCCATTGTAGCAGTAATGACTGTCTTTATACATCTCCAAACACGGTGCAAACCCAAGTTTGTTTTAAGCTCAGGAAAGTCAAGTTTAAATGTCATGCTGTGCAAAAGATTCCTGCAAACTAGACTGGAATTCACAGGAATGGTCTGCTCATATGTTCAGGCATTCTAAAGTAATTATGTTTAACAAAATATACATTTTTTACCTTTTATTCCATGCATGTGTGGTCATGATTGTGTGATTGAGCACAAATGGTGAAACACGGCTAGAATAGTGTCCATCAGTTTGGACTTGGTGGCTCTCCTTTAGCTCAGTGTCAACCAAAAAAAAAAAAAAAAAAACATTTATCCTGTCCAATTAGTTAAATATACATGGTTTTGTCTTAGACACTATTGTTTGTGCCCAGTATTAAATGCTAATTTTGGATACAACATTGATGTTGGCCAAATATCCAGCCCGCATGTAGTTACTGAGTTTCCATTAGCAAGCAGTGACCAGTCTTTAACCATTTTCATGGCGGATGTCCGGCAGACAAAAATGTTAACGGTCAAAATGCAGAAAAATATGCCAGTTACCAGATAATTAGATAACAAATAACTACATGTTATATACTGTTACCTAGAAGATTTGTTGCAAGAATCCTTTAATATAAGAAAGTAATCAAAGTTCTTTCCCAGTAACACGCTTTCCTTGTTTATCTACTCAGGCTGAAAGCACATTGTTAATTAAGGGGTTTGACTACTCATGAGATCAGCATGGATCTCATGAGTACCAGCGGGGGATTTTAGAGGGACTGAAAATTATGCAAAGTAATTTTGGCCTGGACTTTCTTGAAAAGAGATTTTTAACTTTCCTGGTTAAAGGAAGGTCAAATAAAAACAACAGATTTGAGGGAATTTGAATTAGACATCACTGCAGGTAGCTAAAACAAAGGGAAGTGTAGATAGCTGAGCAGCATAAATACCGATGAGCCGCAGAGACATCGATTGGCCAGTGCCAAGCAGAGCTGTGGTGGACTTTGATAAGTGGGTACATCTACTTAAGACCATTTCTCAGATAAAGTGGAACTATATTCATCACAAATTCACATCTTGCAAAACCTCATGGGCCTCTTGGGGCTGATAGTGAGAGCGACTTCCTAGTTCTCCTTAGTTGGATGTTCATGCTCGAGGCGTCCTGACTAATTAGCAGCAGCAGTGTAGGAAGAGCCATCGATGAGAGGACTGTACAATCTGCAGTGGACACTTTCGTCTTTCTTTGAGGGTGCAGACTAGGGGCCCAGTCCTGGATCCGAGTGAACTTGAGCCCAAAGTCTGTTTTGTTTTGGTAGTGTGAATGCAAACGAACAGCGCCCGGGCACCGGGCCCAGGCCCTCTTGGGGAGTTGGTCTCGGGCGCGGTTCAAGTGGACTCTGGCTCGGTTCGGATGAGATGTGAATGCAACCGCGCTCGGATATGGGACGGAGCATTGAATCAGCTTTATGACATCATTATAAAAACTAAACTTCTTTCCACAGCGTGGCAGTTTGTTCACAATTTTCCTCAATAAAGGGTGGAAATCATCAGTATCCAGGCAATAAACGGTCTGTTGTGACTCACCTTACAGATGAACACAAGCTGGAGTCAGTTAGAGCAGATGCAAAGGCACTAGCTGCAGGATGGACTTTTTGCCGGGTCAAAACAAAAATAATCATCGCTCATGTCATGACCCTAGTGGTTGCCGTAGTAGCTACTTCTCCTTTCTCCTCCTTTGCGGGATTGTAAACCAGCTACGTGCATACAGCCACCTGCTGTTTTAGACCGAGTGAATACGCAAGTGCGCCCGTGCATGGTTCGATGTTGCTAGTGTGAAAGCAAGCTGGGGGGGGGGGGGTGGGAGGGGGAGGAATCGCGCCGCGGTGCGGTTCAAAAAAACTGGGCCTAATGTGAAAGCACCCTGAGACTGCTCCAAATTAACCACAATGGTTGGATTTCACTGATTTAGTGACGGTTACAGTTGAGATCATCAGTTTAGAGGACTAATATGGGAACTGATGGTAAGATTCAATTTTCATTAAAATGCAGAGTTTCAAGGGGATTTATAGTTAACAGAGCTCTAGTTTTTTCTTTTAACAAATTGTTGATGTTTTCAGTGGAGGGTGGTAAGTTATGGTAGAGGCTAATGGTGCTAACTGTGAGCTAATGGTGCTAACTGTGAGCTAATAATAATAATATTAATAGCTTGGACTTAAATGGTGCCTTTAATGAGACCCAAGGTCGCTTTACAGAAGAGTAAAAAACAAGACACAACACAAAAGACAAACACTAAGTTAAGTGTATGTAGGGGGCAGGTTTAGGAGATACTGTAAGCTGTGGTGAACAGGTGGTGCTTGAGGAGTCTTAAACGTGACCAAGGATGGAGCATTGCGAATGCTTTCAGGGAGGGAGTTCCAGAGGATGGTGGGTTGTAGTCTTAAACATTCTGTCTGCATAGGTGCGAAGTTTGGTGTTGGGAACAGTGAGAAAGCCAGTGTATGAGGACTAAGTGCTGTTTATGTGTTTAATGTTGGCATATATTACGCAACTGACAGCATGTGTGTAAGGAAAAGCTCATAGCTTTCATTATGTTTTGTCTGAACAACTTACACAAATACAAAATAATCTCTCAGTTATTTCCAAGGACTGGTTATGTATATGTGTGTACAAGGCTGTAATAACAGGGTCACAATTACTCTGGTTTACTGTACACTCAGTTTCTACTGTCTCGGTTTGGGTCAGGTTCAGAATGTTTCCTCAGTCTTGTTTCATGCAAACTTGAAGCAGGGTTTCTGAAGTGTTTCGCTGTTGTTAAATCCAGGTTACTGGTCACATCAACCAAATGTCTGGCAGTTGTTCTGAATGGCTGAAATCCTTGAGGACCACCGGTCATTTTGGCCAGAGACAAAAAAGTCGGAAACTCTGTCGTTAGGAGACTGGCTACAAGTTAATTTTAGTGATTCATAATACATCCATGTTGCAGAGTTGTTAGTAGGATTTCTTTGTCTTGTATCAATCATGAGTTCAAGTTAAGAAAGATGAACAGGCTGCATTCTAACTTGGAAGCATGACTGCTATTTTGGAAATTCCAACCAGAAAGCAGCAAAACGGTTGGAAAGCTTCAGCAGACCATTGTCCACGGACCCTGAAAGATGCTAGGGGTGGATTTCATCACCTCTTTTCCCAGAAGCTCCAGTGGAAATGTACACCTGGTGGTGTTTGTTGACTATTACACCCACTAAATTGAATTCTTTCCCTTAGAAAAGCCATAGCAGAGACTGTAGGTCCTCATCAATGGATATACTCAGTGGGGAGAACCTAGTATCCAACCAGGGACCCCAGTTGATCTCTGCGGTCTTCAGACAACCTTGTCACATCAACTTTTGCCATGCTTAGCATTTAAGCTGTCTGACTTCAATGTTAAAGCCTGGCACTGGTCTGCTATCACATAGTCTGTTTCTGTGCTGATTGAGTTGTATGCATACAAGAGTAAAATGATCTCAAACCATATTATCTAGATGTGTTAGACTGACTACAATTAATTACCTAACCAATACAGCTCTCTACAAAAAGGAAAGAAGCAAAGCTGATGACTCCACATTTTTTTTATATATTTCAGTGCTTATGCAGTGTACGTATTTGCTGTCAACACAGTGAAATCTGCAGTGCCTGGATTTGTTTAGTCACAGAGAGATTTCATATTATTTGGCCAAAATGTAAGAACAACTGCAATGTAAGCCAGCTTTGAACACCACACTGATGCTTTTCTTGGACAAGGATGCAGGACAGACAGAGAATTTTTGATGCATTTCTTTGTCCACACAAAGGTTAAACAAAACAAAAAAGTCTCACAAAGAAAACTGTTGGAAAAAAGTAGGAGCTTTTTAGTTGGACCAGGTCATCGGTCAGTCCTGAATCTTTTATAGCCTGACTGAGTGACCTACTGCTCACATCACATCTCCCTCTGACACTCACACATTTGGCCACACACGGACTGGAGATGGGCAGTCAGTAAGACAGGCAGACACACTGAGTAGCCTCCTGTTACCCCCACACAAGTGCAATACCTGGCTGGATTGGCAATGATAGTTCACCACACACACAAACACACACACACACACACACACACACACGCAGCATGCATCCAGAGTGAATAGTGCTGGTTTGAAGGGCAGAGGGGCAGGGTTGAGAGGTGACCAGTGTCCAGGTGTGCCTCTCCAATTATCTGCTGCTGCCTCTCAAAAGGTACACACACACACACAGCCCTCAAACACACACAAAAGCACACCCACCCAGCTCATATTCCCCTCTCATCTCTCTCCTCTGCACAATTAAAGTACCTCCTTTCTCCAGCACCTGGTCTCCCTCTGCAGAGAGGCGAGAGGGAGCCAGTAGGGCTGGGAAACAGAGCAAGTCTATCAAATATATCACTGAATTTTCACATAAGATACAGACTAAGACAGCATCTGTATATATGTAGATGAGGCCAAACTGTTAACAGCACTCGCTGCCACTTAAGGACCCTACTTAAAACCTGAAGATCTTTGGAGACCCACAAAAGCCATTGTAGGTACCAGATGTCTGGGCTGACGGATCTGTCCAGGGTCCTGCAGCTTCAGATGACGACACAGACGTTGACTACGGCAACACTACATGGACAAACCACAATGTGGTTGAGTTAAAAGACATAAAGATATTTAAATCGTACAGTTTTAGATAAATATCTTTCATGTTTATATCTAAAATGACAGTTCTTTTTATTCTTATTCCTTTTTCACAGTCTTTCTTTTTTTATAAAGACCTTTCTTTGGTTGGTAAAAATAACATTTTAATCAAACACCAGAAATATGTTTGTGATGAAAACATATTGTTAATAAAAGTAAAAGAGTGACATGTCTGTGAATAAGCTCTGTCCAGTTTTAAAGTTTAATTTAATGCTTTTGATAAACAAAATAAATAAAATTATTTGTTTTCCCTCACTTGTTAAAATATAAAAAATAGATCACATATTGATCACATATCCCTCTGGCCTTATGAACCTCAACAGTAATGTTTATTTGACCATATCAAAATTTGTATAAATGTTTTGTCTAACTGGGGAAATATATATCTTGTTTTTACATAATTCACTAACATCAAGATATTTAAACCTGTTTGATAAACACCACAAAATTAAAAAAAAAAAAAAAAAAAAGAAAAAAGAAAGTGCTCTACACTAGAGTCTGAATTTCTTCTGGTCAAGACAATTAGATCCACAGAATAGGATCCAATTCTCTGACATTTATCTCCTGCTTTTCCGGGGCCAGATTGCCGTGGTAGCAGGTGAAGTCAACCCAGACATCCTTTATGCTCATACTTTCTTCTGTCACCGACAAAAAGTTTTTAGTTCATACCTTTACGTGTTTCGACGGAAAGCTTCCGTCTTCGTCAGTCACTAATGAACCTTTTTGGACCAGACATCCTTTTCCCCAGCGACACTTTCTAACACTTTTTCACACACTTTCTCCCTCCTGGGGGATCCTGAGGTGTTCCCAGACCAGACAGGATATATAATCCCTCCAACACATTCTGGGTCTCCCCCCAGGTCTCCTCCCAGCCAGGCATGCCCGACAAACTTCCAAAGGGGAGCGTCCAGGAGGCATCCTGGTCAGATGCCCAAACACCCTCAACTGGCTTCTTTCATTGTAAAGGAGCAGGGGCTTTAGTCTTAGCTCCCTCCGGATGTTTGAACTCCTCAGCCACTTGTACCTGTGATCTCAGCCTGTCGGTCATTACCCAGAGTTCATGACCATAGCCAGTTACTGATTCTGACTGGTTTTTCTATACACCAATACTAAACACCCAATACTTTTAATCATGAGAGAAACCATAAGTCTTTGCCAGTTCCACCCACTTTTCCAAATGTTGCCAACAACTTTGTGCAATCTTGAATTTTGGGATCGATAAAGTGTCTATCTGTCTATCTGTCTGTCTGTCTGTCTGTCTATTGGTTAAAAATCTGACTGAAGGTTCTGACCTTTTACTTGATTCATACTAAAGTGTGCCATTCTGGTATTGTTACAACTATACCAAAAAACACAGAAATTATTTTAGATATTTATCTGACATAAGCATTCAGCTGGAAAATATCGCTATGATTTTTGGGCCAAATTGCCCGGCCCTAGGTGCAAGCTACTGGAGGGGAAAGATCAATTTGATATCCTGTTTGTATTGTCATTTTCTCTTGTCTCCATCTCAGGCTGAGTCGTGTTTCTCGTTCTTTTATTTGAAGTGTGCTGGCTACCTGTGAGAGGCGACCTGCCTGCATTTCAGGTCCTATTTGGGATGCCTGTGACTGCTATTTGACTTTGAAAATATGAAATCCGTGAGGGGAAGGGGGATACGGCTATGGAGGACGAGGTGAAAGGAAGGGGTAGAGAAATGTCTGAGCACATTGATTGGTTCATGTAAAGAGTGGAAAGAGGAGGCAGGAAAGAAAGGTGGAGGTGAGTTTGGAGAAAAATTGTTAAACAAACAGAGGAAGTAATAACACAGCTGAACGTGAGAACATCATGGAGATGAAAGAAAGGGGGAATGGGAGCAGATCAAAGTGGATAAGGGTGAGAAGAGAAATGGTGAGATGAAACAGGGAGCTGAGAAAAGAGGTAGACTCGGGGTGTAACAAAGCAGCAGAAAGGAAGAGAGAAGCCACCTCTTCTCACAGGGTCAGAGTCAAAGATAACTCAGCTTTTCTCCTCTCCTCCCAACTTTAATAGAGGGTGTCTGCTTTCACAGCGCGTGCCCTTTCTGCTCTAAATGAAACATGATCATAACTTGGCAGAAGAGTCTATTTTATTAACTAAAAATACTATGAAAATGTTTGTCAACAAGAGGAAAACAGGCTAAAAAAGAAAAAAAGATTTGTGACAATAAAAGTTACCCACCATTTCCTGCAGTGCAGCGTTCTGTCCACACAGTCTAAATCTTGGCCTATGTATTCAATCTTTGGGTTTTTAGAGCATGTACATGATCTGCCTTTGGCAGGTTGTACCAGAGGAGCTGCCAGCACATGTCAGTCTGAACAAAGCAGACTGGTCCAAACAGGAAATCATACAGGGAAGTTGTAGGGAGCTGCTGAGCTGATCATTGAGTATGGTTAGTGTTAGCCCAGTTCTGACTCTTGTTTTTTCTTAACACGTTGCTTTAGACAGACATCATGGCACAATGTGAACTGAAAGACTGGGACTATTATACCAACAGCATTGTTGTTAAATCACCCTAAAAAGGGTTTCTGTCAGTTCTGTTTCAATATTGCTGTCTTCAGCTGATGACTGACCTCCTGTCGGGGTCAGTACCATCCCACCTACTGCACACCTGTGTTCTCTGGTATTTTTGTCAGTATTGTTGCTGGAGTTTGGTGAAAAAGATCTCAGTTAAACCAACAGAAATGGGATATTTGATGTGGCCGTTTGAAATCTGAAAAAGGTCCAAGGAATGTTTATCCATCCATTTCTATACTTGGGGGTGGGGTGGGGGCTGGAGCATATCCCAGCTGTCATTGGGTGAAAGGTGGTACACCCCTGACTGGTCACCTGTCCATCACAGGGCCGACATATAGACAGACAACCAGGTATACTCACACTCACACCTACAGCCAATTTAGAGTCAATGTTTAACCTAATGAGCATGGTTTGATGGTGAGAGGAAGCCAGAGAACCTGGAGAGAACCCGCACATGCAAGGAGAGAACATGCAAACTCCACACAGAAAGGCCCTGACTGGAAGCAAACCAGGGACCTTCTTGCTGTGAGGCAACAGCGTTAACCCCTGCACTGCCGTGCAACCCTCAATACATTAAAAGGTAAGTTTGTTGTGCAGGTGTTGAGAGAACCTCTATTTTGTTATTAAATTATTTTTTATCAAGAAAAAAGAGCGTACATGTCTTGTTTATTTACGTATTTGTTTCCCTTAAACTTTTAAAACATTTCACCGAGGTTGGGTTTGACAAGACAAATGTTCCATCTTATATTTTTTAAGTTCCATTCCCACAAGTTAATTAAATGAAAGGTAGGGCTGTCAAAAGATTACAGTTTTTAATCATGAGTAATCTTGGAAATTATGTAGTTAATTGCAATTAATTGCATCCTTTCTGTAGCATTTAAAATTCCTCTATTCTGCATTCAGAACTGATTTTGTGTCACTTTGGATTTTTTTACGGTCTTAAACTAAGGGTAACTGACTTCCTGTGTGGACACTGACCTGCTTTTATAGGTCGATTTAAGATTCTAACATGAACTTTACCACAGAAAAAAGGAGGTTGTTACAGATCTTAAAGGAAATAATGCAACGGTTGAAAGGTAGAGGTTTGATTGCACATTGTTTAGACATCTTTTGACTCGTCCACTGAGCTGTCTGTGAGTTTTTAAAGTAAAATGAGACATTAAGGAGCAGTGGTGGACCTTTTTTGATTGCTGTGAATGCAGGGAGACGCTGATGTGGCTTAACCAAAGTGAGCTGAAAGGGACGATTAAGCATGAGATTAATCACAATTTAAAAAAAATTTGTGCATTTATTGTGGTACTTAATTGATAGCGATTAACTTGATTAATCTTGACAGCCCTAATGTTAAGTTGATGTAAATTACATTAATGAACCACACTGCAAACATTACAGACTTAGCAACATCTAACTAAAGCTTACATTGCTACGCTAGCTATGTAATTAACGCTACTACATAAGTCAGTGGTTAACTTTTCCTATTGGGTCCCCCTTTGGAAAATGAAAATATATTTTTTTTTGTGAATGATAAGAGCTGGATCCCATTTGATAAAAGTTTTTTTTTATATCATTATTACTACCACTGTTATTATTATTATTATCTCTATATATGTTGTTTGTGTCTGTGTGCTATTTGATTGATTAGTAGCGATGATCTTTTCTCCACACTACCCGACCACACATTAAAGACTCATGCTTTATGGTGTAACATTAATGTTTTATAGTAGGTGTGTCATACAGTCCAGCCAATGAGAGGATTTCAAAGGACAGAATCAATTAAAAATTCTTGTGGAGTAAAGTAAATAATTTGCCATGCGCTAATGAACTCTTGATTAAGTTTGAAGAGAAATTGCTTGAAAATGTTCTTTCCGAACCAAAACTAAGCACATATGCGCTGATTAAAAATACATTTGTGCTTAAATTGTACGTTAGATCTCGATTATCTGGAAGCCAAAGATCCTTGGTAGCACAGTTAAGGTCTGATATTCTTCCTGTGGCTATTGAGATTCGTCAATTCAAAAATATCCCCACGGAAAACAGATTTAGCAGAAATAGAAAATGAATCTTATTTTCTTTTGCACTGTACTAAATATGATGACCAAAGAGAAATATTGCTTCATGAAATGACTTAAATCTTGAAATTCTGCAGTCGCCTGATGAGCAAAAACTGGAATGGCTGTTTAAGTTTGATGTGTTTGAACTTGCTAATTGTCTCAAAGCCTGGAAAAGAAGAAAAGATAGTTTATTTAACTAATTGACTGATCTTTAGTTTATCTCCCTGCTCCTTTTCTGTTATATGATGACAAAAGAACTACTGTGCACTCTTATCCTGGTTTGTTTAAATTCTTGGTGTCGTGTAAGCCCATGTGGGCTTGGCCTGTGATTGTATGTATGACACAATAACAAAATAAAAACTTCAAACTTCCACCTAATCCACAAGATTTTCTGAGGAGACCGTACTTTCTGAAAACTGATTACATTATATTTTTTATCACTTTAACAAATTGATCATAGGTGAAGTAAAATACCTGCCCAATTATCAGTCATATTTACTGATGTTGATAAATTTGGCAGGTCAAATGAAGTCAAACTGGTACCTGAAGGAAGAGCCTTTTAGGAGCCAAAAAAAAAAGAGCCAGCTCTTTTTGCTGAGTTGAACCAAATTATCCAGAACAACGAGAAGAGATGGAATTCCCAACAGTACTAAGTGTGACCTGTGCCGTAAAAAGTGCTTTGAGTAGTCAGATGAAAAAGAAAGAAAGAAAAAAAAAGATGCTATACAAGTTCAGTTACATTTATGCTTATGCTTCCTGTTTTTATCTGTATCATTGTTAACAACCCCAGAATCATGTTGGGGCTAATGTTAATCAAAACTCAGGACCTTGCCTGTCTCAGACTAAAATGATTCTCTTTTTTTCAGGAAAAGATGTTAACAGGAGTGTCATCCCTTATCTTAAAAACATGCATCAAAGACGTGAATGTGCAAGTTTAAATATTCTGCCTCTCATCTCTTAGTTGTCTTCATTTTGGTAACAGCATGGAATCATTTCTTTTTAAAAGCAGCTTTTAAAAGCAGTTCTACACGAGGTCATAAAGTTATGGTGGAGGAGCACTTATTTAATTACATGAGAGGAGCTGATTTGATTTGCAAAATCAAGGACCAAACCAACAGCTGCCCACCTGCACCCTGCTAACAAGAGCTCTCCAGCTTTAACCACAAAACTGTTGCACAGAGAACCTTCAAGGTACATTGTGTGGAATTTGCAAACTTAAAAGTCTAGATTGATTGAAAATTACAAAGCCAGTGTTAAACCTTAAATATTTTGAACATTTACTTAAAGTCAGTGAAATTCTTTAATTCTAAAATTGTAATGGGGCATGTTTTGTCGAGGTGGCCACCATGACAACACGTCAATGTTGTGCTAATGCTGCCCAAACTAACCAAAAGCCCACAAAGTCATACAGTATGTACACTGAATGTGTATAATTAAACATGAAGAAGCAGATTGAATTACATTTACATAGTGAGAATGCACCTCTGCTATACTTCCTCTGTGTTTAAACACATCCCTCGGCCTGCAAGTACAAACATCCCCACATCCATCAGACTCACGAGGACAGCGATACCAGACAAAATGATCTGGCTTCATATATACTTAAGGACAGAAGTTTGGAAGCGAGATCCAGTTTTTTTAAAAACGATCATAGTTTCAGTGGAATACTTTGCAACAAAATAAACATTATATAAAGAGTTACTCATCATAACACATTTTTACCTTTATCTGTTATATTTCCATGGTTGACCTCTATGGAGCCAGGATGGTGACATTGCCATTGAAAATTAAATTTGTCACTGAAAAAAATCATTGAAACTGAAATAAGATGAAGTTGCATTAAAACACTCGTGTTAAAAGTTTTGATGGCATCAAAACAAGAATTGGCACTGAAAAATCTATTTTTCAAAACAAAACATGGTAAATAAAAATTGTAGTTTTTAAATTTTTTTTACATTATTTTACAGTTCTAATCTTTTTAAATGCTCAGTGTGTCACTATTTATTTCACTGACAGACTTCCTTTTTTGAGGACATTTTTTTTTTTTCTGATGACGTTTTCTCTTTTGGATTATGTTTTTTTTGTGTTTGAGTCCTGATTTATTTTATTTCACTCTGTTGTCGTGGTGGCGGGGTAGGGGAGGATACAATGAGAACCTGATTTACATTTAATTTGCATACTGAGGTGAGAGCTGTTTACCTGGAGATCCTAAACCACTAGTAATTCAGTTCATTCATTCCACTGTTTATTTATAAAAGTTGGATGGTTTAAAGTTCACTTTAGAATGACATCAGGCTGGTTTTGCGTTGTTCTGTGGGCACTAATGGTGGCTAATGTATGCTAGCTAGTTTGCAGCTACTGGTAGCTAAATTTCGCTGTGTGGTTTCTCTGGTCTCTAGGACTTCGAGGCCAGCGTAGTTGCTGGATTCAGTGAAGTTGCTCCAACAGAGGATAGGCCCAAAGATGGCAGACTCGTGACAACAACAGTCCATGGTAACTTTTTTTTTTTTTTCATTTAACTGTGGTGCATATGTGCAGTTAATACACTATTCCTTTCCTACAGTAACATAGCGCGCTATGTGTGGTTCATGATGGAGGTGCAAACAAACCACAGCATCCCTGTTCACTTGCTGGAAAGATCAACCCCCCCCCCCTGTAATCTCAGGAAGCGGTGTGATGCAGGTACCTGGGACAATTACCATTTTATGAATAATAAAGACAGGACCTTCAGATATTTGTTTTCCAAATTCCCAAGCCAGGAAAAGGAACATATGAGACAAACATTATGGGTAAAGACTAGTTCACTGAGACTTCTTTCCATTACTCAGGGACTTGATAAATGAGTGTATGGGGCTCCTGGCTTAAAAGATATTTTGGGATTTTTGAACTTGGGTTGTATGAGGTACTATCCGCGTAGTTTAACAAGTCTTTCCCAAAAATGGACCAATAAGTTCAACTTGGCTAGTGGTGCCCAGAGCTCCAAGTGAATGTGGATGGCTTGCCAGTTCTTCCTTACACTTCTGGCCCATTCTTGCAGTCCTCAAGAACCTCTCCCCGTCATCAGCCATTTGTAATTGCACTTTTTTTGTGTGGTACTGAGCAACCATCACTTAGTGAATACCTGGAAGTTTTTGTGGCTGAAGTTCCTGAGTTGGAGAAAATAATTACATTCCAAGAAATCACCATGAAGCTCCAGCTGTGCTCCTTTTTCTGTGATGCTCCAGCCCCAGCATTTTTGAAGGGCAGTAAAGGATACAGGAGCTACTCAGGGTGATATTCCCTCAAACTGATGCCTGCCTCTGCACTGACAAGGACTTCAGAGGAATGGCTGATGAAGGGCATCATATCAGGTTTTCACCTCTGGCTGGGACATCTTTAGGCATAGTCAGTGGGTTCCCATTAGATTACATGTATCTTGTCTACCTGGGTGCCTCTTGTACCTGTGGCTCAAGGGTCCACTAGCTTTTAGGCTCTCAAGTTTACAAGTGAAGATATGCTCTGAGAAGCTCTTAAAGGTCAGGACAAGTGTGCCTGTGGAGTTCACATGAAGACCTAGAACCCTGAAGGAGACAAACTGATGGACAGCCTCCTGCTTTATACCTGTCCCGTGCTCCTTAAAGACTTTCTGCATACTGCAGTGTCCCAGCACTTCTTACACCTTTTAATCAGAGTGTTCATACTGTCAAGCAAGGCACTGCAAGTACACTGAGAATGCAAATGATGCTCTTGTGTTGTTTGTGCTGCACATTGGTAAGCTGGTGAGATGTTCACAACCTTGTGCACCTTGCACAAGATGTTAAAGTGCAAGGGAACCTGGACTCCTTCAGTGCCTTTAAGTTTGAAAATTTTATGCAAAAGCTGAAGAGGCTTGTCAGGAAACCTGAATCTCCACGTAAGGTTGTTAAGAGGTTTTTGCAGAGGGTGGAAGATTTAGATGTAAGGAGAGAACAGACATCTGGACCTCTGCAACCACTGTTTCACTGAACACGTCACCCTTAAACTGGACCAAGGGAATATAACTGTTGAGGAGGAGGAGGTGTACCTGGTCTATTCAACAGGCAAGAGTCGTTCTTTGAATACTCCACACGTTCCTCTACATTTGGCATACTCTAAGTACATGGCCTCTGGGACAAAACACTGCAATATCAGACTGGTAGAAGGGAAGGCCTTCCTAATTACTCATGGAAGACAGTTTGGTTGCTGTGCCCTTCATACATTTTAGACCATCTAAACCCCACACCTGAACCACTCCACCTTCTGCCCATCCACCATCCCTCAGCCTCTTGCTTGTCAACCATCTTGCATGTAATTATGTCTGTCTGCCTCCCCTGTAGCTGCCTCTCCAGCTACCCAAGCCTCATCCCCTGATCTGCCCTAATCTTACCTAAACAGTAAGTAGTTACTTGCTTAGTTAAATGCTTTTGTCAGCTTATACTATCTTTTCATCCTGTTGTCACCACATCAAAAGAGCTAAACAACTTTGTTTGAAAGACTTCATCAGGACAGTAATTTTAAGAAACGTGTGGTATGCCCTTTATTACTCTACAGTGAGTTTACAATGGGTTAGCATCATCTAACTGGGGGGTTGTTTAGTTGAATCCAGGTTGAAGTAATGTGTTTGAAAAGTTACAGGCATTTGTGAAAGAAAATAGGTTTTGCCTTTTAGTTTTATTTCATTACAGATCACAAAGCCCTTCATAACTGGGGGAAACTCTGTAAAAAAAAAAAAAAAACATGTGGTGAGTGGGCAGAAAGGTCTTTGCACCTGAACTAGCAACCCAGTTAAATTGGTGTGGGAAATAACAGAATACTGGAATCAAATCACAATGTGTACACGTAATTCTACTGTGGTCCTACAAGGTGTTACAGTCATGGACAAAAGTATTGGCACCCCTGGAATTTTTACAGTCATGGACAAAAGTATTGGCACCCCTGGAATTTTTCCAGAAAATACACCATTTTTCCCAGAAATTGTTGCAATTACAAATGTTTTTGGTTTACACATGTTTATTTCCTTTATGTGCACTGGAAAAACACAAAAAGCAGAAGAAAAAAATTGACATAATTTTACACAAAACTCAAAAAATATTCTGGACAAAATGGTTGGCACCCTCAACTAAATATTTGGTTGCACACCCTTGGGAAAAATTGACTGAAACCAATATCTTCCTATAACATCAACAAGCTTCTTACACCTCTCAGCTGGAATTTTGGACCACTCTTCTTTTGCAAACTGCTCCAGGTCTCTCAGATTTGAAGGTTGCCTTCTTGCAACAGCAATTCTGAGATCTCTCCATAGGTGTTCAATGGGATTTAGATCCAGACTCATTGCTGGCCACTTCAGAAATCTCCAGCGCTTTGTCTCCAACCATTTCTTGGTGCTTTTTGAGGTATGTTTGGGGTTATTGTCCTGCTGGAACACCCATGACCTCTGACGCAGACCCAGCTTTCTGACACTAGGACCTACATTGAGGCCCAAAATTTTTTGATAGTCTCCAGATTTCATGATTCCTTGCACACAGTCAAGGCACCCAGTGCCAGAGGCAGCAAAACAACCTCAAAACATCCTTGAACCTCTACCATGTTTGACTGTAGGTACTGTGTTCTTTTCTTTGTAGGCCTCATTCTGTAAACAGTAGAATGATGTGCTTTTCCAAAAAGCTCTACTTTAGTCTCATCTGTCCACAAAATGTTCTCCCAGAAAGATTTAGACTTACTCAGGTACATTTTTTTCAAACTCCAGCCTGGCTTTTTTATGTCTCTTTGTCAGCAGTGGGGTTCTCCTTGGTCTCCTGCCATAGCGCTTCATCTCATTCAGATTACGACGTATGGCTCGAGCTGACACTTTAGCACCCTGAGTCTGCAGGACAGCCTGAATTTGTGTGGAAGTTGACTGAGGATGTTTATCCACCATTCTAACTATCCTGCGTTGCATTCTTTTGTCAATTTTTCTCTTCCATCCACATCCAGGTAGATTAGCCACAGTTCCATGGGTTATAAACTTCTTGATTATATTACGCACAGTGGACAAAGGAATCTCAAGATCTCTGGAGATGGTCTTGTAACCTTGAGATTGTTCATATTTTTCCACAATTTTGCTTCTTAAGTCCTCAGACAATTCTGGGCTCATGCTTGGTGTGACACACACAGGCACACAAAACCATGGACGAAATTTTGATTTCAGAGGTGGGGGGGGCACAACTGGTTTGAGTACGGGGGGTATGGTCAATAGACCTCATTTACATAAAATTATACCTAATTTTTGAGTAAAAATAAGCACCAATTCTGACTTATTTTGACTATAGCTTAACTCAGAGGCATATAAATAGATGGGTTATCACATTACTACTAATAATAATAGTAGGAGGGGAGGGAGTCTGAGTTTCTGATGGATGAGGGGAAGGAGTTTGTGGTGTAATGTGTTCCTCTGAGTAACTTACACTTTGACTTCTTGAGAAGTCTCTTATATTCAGTTTTCTTTTTTTCGACATCTTGCCACCTGGCTGCGCCTAATTACCAAACACACATACACACACACACCCGCACACACACAGACACACATTCAATGTTAATATAAATGAAACCTCTGATATTAAAATCCGTCTAGCTGACGTGACCCAGGCAGAACAAATGCCCAACATGTTAACAACTTACAGTTGCAGATGAACGTGGACTCATGGCCAACTAGCTAAACACCGGTGTGCTCATGTGCTATAGTCCAGGTGCTGTTTACAACCAGATGGAGTGACAGCGGGGACGGCCAATCACACGTTAGCAAGAAACGGCACAGCCAATCGATGAGCTTGTGGGCCAGTGGGCGGTCTAAAGGGAAACAGGCTTCAGCTTGAGCAGCCGTTTCTGCTTGGTTCTAGTGCTCACCCCCCCCCAAATTACGTCCTAGCACAACACAAAGGTTGAGTCAACTTTTATACATTCTAACTGGCTTCAGGTGTGATTTCTAGATTGCCAGCACCTATTACTGCCACAGGTGAGTTTAAATGAGCATCACATGCTTAAAATAAAATGATTTACCCACAGCTTCAAAAGGATGCCAATAATTTTGTCTGGCCCATCTTTTAAGTTTTGTGTAAAATTATGTCAATTTTGGAATTTTTCTTCTGCTTTTTGTGTTGTTCCAATGCACATAAAGGAAACAAACACGTGTACCAAAAAAGTTTGCAATTGCAACAATTTCTGGGAGAAATCGTGTATTTTCTGGAAAGATTCCAGGGGTGCCAATACTTTTGTCCATGACTGTACATTGATTGCAGAGGAGATGCACTCCCAGCCTCCAGAGAGAGTGAATGTGAGTGTAATGGCTACTATACTGTACTGACTACACCAAAAGTTAACTGGCCATATGCTTGCCCCTTGACCTGAACCAGTCCAGGCTAGTTTTTAACCTAGTCTTCTTGCTTTATATTTCCTCTTGTAGTATCAATTCTTAAAAATGGACTCCTGACCAACATTTCAGAAGCTGAGTTAGAGGCCCCCTATACAAATTGGCTCAGGCTGAGCAGTTGGAGGGAAACACCATAAAAGACACAGAACCACAGCTGTAAATGTAAGCCTATTGATAAAGCTAGAGCTCAGCAGTGTGCACTAAAGTTAATTACACATTAAAGCTGCATTATTTTTCTTGAAGAGATGGTAACTTAATTGCCTTTAACTTTGCTTACATGCATTTATGTTTTATAACAAGATGACCTACTAGAAACACATGAACATAACAAAAGGTTGAATTTTTCCACACATGGATGCATGCTGAGACACACACCCAGCCTGAGGCTGACAGTGACACAAAGGAAGTAGAAGTTACTCTGTCAGTCAGTAAGGCTATTAATCTCTGTCACCTGAAGCTGTGTGTGCAAATGTGTGAGAACGGGAGCCAACAGTTGGCAGGAAACAGCTGTACGTGTGTGTGCTGACCTCGACGATCAGTAGCTGGACAACAGCAGGGAGCATTTTAGTCAGCATGCCACGTTTGATTGAACTTCCACTCTGTTTTCAAGTCTGTGCAAGAAAGTCTGTCTGACCCTGCTTACACTTTGCCTTAAAATCCATGCTAGACAACCAGATAACAAGCTGACTGCACTACATGTGAACACAGTACATGTGTTCATACACTATATGGACAAAAGGGTTTGGCCGCCCTGCCATTACACCAACAGGGACTATAATTACATTTGTAAAAACAAAGTTTAGTCGCAAGGCAATCCCTGGTGTAGGTCTGATGCTTACCTCCAATTCCATTTGCAAAACGGGTAAACCACACTGTCCTCTTCTTCCCAGCCATGTGTCCATATCCACCGTCGTCTCTTTTTTTTTTTTGGATGTTTTTGAACAAAGCATGGCACAGAGTGCCAGAGCAGCACATTTTGCAACATTGGTGCTGACATCTTTCCGCAAACAAAACGTTTGTCAACAGTCCAATGTTTCCAACGTTGTTCACTGATGTCAAATAGAGTGTTGCAGTCGTGATGTAATTTTGTAGGCAAACCCAGAAGTTAGCGATGCATGGGTTCCCTCAGCATCGAGCCAATGGGATTTTTCAATGGGGTTTTGGATTATTGCTGAAAATAAGATCTGGGTTCAGTAAAAGTTTATGAAACTTACACATTTTGTTCATAAAGATAATCTTCATAAATTGATAATATAAGCATCATATCTGGTTCATTAATCTAACTGATGAAAGTAAAAAGCTAACGTCATGCTATACTGAACTACAACACGGTCAACTGAATTTAACGTCATCACCCGCAGATACAACTGAACGGCAGACTCAGCTCCCACGCTTTGGATGATGGCGTATTGTCTCCCCGACAAACACTGTAGTCCCTGTTAGCTGTCTTTTAGCAACTGCCTCTATTAAGACGTGAAAAGAAACACAATTTAAAGGTACAATGTGTAAAATTTGGCTGCTTTTCGCCAAACCGAAATGGTATACATGGGATATAATGTTTATATATCTATGTGAAGTATGTTAAAATAAGTGCACAATCATCCCCTTTAAACTTTAGTTTTCTTTTCACAAAATTAGAAAAAAGCTTTTAAAATTTACATTACCGTGGGTTGCCCTCATGGAGGCTGACATAACGAACTGCCATGTTGTCTATGGCAACGTTTTGGGGACAGAAAGAGCGAAACGCGATTTTTAAATACGAACCTGCCCACTGGTCCTGAAAGCTACCTGGAAGGCAGGTGGAGAAGAAGACTGACCTATAATCTATTAAAAAATAATGGTTGCAAAAATGAATGAATAAACCCTCACCTTGTCACTGCTGTAATTGATATCCAGCTCGCGACCCTTTTTGGTCTTCACAGGCTCTCGTCGTTTAGTGATGTGACGTTTTGGTAACAGATCGGCTCATTCTAAAATCTGAACGCTAGATGTCGCTAAAATGCCAAATTTTACACATTGTACCTTTAAAGGTGGGGCATGTTTTAGATGTATTTTATGTCCTAGGATAAAATGTTAAACTCTCTTGAGCTTGCGTTCACCACAGACCTTATTTCAGGCATTTAACTGAAAACTCATTCAAAAATCCCATAGACTTTTAGACAAGGGAACCGGAAGTGCTAAAATGCTAACTCACTTCCACATTTTAGGACTCATTCCTGCATCACTTTATTCTGGCATTTTTAAAAAAAAGAAACTTTATTGACAATAGTCAGCAAACCTGGGCAGTCAGGTCGTGCATAACCATCGGATCGCACAGTGTGACACAACTCGTGTGCAATGGTCGTGCGTCGTAAGCAATTCGGTCGCACAGTATGAGATGACATTCTGCCACAACTGCCTTATGGTCGGCTTAAAATCGCACAGTGTTTACCCGGCTTTAGATATCCACATCTTTCTCAGTTGATGACGTGACTGTGATGTTATAAAAACAAGAATCAACAGAAAAAAGTAATTTAAAGTTCTTAACATGTTTTGGGTTATTTTTAAACCCACTTTTTGTCTCCCTTGTGACGTTATTCCTCTCACCTACAGCGTCCATTACAATTAAATGCATACGGCCAATTATGCACATTAGGCAATGACATCATTTAGCAACTTCTGGCAACTTTTAGGACAGCCAATAGCTACACTCCTTACTGAGGACTTGGCAACACTGCTGATATCAGACCATCAGATGAAGAGTGCCAGAAACTCTTCATGATAGCAAGAAGCACCAGTCCAAGCCAAAGAAAAGTGCAGTTTTCTCTGTCACTGAGGGCCACTCCCTCAGGTAAGAAAGGTTAGATGTCCTGATGAAGACAGCCTGCTTAAACCTTTACCTTTCCTAGATAAATACCGTCCCCCTGGTCAGTGGGAAACATGGGGGTTGTGTGACAACCCAGGTTTTACAAGTAAAGAACAAGAGTTCTTATTCATGCAAGCCAACAGTTCTCATTGCCCAGTCTAAAAATATGATTGTTCCATTTTCTTCCATCCTAAAGACCCATAAATCAGCAACGGAAGACTTTTCTTTAACCTCTACTGTATGTAGGAAAATTCTATCTTTTTGATGATAGCGCAAATTATTGTTTGTTTATTAACGAAGAAAGAGAGAGAGACAGAGAGAGTGAGAGTCACTTGGAAAAGAGCAGCATGGGGTGCTGTCAGTCTCTGCTCAAGCAGTCAATGTTGATTGGTCACAGTTGTCAAAAACTTACCCGGATGTATTTGATCAAATTGCAAGTTTGGAAATGTACTGAAATGCAAAGAGTATGGCTGAATAGTTTCTCTCCCTCTGTCCGTCTCTCTGTCTCTATCTCTGTCTATTATTGAAGTGGTGAAAGGGTCATAATTAAGAGAATTCAGTCAGCACATACCAAGGTCAAGGTGTTCCTGTCTTGTGTCTTGAGCAGCAGTTTTCATAGAAAGTAATTCAGCTGCCTCATCATCTCATCACTGACTCCCTCTGCAGTGGGCTGTTTACAGTCACAAGGCGCCATAATCACATCCTCATGTACAGGGAGAGTAAGCAGGATTCTAAAAATGAGCGTGTGACTGCAGTGTCTTTGAAGCAGCTCTAATGAATGTCCAAATATCATCTCCCACACTTAAGGAGCACAAATAAACCTGCTGCATCGTTAGAAGCAGTGAAAACCCTCTCCAAAGCTTGAAACTGTTATACTCTTAAACCCCTTAAATTCATGTGTTAATGTGTGAAATGAATACATCCAGAAAACACTGCTGGTTGGCCAGCCAACATCAACCATGCTGCTAATATCCTGGTTGAAATAAGTGTAATGTCTACTGTACAAGTCACGTTCAGCATGATGTTTGCAGCTTAAAGGAGGGCTGCCATATGACCATTACAGCTATATTAAATGCTGAGACACGCACTGCTTGGTGGACATTGCACACGACCTGATGATACTGAAAATGTGTCCTCTTCTCATTGTGTATTCCTAGTGGCGGCTTCACAGCACAAATGTGCTGAGATGTGAAGCAATGCGGACCAGGCTGATGGTGCGACTTTTTAACATAACTTCTGCTTCATAAGGTCATATCAGTGAAACACAGTCCTGTCTGGTGTTCCTAGACTTAGCTTATCCTATCACTGGATCAGATGTTTGGGTCAGCGGGCTTTGACAGCAACAAACCAAACTAAAACTAGTTATTTCAGCTTCATGTCTCACTTCAACTGCTGATATGATGATTATTTTTGTAAGGTACATATCATCTCTGCTACATTTATAGCATATTTGTCAGACTTTGGTGTTTCAGATCATCAGTGACTCAGCCACTCCAAAACCTTCATTTTCTTCATTCAGAGGTGGACCTGCTGGTATATTTCAGGTTGTTGTCCTGCTGCGTAACCCATGAGCGCTTGAGCTTGAGGGCAAAAACTGATGGCCGGACATTGGCCTTCAGGATTTTCTGGTGGACAGCAGAATTCATTGTTCCATCAATCACAGCAAGTGGTCCAGATCCTGAAGCAGCAAAGCAGCCCCAGACCATCACACTGTCACCACCATGTTTGACTGTTGGCATGATGTTCTTTTTATCAAATGCTATTATTTTTACGCCAGATGTAACGGGCTGCACACCTTCCAAAAAGTTCAACTCTTGTCTTGTCAGTCCACAGAATTTTTGTCCAAAAGTCGTGGGGATCATCAAAATGTTTCTTGGCAAATGTGAAATGAGCCTTTGTGTTCTCTGTTGTCAGCAGTGGTTTTGGCCTTGGAACTCTCCCATGGATGCCATTTTTGCCCAGTGTCTTTTTGTCTTTTCTTTGAGTCATGAATTCTGACCTTAACTGAGGCCAGTCAGGCCTGTAGGTCTTTGGATGTTGTTCTGGGTTCTTTTGGGACCTCCTGGATGAGTCGTCGTTGCACTCTTGGAGCCATTTTGGTTGGCCGACCACTCCTGAGAAGGTTCACCATTGTTCTTACTTTTCTCCATTTGTCGATAATGGCTCTGACCGTGGTTCGCTGAAGTCCCAAAGCCTTGCAAATGGCTTTGTAACCTTTTCCAGACTGATAGCTTTCAATGACTTTGTTTCTCATTTGTTCTTAAATTTCTTTGGATCTTGGCATTATGCGTTTCTTTTTGAGATCTTGTAGTCTACTTCACTTTGACAGCTTCTATTTAAGTGATCTCTTGATTCAACAAATCTGATGGTAATCAGGTCTGGATGTGGCCTGTGATTGAACTCAGCTTTCAAAGAACTGTGTAATCACAGTTTACCCATGATTTAACAAGGGGGGGGGGCAGTTACTTTTTCACATAGGGCCGGATAGGTTTGGATTTTTTTACTCTTGAAAAAATAAAATACTCCTTCAGAAACTGCATTTTGTATGTACTTGGGTTAGCCGTCAGATATAAAAATTGGTCTAATGATCTGAAATATTTAAGTGTGATAAATATGCAAAAAAAAAAATCAGAAATCAGAGAGGGGGAAATACTTTCTCACAGCACTGTAAGTAATCATTACAATGTACAACCAATCATGTAACATCGTCAGCAGCTGCAGGACCCTGAGCTGATCTGACACCTAGAGCAGATCAGGTACTTAAGCTGGAATGTCTGTTTAGACTGTCGCCAGTTAATCCAACACCAGTTAAACTGAGACACCGGGGCTTCTGTGTGTTTATACTGATAGCTAGCATTAGTAGCATTAGCAGTATCAATATTTTAACTTTATGTGGTGACAGCACAGTGCAATGGCTCCTACTCAAACATAATATCGTCTCATTTATTGGAACAAGGATCTTATATGTGGCAGTGTTTTCAGCAGAGACGTGGGAGTGTTGAGTTGTAGAATAGCTCCCATGATTCCCTACTACCCCTAGTGTTCTCTTTTGTTCTCGTTTGATTGAGAGCCCTGTGGCAGCAGAAATGACATACTTTGCATTGATTAACATCTAATAATATTTATATATAGGACGTTTTCACAACAAAAGCTCTGCATAATGTACCTCTCTTTGGCGTACTCTTCAAATGTTTATGTTCTTTGTTTGATTAGAGGTTCAGGATATCAAATTATCTCATGATTTACACCTGATGGTTAACTGTGCCTTTTGATTTCTCCTGCATCTGTACCCTCCTGCTTTCTCCACCTGCTGCCGTATTTCTGTGCCAGAATCTCTTTCTTTTTCTATCCCATCTTTCTCCATTGCTTCAGCCTTCTTCCAGCACCCTCGCTGCTTGTCCTCTGTCTTTGTTAGTTTGTTTTTTTTGGATCATTATTAAGCCCCATCCATCTCTCTTTACCTCTTTTTCCATTGACCTTCTGCCTCCCTCTCCTCTCTCCATCCCTCTCCTCGCCGTGTTTGATGAGAGGAAAGAAAGAGATTGCACCCTGATGTGAAAGATGCCAAATGTCTGGGTCACTCACACACTGAGAGCCCACCGCTGAGTGTGCGAGTGTGTGTGTGTTTGTGAATGTGAGTGACAGTGGAACAGTAGGGAAGCTGAATGAGGGAGTGGAAGTGTTTTTGTTAATCCGCCAAATGCACACCAGCATGCACGCTTGTATCAGTGTATGACAGAGGGCCAATCTCCTGCTGGGTAAATGGAGGTTTCTGAGAGATGTGATCTTTCACGAGTCTCTGTTTCACTTCAGCTTACACAAGCACTTGAGTCATAAACACTGAAATGAATCCACACATTCATTTGTGCATCAACAGGATTATAAAAACACTAAGAAGATCTTAGAGAGATAGTTCAATATATTTTTCTGAATATATCATAGGATACAGTGGGAAATAGTCCACAGACCAAATAGAGTGCTTTGGCACTTGTGTCAACTTCCTATAATGATTTCATACCCAGTTGTGATTCGTATGTTGGGGCACCAGTGGCCTAGCAGTTAGTTTGCACACCCTATATTCAAATCAGACCTGTGGCTCCTTTCCTATGTAATTTTCCCACCATATCTCTCCCAGATTTCCCTCTCTAACCACTGTCTTGTTAAACACATACACACATACAAACTTAGCACAAAAAGGAAGGAAATTTATGTTTGGTAGATATTTCTTCTTGTAACAATGCTTCTTCGCAATTAATCTTACACTGTTGGAAAGCCTGGTTATTACCCTTTTAAATGGTGCCACAATTGTAAGGAATGCATTTGTGGGATGAGCAGCAGAGCTGAGTATGTGGGTTGAGCCCATGAAAAATTTGCCAGATCTTCCCTCCCAATGTCAAACAGCTTATTTTGCTGTTGCTATTCTCTCTTGTTTTAGACCATTTCCTCACCCTATCAGCACTAAGCTGTCTTCTACAGATGTGCAGCCAAAGTTTGCAGGTGGATATGGCAGACGGCTCTCGGCCATGACAATGACAAGACAATCATGCTTAAAAAACCCTCTAGTGTGGCTGAATTAAAACAGTTTTACAAGGAAGATTGGGACAAAATTCCTCCAAAGGGATGTGAAAGACTCATTGCCATTTATCACTTTGGAACGGGCTCGATTTTATGCGAAATTTGGCATCAGTTCAAGTCACTTAAATGGGTGACTAAGGATTCAAATCAGTGCCCGCTGCGTCCTCCTTGCTTGCTCAACCCCACAGACCCCTTCTCCCTCTCCCTGTCTGTCGCACTGAAACCTCACTTCAAACACTGTAGTTTGCTCATTTATTGTGTGGATATCAGCCATTGAAATATGACAGATTGATGGGTGAATGATGGTTCAGTTCATTGCCTGTTGCTTTACTGTCTCTCGTGCATTCACCCCTGCCCAACCCCTTCTCCCTCTCGCACCGAAACCTCAGTTCAAACACTGTAGTTTGCCCATGTATTATGTGGATATCAGCCATAGACATATGACAGATAAAGGCATGTAGCGCCGCATCATGTAATAACGCCACATTATGTAATAATGTAATACATTTTCCATCCATTATGTAGTAACGCCACATTTTCTAAGCCACTAAACGGTTAGGGTTAGGGCAATGTAGTTGGGTAGGGCATACCTTGGAGCCCAGACTAAGTCCTATGGTTAGGGTAAATACATAATGCGGCGCTATTACATAATGTGGCTTCACAAGGCATAAGTTGTAACCTACTCACAGGTCATAACAAAGAATGAATTATAAAGTTGTTCTCTCGATTTCTCCAGTTTGGATCAGCGCTATGACGCCTAAGCAGGTGCTGTATGAAGCTCTCTGTCAGGAGGGATCCAGCAGGATTTTAAAGGAGTGACGGAGCCACAGACTTGCAGTACAAAACAATTTGGCATATTCAACAAATTTTCGCAGCGAAGGCAAATAAAAACCCAGTGGGTCCAGTATGCAAGGTCGGAGTGCATGACGCATCCGAAAATAATGGACCAAGTGTGTATAGACCTTTAGACATGGAAGAGGAAGAGGGCCAATAGTTTTTCATATTACTGTTTTATCAGCCAATAGGGCAGGGGTCATCAAGTACGTTTGCACAAGGGCCAGATTTAGTCCCGACAGAAACTCTGGGGGCCAGACTTTCACATAAACAAACATTAAATAAATATTTTGGTCTGATTGGAATATTATTGTTATAGTATTCATATTTTCCTTCAAAACGCAGGACATTTTTAGGCATTACCAGTGAGATCTATCCCTTTTATCTATAATGCAGCAGCCACAAGCAAACAGGCCTGATAAGAGAACTGGCTGGGCCCCAGTAAATCCCAGAGAAGGGGCACTCCGCTATTGTGATTAAGCTAGAGTATTAAACCCAATTTTGATACTTGTAAACTCTTTTTACCCATTTAACTGAATTTTTGCAAGATTTTAACCCCTTTTGAAACCACATTTCCTGCATGTTTTATCCCCTTTGTGCCACTTTTATGCAGTTTTGACACTTTTCTTCTATTTTTGCCACTTTTTACCCCTTTTCATTACATCTTTTTTCAACAATTTTTGCAACTTTAAACCAATTTTGCCATTTGTAACCCATTTTTGATACTTTTTACCTCTTTAACCAATTTAAACCTCTTTTCCTGCATGTTTTATGCCTTTTGGGCTTTTATCCATTTTTACCACTTTTTTATTCTATTTTTGCCACTTTTTAACCACTTCTCATTGTTTTTTTTTTGCACTATTTTTATTTGTAACCAATATTTGATACTTTTTGCCCCATTATTCTCCTCCTTTTCCAATTTTCACCACTTTTTCTGCCAATTTTTATCCCTCTTTGCCACTCCACAACTCATTTTGCCACTTATCACCCATTTTTGCTACTCTAACCCCTTTTCACCGCTTTATCTGGCCATTTTTGCAGCACTTCTGCCAACCATAACCCTTTTTTAAAATCTCTAACAAATATCACAGTAAATTTCAGTGAAACAGATCAAATGTTAAGTCATTCTAAAACTATTTTGATATCAATTTTTTGTGGGATGGATTTAACAGCTGCAGACATTTAAAGCCAAAGGATACTCTTAAAACCACAGCATGTTCTTTCCGTCCTTTTCTGAATTTAATGATCTTTTGGGGCCAGACAGGAAGCTGTGGGGGGCCTGGTATGGCCCCCGGGCCGCCAGTTGATGATCAGTGGTGCAGAGGCTTTGACTGATGATTTTCTGCTCCATGACTCAGGATTGGATGATCTGTGTTTGTAGTTGTTCATACCTCTTTTGTGTTGTTTGTCGTGCAATCATTTTGCTGCACACTTTGGCCATACAGATCTTGTTAATAAGACTCCTTATTTCAATGAGGCTTACCTGGTCAGTTAGACAAAACAAGGGTTCTTGTTGTGAACCTGTTTCCTACAGGGTTTTTTTTTAGAAACCACAGAGATGTAGCTACTTTGTGTTTGACTTTCCCTGCATACACTTTTCCAAACATACCAGATTGTAGACTGTTTTTGTCATTCAGAGAATACTGTACATGACCCAGCAAGAGCAGACAGAGATACCTTTAAAGATTTGATGCTTGGTCTTATGTGTTTCAGACTCATTCATGGTCATAATGAACCCAAAGACTTTTCGCCTGAATTCCCTGTTAGTCAGCTTTAGCTGTAGGTCAACACTCACTCAGTATGAATATGCTCAGAACCATTAATCATAGTGACCACACTGAATAGAAAAGAAACTGGTTGATGCAAATAAAATGCAATGGAAACATGAATTTATTCGTTTGATTTGAACATTTATTTACAAAATTGGCAGGGAAATACAGACACATTCTCAGTCCTCTGTTGGAGGCTTAAAGCAGCAGAGGAATGTCCTTTTAAACCACCTGCAGAATCGATAAATTACAGACTCAGACTCCTCCTGCCTTGGAGCAGGGGGGACGTGAAGAGCTGCTCTTCTGCTGGGCAGCTGATCCTTAACCTCACCCTGCACCACACCATTGAGGACCAGAAGAGGTGGTGTTAGAGGCTCTTCATGAACACCCTCACAGGGAGATGGATGTTCACCATCTGATGGTGATGGTGGGGATGGAACCATGTTTGGTTCTGGGTGTTTGGCTGGCTGCTCTTCCTCAGCCTCACCTCCCAGGACTGAACTGGAAAGAAGAGGATCAGCTGGGAGGGGATCTTCAGGCTGTGGGGATGGCATCCAAGCAGCGTTGTCTTTTAGTTGGCTTGATTGCTCCTTCACAACCCCACCCCCCAGGACTGAATCCATGGTTGAGAGTTCAGCTGGGGGGGAATGTGGAGGTTGCGGTGACAGCGTCTGAGCAGGAGGGTCTGCCACATCAGCAGTGGCTGTGTTTGAGGGAGTTTTTGGCTCAAACAAATCAGACATGCTCCACTGTTATATCTGAGATCCTTTTAAGCACCTCTGCCTCAAAGTTGTTGAGCTTCCTCCTTAGAGTGTCAGCAGGGTACATCTTCCTCACCTTCTCCTCGATGGAGTGGGCCACAGCATCTCTGGCGGGCCGAGAGAAGGTGGCCTGATGTAGCATGGAGGACAATGACGAGGTGTCTCCATCCGGGATGGCTTTGGTCATGCTCACAGCCATCAGGGAGAGCTTCTGGGAGGGCATGCCACTTGAGTTGGTCTTTTTGGGCACCCAAAGCACTTGCAGGGCTTTGGGCACCACACCCAGGACAACCTCACTTGGGCTCAGCTCTTTTGCCTTTGGAGCCTCCTTTAGGTGCTTCGCCAGGACCCCGGCATGTTCAAGGGCCTGCTTAGAAATCTTCCAACTCTTGGAGGTGGAGATGTAGTCTGGGGAGTCAAGCAGTTTGTTTGCTGCCAACTCCAGATCACTTTTCAGCATGCTGCTGTTTACCTCCATCACCATTTTGCCTGATTCTTCGTCTTTGGCTGGCTGCTCTTCCACAGCCTCACCCCCCAGGACTGAACCGGAAAGAATAGATTCAGCTGGGGAACTTCAGGCTGTGGGGACGGCGTCCAAGCAGCATTGTCTTTTATTTGGCTTGATTGCTCCTCCACAACCCCACCCCCCAGGACTGAATCCAATCTGTCTGTTGGCCTGTTAGAGTCTCTTCATAAACACCCTCAGAGGGAGATGGATGTTCACCAGCATCATATGATAGTGATGGTGGGGATGGTTCCATGCCTGATTCTTGGTCTTTGGCTGGCTGCTCCTCCACAACCCCACCCCCCAGGACTGAATCCATGGCTGAGAGTTCAGCTGGCGGGTTATGACAGGTTTGTGGTGACGGTGTCTGAGCAGAAGGGTCTGCCACATCAGCAGTGAAGGCTGGAGGGTGAGCAGTGGCTGTGTTTGAGGGAGATGGATGCCCAGATGGATATGCCCGTTTCCTTGTTTTTCACTGGCGAATCCATCTTGCAAAGCTCCCATCTGAAGGGGCAGTACTTTCAGGCGCAGCAGAGTTGTGACGTAAACAAGCAGCAGCAAGAGCTGGTGCAGTTATGGAGGAAGAGATTAGCGTGGATGCTGCTAAAGCGCCAGTTTAATCAGAACTTGACAACATTTCTTTGTTAAAAGAAGAACAAAGAACAGCAGTGAGTTGTTTTTTTTATTCAAAAATGACAAAAGTTGAGTACTGACATGTCTGTAGTCGCCATGATTTGCGTAGCTGTGCATGCGCAGCTCGATAGCGGCTACGACATGTGTTTTGTTGCTCTGATTGGCCTGTAGAGATGTGACAGAACACTCACCCAATCACACTCCAAGTTTTTTTCAAAGCCTATGCCTTTTCTCAAACGTTTCCTATTGAAGCTTTCCCAGATGGGTGTGTGAAACACATCCATCTGGCATGTCAGGTTAGTTTTCAGAGTCATAGTGCAAAATATTCTGTGGGTCTTGAAAGTTGACTCAAAATGGCCAAAAACGCTGGCACAAGCCACTTTCCATTTACTAAAAAGGCTGGCACTCAATGAGTTAATTATTCAAAAAAAGAATCTGGGCAGTATGTTTACCCTTTGTTTCGATGTACAAAAGTGAAGCCAAAATACCCCGTAACATATTTTGCTGGTCATGTAATATGAAGACATGTTTCTGTCTGTCAGCCACCTGTTCCACTCTCTTGTCAAGCATTCTGAACTGCAATTGAATTTGTCTGAGAGGTGCTGTATCGATAAAGTTTGATTGACTAATTGGTTGTTGGTTTGATCCAAACACTGAAAAGTTCCACAACCTAATTATTTTTTTTTCATTTTTTTGTCCCTCTTTGCCACTTCACAACCCATTTTGCCATGTATCACCCATTTTTGCTACTCTAACCCCTTTTCACCACTTTCTCTGGCCATTTTTGCAGCACTTCTGCCAACCATAACCCTTTTTTAAATCTCTACTAATTATGACATTAAATTACAGTAAAAACAGATCAGATGTTGAGTCATTCTAAAACTTTTTCGATATTAATTCTTTGTGGGATAGATTTAACAGCTGCAGACTTTTAAAGCCCAAGGATACTCTTAAAACCACAGAATCTTCTTTTCCTCCTTTTCTGAATTTAATGATCTTTCGGGGCCGGACAGGAAGCTTTGGGGGACTTGATATGGCCCCTCCAGTTGATGATCAGTGCAATAGGGGAACCGCAACAGTGGGTTTGTTAAATGGTCATGAGGCAAAAGAAAAAACACAGCTAGACAGGCAAGGGGAGTCCAACAGAACACATGAATGACTCCCAGTTTAGATCAACAAACTGGAAAGCAGTGACCACTGGCTGGTGTTGCAATTTGTCATTTTAAAGTGCTTTCTGCAGAAAAAAAACAGAACATATCGGTCAGCTTTCTTTTTCCTAAACACTTTTTCCAGCATCCAGCAAGTGTTCCAGAGAAACAAACTTTTTAAAGACCCTGTAAAGTGAAATACAAAGTTTTTGTCTTTACACACTGAATATGTTGGAATATGGTTGCTGTAAACATGTGAAAACACTGAGATCTGCATGTGACTGAATTTTGGATTTAGACCTTTAGAGAGTTTTTCACCTCTTTCCTGGCTTGGTTTTATGTAGGCAGGGCTAATATGTGGGCTCATGATGTCACAAGCCCACAGTAGGGAATGACCCCGCCCCTCTAAAACTACAGTATATCAGAGATATATCAGCAAATATATCAGAGAAGATCAGCAAAGTTCAAGAGACCAGCTAATGGTGTGAGTGCTTTCCTTAATTCAAAATACAGCTTTTTATAAGTTTGAGAGGATCTTATTTCTCAGGAGTGGGCGTGGCTTCAGCTCATTCAACAGAAATGTCCAAACCATCCAACCATCCTGGAGCAGATTCTACTGCCTCATTTTTCATGATTTTTAAGCTTAATTTTATAAACTAAGACATGTTTTATTTGACTGAAATTTGACCTTGGGTTTCATAACACAGTGACCTGTCATACAAAAAAAAAAAAAACTAAATATGTATCTATTTTCACTTTACAGGGTCTTGAACACATTTTCATTGTAAACTTGAATGCTGTGTATTTAAATACTGTAAGCAAATAGTTTTGTAAATCCTCCCGTATACATATATATATATATATATATATAATTTTTTAAAGATAGAACCCAAAAACATAAAAACAGATTAACCCTCAAAGAACCACTGGACTGACTAGATCATAAAGCAGTGAAATCATCCAGTAAGCATTGGTTCAATCTTGCTTCCACTCATCCAGCTTCAAGGACAGCTCAAGTTATTGTCTGCTAAGTGACTGATGTCTGTGCAGCTATGGTCTGTGGAGGACATGACGCTGTTTCAACCTCAACAATAATCGCACTTAGGATGATGGTTGCTTGATGGTGTAGGGGTCAGAGCAACACATATTTTATTGTCTAAGTTTAGAGACACCAATAGAGATGACACAAGTGACAACACACATCCAGACACCCCAACACACACACACACTGAGCTGATGGTGAAAAAGACATAATGGGAGCTACACCCTGCGGTTCTGCTGGTTGGTGTCCTTGCATACTAAAGGGAAGAGGGTTGTAGATAAATGTTGTTCTCCACACAGCTCGCCTCCCTCATATATCTCTGTTAGTCCACAGCCAGCCATGACTGCACCAGACAAGGCCACGCTCTCGGCTCTGTGTGTGGACGATGCATGTGAGTGTTTATAAGAATCGATGGGATGGGGGGCTTTTTTGTGTTCTGCACGTCAAGGTGTGCTTGTGTTTGTCAGTATGTATGAAATATTATTAAACATGCAGAGACAGCACTTCAAGTTCCTGCCCTTCACACATATCTTGCAAGATTCAACAGAATAGCTGCAGAAGCTGCCAGCACTAATGTACAGATTGCACCTGTTTATTTACAGCGTTAATAATTCTCTTATTAAAGGTGAATTCTTGAGTTTTTCTGTTTCTGCTCATGTTGGTTCTCATCAGTGTGGATGGTGCACAGGTTCTTTAGAAGCAGCCAGGCTTTTCTTCTCACGAACTCTACCAGAGTGTCTCTTTTGGGTCACTTTCACCCAAGCCAAGATAAAGGAGGAGGGCTGAAGAATAAGAAGAAGAAAGTTTATTTGTAGTGCTAAACAGAGCCAGCCCTAGCCATTTTGGTGCCTTAGGCAAAATTATGATTTGCAAAGAAAAGAGGAGGTAATTATCTGACATATTAAAGCACAGGCCAAACCTCTATAGGGGGGTTTGCACCCCCCGGGAAATTTTTTATAAAAAGCCCTGTTTTCCATGCTATTTCATGTACTTTGAACACTTTATTTACCATCAAAGAGGTCATTTTCAGCTGAGTCTGAACTCTGATATGCTCCCTCTGCCCTCCATGGGCATGGAGAGATTGAGCATGCATGACAAAGAAGGGGAGAGGGCTGCAGGAAGAGAGAGGAGCCTTTAGTAAAGAAGAAAGAGTGATGAATAGGGAAGTTAAGAGATTGGCTGTTTAACATTTTGGACTTCTTTCATAATATTCGGGGCTCATGCGGGTGCCCTCTGGAGCATGTGGTGCCCCCAGCATTTGCCCATACTGCCTATGCCACCGGCTGGCCCTGGTTCTAAACGTATTTGGGGTGTTTTACTCATTTTTTGTCTTTCCCACAGTTATTCCTCTTCTACTCCGTCAATGTATATGGCAAATTATGCAAATTAGGCAATGATGTCATTTGGAAAGTCCTAGCAACTTTCAGGACAGCCAATAGCTACTTTTAAAATTGGCCGTAGGTGTGAATGCAAGCGTGCTTGGTTGTCTGTCTCTACCTATCAGCCCTGCGATTGAATGGCAACCAGTCCAGGGTGTACCCCGAGTCTCGCCCAGTGATAGCTGGGATAGGCTCCAGCCCCCCGCGACCCCCAATGGGATAAGCAGTAAAGAAAATGGATGGATGGAGGGTCTTTAAAGTGCATGTGCAGATGCTTTATCAAAACAAAATAAATGGCAATGGTTCATGCTGTGACTGTGCAACGATTTTGGCCAGCCCAGGATTTTCAGGTCTCAAAATCAGCCGTAGCACGCTGTTGTTTGGGTGAGACTGGCCATCAGTTTAGCTACCCTCATTCATACACCACTGACAAAGAGGTGGGAGCAAATTAGGGTTAAGTGTCTTGCCCAAGGACATGTCAACTGCAGGAGCTGGGTATCAAACCCACAACCTTCTGACTGCATACCAACCAACTACCTACTGAGCCACAGTCACCTTGTGAATTTTCTTTATTTTCATTTAGGGTCCAAACTGCAGAATTTTTAATTTTTTTTAGATTTATTTTTGGGTTTTTTATGCCTTTATTCCATAGTGAAGGACAGTGGATAGAGTCAGAAATGAGAGAGAGAATGGGGAGTGACATGCAGTAAAGGGCCACAGGCCAGATTTGAACCCAGGCTGCCCGCGTACAAGGGTAGCGCCTTAAACTACTCGACCATCTGCACGCCCGGACTGCAAACTTTAAATCAAATAAATCTGAGTGGTTGAATTTTAAAAATGTGGGTCTTGATTTCTCTGACGGAGGTGATGCCTGACCAGGTGAGAACCATCAGTTTAGATGTATCTTTTACTACATAAAGTTTTTTTTTGAGCAGACACTTAGTTGTCTGGTATTACAGCATGTATCCTGAGCAAATGCTAAGCAGAAATATATGAGTGTTTCAGGCTGTGTGTGCGTGTGTGTCCTCCTGCAGCGGCCTATTAAATTTAAACTCCGTTTTTATGATGGCGTTTGTAAAAACAGCACACAGGCAGGGCCACAATTTACCCTTCCACTTAACACTCCATCACGCTATCCCTGTATTTCCCCGCACTCATCCCTCTCTCCTCGTAAATCTATCCCTCGTTCTCTCCACTCAAAAGTCCATTACAGCCTCCTGCCCGCAGCTTTCTCTGTTTGTTATCTGTTCCACTCACATTATCTCCGCCTCTCCCTGTAACTCTCCCCTCTCTCTTCATTATATCTCTAAAATCAGACCTGATGTTCTTTCTGCATCCATTTTTCTTAGTCCTTTCCTTCTGCTTTTTGTCTGTTTGCCTTCTCCCATAGTCCAGCTACTAATCTTTCCCTCCTATTTTTGTCCTGTTATAAAGTATATATGCAGATCTTGTGCATTCTTGATTATTTGAAACTTATACTACTTTACTTTTCTTTCTGCCACCTATAACCTCGTTCCCTCTCTTTTTCTTCTTCTCCCCCATGCCCCCCTCCCTTTTCCCTGGTTCTCCTTGCTGGTGCTGCATGCACTTTATCACTTTTGGCAGCGCCAACTTAAAAAAGAGGAGAATTTATGCAAATGTGGGGCTGAAAAATGAGTTTTCACCACAGTTGCAATGTGTAGAGGAAAGTAGCGAAGCGCCTCATTACAATATTTTCTCTTTGTTGTGGATCCGCAGGATAATAATTAAGAATGATTTGTGATGTTGGAGCGAAGCTAAGCCTCTTCTCCCCCAGGGAAATTCATCTAATACTTTAGTTACTGTACATGTAGACAGACGCGTGGATAGAGTCATAACCAGCAATCTGATTATGAAAGCAGTTTGACGGTCAGACAAGATACGGCCAACTGGTTGCAGCATTTTGAGTCTTGTCAGTGAATGTTGTCTTTCTTTGTGTCTTCTGCAGGATGAACAGGAATCTGTAGGGGAGAATCATCACATTGGAGCACATTTTAAAGCAGCGATAAGTGTGAGTATACTTGTTTCATTAAAACATTTAGTTAGAATAAAAAGACTTGTCTGGTTTAGTCAGGTATTCCTCTTTCACTCCCTGCTTTGTAAAAATCTTGTGCCTCTCCTTTTCTCTCCTCATGACAGCTTTGCTCAGGCTGCCTCTCTGCCTTCCTTCTATGAGTTTTCTGTTTCTCTGTTTGCTCTTAGTGACTTTTACAGCCCTGCTGAGGCCAAATATCAAATTGGCAAGGGTTAAAGGTTTTGTTCTCTTTGAGTGCATGAACCCACTTCATTTTTTTAGTTCAACCAATCATGATAGACTTCAGGAAAATCCTGAATAAAAAACACAAAAAACTACTCATGATACAGATCACAAGAGGTGTGTTGAAAGGACAGTGTGCAAAACTTGGAATATTAGCAACATCTATGTGGTATCCTACCAACATGCAGGCAGCAGACATTGCATCACATCATGCAGCATCGTATGCTGGCTGTTCACACTTCATCTGTTAAGAAATTAAATCTCCACCATGGGAATTTCAGGCTACCCTGCATGATTAGACAAGTTTTTCTTGTTGGATAGATATTTGTGTCTCTCATATATATGTTGAACTAAATAAATCACTGAATATCTGCATTTTGAGTAATTTGAGTTAATAAACTCACTGGGAGGCCAACATGTTTTGGTCCGCACTGGCGCTGTGACGTCACAGTGCTGTAGAGCTCCTCACCGTTCCTATGCACTAACCGCTGTTTCAGACTGGCAGCCAGTGTTAGGGCTGCATCTCAGAGACGCTGCATGACCCACGCACAAAGAATGTTAAGATTTAAGGTCTCTTCTATTTTTTCCTTGCACTACGAACAGTCATCCGTCAAACTAGACAGAAAAATGATACATACAGAGCCATATTTACCTTGTTGGAGCAAATATGTACGTCCACATCAGCAGAATATACCAGATAAAGGCCATGAGATAAAATGCATCTGTTCAAACTTCTACTATTTATGAAGCTTTCTGTTTCCACATGGAAACAGAAAGCTAAAAACACTTCCCGTTTGCGCTTTCAAAGAAAAAGCCCACTTTAGCATTTCTTTGGAGAAACTCCCTTCATATGTACATAATACTTTTATTTTGTAAAGCTCCCAGGGAGCTTCCACTAAACACTGAATCCAGTCATCTTGTGGGGAGTTTTATCGAGGTAAAATGCAGTGAACTCATGCCTGGTATGAAAACTGTAATGGCAGCAACAGCTGCAAGCAGCAAAACATACTAAAAATGGTTACTGCATAGCAACAGTGAGGAGCGATACGGCTAAGTGACGCCACACTACCAGCTCAGACCAAAACATGGTGGCCTCCTGGTGAGTTTATAAGCTCAAACCAACTCAAAATACAGATATCTAGTGAGTTTTTTAAGTTCAAGATACACATGAGAGATACAAATATCTATCCAACAAGATGAACTTGTCTGATTTAGCAGGGTTCCTTTAAACTGTACGATATCGATTGATTTGATCACAAATGGGGAAAAACAACCATGCAAGGCAGATGGATTGGTCAGGTTTAATGTCTGACATCAGACAGATCCATCTGAAATGATTGTGCCAGGTCTAAAAACCAACCTGACCAATCAGCTAATCTGCAAGATGTCCTGGTATGCCAAGGGGAATACAACTTGTACTGGAAGCTGGTAGCAATGGCTGCCACCAGTGAAGCCATTAGCTTGGATGTAGCCTTAGCAGTTTTATCAGAACTGGATCACATTTCTTTACTAAAAAACCTAAGGACTGCAATGAAGGCTTGTCATGCTGAGCTTCTATTACTCCCCAGAGGCGGTCATGCCCACTTCCTCATTTTGCCTTGTTGCTCTGATTGGCCCATAATGAATGTGGCAGACAGAACATTCATCCAGTTGCCCTCCCAAAACACTCTCTATGGTAGCTTTCCAGGATAAATGTGAAATATATCCAAGCAATGGATAAATAAAACAGTCTATCTGGCATAAAATTGGGTTGGAAGGGTGACTTCCCCCCAAATGAGTATGATTTGCTTGAAACATACATTAATTCTAAAAAACAACACTGTGAATTGACGAACATTATTTAACCACAACACCCATATTTTTGCAGAAAAGCCACCTTATAAAACAAAGACATCAAAGACAAACCCAGAAACACAACAATCACAAAGAGGATAAAAACAGACTGGAACCACATCTGATTAATTATGACTATTCACAATGTTTATGTGTTACATATATATTTTTCATATTTACAGATATTAATAGTGAAATGTATAGAAGCCTTAAACATTGTCTGTTATGTGTTTAACTTTTGCAATGTTTTAGATTTCAGAAAGAAAATTACAAATTATGAAGATAATAGGAAAGGCAAAAATAGAGTTTGCTGCTAACAAACTTTTTTTAAATTACAGGTTTTGTTTGGTGTTATTGTGACTCATTGATTTCTTAATCTGTTTCTGTTTCTTTTCGCCATAATCAGTTTGTTTGTCCTGCCTTGGCTTTAAGGTTTGTTTAATCAAAGATACAGAGAGAAAAATAAGTTTAAAACACTGACTGAGAAGGAGAGGGAAAGAAAATTCATTTGCACAAACAGGCCCCATTCACTGTTTGCATTAATGATGCATTTTTGACATTTAGATACCAAGTGACTGCGCTTCACTTCAACAATGCATCTTCAGTATCTACCAAAGTTAACCAACACCCATATGTTGTTCCAGAAAAAAACAACCCTCCTCTACAAATTGTTCCCCATGTGACTTCAACCAACTGGGGGGGGATTACTTTTTCACATAGGGTCAGATAGGTTTGGATTTTTTTCCTCCTTAAGGCCGGCCACACACTACAAGATTTTAAGCCCAATCTGGGGCAAGATTTGCCTCCCCCGACGATCATGGGGGCATATCCTGAGAGGAGCCTTGTCGCAAACGACTGTCTGAGTAGTCTGCATGTGTGTGGTGTCAACATGATTGTTTTACTGCTCCAAATCGCGCCGTAGCCTCCAAAATCCTGAATCGTAAATATGTTTGATATTTACAATTCTAGTTCGTAGTGCTGCTGACGGAGTACCCACAACAACCAATGAGAGCGAGCAGACGGGGTAGCCTCACAGCCAGATCCTACATACTTTCACCACTCACAACAATGAACACAACTTTAACTTAATTTCAGCCATGATTTCATCCCGAGTCTTTCCCTTGTATTATGATTTTTGCCTCACCTGTAACACACACCAGGACAGCTTGTTGTGGAGAGACAGCAAGATGGTATCGACAGACATCCGTGTTTTGTTTTTTTCTGAAGTCACGTGATCACGCGAGGTCATAGGCAGGTCAGCAGGTGTGTGGCCAGTGATCTGACAGTCTGGCTGAGTCCTCTAGTGTGTGTGTCCAGAGGATTAGAAATGAAAAATCTTTGGAAATTGTCCTGAAGTCTGTGGTCTCCCATGGTTTTAAAATTGTTCCAGATTAAAAAAATTGTCTAGTGTGTGGCTGACCTTAATAAATAAAATCATCATTAAGAAACTGCATTTGTATTTACTTGGATTGTCTTTGTGAGATATTAAAATTGTTTTGATGATCTGAAACATTTAAGTGTGATTAATATGCAAAAAAATCTGTTATAAAAGGGGAAAAATACTTTTTTCACAGCACTGTAAAAGGGCTTTGAGTATTCAGATGACTAGAAAAGCACTACAAGCTCAAGTCTATCTAGCATTTATCACAGTTGAACTAACAAAAACCCACTTAATTCAAGACCACAAGTTACAAGGGGGCTGTGATGTGTCGTTGATGGACGAGCCGGTCAAACGAACTGGCTTCTTGTGGAAGCAATGCGAGCTGGTTTCCATACAAAACAAGACTTCCTTTTTCTGTTTTGTAGTTGTTTTAAAGATGTAAAAAGGCAAAGTGGTTTTTGCTGAAGAACCTTAGGGGAGCTGAAAGATCAGCTCTTCTTACCAAGCTGAGATAGATGATCTAATGTGCAATCCCCATCGCTCAGAGTCAGACTGGATCAGCATAAATAAAGACATGCTTTCTGTTTCCTAGCAGCAGATCACATGCAGTTTTCAATGCCTGCCAGTACATGTTTCCACACAACCACACCAGCCAGTATGAAGACAGACCACCTCTGTGTGCAGTCTGAACTATGATGTCAAACTGTTTTCAGCACATACAGAGTTTCAGCCACACCAAGCATTAAGGATTACTATGTGGTGTCTGAATAAAGCATATAAATCCCAGCTAAAGCTTTATATAAACAGAATCACACGCACAGACACATGCTCACAAAATTAAACCATCATACAGTCACCCCTCTGAGTCACTCACTAAACAAATATTCACTCTGATCCACTTGTGATTACATCATCACCAACAGACCAATCAGTGCAAGGTTGCTACAATACGTAGTTTTATTTAATGAAATGATCATCAGAGAAACACATTATGTTTGAATAAGAATGCATGCCTGCATAACATGCAGCTTTTCTACCATCGATGAAATTAATAAATATATCTGGATGAAACAGCATTCAAAAATAGACTGATCAATTTCTAGAACATTCATGGATTTAGCTATTTTTCAGATTCAACCTTCCCTGTCCACCATTTTAAATCTACGTCAGATTTGTACTTTTCTAGTTTTCTTTCTGCTGCCTCTCACTGATTAAGATGAAATGTTTGTGCACATATGCACATACATAATGGTGTGCTTGTGTATACGTGGTGCC
Organism: Cheilinus undulatus; assembly: GCF_018320785.1. NCBI lineage: Eukaryota > Metazoa > Chordata > Actinopteri > Labriformes > Labridae > Cheilinus > Cheilinus undulatus. The sequence goes on from NC_054873.1 coordinate 42,621,380, forward strand.
TGCTTTCATTAATAATGAGAATAAGCGGGATAAGGTGGGGCGGGAGAGAGGGGCAGACAGGACAGGGCGGCACAGACTGGAAGGAAAAATAATAGCCAATTTAGCCTTGTCATCTTAAAGCTACACCTTGGCATTTTCAGATTTGCCTGGTTATTTTTCCTCACCAGACACTTGTCATATTGTGAAGGGAAAAAAGTTTTCCTTCCCCTAAAAAAGCTTGTTAGCATCAATGGAATGCCACATTGAAACTAAAGGGGCAAAATAAGCAATCCTTTTATAATCCTTAAAAAGACAAACACAAAGAAGAGGAGGGAAACAGGGGATGAGGAGTGGAGGGTCATAGAATGTCCTCACTGTTTTTTTTTTTCTTTTTTTTTTTTTTTCATTTTTATTTCTGTTGCTGTTCGATGTCCACTGTGGCAGATGAAGATAATGAGGAGAAAGTGAGGGGGTTTTCAAGGAGCAAGGATGAAGAGAGAAGAAAAAAATTTGAAAGTAGAGGAAGGAGAGTGAGAATATATGTGTAGAAAGTCCTGCAAGGAAACCATAAGTATTCAAATGTGATTTCAGTAAAGAGTGAAGGAAGCCTGTGGAAATGAACCAGTGTTAATTTCATCCACTAAAACTAGGACTAAAAATGTTCGTTGACAGCCTTTTTTTCCATGACATAAACTAGACTGAGCCTAACAAAAAAAGATCTGTGATGACTGAAACTAACAAAAAGTAAGTTTAGTTTTCGTCAAGATGACTAAAACTAGACTAAAATGTAATGTAGTTTTCGTCGGACATTCAAGATCTGTGATATTTCTCCACTGTGGTTAAATCTGTTAAAAAGCAATGCATGTGTAGCTCTTTTGCCTCTTGCTGTAGAAAGCAGGGACCCCAGTTTCAGCAGGGTACGTAGAACACACTGCCATGATTTGGTACCAGATTTAAGCAAGAGAATACACCACGTTCCACGTTATTATGCAAATTGGATTTTAGTGTCATAAACATTAAATTTTTTGTTTTTAAGTTAAACTCATGGATGGTTTTGTGTTTCAGGGCTCTTTAGATCACTGAAATCAATCTCAGACACCTGTGGTAATTAGTTTGCCAGGTGAGCCCAATTAAAGGAAAACTACTTAAGAAGGACGTTCCACATTATTAAGCAGGCCACAGGTTTCAGCAATATGGGAAAGAAAAAGGATCTCTCTGCTGCCAAAAAGTGTCAAATAGTGTAATGCCTTGGACAAGGAATGAAAACATGAGATAGTTCATGAAAAAATAAGCATGATCATTGTAGTGTGAAGAAATTTGTGGCTGATTCAGAGCACAGATGGGTTGGTGCAGTTAAAGGCATAATGAGGAAGGTTTCTGCCAGACAAATTCATGGGATTACGAGAGCAGCTGCTAAAATGCCATTACAAAGCAGCAAACAGGTATTTGAAGCTGCTGGTGCCTCTGGAGTCCCACGAACCTCAAGTTGTAGGATCCTCTAGAGGCTTGCAGTTGTGCATAAACCTACTATTCAGCCAATTTTCAAACAGTCTTGTTTACTGATGAGTGTCGTGCAGACCATGTGAGCGGAGTGGAGCGCAAGTGGAAGGATTTTGGCCAGAGCGCGGAACGTTTTTTTCTAAAAAGCTGGACCGGCACCTTATCTTGCGCTCCATCCTGCTCCAATTTCGCCCCTGTACCGCTCATACCATGCGTCTGAAGCATGTCTCACCCAGAATGCATCTGCAAGAATTTGTATCCGTGAAGCATCCCATGTTGGTTTCACTGCTCCTGCAGAGAGACAGCGACATCCAGTATGTCAGACTGGGCTTTCCGCCGGAATAATCTGAGAGACTTGAGATGCCTGCACAGTGTTGATATACTAATATTAACACCATCGTCATTTTTTAAAAACATCAGTATTTCCCAGTGTCTGAAACCGAGAAGATGGTAATGGTAATGCGCTTCCGTGTTTTCGTTGAGTGAGTGAATGTGGGAAGAAAGTTGAGTAGAAGGTGGAGCGACAATGAGCGGAGCGGCGTGAATCCCCTCTGAGCGGACAAGCGGGCGCAAGGAACAGCTCTATGAGCGAGGAGCGGGAAATCTCATCGCTCCACTCCGCTCACATGCTCTGGTGTCGCGCAACCCTGGTTGGTCCAGATGGATGGAGTAGTGGAGGGCTGGTGGACGGCCACCATGTCCCAACAAGGCTGCAATGTCAGTAAGGAGGTGGTGGAGTCTTGTTTTGGGCAGGAATCATGGAGAACGAGCTGGTAGGCCCCTTTAGGGTCCCTGAAGGTGTGAAAATGACCTCGGTAAAGTATATAGAGTTTCTGACTGACCCCACTTAAACTCAGGGCTGGCCTATGGCATAGCCAGTATATAAGCAAATGCAAGAGGTGCCACACACTCTACGTGGCACAGGTGTCAGCCCTGAACATATTGAATGAAACCCCTAATATAAAACAGCAACTGTACTCTGATCCCCCTACCTGCTCTATTCCACGCTCCTCTCTCCCTCTCACTCTCTGCCTCTCTCTCTCTCCTCCAATCTCTCTGCACAGCCCCCACCCCTCTCGCTTATGCAAACTCAATCCCGTGGCACCCTTTGATACGGCGGGCGGAGGAAAGATAAGATAGTTCAGACTCTGGCTGAAAATGATCAACAACGTGTCTTCTGATTGTTACAAAAACTGCATGTGAATAAGGTGCACTTGAGCTCAAAGTCCAGTTTGTTTCAGTCAGTGTGAATGCAAACGAACCACACCCAGACACGGGGCCAGGGCACACTTGGTGGAATCAGACACCATTCGAGTGGACTCTGCCACGGTTCAGATGAAATGTGAATGCAAATGTACCCAGATACGGGACAGGGTGTCATAAACATCTATGTGACGTCATCGTAAAAAAAAACTAAATTTCTTTAGTAGTCACAGCAGTTTGTTCAGATTTTTCCTCAAAGAAAAAAAAGGCAGAAATCATCAAGTCAACAAATGGTCTGTCATGACTCACCTGATGGATGAACACAAGTTGGAGTCAGTCAGATCTTCTGAGCTACACGTAGATTTGTAGCTGTTCAAATATCAAGATTGCTGACATCTTGAAAGTGATTTTTAAAAACATCCATGGTGGCAGGGTTTGCCAGGTTTTAACAAAATCAATGTTTGCTTAGGTCATGACCAAATGATTTCCATGGTAGCTTCTTCTTCTCCTTCTTGGCGGGTTTGTAAACCACCTATGTACCTACCGCCACCTGCTGCATCAGACTGAGTATATACACAAGTGGGTCCAGGCACCGATCATTGAATACAGGAAGTACTTTGGACTGGCTGTGTGCTTTAAAAGTGTTCAATTAAGGAGGAAGTGAGTATCTCTTTTACTGATAAAACATACATTGATGGACAGTATAACTCTGTGACTGTTGAGTGGTCATCAGAGTAGTCTCTTTGTTAAATGTTCATCAGAGTGAAAGTGTTATTTTTGGCAGCTATTTTTAATTTTAGTCATAGTTGTAGTCTTTAAATGAAATGCATTTTAGTTTAAGTCAAATTTAGTCATTTCTATACTTTTTAGTTTTAGTCTAAATTTTGTTGGGGAAAACTCAAAACATTTTAGTTTTAGTCCTCACATTTTAGTCTTTACTTTAAGTCCAAGCATTTATTTCTTTGTCTAAATCTGGAACTGAGTCATTGTAGTGTGTTCTCTGCACTCTGCCAAACCTGGGGTCCCTGCTTTCTACAGCTGAGAGGCAAAATAGCTACGGATGCATTGTATTTAGACAGATTTAACCACAGGAGAGAAATATCATGGATTTTCAATGTCCAACGAAAAATACATTACATTTTAGTCTAGTTTTGGTCATCTTGGCGAAAACTAAACTTACTTTTTGTCAGTTTTAGTCATCACAGAGCTATTTTTGTGAGTCTTAGTCTAGTTTTTGTCACGGGAAAAAAAGGCTGTTGACGAACATTTTTAGTCCTAGTTTTAGTCGACAAAATTAACACTGGTGACAGAGTTTCTGTGTTTGGACTGCTTTGATGTGCAATACTATCCAACACCTACCAGAAGGGAGGAGTTTAAACTGTTAGTGTCCAGGGTGTGCGGTGTCTGCATCGATGTTACCTGCCCTTTTCTAGACAGCCGTGAAAAAAACGCATCCGGAAACAAATAATCCAGGAGTGGACAGGATCACTGTGTGCTGCTGCTCCCCTGCCCTGACAGTGAGAGAATGTACAACCAGATGGAGGGGAACAGAAGAGTTCCTGAGTTTGCTAGTGGAGCAGGATTGTGACAGGAGGCTGTCGCTGCACACACTCCTCTGCCTGATGAAGGTGCTGTACAGAGGGTGGTGGGAGTTGTCCAAGATAGAGGGCAGTTGGTTTGAGGTCTTTCTCTCTGTCACGGTCAGCAGAGAGTCCAACCCTGTACCCACTACAGAGCCAGCTTTCTATTCTAATTTACAATATGGCTCAGTAAGTTCAAAGAAAATACTAGTTTTGACTAAAAGTAAAGACTAAAATGGATTTTAAGGATTAAGGATTTTTAATTGACTAAAACGTGAAATGAGTGAAGAGTGAACTCTAAAATGTGACTACATCTTAAAGGTATTTTAATCTAAAGACTAAGACTTAAATCATAGCTGCCAAAATAAACCCAGACAGTTGAATCACTTCACGTTGACAGATGTACCAAGATGAATGTTCAGGGCTACATATGACATCTAACACACACAGTGCTGTCTTCATTCGTATTGAATATGTTCAAGAGGAAAGTCTGTTGCATGTTCTTTGTATGTTGTACTACATTTGTGTTAGTGTGTGTGTCTTCTTGCACAAGCCAGCATTTCAATTAAAGGCTGAAAGCAGCCCTTTGTTCGGCATGCTGTGGAGGAGAAGAGAGAAAGTAGGAGCGAAGGATATTTCTCTATTCAAACATTCAGTGCCAACTAAAGGGAAAGATTCAATTTTGTCCCTGTCTGCTTCACATGAAGGACAAACTCTTTTCATTGCTGTTTGGAGGACACGCACTCACATACACGCACATCAGCTACTTATACCTATTCAAGCACATATCCACATTAACACAACCTTTTCACCCATATGCAAGCTGCAGTCCTGATCATCTAGTCACACACACTCATACATATAAAGCAAAGACGCAGTCGGTGGTCTGAATGCATACTTTACTGCATCTGAGTTTGTGATAAATGGGAAATGCAGCCTTCAACTCTGTTCATTGAAATAAACTTTGGAATACTATTATACTCTGTTCATATATGAAAATGACAAGAAAATCTCTCTAAAAACTGAAACATTGATCATTATGTATCACTGCAGGGATTCAGTTGAAGGCATTTAGAATAAAGAATATCTCCACACACCTAAAATATTTCACATAACGAGAGATAAATGGTGGACTGCTCCCTCCAGGTGGGTCTTTGCCCCTAGTGAAGGAGTTCAAGTATCTTGGGGTCTTGTTTACGAGTGAGGGTAAAATGGACTGTGAGATTGACAAGCAGATTGGTGCACCATCAGCAGTGTTGCAGGTGCTGTACTGTACCCCCACTGTAAAAGGAGCTGAGCCAAAAGGCAAAGCTCTCAATTTACCCGTCAATCTATGTCCCAACCCTCACCTATGGTCATGAATTCTGGGTATGACCAAAAGAATGAAATCTCAGGTACAAGCAGTTGAAATGAGATTCCTTAGGAGGGTGGCTGGGCTGAGCCTTAGGGTGCATTCACACCAGAGCTGTTTGGTCCACTTTAACCAAACTCTGGTCAATTTTCCCGGATAGTCCGGTTCGTTTCGAGTGGTGTGAACGCTCACATGAACTCTGGTGCGGACCAAACAAGCGGACTCTGGTCCGCCTGAAAAAGGTGGTCTCGGTCCACTTCCTAACGAACCCTTGTGTGGTTCGTTGGAGGTGTGAACCCAAAGCAGACCAACTTGTGAACCAAAGGCAGGATGAGGCATAAACCGTAATGATATACAGATTTATATGTGATTTAATACGCTCAAATACGTGTCGTTCCTCGCTTTGCGTCTGTGTAGACATGGCAACACGTCGTAGTCCGTGCTGATTTATTTGTCTTGTGTAAAGGACGACATGCTGGACAGCTCACCACCTTGCTGGCTGCTCATAATGCTGAAATGCAAGAGCAGAAGCCACAAGAAAGTTAAAATTCTGTGTTTTTTCATTGTTGTGGAAGAAAATACAGGCGGAAGGAGTTTTGTCTTCTTCTACGCCTTCTTTTCTTCCTGGTCGCCGTTTGTTTGTGGCGACAGCGCCCCCTAGCGGGCAGAGGTTGTGGGTGTTCAGACGGTTTGGTCCACTTGACCAAGACAGCAGTGTGAATGCTAACCAAACCAAAGGAAAGTGCAACAATGTTGCCATTTCTGTTCCAAAACAGACCGAGTCCCTGGACTATTAGGTGTGAACACGACCTTAGAGATAGGGTAAGGAGCTCAGACATACCGAAGGATCTCAAAGTAGAGCCGCTGCTCCTTTAAGTAAGGAGCCAGTTGAGGTGGTTCAGGCATCTGATCAGGATGCCTCCTGGTGGACTTCCTGTAGAAGTCTTCTAGGCATGTCCAACTGGGAGGAGACCCCGAGGCAGACCCAGAACTTGCTGGAGGGATTATATATCCCATCTGGCCTGGGTGCACCTTGGAATCCCTCAGGAGGAACTGGAAAGTGTTGTTGGGGAGAGATGCGTCTGGGTAGACCTGCTTTGCCTGCTGCCACCGCGACCTGATCCTGGATAAGTGGAAGAAGATGGATGGATGGATAGATGGATGATGGATGGCTAATGAGAGGTCATCATGTTGAAAGTAGATAAGGATATCGTAAATACTGCAGTGTCCTGGTGACAGAAGCGCCTCTGTGCCATCGTGGACATGTGACTGTTTAAAACAATACATCTTCCAGGCAAAAAGTGTAGTTTTTTTTAGTGAAGTTGGGCAAAGGGAAGTGGGACCTGTTGGCCCTTGTGTACCCATCATCCTCTGCATTCCACTTGCAGGTTTGATCTAAGTGTGAAAATGGTGGATACTATGAGTGGTTCTTGTCACAGCTACTTTTTGCAAAGAGATTATCTGTATTGTATTCTTATATACACATTAATGCATAGGCTATAACACAGGTACATAGGCTCTATAGCCATATTTATTTCTTTTTTTCACTTGAAATGACAGTGCACTAAAAAACATGCCCATAAACTGCAATAAAGTCAAGTCTTGTACAGGTAAAACATTTTTGTTTTTAAGTGAAAACAATATAGGGAAAACAAAATTGACATCTTGCAATAAAAACAAAGGACTCTCAACTTAGTTCAAGATCAGTGGCATCGCACATTTTGGAAATAACATGCTAGCCAAGCCACAGTGCAAAACAGTACAAACCTGTATAAAAAACTACTTATAAACTATCCTATACCTTTGCCTTTCACTTTGTCTACTATCAACGTAATTCAAACAAAGGTCGAAGTGCAGAAATGCCTACAGTAAAACAATCCTTGAATAACACCAGTGTGGCCACATAATCAGTTGGAATAACAAGCAATACAAAAACAAAATGAAATATACCCAAATTAACAATAGATTGGCCAATTAAAGTATGTCATAGGAAAAATACAAAAAAAATGTCAATAGGTTAGCCCAATAAAGTTGGGGGGGGGGGGGGGGGCTTGAGGTGCAATCTGAAAGATGGCAACAGACAAAATAGTGTCAAGGCATTTGAACCTGGGTCGCTTTTTCTCTGGTGAGTCCCTTTTTTGTTCTACCTCCTCACTTTTGTCAGAATTCTCCTCAGGTGTTTCTGGTAACACCATCTGAGCAATGTAATCCTCTGCCTTCCTCAGAGGCTCCTGAATTTGTTCATCATCATTTTCAACGAGGGCTACAGATTAGACTGTTGGGTCACTGCTGGAGCACTGAGGTCCAGAAGAGCAGGCACCACCAGGGATAAGGACACTGTGTCGCTCTGGAGCATCTTGGTGTGCTCAGCGAAGAGGAGGAGAAGATCTCTGAGAGTGGTGAACCTCTGCCACTCATTTGGCAGCAGACAGTCCCCACCAATCACATAAGCCACCTGAACAAGAGAATCCTTCGCTTGGAGAAGACCATTTGGTGGGGCAGGCTTTGATCAGAGTGAGTCCACACACCAGCAGTAAACGCTCAGTTGCTACAGAAGACTTGCGGAACAACCTGAAAACTGCTTGCACTTTTTCAAGGAGTCGTTTGACACTTGCTTCTTTTTGGACCATGTTTGTCACTGGTTGCAGTGCATGTTTTCTTTTCTTTATGCTCAGCAGGTTTTTTTGACTCATAAGATGTGTAAACAGCCGTGGTTCTAAAACTGATTTTTGATGGGATTGTTTGACTTTGACAGAAGAATTAGAGGTTGAGCAAAAGTAGTTTGAAAATTGGGTTTTGTGATTACAGTTGAGATAAAAGTGTTGAAGATTTTAAGAAATTTTTTTTTTGTGATAAAAAGTTGTGACAGGAATCTACCTCTGCTCTTCAACATCCTCAGTGTCTTCATTACTCTCTGCCGGTGATTCTTCACAGCTGCATGGTAGTGTTGTAGTACTCGAGGAATGGTCTTGGTCGTGGTCTCAAGACCACATTTTTAATGTCTTGGTCTTGTCTCTGACTTGAGAGCATTTTTACTCGGCCTTTTACTCAGTATTTGATGAGTTTGATGAGGGAAAGCAAAAAATTCAGTCTGCTTCCATAGTGTTAGCTGTGCAGCTGGTATATTGGTCCCCCCAGATCTAGAAACAGCTTGCACCGACAACTAAAGGAAACAAGCCTATTACTAAGACTATAGGAATTATGGTAATGGGCGGATTTGCCAAAACGTTGAAGTATCCCTTTAATGCACTCAGCAGTGTGTGGATTGGGTTTCTGCTCGAGCTTCAAAAGAATGTTCTTACTTTTGTTGTCACAAAAGTAGCATGCACTGATCGCTAGGAATGAAGCTGTCGTCCTTTTTTTTGTCCATAAGTCTTGACAAATGGTCACTCTTTGGGCTTTGGCTATTTTAGCTTTCGATTTAGCTTTTTCATCACTGTACAGCTTTTCAAACAAGTTGTTTATTTATTTGTTTATCTATTTATTTTTAGGTAACATCAACCTCTTGTCAATATTTTCCATCATCCTGATAAAGTCATCCTCCTCTACAACATGTGCAGGTAGACCAGTTCACCCAGTTTATTGGGCTATTATTTTTTTCTCTGGAAATTTGTTCCGGCAAATCCAGCTTGTATTTAGATACTGATGACAGGACAGTTGAAACTGTTGGCTGTGTGTGGCCATCCGGCTTAGCAGTGGGCTTCTGTATAGCCTGTGAGATCTAGGAGAGAAAGGAAAAGGAGTTAAAAGAATCGCTCCCAACACGCACCACGCAGGTGATTTCAATTCTAAAAAGGTGAGCTTATTCTGTTAGAATATTAGATGTTTCCTTTCAACATCATTTTCATCAAAATATACAAGATGGCAAGTATATGCAGCCCATGAACATAAAACTGAAAATAATTTAAAGCACAAATAAGAAATGTAACTATACAGCTGCTGACAAAGCAAATTGAACAGGGACAGCTGTGGAGTTTTAGGGATCAGAAAGGGGCCAGGAGAGCGGATCCTCTTGACACCCGTCTGATTTTATTACTAAACAAAATAAATACAGTTCTCTGACTGAGACCCTGTCACTTTGTGTTCTGTGATTTTATTTTCATCCATCTGTGCTATCTGGAGGTGTCAGTCGTACTCCTTGTCTTCATTTGACTCTGTCTGGCTATCTCTGGATTGTGAGGGGACATTTCTGATTCAGTTGCTGGGACACAAAGTACTTCAGTCGCCCATATCAGAGCTATTGGGTTTTCAGATCCCTAAAATGAAGTTAAATGATGTCGTTGTACTTCAGCAATCATGTAACACACAAATGTATGAATCTGACAAAGCTAAAATTGTCAAATGTCAGCCAAACTTTTCAAAGATTCACTTTTTTCTAGTTTTCAACAGTATAATTCAGCTTCATTTACCTTTACAAATGCATTAGCATCTTCAGGTGTTGAATTAAAGTCTAACTGCTGCTGCTGTTTGAAATCAGCCTCTTCCTTCTGTGAGACTGCTGCTGTCTGCATGCTGATTATTGAGTTAAGTGGAGACTTCTTCGGGTCAGATCATTAAGCCAGCAGGGAAGTATTTATGGGATAAGTCCTTTTTACTTTTTTTTTTTTTTTTTTACCAATTTGTCTGTCTTGTCTATCTTAAGTCTTAATGTTGAATTGTAAAAACTGCCACCAGGGGGCTCTCAGTCCAAATAATAACAAAACTCTGCTTGCTTTTTATTTTGAGGTAGACACTATAAAATAAAAGCTGCCATCCACAGGGTGTATTTCCTCAACACTACGGGTGTGACAAGATCTTAAATGTCACAAGATTTCTCTTTAAGGTGAAAATGTCTTGCAAGCTTAACAGGCTGCTGGTCAATCACAACTTAAAACCACAAAACACAAACAACAGAGTAGCAGCTTCCAGTAGCTGCTCCTGTTTCCTTATGAAGCACTCTTTGACCTAACATCCAGTGTTTCCATGTCATGTCATGAGAGCTCTGTAAGACAACCACCATGACAGGACACAGACTGTTGGGACAATTGAAACTAAGGATTTCTTTTAAAGTCCCTTTAGAGTGACAAAAAATTCTGTATTTGAGGTTTATTGTATGGTAGGCAACTATGTTACGAACCACCAGGCCACATTTCAGTCATGAAAAATATCTGTCATTTTTTAAAATCCATCCATCAATGTTCCACACTGCCAGGCCCAGCGCATGCAATTGTGCTGCTCTAGGTAAGAGGCAATTTTGCCGCCCCCACAATTAGCAGCTATAGGCAACAAGAAACAACACATCACCCCTGAGGTCACCGAACACAGGCATTGTTTTTTTTACTGGAAGGTCAGGGACAGACAAAAAGTCACAAAATGCATCAAAATGTACAGCGCCTTGAGCACAAATAGCACTTTACACTAACCGCTCAAAATCAGCTGAAGAGAAGCACATGAAATCAGCTGTTTACTGCGTCATTTTTTTCCTCACTCTCTCTGGGGGACAGCTGTCCATTCAGCACCATAGACAGCGCCACATGTACACAGGCTCATTCTTGAGCTAAAACATCAACAATGTCATTTTTCACTACGCAAATGCTCACTTGTACATCACTTAGTTTAATAAATATATTGCATCAGCCCCATTGCAGCTATACAAGAAACAGCACAACAACACCACGCCAGGACAGAATGCAAACAGGTTTTGCAAAGCAAATCTGCTTAGATTGTCAACAATATTATAGTCAGTCTTAGTCAACAAGTGGGTCTTTTGTAGCCGTGCACATATATAACGCATGGGTGTGTATAACGACTAATAATCTGATTCAAATTAATGTGCAACAGGAGCAGAGGCACAAATAACTGTAATCTAAACTGTGATCCAAACAAACTCATTTAAGTTTATGGACAATCAGCAGTTCCAAAGCAAATCTCTCTACTGTAAAGCACACACATGCGCAAGCACACCCACACACACACACACACATACACACGCAGAAAAAAAGGAGCTTACCTTTCAGAAGTTTACACGGCGAACTTTCATCTCTGCTCGCTACGAGACTTGACTGAGGTTTTGATGACTGGCAAACTTCTGCTATGGTGAAACTGCTTGCCTCTCCTTGACTTAAAGGCATGGCTGAGGATTTATCTGTCTGTAAACATAATGATGGACTTGGCAGTTCATGTGGAGGAGAAGTAGCATCTTCTTGGATGACGCTAGTGGCACTTGCAGCTGCCGCCACCTCAGTAACTTCAGGGGTTGAGCCATCCTTATTCAAGTTTCCTGGATCAACAAATCTTAAAAACACATCTCGTTGTCTCTGTAGCCCTTGATCATTAAGTATTTTTTGTGATGTTTGTGTGTGGGTTGAACTCAGGTGCGGAGACGGAAGCAGTTTTGACAGTTTATTTGTGAGGATAAGTGCACCAGGGAAGGGGATTCCAAGAGTCCAGGAGGGAGTGAGGGAGTGCTGGAGCTGGCTGTGGTGAATTGAGCAGGAGGCACTGGAAAAAAGGAGGAGAGGCACGTTAGCGACAATATAGACAAAATGCAAGCACTAGAGATCACTGGAATTATCCAAAAAGCACAAAGAACTTCTCTGAAGGATCACGAGAAGGAGCCTGGAGACGACGTTTACCGTGAGGTAATGTAGACAAGACTCAGGCGCTGTAGAGAGCTGCAGCCAGTCTTAAATAGCAGGTGTGATTAGAGGATTCGCTGCAGGTGTGCCTCTCCACAGCACCAGGGGGGCAGGGTGAACGCCTCAGGAGAAACAGAGTCAAGTTAGCAGCCAGCAACCAGCTCCGGAAACCGGAAGTACCACAAAGTAAAATATTCAATACACAATAAACACCACATTTTTCTTTTTTAAATACTCACATGCGGATAGTCTCTGTCTCTTTTGACATGCTATCAACCCCGATGCACTTAATACAAACTAAGTTTTTTACAGTACACTGTACTGATTGGCTTGTAAGGGTTATGGGTGGGAGGTGAGGGGGCAGGATGAATGATTGATTGATGGGTGCAGGTTGAGTGACAGATGACCCAGCTTTTCATCATGCTTATAGGATGTTTACTATACCATGCGGGCACATTGCAATTGGTTGGTTACTCTGTATATTTTCTGATGCTTATTTTTGCTGCCCCTGCTAGAGCGCCGCTCTAGGCAGCTGCCTAGTTCACCTATATGTACGTGCCAGCTCTGCATACCACTCATCCCAGGGCCGATATATAAGACAAAAAACAAGGCACAATCACATTCACACCTACGGCCAATTTAGAGTTGCCAATTAACCCAACAAGCATGTCTTTGGCGGTGGGAGGAAGCCAGAGTACCCGGAGAGAACCCATGTGTGCACGTGGAGAACATGCAAACTCCACACAGAAAGGCCCTGGCTAAGAAGTGAACCAGGAACCTTGCTGTGAGGCAACAGTGCTAACTCCTGCACTGCTGTGCAGCCCTGTTTATAAAATTGAGCTTCAAAATCTTAAAAAGTGAGGGCCACCATGGCTGATAGGTTTAGGGAATTAGCTCACAACTAACAAAAGCACAGTGAAGGCAGTCACATTAGTTAAAAACAGACTGTTGAGATGAACTGCTCAGTGATTTTATATTGTTGTAGCATTAGGGAGTTGGGCTAATTCCCCATAGGGACTGGTGATGTCATGGGCTGTATTTTTTAAATTTCATTGTGAGAATTGTACATATCTGTAACATTTATAGTAAATAGTTACAAATGAAAGTTCTCAGGATATTTTTAAAATAGAGTGGTGAACGCTATAACGGTCATGTGTGGTTACATAATAAACCTCAACAGTTCCAAAATATTCTCTTCTTCTTTTTTTTTTTTTTTTTTTTTTTTTTTTACAGTTTCAATAAAATATTTAAATCATTCTGGCTGTAAGGATTTCAAATCTCAGGGATAAAAAGAAATACTGTATAAAAGTAGATGTTTTTCTCCAAAAACAACAATTTAAAAAAAAAGGAAAATCACCCTCTTTGCTCTCTGAAACATTAAAGGGGACATATTATGCAAACATCACTTTTTCAGGCATTTATAACAAAAATATGAACCCCTGGAATGTCCACAATCTCCTCAAGCACCAGAAAAATCTATTCTCCCCCTCTCTTTCTCCACCATTCAGAAAATGTTTGCTGAAACAAGCCATTCTCAGATTTTCCCCTCATGATGTCATGCGGGGAGTTAGCACTGCCTCCAGTTCAGTTGGCCCTCCCTGCTTGGAAGTAAGTTTGGCCGGCTGAGAGGAGGATCAAGAGAGCCACATCAATTAAGCTGCATTTCCATTTCCTGAGAGGGGCAGAGTCAGGGGCGGAGTCAAACAGGTCAGAACAGATCGTTCTGAGCAGGGCTGAAACAGAGGGGTTTTTAGACATACAAAAATCCAATACTGGAGTGTTTTTTCAACAACTTCACAGGCATGTTTTGGGGGCCTCTGAGACTGATATAAACTTGTCTTAAAAAGGTAAATATGTCCCCTTTAAAAAAGATTAATCACCTGTTTTTTACTGCCAGATGGGCTGTTTATACACTTAAGTAGATCTGGCATTTAAAATTAGATATATACAATTGTTAAGAGGTCATTTTGAACCAGACCACACTGTGAAGTCTGTTCTATTATAAAATGTCAAGTAGCAGACTTTGATCACATCTCACGTGAACTGCTGGTGTAAGTAAAATAAAGAACTTATCTCTATGACGGTTACAGGGCCTGAACTGATTTGATGTCTAGTTCCATTCAGCAGCCGATGAAGATGAAACCTTAGGTGTGCTGTTCTAGGTAGAACTGCATTCAGTCAAGGCTTGGTCCATCATCTTGAGGGGATATGTTCAGCTCCAACCAAGCTTGACTTGAATATACCAGTGCTGCTCCGAGACTTCTTTAAAAGAATGAAATGCCAGCATGGCTGGGACATAAGTTAACCTCAGAAAAGAGGGAAAACAGAAATTTCTGTTTTGCATTTATGCAACATACATATTCAGAGAAGAAGAAAGGAAAGGAGGGAGAACAGACATCAAGGGAGCAACTGTATGTAATGTGTAAACCTTGTATTTAAAAACCAGCCGTCCAGCCATGTTCTCCCTAGAGTATTGTGGCAAAACAACCACAAGTTGTTAATTCTGTGGACTGTGCATTAGTACAACAAAGAGCAGTGGGCAGTGTGTGTTTCACTGTGGAGATGGTGTTCTTTGGGTTACATGCCTCTCCCTTCTTTCTCCAAACATAAGCAACGGTAACCTCACACGCCAGATGGATGTGTTTCACACATCCATCTGGAAAACCTCTTATAGACTGTGTTTGGGAAACGGCAGAGCCTTTGAATAAAAACTTGGGAGTTGTCATCTTCTTAAAGGTGAGGCCCGGCATGTAGTCATCATCATTAATGACGGTACAATCAATGCATGTGGTAAGTGGTAGAAGACAGAAAATTACATATACTGCATGTCAAGTAGAAAGGAGTTGAGTTCATCTCTATATCAGCATCATAGATGATTGAATCTCTGCTGTTCAACAACAATGGTCAGTTAAAATGGTGAAAACATAAACAAGTAGATGAGATCAATGCAAACACTATTTAAAGAGTTATGATTTGTTCAGCAGAAAGCTGAGAGAATCCTATGTGGGATTCAAATGTGTTCTAAAACAGCTGAACTTGTGTGATTAATTTGATGAATACCATATCATCCTAAACAGGAAGATAATTCTTCCTCTGGTGCATTAAGGTGAATTTTAAGTATTGGCACCCCTGGAATTTTCCCAGAAAACACACCTTTTCTCCCAGAAATTGTTGCAATTACAAATGTTTTTGGTATACATGTGTTTATTGCCTTTATGTGCTTTGGAACAACACAAAAAATTGGAAGAAAAAAGCCAAAATTGGCACCCTCAACTTCATATTTGGTTGTACACCCTTGGAAAAAAATAACTGAAACCAATCAGTATAACCATCAACAAGCTTCTTACACCTCTCAACTGGATTTTGGACCACTCTTCTTTTGCAAACTGCTTCAGGTCTCTCAGATTTGAAGGGTGCTTCTTGTAACAGCAATTTTGAGATCTCTCCATAGGTGTTCAATGGGATTTAGATTCAGACTCATTGCTGGCCACTTCAGAAATCTCCAGCGCTTTGTCTCAAACCATTTCTTGGTGTTTTTTGAGGTCATGTTTGGGATCATTGTCCTGCTGGAACACCCATGAGCTCTGACGCAGACCCAGCTTTCTGACACAAGGCCCTACATTGCGGCCCAAAATTTTTTGACAGTCTCCAGATTTCATTATTTTCTTGCACACAGTCAAGGCACCCAGTGCCAGAGGCACCAAAATAACCCCAAAACATCCTTGAATCTCTACCATGTTTGACTGTAGGTACTGTGTTCTTTTCTTTGTAGGCCTCATTCTGTTTTCTGTAAACAGTAGAATGACGTGCTTTTCCAAAAAGCTCTACCTTAGTCTCATCTGTCCACAAAATGTTCTCCCAGAAAGATTGAGACTTACTCAGGTACATTTTAGCAAACTCCAGTCTGGCTTTTTTATGTCTCTTTGTCAGCAGTGGGGTTCTCCTTGGTCTCCTGCCATAGCGCTTCATCTCATTCAGATGACCACGTATGGTCCGAGCTGACACTTTTGCACCCTGAGTCTGCAGGACAGCCTGAATTTGAGTGGAAGTTGACTGGGGATGTTTATCCACCATTCCAACTATCCTGCGTTGCGTTCTTTTGTCAATTTTTCTCTTCCATCCACGTCCAGGGAGATCAGCCCCAGTTCCATGGGTTATAAACTTCTTTATTATATCACGCACAGTGGACAAAGGAATTTTTAGATCTCTGGAGATAGTCTTGTAATCTTGAGATTGTTCATATTTTTTCCACAATTTTGCTTCTTAAGTCCTCAGACAATTCAGGGCTCATGCTTGGTGTGACACACACAGGCACACAACACAAAGGTTGAGTCAACTTTTATAAATTCTAACTGGCTTCAGGTGTGATTTCTAGATTGTGAGCACCTGTTACTGCCACAAGTGAGCTTAAATGAGCATCATATGCTTGAAATAAAATGATTTACCAACAGTTTTGAAAGGGTGCCAATAATTTTGTCTGGCCCATTTTTTTGAGTTTTGTGTAAAATTCTGTTAATTTTGGCTTTTTTCTTCAGATTTTTTGTGTTGTTCCAATGCACATAAAGGAAATAAACATGTGTATACCAAAAACATTTGTAATTACAACAATTTCTGGGAGAAATGGTCTATTTTCTGGAAAATTTTCAGGGGTGCCAATACTTTGTCCATGGCTGAATTTATACAGTGCTTAACAAATTTATTAGACCACCTGTCATATTTGTTCTAAAGACCGTCCAGCATTATGAAGTGCTTTAATACGGACTTTCATTTTCAGTGAGCTCTCCACGTTTTACCATTTTGAACAGGATTGAGGGATTTCAAACTGAATTCACCCAAATTTGAGCCGGCTCACTGGGCTTCTCTGAGAAGTCAGAAATTCATCAAGCATAACATTCAAGCACTAAAACTCATTCTTGTGTTCATAAATGCAGGTAAATAACTATAATTTAACATATTGATCAAGAAATAATAATGTGCTTTACTATTTTTTCCTTTTTTGTAAATCAGTAAATTTGAAAATTCATGGATAACAATAATAATTATATTTTAGCATTAAAAATGTCATTTGGGTTAAAGAGCTTCTACATATTGGTGTATTAACCATTGCAGTAACATTAAAAATGATTTTGGTAATTACCAATGCTGTTAATTTAGGGCAGCTGTGGCATAAACCTTACTTTGGTGAGGGTTAGGGTGGTCTAATAAATTTGTTAAGCACTTCATATATTAAGTAATCCATGAAAAAGTCCACATCAGAATCAGCCAACCTGCCCTGTTTTATCTCATGCACAGGGATCAATGGGGTAGCCTGCACCCCAACATCTAGCTGCAGACTTTGCTAACGCATTAGTAACTGAATTTAGCATTCCAGAAGACCAGCTCAATAAAACCTTGAACAAAGTTCAACCGAAGCTCCTGCAGAAGATTTGAGAAAGCACAGGTGAGATATTCAAAGAAGATCTGGAGTCTGGTCCCGTCAGCTCCAACGATAATGAGGAGAAATAAATGTAAAATCACTCTGATTGGCACAGAGGGTAGAAACATTTCACCTAGCAATCCTCTAAAACATGTTTCTGAGGATACCTGACCTCAGGAGTGGGGTTGCACTGTGCTCTATTTTAAAGTCTGAAGATTAACACTGCGAAGTCAGTGTGCATGTGTGAAACTACTGATAAAATGATACCGCCTATTTTTATCATTCTTTCTGGGTTTTGGTTTCCAAAATTAACACAAAGTAATGAGCCTCAACATGACTAGTTTTGGTGGTTTGGAATCAGATATTTACTGTCTCATGGTGCTTACTGGAAACATGTTCAGTGTGCTGAATCACTTGGATTCCTTTAACTCTCCCCAGTTACATTTGAAGCAAAAAATGTTGAAAGTTTTTGAGCTTTTAGGTTTGATTGCCAGACACTGTCTGAGCTTCTGTCTTTTTTTTTTTTTTTTTTTTTTAAATACATTCACTTTGGTGGCATCTAATTGAGTTTTTAACTAATGTTGCAGGCCTCAAAGACCTGCAGCAGATATAATGTTGATGTGTCTGCCCTGTTAAAGTACAGGTAAAAAAAGGACATGAGACGTTAGTTGTTGTCAGCAAGCAGGCAATTCTCAGTTTTTTAATAAGACAAATTATTTTCCATTTCTTTATGCAAACATTTGCATGTCATTTTCTGTTCACAGTCTCTTCAACAATTCATTTTTGGCATTAACATGCACCTCTTGCCTTCAAAAATACAACATAAGAAATACTTATGAATATGTCTTCTCTACTGTACAATTAGAGCATAATATTTGGTCTTTGTAACTTAAATTACAACTCGTTTACTGCTGCTAATCAACTCAAAACTGCATCAAAACAGTAGATTCAAACTGTTGTTTACCTGTTAACTTCTTTCTCGATTTTAAAGAGCTTACTTAAACTCATAAACCAAATGTTAGCGAACAAAACATTTACAATAAAATTACATTTGAGCCCTTCTTGATTCACAAAATATAATTTCAACTCGTTCACTCTTGGCTTATTTCTCTGAAAGGCCCTAAATGCTACAATACTACAAATCTTATATTCACTTTACTGTTTGGACATCTTAACGCTATAGTAAAATAAAAATATATTGAGGAGCTAAAACAAAACAAAGAAAAGTCTCAGCATAAAGCCCGCCATTGTTACCTGGTTTACACTTGTGAACTAGCATAACTTTTCAATAACTGATCCTCAGCTTCTAAGTGTGACCACGAACAAAACACATTGTTTTTGACATTATCTTTGTCAGTACAACATCAGAAAGGTTTTAAAAGCCCTTCAGAAGTGTTTTGGGGATCATTAACCTTCATACAAACCTGTTAAAGGACAAGAAAAACAAGGACATGAGATGTTAGTGTCAGCAAGTAGGCAATTCTCCATTTGAGGAAGAGAAGCAGGGTTGCCAGGTCTCGGTGACAAATATAGCCCAATGGCTGATAAAACCCAGTTCAAAACCAAGCCCAATGCTGAAATTCAACATAAGCCATTAAAGCCTCTGCAACACCACATTTATTGCTTATGTGCGTGCAGGTGTTGCACCTGTATGTCTGTGTCAGTGTGGCACAGCAGGTCTTTGGTTGTGTGCCATGTTTTCTGTTTTCCTGCTTCTCTTCTGGTTGATTTAGTTGCATTTGAGGATAAATAAAGTCATTTATTCTGCTTTGGATATTAAATACACATACACAAGAGATCAAAAATGGGTCTGCTCAACCCACGGACAAAAAAATCTACTCGAGTCAGTACGTAAAAAGTAGCCCAATTCCGCAGAAAAACTGCGGACCTGGCTGGAAGAGAAGCACCATACAGTCCTTCCCATAGACTGTAGAAAGAACTGGACAAACCCTGTGTGACATCAGCCGTCTGCTTTCAATAGGCCGACTCTAACAGCTCTTGAAGCCAATCCGCTGCGGCTTCCATATTGAAATCGCAGTCTCAACCAAACTTTGGATCAACCTAACGGCCCGCCCACCTGTCAGCTAGCTAGCTAGCATTCTGGTTGACAGAAACGTAGCTTCTGTATGTCGAGCTATCTGTCAATCAAATGAGACATGCCAATCAGTCCGCAGTGAGGTTTTTCCTAAATATAATCTAAACGACTGTGGTACAAAAAAATTCACTCCCCGTACAGTGAGAGGACATAAAGACATTAGCTAATGGGACACGTTTTGTTTTTTGAACCAGGCTGTAAACCAGTTTATTTCTAGGGTAAAAACCTGCTCTATAACAGATGTCCAGGCAGGATGTCTGGTGTTCCTGCAACCAGCCTCAAGCGGACACTCATTGTACTGCAATTTTTTGCACTTCTGCATTGGCTTCATTTTTCAGGACTGGAGGTTGCCGCTTGATCCTTCCACAACCAGCACTTATTTTTGGGGGAACTCCCTCTATTGGTGCAAACTGTAACTACACCTAAGTCCCATTAATCACAAAAATGCATTAAAACTCGACCTTTACACAGAAATTAACATAAATGTGACAACACATTTGTGGGTGTCATACTAACATTGATCATACTTTCAAGAAAAATATATCAATTCTGGATTGCAGAGGCAAGACTGAATCTTGTTTTATAGTCCACTCATTAGTAACCTGATGTATCTCTCAATTATTCAACTGACTCCTATTAAACTTGTTAAATGTTTTCACTATACCTTTTCAAAGGTTTCACTTAAAGCTATAATATGTAGACATTTTGCACTGAAACGTCTGTAAAAAAGATGACCCCCTATGTCCTCTCTCTCTCTCACAACAGATTTCAAAATTAGAAAGTCTTAATTTCATAATCTTAACAGGACGTGTCCTATTACAGAGCCACCAAGACAGACCTGTTATCTTTGCAACTGAGACATTTGATGTTACTTTATCTGAGGTATAGCCCATTGAGATGGATCATCAAGGGGATCCTACAAAAATGCAGACGAAAAGACTGTTGTTTGAAAGACTGCCACTATGCAGTCCAACAGATCAGACATTCAACAGATCACAAGGAGTATAGGTGAATATCGCCACAAACCTACGATCATTTAGTGGTGGACAGCAAAGGTTTTAGGAAATTAGTAAACATGCTGGAGGCTAAGTATAAAATAGGTAGCAGCACTGAAAATGTCTGAAAAACTAGATTTTATGCAATAGGTATGCCTTTTTATTAACAAAGACAGGCAGATTATTAATTTATTAAAACAACTTTTATACTCCATCTCCATACTCCATCCTATTTCCTTTATTCTCTATTCGTTAATAGGTCTTTTAAAAAGTTCAATCATTTTTAAGACTATGGACACTTTTTTTGCATATGCTGTTATATTTAAAGTGCAAGTGTTGTTGAATAAATGCCGATGTTATTTTTTCTAAGTCTTAATCAATTGTTTTGAGTTTTTTTTTTTAACCCTTTACTTACTGAGTCTAAAAATGATGATTTGTACATATTTTGTTGTTATGGCTGTTAAATAGTCAGAAAATGCCCTAAGTCTGAGAGCTTTAGTCCCTTTTCCCAGGAGTACTTGAATTTGACTTTTCAACATCTGGTTAATGATTATTGCACATTATATGGAATTGTCAGCAGTTTTAAAGAAGAAAAACACAAAAACGGATTTGTTTTTCATGGCTTTTATGAGAAGAAATTTTGTTATTGCTCATGAAGTTTTGATTTGACATTTGAAATGTGAACCTATACAAGTTTAGAACAATCACCAGTCATTTTTGGAGTCTAGGACTCTGGGTGTGCAAAACACAGTGCAAAAGATAACTATATACATAGGTGACAATTAGTGCAAATAAAGGTGGAAAAATGCATTCTCAACAGTCTCAAGTAACATATTGTTATTGCACATGACAGACACGCACAAATGCCACTATCTAACGTTATTTTTTGAAAAAAAAAACACCACTCTCGCACGCTCTCCTTTTCTCACTAGTCTTCTGCCAAAGCTGCCGTTTTCACAGTGCTGTTCAACATTACCGTAATATATATACCACACATCATAAATTTCCGGGAAGCACAGATTCTCAGCTCTCTGTCAGTGTTGGAATTTTTTAGACTGAGTAAACTTTCGAGGAGTAACAGTGTTGAGAATCCATGTAGCGGTCTCGCGATACTTCTGGTGTTTTGCTATGAATGCCCATGTTATATGGTTGCGAGTACCGTACTGAACCATATATGTGCACATGTCCACAATTCTCAGCTTTCCAACACCATTGGAATTTTTCTGATTGAACAAACTTTGACAGAGTTACGGTAATAATACTCCAGACATATAAAACACAGTGCCGGCATCAGCTCAGTAGGTAAAGCAATAAATACCGTACCGTACCGTGGATTTGCACTGAGGTAAATACCATACCGTGAGATTTTGACACTGTTACAACCCTAGTATCTTTATTATAGTGATCATAGAAGAAGCTCAAAACAAAAGTGAATAGCGATGGCAAAAGAAGCTGTTTGGCACTGGCAAGGAAGATCTGGCAATTTTTTTCCTGGGCACAACCCACATCCTCAGCTCTGCTGCACATTCCACAAATGCATGTTCCTTACAAATGTGGCACTATTTAAAAGAGAAATAAACAGGCTTTTCAACAGTATAACATCAATTGCCAAGAAGCATTGTTATAAAGAAACATCTAGCAAACACAAAAGTCCTAACTCTTGGATTTATTTTTTCTCAAAAAGAGGTGGATATCTTATCTTTCTGATCTTTGTCTCCAACATGAGCACATACCATTGTTTCACATCGTTTCCAGCCGTTGAGTTCTAATACAGTAAAATCAACTGCTTTTCTGTATTCATCAGCTCCAGCTCCAACCAGATGTACCTGATTTCAGTATCCATGGTTTTCTTTACTGAACTGTGGTGGCAGGACCGTGAACTGGCATCAAAATCAAACTGCAGGGTAGCATTTGTGAAGACTTGACACAGATATATTATCCAGGCTTGACTCTTCTTATATGTCAGAGAACAGAAAAATGGAAAATGGATCAATAAAACAGTCTATCTGTTATGTCAGGTTATCATTATGCCCCTTTGACATTCATCGTACAGGCAAAACGCCACTGCCTTCAAATAGCACTGTGAATCAGCTGCATTTAATTACTTTATCTTGCTTTCTCAGTGAGCTGATGTAACAGACAGGGTATGCTTCATTACATTTTTTACGCTTTAGATTAGTGTGAACAAAGGAAGTGAAAACATGCAGAACATTGAGGGGGGCCGGAATATAAAAGAAAAAAAGCCCAACAAAAACAAAAGGTTTAAAAACTGTATAGACTGATTTTACTAGCTGGAATTACCCACAATACACTTCTTTTGACATCTTTCAACACAGACACAAACCAAATTCTGGACACATAGTTTTATCAGTCTAGCACCCAAAACTTTACCCTCCACCCTAGAAAAGACAACACATGTCAACGGTGTCATTGTCATTGTTAAACACTTCACACCATCCTAAAAATCCAAACACACTTTTGGCCAGTCCTCTGTATTTTGAACACTTGATGCAGGAGCATGTAGAAGGCAGAGTCCCTGCTTTCTGGTCAGCTAATTAAACGACTGCTTGGCCTCAGCAGCAGTTAATGCTGTTCAATTATGAATGAGCAAGAAGGGTGAAGAGGGCAGTGCGATCAATGGGAGGGAGGGTTGCAGGGATGGACAGGGGGATGGTGCAAAGGTGGGGTAGCAGTGATAAAAGGCATAGGTAAGGAAGCAAATGAAAGGAAGGAGCATTTAAAGGATTAAAGGTAAGATGAAATCAAAGAAGAGTGGGGATGTTTGAAATCAGATGCCAGAGGTAAGGGAAAGAAAAAGAGAGGAAGAAAGCAATCCCTTCAAACAGGAGGCTCACACTTGATTATGTCTCAGGGACAGATCCGTTTAAGAATAGCATGACTATGACATGGCTTTTTTTTCTTTGTTTGCTGTGCAAATTGCAGAAAAGATTGTGTCTGATCAACAGAGCATGTGTGAAGGGGAAGTCTACGCTAACTGCACGGAAAATTCCAGCAAACTGCTCAGCTGAGCAAACAATGCCCTGTCCTGTTTGCATGTATATAAACGATGGAACATAAAAAATTGGAGGGAAATTTCACCCCCTCAGATGCAAATAAGCAACTAATTAATGAAGGCCAATGCTAACTGCAACAAGCAGTAATAGTTGTGCAATCTAAAGCCCGTTTCAGACTGGGAGCGTGACGCGCACGTCTTGACTACGACAAGCGTGGATTTTCAGTTTGATTGCATGTTAACAAGTCAGGCCTTTCAGACTGCCAGCATGAGCGCCGCAGCTCGCGCGGCTGATAAGCGTGGCTCAGGCGCAGAGAGTTCAGAGATTCGAAGTCTCGTCTATTTTTTCCACGCACCGCGTGCAGCTGGTTACCATATTAGACAGGAAAATGATAAATAGAGAGCCATATTTACATCGTTGTGACAAATATGCACATAGAATATGTTTACATTGTGTTTCTTGATAACCCTGAGGAAGGCCACAAGCTTAAATGCGCCTCTTTGATAAAGTTGTTCTCTAAAGATCCACTATTAGTGAAACTTTCTGTCTCCACACTGGTAGAATATGTCACAGGAAAGATAAACACCATATGAATGCTTTTCTGGTTTGTGCTTTTCAAAGTAAAAGCCCAGTTCAGCATTTCTGTAGAGAAACTCCGTTCACTTAAACAGAATGCTTTTATTTTGAATAGTTCCCGACACACTTCCTCAATACGCTAAATAAATAAGCATGTATGGGGGTTTATTCAGGTCAAACTTGTGAGGAAGGACAGGGCTTTGAGAGCAGGAAAATGCGGCTGCACGCAGCAAACTCGCGCCCTGTGTGAAAGCCGCACTGGCAGGAACCGGAGCTGACACGCGTGATACACGCGAGCAGCAAAACAAGCTCCCAGTCTGAAACGGACGTAACACTGAATGAAACCAGGTTTTAAATCCAAGATTAAGTCTAAGATCATGGAGTGAGAAGAAGCATGAGCAGATATTTCTTTTGTATGTGTATTGGTTGGTTTTATTCTTATTTAGAGAATGCACAGGGATGATGCAGGAATTGTCTCTACGTATGGTGACTGGGTGAAAATAAGCACAACGTTGGTCCTGAAATAATTTGCTTTACCTGTTAAACAATGTAAAAACACTGTAGTGTAGTGTACTGCTGTGATGTGCATAATCTCCAGTTATATCTGTACATCAACCTAGCCTCCTTATCTTCCTTAATGTCTCCTTACTACAGTGTTAATTATAATCATAGATCAAATCTGTGTAAATGTGTGGTGTGATGTTTGTTGCAGTGTGTTGCTGTTAATTCTCATAGTAAAAAATTCATTCATATGATATAGATCAACACAGCAGGAAGTTTAACAGCACACAGAATGACAGATTTCCAAACATACTTGTTCTTCTGATAATGATGTGTTTTATGGGATATTGTAACAACGGCAGAGGCAAAAGTGTTTAGTCTCATATTTTTCCTTATTTTCCAGTCTCTGACTGGAGTTCTCATCCAAAAATAACTTTTTTTTTTTTTGTCTCACTGCCATCCTGGCATCAATGATCTAAGTGCAAAGCCACTGATGTGCCACTTGGCTAGTGCACTAAGTGCGTTGGGGTGGCAAACTCTCTGGGTATGTTTTTTTTTTTTTTTCCCCCGGCATACAGTGCTTAACAAATTTATTAGAACACCACCCAAAGTAAAGTTTATGCCACAGCTGCCCTAAATTAACAGCATTGGTAATTACCAAAATCATTTTTTTATGTTTCTGTAATGGTTAATACACCAATATGTAGAAGCTCTTTAACCCAAATGATATTTTTAATGCTAAAATATAATTATTATTGTTATCCATGAATTTTCAAATTTCCCGATTTACAAAAAACTGAAAACATAGTAAAGCACATTATTATTTCTCGATGAATATGTCAAATTATAGTTATTTAATAGCATTCCTGAACAGAAAAATGAGTTTTAGTGGTTGAATGTTATGCTTGATTCATTTCTGACTTCTCAGAGAAGCCTAGTGAGCCGGCTCAAATTTGGGTATAAAAGGTTAATTCAGTTTGAAATCCCTCATTCCTATTCAAAATGGTAAAACGTGGAGAGCTCAGTGAAAATGAAAGGGTCCACATTAAAGCAATTCATGATGCTGGATGTTCTCTGAGACAAATATGACAGGTGGTCTAATAAATTTGTTAAGCACTGTATAACTAGTGCAAAAATTTAAGTGGATATGGTGCAAAAGAGGAAAAAACAAGTACAAAACAGGCACAAATCTTGACTACCTGGTGCAACAAGTCTTGGAGGATCTGCCCCTCAGTGTTTTTCTGCTTTGAACTTGAGAGTCGAGGATCTAATTTAGTGTCACTCTGCCTTAATCCTACCCTTTGGTGATGTGGCACCTAGTGTCTGTTTTGGTCTACCTCACAAGCCAGAGGCACATCTCTTTATCTCTCCTCTATGTCTCCCTCCACATCTTTGTCTTATTATGCATTTTTTTTCTCTTGGCTGCTGCCACCTGATTCTCTGTCTGTTGTTTCTGACTCAGAGACAAAACTTTTGTTTAGGATGTTTAATGTCAGTCTTTTTCGTCTTTGTGTTTATCTGAAATCAACTGAAAACAGTCTGATGTTCTTGATTATTTAAAGAACAAGCTCAGAAACAAAATAAAATGGAGATTTTAAAGAAGATAAATCATGTCAAAACCACTTTTTCAGTAGTTTTTTCACTCGTTTACATTTAATACATACATTTGGGTACCTGGAATATCTCAGACCCATCAAATCTTAAATAAGTCAATCCAGTCCTTTGTTCTTGGCCCTCTTGAATCTGCAACACCAAATCTGATGGTTAGTTCAGAATATGATCTCCTTGAAACATCACATTTAGGGCCATTATTGCAAAGTAAGTGTCAAAGCCTCTAGAGCATTGGTTCCCAACCTGGGGTCAGGAGTGCCAAAGATCTTAGGCGAGGCGCAAGGCTTTGTCTGCTCTGAGGCTGCCAAAATTAGATTTGCAAATATTGACTAAAGCCATGATAAGGCAGTTATTAAGTGGTTTATACAAAGGTGTTTTGAAAAGAAAAGCATTTTAAGGGTTTTATCAGCGTAACTGTTTAAATCTATGTTGCTTTATGATTGCAGTGGGCCATTTTTCTTCTCTCTTGGGTCCTGGGGGGGGGCTCCGCTTTTCTGACGCACATGTAGGGGGGGTCCCAAGCTGGACTGTATCCTTATCCATGCAAATAGCATCTTAAGTATGTGTCACATTAGCTTTAATTGTAGTAATATGGTTGTACAAATTCTCATGGCACTCCAAGAATTGCCTCAAAGCGCACCATTGTGTCACCTTTTGGGAACCCCTGCTCTAGAGGAATGTTGAGTGGGACAGGTCTGTGTAGAAGCTGCTCTCTAAAGACCAGCTTTCATTTTCAAGTCTTACCTTCATTCCCCCTGATCGTGGGTGGCCAAACAGTAACTTTAACTCTTGATGTAGAAATCCAGACACCAGGAAGCATGGACTGCAGACCAACGCTTCAGGGCTTATTGAGGAAATTTTCCTCATGATCACAGAGTTTAACTTTTAGTTTAGATAAACTTTACTTCACTTCAAGAGTAGACAGAGGCATGGTGGTTCTGCTCCACCAGATTTATCTGTGCCCTCTCACCACTTAGCACATCTTCATCCCCATCATGTATTTAATCATATAGTTGAACAAAGTGTGCAAAAGAAGCCTAGACACAATAATAATATATTCTCATGATCATTCATCGTTAATGCTGAGCTCATCAGAATAAAAAGTAAATACATATTTGTCTTTGTATATTAAAAATCATTTCTTTATTAATATCCAGCAGTGATCAATCAGAACTCTCTTTAATAATATCCTGTACTGAAGAAAAAACCGTCACTATGAGAAGAAATCAGCATGGGTGCTGTATACAAATAAAAACCTGCAGCAGAACTTGTGTGCAGTGTGGATTTTTGGCACTAGGGGAATGTGTGAATGAAGCAGCAATGTAGTGTCATTCTGTTTTTTCTATTTTGTTTTCACTCATACCTACACCCACTGACAGTTTTAAAAAAGTTGGCACACAAAACACAAAAACAGAACACAGAACATGACCCAGCTCAGTTTCAATCATGATTTTAGCTTCTCACTCTCATAACAAGATCATCAGGGTTCAATGATAATTGTGCCACATGTGCGCTGAGAGCACCCTTCCTTCCTTTGCAGCCTGTGCTCTGCCCCTCCCATAACAAACCAGCTCTCATTTTAAATTAAGTGAGGAGCAAAGGAAGCCATGGCATGGCCATGGTTTGAACAGCAAGAGAGCGAAAAACCATGGGAAGCTTCCTGTCAAAAAAAAAGAAAGAAAGAAAAAAAAAGACGCAAATTTTGAAGAGAAGACCCTGGAACAATTAATGGAAAATAATCTGTAGAATTTGTGACATAGTTTTGGCTGCCCATCAAAAGAGCAACACACATTTATTTAATTATTTGAACACATGCAGACATTAAAAGTGTAACTGTATTGAATAACCATGATCTTAACCTGCCAAATAATCACAACTATGGTTTTTGCCACATTCAGGCTGCCATAGTCGTACAATGTGGGCACATATATAAAGACATTATTGATATGTATGCAGGTATACATGCACAAACCTAAACACACACACACACACACACACACACACGCACACGGAAAATTAAATCAGTGTAGAGTTTGGCACTCATGTCTCTCTGGCCCCCAACCTGCTGGCTGATTCAATTTTCTGGGCAGATCTGCCGACAATGACCGCTAACACTCACCTTTTGGGAGCGAGGGAGAGAGAGGGGAAGAGAGAGAGATGGGGTGGGGGGTGGAAACAGTGGTCAGAAAGGCAAAGAGATGGTGAGAGAAAAGGCGGCAGTAACTCTGTATTTTCGAGTCAGACAGGGTGTGTGATGAAGGTGACAATACTGCTCCTTAAGGACAGGGAGAGGAGTCTGCCAATCCTCATCTTACTCTGAAGAGTTTGACGACTACAGCTCAGTTCAATAGTTCTCTATGGCCTTAAGGGAAAGCTGAATTAACATAGTCAGCTCTTTGGTTTTAGTAGTTGATGCTTACTTTGCAAAGCAACAAAGCAACACCAGACCATCACACTACCACCAGCTTGTTTGACTTCTTGCATGATGTTCTCTTAATGAAATGCTGAGTTTTTTTACTCCAGATGTAGCAGGAGGCAAACCTTCCAAAAAGCTCAACTTTTGTCTTGTCAGTCCACAGAATATTTTCCCAAAAGTCTTGAGGATCATCAAGATGTTTTTTTGCTAATATGTAAATGGCCTTTGTGATCTTTTTGGTCAGCAGTGATTTTGGTCTTGGTGCTCTCCCATGAATGCCATTTTTGCCCCGTGTCTTTTCTTATTGTTGAATCATAAACTCTGACCTTAACTCAGTCAAGTGAGGTCTGCAGGTTTTAGATGATGTTCTGGGCTCTTTTGTGACCTCCTGGATGAGCCATCGTTGCACTATTGGAGTCATTTTGCTAGGCAGGCCAATCCTTGGAAGGCTCCCCACTGTTCCAAGTTTTCTCCATTTGTGGATAAGGGCTCTTACCATGGTTCACTACAGTCCCAAAGCCTTGGAAATAGCTTTGTAACCCTTTCCTTACTGCTAGATTTAAATAACTTTGCATTGCACATTTGTCGTTAATCTACATTCAGTGCCCAATAGTGAAAAAGTGAAAACAGAATTTATGAAAATTTAAAATTCTGAAATATCACATTGACATAAGTATTCAGACTCTGCAGAAACACTTGAAATTTAGCTCAGGTTCCTCCCATTTCTCTGAATCTTTACTGAGATGTTTCTACACCTTGATTGGAGTCTACCTGTGCTAAAATAAATTGATCGGACATGATTTGGGAAGGAACACACCTCTCTATGAAAGGCCTCACAGCATACTAGAGCAAAAAACAAGCTATGAGGTTAAAGGAACTGCCTGCAGAGCTCAGAGACAGGATTGTTGTATGGCCAGATCTGAGGAAAGCTACAAAAACTTATGAAAGTTCCCAAGAGCACAGTGGCCTTCGTAATTTTCAAATGGAAAAAGTTTGCCTCAACCAGCTCTTCCCAGATCTGGTTGGCTGGTAAAACTGAGCAATCAGGGGAGAGGGGCACTAGTCTCTCATTGCAAAACAGATAAAAGCCTGCTTTGTGTTTGCAAAAAATGGACAAATTCAAAGTTTTACTCTCTGAGAAAAAGACTACGCCAATGCAACTGATAGTTTTAATTTTATGGTAAACGAAACAGAACAGTGCAGTGGTGACTTATGCTACAGAATGAATTAATTAGCTCCTGTATTTGTATTCATTTTTATCCAAGGATAATGCTTTCTGAGATCAATTTAAACAGATCACTCAAACTATTCACATGCCTTAATATGGCAATTTAAAACCTAAACTACTTCTTCATCACCTGCTTTTACTGGAAAAGGGTGGAAAAGTTCCACCATCAGAAAAATAAGAAAAAAATAAAAATCCACACAAGATTTAAATAGAAAAAAGCGTGTTTCTCTGTGTATGTGTCTGTCTGTGTGCTTTTGTTATCCTCCAATGTTTTTCTCAATTTTTGGGGGGTAACTGTGCATCTACAAACACAAGTGCACACACAGACGCATACACTCAGCAAATCTTCAGTGTGCTTTCTTCTCTTCAAAGCCGCCTCAGCTGCATTAAAACTCCATCATTAAAAGTGATCTGTGACGGAGGCAGCACAGACACCAGGAGTGAAGTGGGAGGGACAGGCAGGATGTGAAGGAACGTGATCAGGGATGAGGAGAGGAGGAGACAGACGCTCGGAGGAAGGGATGGGACAAAGAAAAATAGGAGAGAAGAGAGGAGGAGAGGGCTAGGCTGTGCTCTGATTCTGTTAATTAGAGGCTTTCTGGAAAAATGACCTGAATGCTGCTGTTATAATCCCTCAGCCAGCCTTCATTTAACACAGCCATGCACAGAGGCACATGCTAATGATGCACCATGATACCCTGACTAGAGTTAATCACAAAAAAGGAATCCATTACACGTTACTCTCTAAAAAAGTAATGAGTTACATTACTTGGATAATTACAACAAAAAGTAACTAATTACACTGGTTAATTTGCTTTTGGACTGCCCCTTGTCACCTGAGATCTAATGTAACTTAATTGCTGCTGAAAAATACAATGCTAAACCTTAAAAAATGTGGTATGCAACACTGTTAAAGAAAGAAAAAAAACTTTAAAACCTTTTAAAACAAACTAATGAAACTGGCCTGGACAAAAATAACTGTACCTTTAACTTCATATTTTGTTGCACAACCTTTTGGGCAATCACTGCAATCAAATGATTTCTGCAACTCTCAGCGAGACTTCTGCACCTGTCCACAGGTATTTTGGCCCACTCCTCATGAGCAAACTGCTCCAGCTGTCTCAGCTTAGATTGCATGTTTCTGCTCCTTCCACAGATTTTCAATAGGATTTAGATTAAGGCCACTTCAGAATAGTACAATGGTTTGTTCTTAGCCATTCTTGGCTGTTTATAGCTGTTGGTTTTTGCTCACTATTCTGTTGGAAGAACCACGACCTGCAACTGAGACCAAGTTTTCTGATACTGGGCAACACATTTTGCTCTGATGTGCTTTGACCTTGGAGTTTCCTTCTAATCTCTGGAAGTTGTTCTGGGCTCTTTAGTTACCATTCGTATTATCCATCTCTTAATTTTGTCATCAATTTTCCACCTGCGGCCATGTCCAGGGAGGTTGGCTACAGTCCCGTGGACCTTAAACTTCTGAATAATATGTGCAACTGTAGTCACAGGAACATCAAGCTGCTTGGAGTTGTCTAGAATTTTCTTTTTATTCTCCTAGTACAACTGTCTCCTTAGCTTTCTCTGGTCCATGTTCAGTGGGGTACACACCACGATACCAAACAGCACTGTGACTACTTTTCACCCTTTAAGTAGGCAGACTGACTAATGACAAGTTTGAAGACAATATAGGACTCACATTAGTTTAATATGTCCCTTTGAAAAATAATTTTCAATCTTTTCTAGGGCTGCACTCAGTTAATAGCTAAAATGGTTAAATTCTTTTTTAAATTAGTCGGCACGAGATTTACGAGTTGGTTAAACTAACAACCTATCCTTTTTATAAACACAGGCTTAAAAACATGGTCTATAATGCTCTTTTAAACTGTAATGAACCTCCCGCCACAAGAGGCCACTGTATCTTCAGTTAATGGCCGTTGCCTTCTTGTCTGGCACTTTGTGGATGTAAACATGAAAAGCTCAGCGGTGGCTTAGTGGTTAGGGTGTATAGGAACAGCACAGTATGACAGTTTTTTGAAGTAGTAAATGGATGTGAAGTGGTATGTGGGCTATCAAGAGTTGAACACATGCATAACTTCCATCCGAAGTGAAAAGAGGTCACATGTCAAAGCAAAATGTTAATCTGCAAAGAGGAACGAAGCTAGCTGCTAATGTAGCCACGCTGTAGAGAGTATCAGGCTAACGTCACACCCGCTAACACAATGACCCTGTAAGGAATTAGACTGTTTTCTAGGGATTTTCTGCTCTTCAGACTAGTTGGATAAATGAAATATAAATGAGCACTTAGCCAAATAGGGAAATAGATGCTTAGGAACATCCTTAATCTTTTCTAGGGGTAGGCTACCATCATTTTTGTCCAGACAAGTTTCATTAGGTTGTTTTTGAAGATGATTCTGTTGAACCACAATTCATAAACTAATTTTTTTACTTCATTTTATTTATTATCACTTTTGTCAGTTTGAAGTTATTTCAGTGACCATTGTGGGTTTTTTTCTTTCAGTACAGCACACCCAATAAGTCCTCTGAGAGGTAAGGATTATTGGAGCAACTATGTGGCATGCAAATCAAGTCAGACGGACAGACACGCAGACGTTATAGTAGTAAGATGATCCCCATCCCTGTTGTGAAAGAACCACATTGTAAAATGTTTGTGTAGGTTTCATTCATCCAGGTCATTGTTGTCCAAATCTTTGCCAAGGGGGCAACCTGAAGAAGTCCAGGATATCACATTGTAAAGCCCCTCATACAAGGTATGTCAGTATTTTTTTAGTTTATTTTATTTTAATTAAACTATTGAAGGTGCATTGATAAGTGTTTACAACATTATTTGTACAGCTTGGCTGATGAACTGAAAATGTTTGAAACTTTGAAACTCCTTTAAGGACTTGTCCTTTAACTTGTGCAAAAGCATGCCTCTGTGTGGAGACAAGGTGGATAGTGAGAAAGGTAAAATGCATCAAAGGAGACAGGCTGTCAGACTGAAAGGGAAGCAGGAGGCCAGGAGATGGACAGAATGATACATTGATAGACAGATAGAACGACTGAGAGGCAGACAGAGAGAAAAGCACTGAAACAGAGGAGGTCACATATGCTCACTTCCATAGACATAAGCCTTGATTAAATTGAGTGTGTAGTAGCTGGCTGCTCTTCAGCTGCTTGTGTGTGTGAATGTGTGCATGCAGGCGAGAGTGTGAGTCCTGTAATATTGTCTGCAGTCCCATGGGCTGGAGCTGAGCAAACTCAATCAACTCCCACTCACCTCTGTGCCCCCCCTTCTCCCCCTACACTGTCAGGGCAGGAGCAGACACCGGCCCAGCATCTCCTCTGGCCTGTGAGGGGAAGAGAGAGAGAGAGATGGAGAGATGCTGCATCAGTGTGTGGGCTCAGAGAGTCTGTAGGTGATATACGGTGTAGATCAGTATGCATTTTTGTGTGTGTGAGAGAGAGAAAGACAGAAAAGAAGAGGAGAGAAAAATAGAGAGAGAATGTGAGTGTGTGGGCACATATTCAGGTGTGCCCTTGAAAGAATCAAAAGCTTCTGCAGATTGAATGCATCAGAATAAAAGGAGGTTTTCACGTGTGTTAAGCTCTCACATGCAGGGTGTGACAAGTTTATACTGTACCTGTTTGTACCTTTTCATGAGAACACGTGGATGATACGTCAGCAGCAGAGACATTAAGAAAGGGGCTGAAAATGGTAAAAATGGTCAATTTAATTTCATCTCTGTATTTTGTTCATTTAATTGTGATTGGTCAGCATTTTTATTTGCAGGTTCCAAATTTGATTATTTTGCTTTTTAAAACATTTTTAACATCCTAAGACACTGCATGCTTATGTGAGGACATGCCATTTTCCTACATTAAATAAATAATTTCTTCTATTAGACTTTTTGCAATAATTATCTGGAATTTCCATTGAAGTTTAAGTGATTTACTCAAAAAGATGGGAAAATTTGCTTTGGAAAATTAAGGAATTTTCATGTAAAATTTGAATGCCTTTTTTGGATTTTTGTTTGGGGAATTTTCTGGAATATTTCAAGTATTTCAGGGAATTTCAGGATATGCTTAATAACTTCTAAAGCAGTGGTTCTCAACTGGTGGGTTGGGACCCAAAAGTGGGTTGCTGAGCTGTCTCTAGTGGGTCGTGAATGTGTGCCTTGGGAAAAAAATGTGGCAAAAAGTCTATAATGTATGTATAATGTATGGCAGCCCTTTGTGGACAAACATCCATACATTTCATTTTATTCAGGTTTTCTGTGATAATAAGTCAAGTTTGGTTCTTTTCGCAGGATTTCAACTTATTTATCTTATTTTCTTGGGTTACCGAAACTGGTTTTCCCAAGATAAGGAGATTATTTCTTGTGAAATTACCAAGATTTCCCTGCAATCTTTGGAAATTTAAAGAAAATATAATGTTAGCATGTATGCCCTTCTGTAACAATGTGTATTTCAAGCATTATTATGTCTCATCTCTTTGTTTTGTCATGTTACATCCAAGGTCTAAATTGCAACATATTTCATTGAATTAATTGAAGGTTTTAGGTTTTAAACTTCTCACATGGTGGGTGGTGGTGGGTGAGACTGAGGAGTTCATGCAGTAATTACAGAAAGAAGATACTACTTAAAAGCTGTAAAAACATCTCAAACACAGGTGAAGATACTGTTCTGAACTGCAGGAGGAGGAGAAGGGTGGACTTGTGTAGATATTTCTCTTTTTTGTCCTTTTTGATGCTTCTACCAGTGGTAAGTAACCTATCACACATTAATCCTCTCCTCCCTCTGACCTGTGAACTCTGGGCTCGGCTACACCCCAAATGACGTTTTGTTGATGTAGTAAAGTAAAAAAAAAAAAAAAAAAAAGATCTGGCATTTGTCTGGCATCAGCAGGGTGCTCTATTCTGAAATTAACCAGATATTCAGTTTGGTTTGGTGAAACTTCCTGCCCCGCTTGAACTGCTGGAGCTGTGATGAAGCAGAGATGCAGCACAGAGGAGCTGGTGGAAGTACTCTGATTGACTAAAACTGAAACCCATTGGCTCCTTGGAGACAGACTGAACACATATCTTGTGGAGTTTAGGGCTCAGAGGTAGGAGACAGCTTCAGGTAATGTTTCTACTTATGTAGGTTAAGGAGGCTAGCCAACTAGAAGTCCATTCATTGTTGTGTGACTCTCCTCTAATCCGTTATGTTTTTGACCATAATGTGCCTCAGTGACATTTGAACTTTGCAGTGGACTTTGGAGGCCAAATGACAGTAAGCAAGATGCTCTCTGGCTAACAGGCTATGCAAGTAATGTATTCATCAGCTTCATATGAAACACAGTCCAATTATTCACTTGGATATGAAAAATACCATGAGATACCAGTGATATACTGCCAGATCATCTTGGTAGCTGAAAGTCATTTTTACATTAAAGTTAAAAGTTAAGGGAATTGTCAGATAAAACAGGTTAGTTAATACACAAACTCCTATTTGAATGGCTGATTAATTAGCTTAGTTTTTCTAATTAAACATTTCTCAAAAGATGATCTATTGATCTTCCTTACAGGCCATCTTTTGCATTTATTTCTTGACATGCAATGTAAGTCCTGGTTAATTCCCAGAACACATATTTCAATCTACTGCCTGGCTTTAAGTGGACAAATTCATACCCTCCCCATGGCTACGGGTAGTTTCTATCTGCTTTCTATCTGTAAAACAGTGAACTGGCTTGTGTTGGACACGAAGGCACCATGGAAAACAGTCACAAATGTAAGTGGAAATGTTTTCTATGAACAGGCTGTTATCAATTAATAAATATGCAGGAGTGCATGTACAAAATGACTTACTGATGTTAAATGACCTCCATTTATAGTGGAAGCACATACAGGAGTTGCTTTTTTATGTAAGTAAACTTTTGTTTAGTGAAGTAACATCAGCTGGGATCTCCTTGCCTTTCCCCTGCTTATTTTATTAACATTTTTATTTATTTATTTATGTTTTCATTTATTCGTTTTGTGAAATGATTTCAGTGTGATGTACTTTTTTAACTATGCCCTGATAATAATGAAAACCAGGATAACTTTGGTCACTATAGTTGTGATATGAAACTTCCTTATCTTTGTACCTCTATTTCTTCTTCTTCATCATAGCCTAACTCTTGAATTGCCTTCCCTTTATTCATAAACCTCCAGGTGTAAAAGGGTAAAGAAACATCCTCCTTCAGCTGTCACTAACCTCTGGCCCTGCCTGCACAGCTGACAATCAGCAACATCTGCCATGACAAGCTGCAGCAGAGGGAATGGAGGGTCTACTCACAGAGGGACAGAGAAGCACCACATGGGCGCAGGTGGTAGCTGCGGAGACAACACCAATCAATCAGCTGATCAATCATAATTGGCTCTTTTGCATATTTTCCTCATATTCACAATCATGATTCATTTATGCAAATCTGGAGTAGGATACAGGCTCCAGGGAGAGAGGGAGGTCAGGACTAAAACTGTACCTGTTGGTTACTGAGGGATCAAATTAGAGCTTTATTTAGATTTATGCAGATGTTAATGGTAATGATATACAGCAGGCACGGCACCCTTCTGTGTCAGTGAAGACATTAATGCATCTACGAGAGGAACACCGACACGCACCGTCTTACTGTTCAAAAGCTGTGTTTGAAATACAGCTAACCAGGGAGCCTCATTCACACTGAAGCCTAATGCAGGATTCATATATTCATGTTTTTACTCATTTTGGACTCCAATGTGACTGAGACTAAAGCAGTCTGAAGAGTTTGTCCCGCATGGCTCTCTCTCAGTGTCAGTCTGCTGACTTTCAGACTCCGTCCAGACCATGATCCAGTTTGAGGGATGCATGCATTAGCTGGCCAAGGGATTGAAACACTGGTCATTGGCATGAGTTAAACTAATGCTTAATATGTTCTATCAGTTCAGTCCATGAGAAAAATAGCCAAGGGGCTAACCTTTGATATTGTAATATTATAAATGATCCTCCTACTTTGTCTGTCTCTGCATTTTCATGTGGGTGTCAACATAGGGGCAGATCCACAAAAGAAAGCACAGCTTTTTGCAAGTTTTTTTGCAAGTTAGTTGTGCAAATTGCGAAAAAAAAAAAAAAGAGAAAAGAAAAGAAATGGTGTCCGATCCACTGGGCATGTGCACTTCCTAGAGATGTCATGTCCATGTATTGTATAGTGATGTGTTGTTGATAAGCGAGTCCTCTCAAAGAGAGCAATGGGATCTGGATCCCTTTTAAGAGCGGTAAAAACAAATCTAAATAATTCACCCTGTCCGCTCTTGGGTGGTCTTGTTTTAGTTTAGGTATTTTTCCAGATAGTGTTCATTTCATTGACTAAAACTATGATTAAAAGTATTTGTCGACAGCCTTTTTTTCCATGACAAAAACTAGACGAAGACTAACAAATTTAGATCTGTGATGACTAAAACTGGAAAAACTAAGTTTAATTTTCATCAAGATGGCTAAAACTAGACGAAAATGTTTTTTGTTTTTGTCGGACATTCAAAATCTCTGATATTTCTCCACTGTGGGTAAATCTGCCAAAATGCAATGCGTCTTTATCTATTCTGCCTCTCAGCTGTAGAAAGCAGGGACCCCAGGTTTGGCAGAGTGCAGAGAACACACTACCATGATTTGGTACCAGATTCAGGCAAGAAAATAAATGCTTGGACCAAAAGAAAAGACTAAAACATGAGGACTTCTTATGGACTTAAACCAGACTAAAATGTTTTTAGTCTTCATTGACTAAAACTAGACTAAAACTAAAAAGTATACAAATGACTAAAATGTGACTAAAACTAAAATGCATTTCTTTAAAGACTAAAACTAAAACAAAAATTAAAAATAGCTGCCAAAATTAACACTGCTTCCAGAGGCCTTGGAGCCTGAGGGTTCTGTGTAGTATCTTAGTTGTTCTTTGGACTGCACTCCTCTGGACAGAAATCTCAGATGTTGCTCCTGGAATCTGCTGGAGCCACTTTTCTAGTTTGAGAGTTAAAGCTCCGATCACTGGTACCATCACTGGTATCACTGGTATTTCTGTGATTATTCTGATGTTGCTTCCACTTGGGGTTACTATATCTATCAACACTATGTATGTATGTATGTTGATCTGACACTACCACTTAGTTAGTTTGGATCTGGAAGTCCAACAGGGCCTTGTATTGTTGACCACCTTTGGGGTCTTCCATATTGATCCAGGGACCTCCAGCCCATTCTTAGCACAGTTGTTTCCATGTAATATGCCAGTCATCTGGCCATAGTGTTCCACATATGCCTTGCCTGCTAGCGTCTCACATCCTGCTGAGATGTCCTGCACTGTCTCAGGGGCATCTTTGCGCAGCCTGCACAAAGGATCTTGCCCGACCTGGTAGACCCCAGCCTCGATTGATCTTGTGCTTAGGGCCTTTCACTGAGAGAAAGATGTTCAGTTGTCTAAATTCCATTTTTAAACTAGAAAAGCACTCGGAGAGCGCAGACTTCCGCCATTAGCCCTATCTCCCAATAGTAAAGAATCCTTAAAAAAAAATCCTTGATCCAGACGGTGATCTGGATCACTCCCAAATCTAATCAGTTCTTCCTTATGCCATTTGTGACATTTCCTGAAATTTCATCAAAATCCGTCCATAACTTTTTGAGTTATGTTTGCTAACAAACTAACAAACTAACTAACAAACCCTGCCGATCACATAACCTCCTTGGCGGAGATAAAAACTGAAAAGTGGAAAAGTGTTTTAACTTTTGGTAATACAAAATAACTGATGTGTCTCAAAATATCGAAACTCCCCTAAATATCTTGCCAGTGGGATGAAACCTGCTCACTAGCTTGGCCATATGACACCCCATTATGAACGTTATTGTTAA
The DNA here is from genome assembly GCF_018320785.1 of Cheilinus undulatus. NCBI lineage: Eukaryota > Metazoa > Chordata > Actinopteri > Labriformes > Labridae > Cheilinus > Cheilinus undulatus. The sequence goes on from NC_054873.1 coordinate 42,660,354, forward strand.
AGGGGCCATATTTTACCTCTTTAACACAAGTTTATATTTGTCTCAGAGGTCCCCAGAACATACCTGTGAAGTTTGTTGCTGAAAAAACACTCCAGTATTGGATTTTTGTATGTCTAAAAAACCCTCCGTTTCAGCCCTGCTCCAATTGAGCTGTTTCTGTCTTGTGGCTTTAAATGTTACTAAGCTGTCTGACTCCGCCCCCTGACTCCGCCCCTCTCAGGAAATGTATGTGGCTTAATGGAAGAGGAGGAGAGGAGGGCGGAACTTTCTTCAAAGCGGGGAAGGCCAACCGAACCTGGGGGTGCTGCTAATTCCCCTCATGACATCATGAGGTAAAAATCTAAGAACAGCTTGTTTCGGCACCATTTTCTGAAAGGTGGAGAAAAAGAGGGGGGGACTTGAGAGGATTGTGGAGGGGCTCAGGGGCACATATTTTTGTTGGAAAAGCCTGAAAAAGTGATTTTTGCATAATATGCCCTCTTTAAACATGAAACACCCTTTGTCCTGTCTATTAAATAACAACAAAAAGGAAAAAAAGGCAAAACATCCCTCTTGCTGTAATGCTATAAACACACTCCTCCTGGGCCAGTATTTCCATTAAGCACCAGTAGCATCTCCTGCTAACTCAGCAAACAAGCAGGCATATTTAAAACCCCAAAGTACCTGAGTGTCATTTTTATTAGAAACAACAGCTCATATTTTAAATTGTTGCAGGCAGATTTGCAGGACAATTGCTGTAAGATGTAAATTATTTTGCACTAATTAGCACTGAGCATGGCTGTAAGGAAACCGAAATATACAGAGACTCAGAAATGTTAGTATGGATGCCATTCAAATGTTTTAGGGTGTTTGTGCTTACATTTTAGAGTCCTAAAATCATATTAACATTTTGGATTTTTAAGACTGCAACTGTTGCAGATCTGTGTTTGTGTACAAATGCTTTACCTTGTGTGAATCTAAGGAGCACCGTTTATGAAAGCATGCATGTACACTTTCAAAACGCATATGCCATTTGACGTGTGAGTGTGCCTCTGTAAGCTTTGGCCGTTCCGACTGTCGAATAGAAACTCAAAGGTTATTGGCTTCAAAAACAGTTCAATATGTCAAATAAACCCACAGCTCAGTGAGCAGCTGGAGAATAGAATGAGAGGAGAGAGAGAAGGACAGAGATGAAAAGTGACACAAGATAAAAAAACATAAAACACAGGCAAAGAGAGGCATGGGGGCACTCAGGGCGGAGAATGTAGAGATGAAAAAAAAATTAAGAGAAAGGCTGAGAAAACACAAGTTAAATTTGAACTTATTCAAGAGAAAGGGGACAGCGACCTCGTGATGGTCAGTTTTGAGATTATAACCAACAGTTTTTGATTCTCATCTTTGTGTAACGGAATCTGTTGTGTACTTAGTGTGACATAAGTCAGAGCTCACTAGCTATGTCAGCGATAATGTAAAGTAAGCAAGCTGTGATGACATCTAACGAGAATGAGCAGGACAGTGATGCAAAGCATGTAACATGAGAGCTTTTCTCACCTCCACTGGAATGGAAGCATAGAAACAGAATACATAGAAAGCAAATCAAATATTCAAAGTCTTATCAGGGATATATATTTCTTTGATTTTAGAATTATTAAAGCTTTTGTAGTCTTAACAAAATCATTTTTTCTTAAACTTTCATCCATAAAAGCACCTAGCCATTTGCAAACATTTGCAATACAAAATAGTCGCTCTGAAGAGCTCAGTGACCTCAAGTGTGGTACTGTGATGGAAGTAACCTTTGGAAGACATTTTATCATTTGATGCATTTTTTAGCCCAAGTTGAATTTGATGGCACCAAATATCTAAAAAAATTTAGGGGCGGGGCCATGTTTACCATTGTGTCCCCTCTTCTTTAAACAACAGTCTGTGAATGTCTGGGAAATGAGGAGACCAAGAACTGCAGTTTTTGGAGAGGAATGTTGCCCCATTCTTGTCTGATGTAGGATTCTAGATGCTGGTTCTTCCTCGCCCGAATTTATATCTTATAATGCTCCAAATGTTTTCTATTGGTGAAAGGTCTGGACTGCAGGAAGGCCAGTTCAGCACAGACTTTACTATGAAGGCATGCTGTTGTGATAGAAGCTGAATGTGGTTCATCATTGTCTTGCTGAAATATACAAGGCCCTCCCTGGAAGAAATGTTACCTGGATGGGAGCATCTGTTGCTCTTAAACCTCTATATGAAGAGTTTATTTGCAAACACAGATAACTCATTTTTTATAAATTACCATAAAATGTATTTTTTCATTGTAATATCAGTTAGACTGACATTGATTAAGAATAATTATACTAAGTATAATTAATTCATAAATTTTAAAGATTTTAGATCAGAAAACAGCTCAATTGAAAGTGTTAATTTTAACTCTCAGTTCATTATCTACCAGAATGGCATTTAACTGGTTTTGCAAATGAACTCTTCATATACTTTTCAGCATTGATAGTGCCTTTCCAGGTGTGTAGGCTGCCCAAGTCATAGACACTAATGCAACCCCATACTATCAGAGATTCAGGCTTTTGAACTGTACGCTAATAACAACCTGGATGTCCCACTCCTCTTTAGTCTGCAGGATGCACTATCTGTGGTTTCCAAAAGATTTTCAGTTTTGATTAATTTAACCACAGAACAGTTTTATATTTCATTCTGTTTTTATTCACATTTTACACAGTCTAGACCTGCCGTCTTTGTAAATTGTCTCTAACTTTGCTCATGAATTCGTACTATACAAATTATTGGTTGATTGACTGTTTAAAGATCAGAGACTAAAAAGTCATATTCAATCACCCTTTTTGCTGTTAGATTGACACTAACTTATTCAGCCACTGCTTGTTGATATCTGCATTTTATGAATCACTGTTTAGATAGAAAAGTTGAGTGTTGATGAAAAATATGCTCTGATGTCAGAGAAGCATGGTTGGTATGGGAACTTGGTCTATTCAAGAAAGGCTCAAGGTTTAGAAAAATGATTTCTGAACCAAGAACAATTAACTGAGATATTTATCTTTGGTACATGATCCACTTCAATATGAGACACTTTATTCTGTGTTTGAAAATAATGAAAGATGGGTAGTCGCCATAGCAACAAAGGCCGTGTGATCACAAAGACTGAAAACTCAACAAAATTCCTACAAAGTACAATGAAGTATAAAAATATAGACTGTATTCCTGTGGGTCAGTGATCAGACTCGCAGCGGTGTCTGTCAAGTCTTAGCTATATCATAATACCATCTGTTTTCAGGGCTTTGATAGATGATGACTGTCAGCCAAATCAAAACAGAAGGATCAACACTCTCAGTGAAATCAGAGGAGCTGAGTTTATGGCCATGACAGCATGAAAACACAAAGAGAAGCAGGCTGTATTAACTGCAAAACATCCTGTTATGTAGAGAAGAGTTGCCTTGTTATGAGACCTCTGAAATGGGGCGTATAATCACAGCCTATCATTTTGATCTTTGTATGTTCCAGAAACTCACCAATGTAAGGGGATGAATCCAGTTAATTGTACATGTTGTTGCTGCTGTTTCAGGATGCACTTAGGATTATTAATAAACTACATAATTTTATAACTGATCGACACCCAGAAAAAAGATTTGAAGTGTTTTTAAACTCATGTTGTCTTGGATCACATTACAGCCAGTGGTTCTAGTTTAACAGTTTAACTTTAATAAGATCATACTGCAGTGCCATGCAATGCTGTGCCAGACAATGGCGCACGAGTTTCTATGCACCAGTTGGTATGTGCGTTTGCTGGGCGTTTGCCAAATTGGCACGCCATCATCATTATAATGACTTTTTTCATCACTTTTAAAGTTCAAACGCAGACAGTGGTGCTGCTAGTGGAAATGGACATACAGGTACAGTACATCTCAAAAAATTAGAATACCATGAAAAAGTTCAATATTATTTGTCGCTCATTTCAGAAAGTGAAATCCATATACTATATAGACTCATTACACATAGAGTGAAATATTTCAAGCCTTTATTTCTTGAAATGTTGATGAATATGGCTTACAGATAATGAAAACCCAAAATTCAGTGTCTCAGAAAATTAGAATATTGCATAAGATCAAGATATTTTAAACAGAAATGTCAGGCTTCTGAAAAGTAGGTTCATTTCTATGCACTCAATACTTGGTTGGGCCTCCTTTTGCATGAATTACTGCATCAATGCACCGTGGCATGGAGGCGATCAGGCTGTGGCACTGCTCAGGTGTAACAGAAGCCCAGGTTGCTTTGATAGGGGCCTTCAGGTCATCTGCATTGTTGGGTCTGGTGTCTCTCATCTTCCTCTTGACAATACCCCATAGATTCTCTGTGGGGTTCAGGTCAAGTGAGTTTGCTAGCCAGTCAAGCACAGAAACACCATGGTCATTGAACCAGCTTTTGGTACCTTTGGCAGTGTGGGCAGGTGCCAAGTCCTGCTGGAAAATGAAATCAGTATCTTCATAAAGCTTGTCAGCAGAAGGAAGCATGAAGTGCTCTAAAATGTCCTGGTAGATGGCTGCATTGACTGTGGACTTCAGAAAACACAGTGGACCAACACCAGCAGATGCCATGGCAGCCCAAATCATCACTGTCTGTGGAAACTTCACACTGGACTTCAGGCAACGTGGATTCTGTGCCTCTCCACTCTTCCTCCAGACTCTGGGACCTTGATTTCCAAATGACATGCAAAATTTACTTTCATCCGAAAAGAGGACTTTGGACCACTGAGCAACAGTCCAGTTCTTCTTCTTCTTAGCCTAGGTGAAATGCTTATTATGATGACTCTGGTTCAGGAGTGGAACAAGAAACTTGTATCCCGTTTCCTGGACCCGTCTGTGCGTAGTGGCTCTTGATCCACTGACTCCAGCCTCAGTCCAGTCCCTGTGAAGTTCCCCTAAATTCTTGAATCTACTTTGTTTGACAATCCTCTGAAGGCTGAGCTCATCCCTGAGCTTGTGCACCTTTTCTTACCACAGTTTTCCCTTCCAGTCAACTTTCTATGAATATGCTTTGATACATCCTCAGAAAAACGACAGCCTTTTCAGCAGCGACCTTCTGTGTCTTACCCTCCTTGTGGGGGGTGTCAGTAATTGTCTTCTGGACATTTGTAAAGTCAGCAGTCTTCCCCATGATTGTCGATTACTGAAAAAAGTGTTGGGATATTTCACTTTGTATAAGATGAATCAAGAACTTATGTGAATTCAACTTTCTGAAGTAAATCATGGGAAAAAGGAACTATACGTACTATATGCTATAGTGAAACAGATCAAACATTCATTATGGTGGAGGTAAACAATGGCAAGTCCACACAGATCCAGGACTGTAAGAGAAATGATGAGTACATTCCAGTGGTGAAAGGAATCTAGATGCACACACTCATACTTAAAATCTTTCCAACTAAAAGCATCTTTTTTCAGCACATTCACATGATGGATCCATTGAGAACTGACCTTGGCTGTGAAAAAGAAAACAACTTAAAGGAGCAGGAAGGAGGCTGTTGTTTGGTGTGAGAAGACTATCTGTAACAAAGGTGCTTTTAGTGCTTTTACCTTTCATCTGATGGACTTTTATATTTCAAGTAGAGCAGAGGGAGTGTTCTAGTCTCTGCTCCAACAATGCTCATTGGCAATCACAGCGACAACCTTTCATGTCCAGGGGTCAGTTCAGCTTCCTTCTGTGTGGTTTAATTGTTGGTGAGAAGTTTGTAGCTGTATTTAGACTTGTGTGTGGTGTCTTTCTCTGTGTATACTGATGTGAATGTGTTTGTGTGTATGCGTGGGTGGATGGGTGAACAAACTGTACGTCGGTGTGAAAACATGCAGAGAATGGCAGGTCAGGCACAGGAAGGGTGAGTGCGAGCTTCCTGACTGCTGTTTGTGTGTAAGAGTGTGTGTAAGGATAGGGGAGAAAAAAAAAATTCCTGGTTTGATCACGTTTGCTGAGATGGCTGGAGGGATGGGAAGGTCTTAAGTTGGTTTAAAATACAGACTGAAAGTCAAATAACTCAAATTCTGTGAGATTGTGTGAAGATTTTCCTTCCCTCCTTAAAATGAATAATATGAACTCTACTCTTCTGTAGGGACACAGAGAACACAACTAATTGGCTTTGCTAGTGACTTAACTCACAAATAAATTGGTTGCAGCAGCTATGTGCAACTTCAAAACTAGCCTTTAACAGATAATGCTGTGCAAACATTGAAGGTTTTCACTAGCTAAGATAGTTTCAGAGATGATAAAGTCTCTGGACATTGTTGGACTTTCATGGCTGACACACCTATCCATAGTGGTGTTGAGATCTGAGACACTTCCTGTGAAGTGGCAAACCAGGATGGTGGTCCCCATTTTTCAGGAACCAGATGTTGTGCTCCTGTTATCAGGGTATCAGACTGCTCAGCCTGCCTACAGGAAGAATAATGGGAATGGTTATGAGAAGGGTCATAGGACCATCAGGGCCCTGAGCCTTCATTCTCTCGCTCTGGTTCAGTGCACACAACCACAATCATGGGGAAGACTGCTGACTTGAAAAATGTCCTGAGGACAATCATTGGCACCCTTCACAAGGAGAGTGAGCCACAAGTGGTCAATGTCAAAAGGACAGGCTGTTCTCAGAGGATATATCAAAGCATCTTTGTGGCTTTGTTGACTGGAACAGAAAAGTGTGGTAAGAAAGATACACAAGCAATGGGGGGGAACTCAGCCTTCAGAGGATTGACAAGCAAAGCAGATTTAAGAACTTAGGGGAACTTCACTAGAACTGGACTGAGGCTGGAGTAAATGGATTAAGAGCCACCACACAGAGATGGGTCCAGGAGCCAATCCTGAATCACAGAAAACATAATGAGTGTCTCACCTAGGCTAAGGAGAAAAAGAACTGGACTGTTGGCAGTTGTCAAAAATCCTGTTTTAAGATGAAAGTAAATTCATTTTGAAGTCATGGTCAGTAGGAAGATCAGAAACACAGAAACCATGGAGCTTAAAATCAATGTTCTCTACAGTCACTGATGGTTTGGGTTGCCGTGTCATCTGCTTGTGTTGGTCCGCTGTGCTTTATTAAGTCCACATCTTCCATTTACTACGCCCTTAAGGTGTGGACTTTGTTTGTTTTTTAAACACATTAGTTTTCCATGCCCCTGGTTATATGCAAAGACATCCAGAGCACTACCTGAGTTGTGTCAGTTAGGAATGTGTGGTAATATGAAACACCATATCCCGGGCTATTTCAAAAATTCCCTGGAAAAGAAAGAAAAAAATGCTGGTGCACTGTGCTTTATCAAGTCCAGAGTCAACACTGTCAGCCAAAGCACTTTATGTTTCCATCTGCTGAGGAGCTTTATGGTTACTGATTTCCTTTTCCGGCAGGACTTGGCACCCGCCCACAGTGACGCCAAAAACTGGCTTCACCAGAAACTGGTCTGCTGACCATCATGTTACTGTGTTTGATCGGCCAGCCAACTGGACTGACCTGAACCCCGTAGAGCATCTCTGGAGAAATGTCAAAAGGAAGATGAGAGACACCAGACTCAACAATCCAGACAAGCTGAAGGCTGCTAAGAGAGGCAACCTGGGCTTCATAACCCCCCAACAGTGCCACAGACTGATTGGCTCCATGCCACGCTGCATAAATGCAGTCATTTGTACTAAAGGAGCTCAAACAAATTACTGAGAGAATAAATGAACGGAATTTTCCACATGGTTAACATTTCTGTGTTAAATACCATTTTTTGGACTGGAGTTTTGTGATATTCTGGTATTTAAGGTATTGGATTGTTGACTAATGTGTAAAGCTGTAAGACATAATCACCAGGCTTAAAACTAAAATGAAGTATTTTCCTTTTCACGAGATTAATGTAGAATATATGAAAGTTGCAGTACTTGATTTAAATCAAAGGAAAAAAATAATATTCTTTGTGATATTCTATTTTTTAGATTAACCTGTATCATCACGTTGTCTCCTGTTCCTATTCAAACACAAAGAAGTACTGTTTTATAAGCATTACCCAGGGGTGTAGATAGTCATTTTTACAAATATCTGTGCATTCTAATGTATTTTTGAGCTATAATTTCCACATTTAATAAGCAATATTTTTACTATGGTTAAATTGAATTCACTTGCATTATTTCACAGGCATGGACTACAGCATTTGGACATTTTGAAGGGAGGAGCAGGGCCCCCTAGTATTTTGTTTTATTCTATTTGATACAAATTTCAGTCTGTTGACTGATTCTTTTAGTCGATGATGATTCAAGAATGACACTAATGACTAAGAAAAACAAATAAAAAACACTTTTCATTGCAAGCTCCTCAAGGACTCCTCCCTACTGCGGGCCTGGGTAATCAGTACCCTTTTCCCCCCTGTGCTACACCCATGGCGTTACCATTTCGTAAGCCAGAGGAAGAACAAACAATCATTTGGTATCTAGGTTGCTGTGCTAGGCAACACTGATCCCATTGGATCTTGCGGCTTACTTTAACACAACTTCACACTACGACTTACGAGTTTCATTTGAAGGAAGTATCATCACACAGAACACACAAAACTCACACACTCAGATTTGAATGATATATCCCACATCATTTGCTCTTAAGTTGTGGCTATCCAGATGACCCATGGTTCACTTCAGTTTCTCCTTTCCTCAGGTCAGCTAAACACCCAGCAGCTGAGAAACCTGAGGCTGACACACACACACGAGAAGTTAATGAACACAGAATATTCAGAAGTTAGAGTATACTTACTGGAGGAATATTGAGGGCACAAAACATTGATTTAAGAGAATTAATTAAATAAGCAAAGTGCTTATAATACTAATTAGCTATTTGGCTGCATAAATAATTTATTCAATGAAATGATTTATCAAAATATTTACCCAAGATGCCTACAAGGCTCTGTAATGTGCTTTAATTTAGCCAGACTGATTTAAAATGAATGAAACAGATTTCTTAAGAAGCAGGAACTTTGAATTCTTTATAGTGTTTGTTTGCACAGAGCGCGTCAAGGCCATGTATGACATCAGAGGGGGGCGCTGAGGAGCACAGACAGATGGAGCTGACAGGGAGGAGTGCAGACGGCCTGATGCTGAGTGACCATCTGCTTAAGTTTTTCCTGAAAGCATCTCTCACTCTCACCAACACGCACTTTAAGTCTTTCCATCAGAGATATTTCACCTCTTTTGTTATCAGTCCGTCTCTCTGTGAGTGAGAAAGAACAGACTGTGTAGTGCTAAGAAGAAATGTATACACTTAATCCCACCTGAGCTGTGACTCACATGTTCACATACACATGACATGCTTTCAGACATACAAAGCCTCTGTTCACATGCACTGAACATCTCCTCGACCACTGAACAAATAGATTCTAGCATCCCTAACAGATTCATGATGATTTGCAGAGTGTCTCTCTCTCTCTGTCTATCCTTATTAAGTCCAGTTAAAGCACAGCAATAAAAATCTTTGGTTACAGATTTATCAGAAGCTGTGCATTCCTTTCAGATAAGTACACAGCTCAAACCCCAGGGGTGTGGGAGGGTTACTGCTCCCCTGAATGAATTCTCCTTCCTGCACCACAGGCAGTCAAAATTCTTGCTGAACAGCTATGATCTGTGAATAACTGGACTGGCATGTACATTTGCACCAAGTTTTTTGTTTGGATTGGACTTAATTTTGGTAGAGGGGGATTTTGTGACTTGAAATATTCACAACAGCTCAAAAGTTTAAGATCACTGGCAAATGTCTTTGCTTTCCAGGGAAAAACATTTTCATGCAGTTCACAAACAGTTATCGGCAACTGTCAATCCTCTGCATCAATCTCCTGGTGTGGCTGCTAATCCAACTTAATCATGTTGCACAGCTAAAAACCATTTTACTAACAAGGGAGCAAAAAGACTGGACAATGGAAGAACGGAAGGTGGTGTTGTGCACGGATAAGTCCAAGTTTGGTCTTTGGATCAAACATTTGTGAGATGCAGAACAAATGAAAGACACAACAGTGCTTAAAAACATCAGTCAAGCGAGGCGGAGGCAGCGTGATGTCTGGGGTGCTTTGGAGGTAATAGAATAGGAGATTTGTAAAGAGGGGAAGGGACCTTGGGGAAGGGACCTTGGGGAAGGAAAGATATTACAAGATAACAATTTTAGTGCAGCCAATTGCAGGGTGCGGGAATGTAAACAAGGCTGAGAAAGCAAAATGTTTATGCACAAAGCAAAATTTTCCCGGGCCTCGTTTACATTTACACACACGCACACACACACAATCTTGTTTTGTCATGAACATGCAAGTAGAAGTCCTTACTATCCATTTCAGAACAATATTCAACAAATGGGTCTTTGATTGGTCACAGTGGCCTGCAATCCTGAAGTCTGACAGAAATTCTGCAAATTCCTATTTTTTTCTAGTTTGTGACAGAGGCATGGCTGTTCCTCAGTGGGAAACTATATGAAGTATAAAAAATTGGCTAAATATGAGTAAAAACATAAAATTGGAGGCCTAACCTTCAAAATGAATGCAAAACCTGATGAAAATCTTGACTTTATCCTGCCATGGCCAAGGAATAAGAAATACTAGTGTTATGGCTTTTTATGAGTTTACAAATTTGCATATTTTCCCATAAGGATTTCACTGTCTGTGAGTAGATTACACACTGACACACACCTGGAAATTTTTTTGCTCATTTCAACCATTCTGACTGAAAGATCTTATCACGAACTGCACATCAAAAACATTTTAGTTGTAAAAAAGTTTTTTTTTAATTGGTCTGCAGCCATGCCAATGACTTATATGGCCACTGGAAGTCAGTATTTTTTATTTGGATGGGTGGGGTGATGTGAAAATGGGGCAATTTTTGTGACTGACTTATTTTTACAAAACTTCAAGTAGTTTGCTACTGAAAAATGGGAAATTGCAGGGGAAATATTTTTTTTTTCACTTTGTTTAACATGGGAGGTCAAAAAATGTGTTTATAATGGAAGTCTATGGTGCAAACTTTGTAGTTAACAAACCGAACGTAATTTTTTTGGACTACACAGTCAAAATACAGTGGATATGGATGAAACTCAAAAATATCAAAATTCATGCAAAAACACACTCCCTGACCTAATTTTTGTGGCAAGGTCACAATCACACCCAAAGTTATTTCATATAGCGCACTCTAAAATACACAGATTTCCTTTAACAGGGCATAAGGGTTAAGTTGGGCATGCTGTTTGATTCCTCAGGTACTACAATCATCCAATCCACCAAACGGGAGTCAATGGCAGAATGAACTGTTTGGCATTGGCAGAGAATATATGGCTAATTCTCCACCAAGACAATCTTTCAGTGGGATTCTTTGCTCCTCTTTAACAAAGGTATGTCCTCCAGTTCTGATTTAACTTTTTAAAAAATTCCCAGAAGATGATTGCCTGACTGATCCGTCTGTCACTATGGGCCAATCAGAGCAACAAGACAAAATAAGGTAGTAGACAATCGCAGCTCCATTGGAAACCTGCACTCATCAGGCAAATGCTGCCATAGTTTCTGAACAATGGAGCATGTCTGAGGATAGAACTCTGAGCAAAGCCCCGTCAGGATGAGAGTGTTTAAAAATGTCAATAAAAAGGTGGTGAATCTGTAGTTTAAATGTAACGATGGGTTAGAAGTGGCAAAACTTTGATAAAAGTGGCAAAATGTGTGGAAAATTTGGTGAAATGGGATTTAAAAGTGGGAAAAGCAGGTTAACCTGGTCAATTGAGGCAGAAAAATAGGCAGGTAAAACTGACAAAATTGGCATAACAAATAGTGAAATGTGGTTAAAATGGGAGAAAGGGGCATTAAAAGAGGTAAAAAGGGGTTAACAGTGGCAATGATGGGTCAACAGAGGCAACAATTGGCATAAAGTAGCAAAAATTGGTCAAGAAGTGGCAAAAACAGGCAGGAATAGTGTTTGAAAGAGTTTTAAATTGGCAAAAATGGGTTTAGAGTGGCAAAATTGTGTTAAAATCTGAAAAACTGGTGGGGAAAGAGATGAAAATGGGTTAGAATTTTGCAAAATTGGTGTGAAGTGGCAAAAATGGGTCCAAATGTAGAAATAGATTAAAGTGGCAAATAATAGTGACAAATCTGGATGGGAAAAAAATAATTTCAAAATATGAAATTTATTTTTAAGGCATCTGGTGACCCCCTCTAATTGTCTCATGTCCCGACCCCCACGTTGAGAACCAATGATTGATGTACACCTGCAGCAAAAAAGGTAAGAAGGGGTTCTAAATGGGTATAACACAAGCAAAACCCTCACAATTACAACATGATGAGTAAGTGTGTATGTGTTACATAGTAATCCATGTGATAACTTGTGTGTGTGCGTCATAGTACAGATGTGTGTTCATGTTCAGGCTATCTGCCTGTGGGTCAGTGTGACACAGTTATCATGAACTGAATGATTAATGCTGGTTTCTGTCATTCCACATTAACTTCTCTGATACGGCATTTATCAGCTCTGCCACACCAGGTCACTGGTTCCCAATTAGTCACTTAGAAACTGCACATCAGATCTGGCTTCATCTCACTCTCTGACTCATCTGATGAAAAGGAAAGTCAAGCTTAATGAAGCAAACAAATGGTAAGAGCAAGATGTTCCATTGCAGGTGTTGTAAAACAGTGATAATGAAAATCAGTGTTAAAAAAATTCACTTCTATCAGGGCCCAGAGCAGATATTAAGTGTGACATAATTATTGAAAGTGTGAGGACTTTAGTGTATTCTGGCAGGTTTCTCCTGTTACCTTTTATTTTTAAGGCGATGAACACAGGCTTGCAAATTTTAAAGTCAGAGCCCACAAGTCTTAATGTAAAGAGTAAAACAGAAGCACCCTGAAGAATTACACCATCATTTTAGACTCAAACATGTGGATGCTATAACTGAGTACTGTGTACTGTACACAGAGACTAAGGAAGAAAACAGAACTTGATAAACCAGCCTAATGTTTACATAATTGTTAATAATGCAAAACCTTTACTGTCATTGCTTCTTTTTTAATAATAAAAAAAAAATCCATTTTGACATGTGACTGCAAATGGCAAATAGCCCTGATAGCTAACCAGACTCACAAAAAACGAGATAACTTTTCTTGATCGTTTATGTACTCATTACCAGGTTTTATCAGGTGATGTTAGATTGCAGGGTAAAGGAAACCCCTTTGCTGTTATTTCTTGTCAGGTCAACCTAAAGTCAAAAGGTAACATCAACTTTGTGTGTTGTTTCCCTGCTTTGGCTGATTTTCATAAAGTAGCAGAGAGGAGAAACCATGCATTCAGTTACATTAACTTGCTTAAGAAACCACACAACTGTCATGCACTGCAAGATCGAACAGCTGAAGGTTATTAAAAATGGCTTGCATTAACTTAAAAATCCTGGCTTCTTCTGGGACTAGCTCATCAATCTACATTGATGATGTAACACATGATGGCAGCAGAAATAAACTCAGAAGTCCACAGAAACATTTTGTCTGCCAATTTAAGGAAAGATGAAACCAAACTGAGTGGGAGATCTGTCATCACGCAGTGAGATAATGACCCAAAACATACTGCCAAAACAACAAAGGAGTTCATCAGGGGCAGGAAGTGAAAGGTTGTAGACTGACCAAGTCAGTCTCCAGCCTAGAACCTTATAGCACATTTTACCTACTGAAGAGGACACTGAAGAGAGTAACCCCACAAAACAAACAAGAACTGAAAGAGGCTGCGGTGAAAGTCTGGAAAAGCATCACAAAAGAATACAAAAGTTTGGTTATATCAGTGGGTTACAGGTTTGATGCAGTAACTGCAAGAAAAGGATTTACAACTAAATATTAAGTCTTATTCATTTTAATCTGTTTTTAGTCCGTCTAATCTGTTTTACTACTTCTGCTCACTTAAAATGTGGTGTTCTGTTACAAATAAATCTATCTTCTAAGTTGTGTATCAGATTCAGATGTAAATGCCTGGAAATAAAAGCTGAAATGTTATTCTGTTGTCTCAACTCATCTTTTGATGACAAACCCAAATGTTTCAGTCTACAGCAAAAAATAAAGAAATTGGTCCCACCATTCCAGTACTTTTAGAGGTGAGTAGGTGTGCCAAGCTTGTAGTATCATACTCAGAAAAAGACCTGCAGCTGTAATTGCTGCCAAAGGTGCTTCAACAAAGTGTTGAGCAAAAAGGCTTTGAATACTTACTATATACTTATTAGATTGTTATTTCTTTATAAATTTGCAAAAGTTTCAGACAAACCTTTTTTTTCACTTTGTTATGATGAGGTATTATATGTCGAATTTTGAGGTAAAAAATGAATTTAATCCATTTTGGCTGTAACATATCAAAATGTGGAGAAAGTGAAGTGCTGTGAACACTTTCTGGATGCATTGTACTGGAGTGTTGGAGTTACACAATGTCCACTTCCAAGGGCATCATTTATGCAGGGTTTTTAAAGATTTCTTATAAATTTTATTGATGACACAAAAAAGAATAAATTAAAGAAAAAATAATAATTTGAACAAACTTATTTGCTATGAAGCACAGAGTAAGATAAGTTGTAAAAGTGAAGATGAAAGTCAGCGGTCTTTTATAAGATGTAGAAATGTTAACTATTTAAATGATTATGGAAGTGAACCTGAACTTATATGACTGACTCTGACATAAATCAATGAAATACGGCTTGTAAAACAAATAGATTATCATCACAGAGCTCTGGCTGACATAAGCTATGAAACATCGTTCAGTCTGCTGTGATTTCTTCCTCTCATAATCTATCCATCAGTATCAAATTGTACTCATGTGATGTGATATAAACCAGGGAGCCAGTTTCTCCCCCTGGATGTTGATTTTTCTAATAAAACTAGATGTGAAGAGGACTCCTCTGTTACTCAAAGCATATGGGCCTGCCAACAGAGGACAAGAGAGTGGGAACAAGTGATAATTTCATAAGCAAAGAGAGGAAGGGGATAGCTAGACAGGCAGAATGAAGAGGGGAAAAAAGATTTTACAAAGACATCAAGAGGAGACAGGGACGAGGAAATTAAATCATAGAGAAAAATGACACATGAATGTGGAGGGAGAAAAGACAGACTTTGAACAGAAGCACAAAATGTGCCTGTGCTTAGATTGAAACATAAAGATACAAAGAAGACATAACACTAGGCAAATAAAGAAAAAAAAAGGTAAAGAAGTGTTACAGGATGAAAGATTGACAGGCAAAGAGAAAAATTCAGAAAGAAGAAGAGAAAGAGAGACAACAAGATGGTGAGAAATGACATACTTGACATTTACCTTCCATAGTCTTGGATAAACAGGAACACGAGAGAGGAGCAGGAAAGAGACTGAGAGGGAAAAGGCTGAATACATGACTGTTACTGATCTACTGTGTAAATATTCAGTGTACTCAGGACTATCTACTGTTACGCTCAGGTCACAACGTTTTCTGTTCTTATACTATGTAGATAATCATAATGTGGGAAATTCATGAGTCTGTCTGTGGGCTCTGTTTTGACTGGGTAAGGTGTGCTAACGGTTGACTCAGACTACAGATGTAGCAAGATGTTGGCATGATGGAGTTGTTGCAGCCCATCATCAACCATCAGGTCAAACATGAATGTTGGGAATGACAGAATTTCTAGGCACAGCCAGGGCGTTGAGGGCGTCAAGTTTGGTGGCCTCAGGATTAGGTCTCTGCTTTTTGCGGATGATGTGGTTCTGTTGGCTTCATCAGACCGGGACATCCAGCTCTCACTGGAACGGTTTGCAACCGAGTGTAAAGCGGCTGGGATGAGAATCAGCACCTCCAAATCCGAGGCCATGGTCCTCAGTCGGAAATGGGTGGAATGCCCTCTCCAGGTTGGGAATGAGATCCTGCCCCAAGTGGAGGAGTTCAAGTATCTCAGGGTCTTGTTCACGAGTGAGGGAAGAATGGAACGGGAGATTGACAGGCGGATCAGTGCAGCGTCAGCAGTGATGCGGTCTCTGCATCGGTCTGTCGTGGTGGAGAAAGAGCTGAGTCGATCCAGTCGATTTACGTTCCCACCCTCACCTATGATCATGAGCTGTGGACTGTGACCGAAAGAACGAGATCACAGTTACAGGCAGCTGTATATAAGTTTCCTCCATAGGGTGTCTGGGCTCTCCCTTAGAGACAGGGTGAGAAGCTCGGCCATCTGTGAGAGACTCGGAGTAGAGCCGCTGCTCCCCCGCATTGAGAGGAGTCAGATGAGGTGGCTCGGGCACCTGGTCTGGATGCCTCCTGGACACCTCCCTGGTGAGGTGTTCCAGGCAAGTCCCACTGGGAGGAGGCCCTGGGGAAGACCCAGGACACGCTGGAGAGACTACGTCACTTGGCTGGCCTGGGAATGCCTTGGGATCCCCCAGGAAGGGCTGGACAAAGTGGCCAGAGAGAGGGAAGTCTGGGCTTCTCTGCTTAGGCTGCTGCCCCCACGACCCAATCTTGGATAAGTGGAAGAAGATGGATGGATGGATGGAGTGACTTATGGTGTGACATAATCAATGATGCATCCAGGATCTCCTATTAATCTGACTTGACAAAACTAGAGTGTCAGAATTTTTCTTGTATCCACTGTCTATGACATGTACTCTGACACTCACCAAAAAGATAGCATTTCCTCCAAATCTTTGCATCATCACTCACCAGAGTACCATTCCCACCATCCAGTTCTTTGTTCTCCCCAAGTATCTCTTGTTTACCTACAGTGAATATAGCATTGCTAGCTAGCTGGCTTATTTTCTTGATCACATTCACACCTCAAGTTCTATTTGAAAGATCCAGTCTGTATTTTCCTCTTCTTGATGGATAGAGACAAGTCCACAACCATTTCTTCTTTGTTTTCTTTCTTCTGTTTAGAGTCAGCATTAAACAGAGTGCTTCTGTTGTTGCTATAATTGGTACTGTGTGACCCACCTCTCCAACGACCTATTAACTTGCACACAGTCACAAAGATAGAAGATAAAATTAGTGGTCTAGTGCAGAGTATTCACAGATATACAGAGTGTACCCATGTATTTTATAGTCTCCATAGGTACCCATTTTATAATCCCCTCTAGCCCACATCAATGCTGCATTTTTTCCCCGTAGGATGGCGAATACATGACCCACGATCTTCTGCTTCTCATGGCTTATGCTTGTTATTACTGTCATTGTGCAGTTGGGTAAGAATATCAGGCTAATCCAATGAGAGGCAGAGTAGGATAGGTTTACCCAGATGTCTCACACCATGAATGGAGAACATGGTGATCAATGCAAAAATAAAAAAGAGCTTGTTTTAACATGTCTAACACAGGCTGTCTATCCTTTTCTGGGTGGGTGTCTGGCTGCAGCTCGTTCATCTCTGACGGCCACTCTCAGGACCATCTATCTGAGTTGCCATATATATCAGAACAATACAAGCTAAAACTTTAGAGATAAAAACAGATCAAACTTCTGCTTAGGGTAAGGGTAAAGGTTAAGCAAAGGTTAAAGTACCAAAAGTTAAAAGGTAAAAACCCGGCCTGTAAAACCAGATTAAAAAACATTTTATAAAGCTGACTAAACAGTATGCTTACAGGACAAAAGCTCATCCTCCGTGAAAACATTTAAACGCAGCAAACATAGCTGTTAGCTGCGTAAACTATGTAGATAATGGAGCTACATAGCTAACTGAGCTATGTAGCTCACATAGCTAAAGCTAAGCTCACAAAGCAGCTATATAAGCTACATATCTGCGTTATCAGCATAGCTAAGTTCATTTTAGCTAAAGCTAAAAAGCTATTGCTAAAGCTCATGTTGCTAAAGCTAACTTTGCCATAGATAATGGAGCTATGTAGCTAATATAGCTATGTAGCAAACGCACCCAGACCTAAGCTCGCAAAGCAGCTATATAAGCTGTGTAGATACATTATCAATGTAATGTACGATTGCTAAAGATTACATTGCTAAAGCTAACTTAACGACACTGGCTTATGTAGTAACATAAATTACATAGCTAGCTTAGGTATGTTAGCATTAGCTAAAGCTAACAAAGCTAAAGTGGGCCGGATACATACATAATTTAATCCTGTGTTAGCCCTCTGACTTTTTTTTCTGTTTCATTTTTGAGATGTTGCTTAGTCTGTAATGTTTGTCATGAATGAAACTGCTAGACCTTGATGAATGAAGTTAATTGAAAAAAAAATCTAAATTCAAAGTTTGGTCAGGATCACACTTGTCAGAATTTTTGACGGCACTATGAAAGACAAATACTGTATGTGTAGTCTGATCTGGTCATTAGTGCACAGTGATTTGGGGTATGCCAGATTTCATTTTGCTTTCTTGACAGCACACACCATCTACAGCACCAGATGATATCAGGCATTGGTGCTATATTTCTGCATGTAGGGTAATTTTAGCATCTTCTAATTGCAGTCATTTATGGCTCACTTTGTGGCTCAAAGACGCCTCGACATGATGGAGATAGGGACTGAACTCTTCATCTCTGGTTGACTCTACCACTGATTCACAGCCACCTCTTTATGTTTCCAAGCATAACACAAGACACACAGTAAACCAGCTATGGGCTGATCTTCATATGCTGGTATTAAACATGGAACAGCACAGAGAAAACAGTGTCGCTGTTTGTATTTCATTCTCATGCAGTGCCAGTGTGTGTGTGAAACAGCTGGATAAGATAACTGATGGCTGATCCAGCTGTGATCTGCTGCCACCATCATCATACAACCACATCACTTTATGCTACGAAGGGAGTTAGGGCTGGGGGAGTAGAACATAAAATGAAAAATGAGCAACACACAAAAAATATATAATAAATGATTAAAGAAAATGAATAGATGAATTAGAAATAAAAATTTCAAGTCGAAAAAACACTTTAGCTTTATTTTTCATCCATATTAAAAATCATTCAAATAAATATAAATCTTCCTTTTCCCTGTAACCTCCAGCTTGATCTTCTTACGTAATTACTGAGGAAGCATAGAGGAACCCCTTAAGCAGCAACACCTTCTATGTTTGTGTTGAAGACAGCTAGGCTTGTCACCCAGCTGATTTCCATGTCACACAGTAAATAAAACACCTGCTTACTTTATGATAATGAGCATCAGTGGTTGTGTTTACAAAGGTTGTGACTCAGTCAGTATCCAGGCTGATTATTCATGTCTTTACAGTCTCCTGTGTGTGAATCTTTAAGAGATCTTTAAGCTAAAAATGAAAGTGTCTAACTGTGAGTGTGCCTTGCTTATTTTCTGAGCGTGTGTGTGTCTGTATGTGTGTGTTAAAGTTTTGTTTACCCTCCTAGGAGAGGTGACTAGTCACTGATTCAGCAGAAATGCCCAGCGTGGGATGAACTCTCTCAGCGGTCATAGAGAAAGACACGCACACACAGAAAGTGAGACACAATCCCGGTCTACCTCCCTGTCCTAAAACATGGCTGGCCATGTCACAGTTTTCAGACACAGACTGAAAAAGAACAGTGAAAACACCTGTGCTCAGTGGCACCACCAGCTGTAATCCTGAATGCTCTCTGCATACATTTCACATTTACAGTTTAGACAACAGATGCTTTTTAACTTTCTTTTCATTTCCTCTTTTCTGTTCTTTAGTTGCAGTATTTGGCTCAACGCCTTGTTATATGGAGCTATTACTGTTGCAAAACTTTTGCAAATGCATGAAGAGATCAGTACACAAATCTGCAAATGTGGAGATAGATTTGCAAATGCATGCACAAATCCACAAACGTGTGTAAAGATCTGCAAGTCAAGACCTAATAAAAGCTCCATATGACGTAAACATGAAAGGAGAAATCTTATTATACAATACAATACAATACAATACAATACAATAACTTTATTTACTGTTATATATACTGTTATTGTTCATATTTTCATTGAAAGAGTGAGGAAAATAATGACTTCCTTTTCTCCAAAATCATATCATAGCAGTAGTTGAATTGCCATCTATACGAGACAGGGTTTCATTATGTTCTATTTTTCAAACAAAAATCACCATTACATTGTTGTATGAGCTGTGTGGTGTTAGCATTAAGAGCAATAGAAGGGTCTGTAACATTTTAATTTTATATTGATAACAAATGAAGCGAAAGAAAGCTGTTCCTGAACAGATATGCTAACTGGCACTAGACAATGCAGATATTTTTAAATAAAATTAGTTATGATTATTACTATAAGTAGATGGGATGGCTGAGAAGTAGCATTATGACCTTTGGATCTGACTTTTTGGGATCAATTCCAGCAGTGTCCGAAGACTTTTTCAAGTCAGACAGGAAATACGGCTGACTTGAAAATGTGCTTCAAGGTGGGATAAAAAAAAGTACCGACCTAACGAAATATTAATTTCAGTCCATAATTCGCCCTAAATGCCATCCATCCATGCATTTTCTATGCCTCTTATCCCGTTGGGGTTCCCCAAGGAGCTGGAGCCTATCCCAGCTGTCACTGGGCAAGAGGCGGGGTACACCCTGGACTGGTCACCAGTCAATCGCAGGGCTGACATGTAGGGACAGACAAGCAGGCACGCTCACATTCACACCTATGGCCAATTTAGAGTCACCAGTTAACCTAATGAGCATGTTTCTGGTGGTGGGAGGAAGCTGGAGTACCCGGAGAGAACCCACGCATGCACGGGGAGAACATGCAAACTCTGCACAGAAAGGCCCTAACCAGGAAGCAAACAAGGGACCTTCTTGCTGTGAGGCAACAGCATTAAACCCTGTGCCAGTGTGCAGCCCTCACCCTAAATAGTCATTTTAATATCTGGATCATTTGCTCTGACATTAAAACATGCCAATGGTTCCAGCAGCTGTCCTTAAATAGACAATCACTCTGCAGTCCTATGACTAAAAGAATCCCAACACATCAATTGCTAGATTTCTGCAGAAGGCTACCAGAGAAAAACACTAAAACTAGAGTCCACCGAGTCACCTGACTCTGCCCTCTGTGCTGATCCTGCACCTGGAGCACAAATGCTGCCAGTGTGATGCCTCTTTGTCTCCAGTGTACAGCAGGGATGGTTCCACTATTTCATATAGAGTATAGCCACTTCATCAGATCACGTATCTATTCATTGACTCGGTTAGCTTCTATTTTATGTTAAGTCGGAAATGAGTTGTAACTGTCTGAGCCTTCGTCAGCCACCATTAAAAGGTTGCCATGACGGTGCACTTTCTTGTTATCATGGAAACACTGCATTCTTCTTGATATATCCCATTCATTATTGTTGTACTTCTTACTGTGATTGACAACGATTATCCTCTGACAGCTGTGTGTTTTGTTGACCCCCCTCCCCAAACCCCTTGTAATGCAACTCCCTACAAACCTATTTAATGAGTCACCTAAGACATTTCCAGGCACCAGTTTACCTCAGTAGGTAGAGCAGGCGCTGATATAGAGGCTGGAATCCTCAACTCACTGGTCACAGAATTGGCGGCCTCTCTTGGCGTATTTACTAAGTATTCATTTCTGTCTTTTAAATACACAGGAAGGAAGCAGACAAGAAACAATATTTTGTTTCCATAAAGAGAATCCAGAACAGTGCCGTCCATTCATTGCTTAACTTTTTTTTTTTTTTTTTTTTTTTTGAGGAGTCTTTTCAACAAAAACTGCATCCATTTAGCATTTAGGGACAGTAGACCTGTGTTTTTGTTTCACTGACGATTGTCACATAATTGGGGGGAAGTTGTTAAAGGAGACATATTATGCAAAAATCACTTTTTCAGGCTTTTCTTTTTCAGGCCCCTGGCCTGTCCACAATCCCCTGAAGTACCGGACCCCCCCCCCCCCCCTCAGAAAATGTCAGACAGCTCAGTAACATTTAAAGTCACAGACACAGAAACAGCTCATTCTGAGAAGGGCTGAAACAGAGGGGTTTTTAGACATGAAAAATCCTATACTGGAATGTTTTTTCAGCAACAAACTTCACAGGCATGTTTTGTGGACCTCTGAGACTAATATAAACTTGTCTTAAAAGGGTAAAATATGTCCCCTTTAAAAGTGATCTTCCTGGTTCACCCTGCAAGCAATCCCAGCATGCTTTCCAACAGCAGATTTACTGAATAGAGTTATTAACTTGGAAAAAAAAAGCAGTAGAAGTGGGCGTTGCTGAGCACCACATCTCTATTCATCATCTTTTATTATTTTCATTGAGAGCCCCCTGGCAGCAGACTTGGATACTTTATAATTAAGTCATGTAGGGTTTTCTGTATTTTGGTGCTCATCCTTGTCTCTTACCCAAAATTCTTTGCCCCCTCTCTATGAAATAAAAAAGAACAGACTGGCCTGAGGCTGACATAAACCCCCTTCTGTGAGCACTGTGTGAGACTTTTTTATCTTCCTCTTTGAATATTTGTCTTTCTTGTATGTATTTTCCATTGGGGAAATGTGTTTTATTTTGTTTTAAAAATTCAGGTTGGACTCAAACTCAATAATAATAAGTAACTGAGTCTTCTCTAGAAATGTCTCATTTACTTCATTTATTTAATCTTTGCACACATGGAGAGGTATCTATATTTAGTTCTTCTGTATCTGCAGGTTTTCTTTGACTTTTAAGAAAGCAGCAAATGTGTTTCCTATCCATGAATAAGAATTTGTGAAAGCAGGGTAAAGTGTCAAACCCTGAACTCACCTTCAGATTAAACCTGTTGTGCATAGTGAATACTCTGAGTGTAGAAAGGTTTTACCTACAGAACAGACTTGTGGAGGTACATTGTTTCTCACAGAATTACACAGTACCTGACCAGGTGGCTGTGGCTCAGTAGGTAGAGTTGGTTGTCTTGTAATCTGAAGGTTGTGGGTTTACAAGACACTTTACCAAATTGCTCAGGGGCTTTAAATGTGTATGGGTGCATTTGAATTGGGTTAACAAACACTGGTGACCAGTTCTCCACAGCAACCATCAGTGTGTGAATGAGTGAATGGGAAGGTGTGACCTTCGATGTAAAAGTGCTTTGAGAAGTCAGACAACTAGAAAGTTCTATATCACCATCATTTACCATCAGCAGGGTTGGCACAGGCGGAATAGAGGGTATGTATGCGAGTCTCTGCCCATTCAGTCACTGAGTGGCAGGAAGTTGACAGAAATCAGTATGAAGTAAGGAGCAACAGCTTTGTTTCAACTTAAAAGTGCTGTCTTTTAATGACTGACTATGGATGATCTTTATGATATTGACCACAGTTGGTACAGATCCTCACCTGATGGAATATGTTCATACAAATGTCTGGAGCCATAACGGTACATTTGTAAAGCCACAAGATAAAGTTGGGTTATTACAGTAGCTACCGGAAGCATTCAGTGATGAATATGAGCTAAGCCTTATTGTAAAACAACAAAATTAAAAGCCATGAAATGAAATTCAACTGGCATTTTTATTCAAGGTTTGTTTCCTTCTTTTTTTAAATTCAAAAACCATATAAGAAAAACTGGCACAGTTTATTTGTTTTATGGTTTCTGTCCAAAAACCAAAAATGAATGAAGCTGGCCATTTTCCATATGGTCATATGTCCTTTCAAAATAAAGTATACTTTGGTACCCTGACCCAAACTGCTGTGACACAATTGATGGGGAATACGGGTAACATGAGGAGCTCCTTGGCACATTATTGCCCTGAAAAGATTCATGAAGATGTGAGGGGCAGAATCTGTCCTGACCAAAAGACTCTTAAAGAAGAGTTCACAAATCCGACTTCCTGAGGGCTCAACAGATCACATGATGTACTGGTGAATATGTCTGCAAACACCTACAGCTGTTTTCAGTGGTGAACAACGAAGGTTTTAGGAGGTTAGTAAACATGCTGGAGCCAGAGCATAAGGATTTGTTTTAAAGCCTACAGCTCTTTTTCCACATCTTGTAATATTCAAAGTGCACTTTGTTAAATAAATGCTGATGTCACTTTTTTCCAAGTCTTTATTTATTGTTTTGGGTTTTTTGATCCTGCAATAAATATCATTACTGTCGACTTGTTACTGAGGTATTGTATGGTGAGATTTTCATACCATAACATCTCTACCAATCATCACAGCTGCCCCCCCCCATCCTCAAATGTAAAGAATTCAGTTTGACACAACAAAACAGCAGGGGTGTTGTTTGACAAATACACATGGCCTCTACTCTGTGTGCAGCCACAGTGCTTCCTCCCCTGGTGTATGAACGTGTGAGTGTCAGGGTCATGTTTGTCAGAGATAACAAGAAAAACATCTCAGAGCTCTATGCAGGCTGGTGTGTACATTTTGAGTGAAATTCTGCAGAAAGCCTTCTTCATTTTCACTGTAAATAATCAGATTTGTCCCAGATAAGATAGCCATCAGGGTGCAACATGAATGTTGTAATGTGTCCCAGATGAGCACATCAAAGTGTTCTTGCATCCTAATCTACAGACTATTCAAAATCCAAAATCCAAATTCCTAGATGGATGTAGATGGATGTGAAATATATCCATGAAATGGATATACAGAACAGTCTATTTGGCATGTCAGGTTAATGCTCTGTGGGTACCCTGTTCAAGGAAGAAGGTGGAGCTGCTCCTCTCCTCATAACAACAGTAATGCCAGATGGTTGCTGTCAGTAGGTTTAAACCTACACTTGTTTAAAAAGATTCTGTTGAATCACATTTCAGAAGCAATGTATGATTTTCATGAGTGATTTTCAGCATTTTTCAAAATGTATTATTACTGTTTTCAGTTTCAAGTTATTTCAGTGACCATTGTGGGTATTTCTTTCTTTAACGGAAGGGTACCATATGTGAATGTTAAAAACTTGATCTACTGCTGAGCCCCAATTGCAATCAAAAAAATATAGTATAACACCTCTGTAGTTTCACTACAAGCCTGTATCTGTAGCAGGCATGTTGTTGTTCGTCCTTAGCAGCATGATTTAATCAGGAATTATTTTGGAAAAAAACAGCAACACTATTAATATTCTATTTTTGTAAGCCCCAGCCAAGGATTTGCTTTGTGATATTCTATTTTATGAGCAGAGATAGTTTTTTTGGTTTTCTGTTGTGTGAACTGTGGTTTCACATCCAGTAGACACGCTGGTGGGTCACCATGTCAGGGACTTTTACCCCGATCTTCCATAAAGCGTGGAGACCTTGCCTAAAGTAAAATATTCCACAGCGCTATTGACTGCACAGGACTGTGGCTCAAACCTGACACTGGGGCACATTCCCCTGAAGCAGAGGAGGCAGGGCCTGCAAAAGAAATGGTAGGAGGTGATGCTAATAGATACCTGCAACAGAGGTACACAAGACTGCTGCTGTGGGTCTGAAAATGACCAGTTGTGTTAGTGCACTGAGGTTTTATAAAAAGTTGTATGGATTTTAATTCCTGACAATGACACCATTGCAGTGGATTCAAACATGTCTTTTTTATGCCTATATGTGGGGACATTGTTATTGGATTGTCTGTCTGTCCGTTTGCATGAACATCTGCCTCAATTCAAGGTTGAACTGATGAGATTTTGAGGTAGTAGCTCAAAGTCATTAGCCCTGATGTTCATCCGTTTCTTCTGAATATACTATCTCAAAAACACTTTGGGGGATTTTCTTCAAACTTTGCACAAATGTCTCTTCTTACTCATGGTTGTGTCACGATCCCTGTCTGTTAAGTCTATTTTTTCACCTTTATTTTGCACATGGTTCATGACAGATTGGACTGGTAGGGTTTTGATGTCAAAGGTCAAAGTCATTTGACCTCATGGCCAGCTCTCGCTTGTAACATTTCTATGAATCACACCACCACAGAAACATCACAGCCCCTCTACTTGACCCTTCTACTTGACCCTTCACAGTGTACTAACCACCAGGCAGTAGTTCTAGTCGCCCTGTTTTTGATACATCTCAGTGAAAGAACAACCAGAGTAGAAAACAAAATTGTCTTGGTGTTTGTTCAGTGTTGAACCATGATTACACTATATGGACAAAAGTATTGGGCTGCCTGACCATTACTCCAACAGGGACTGTAACGACATTGTATTCAAACACATGTACTTTAATGTAGTCTGCCCCCCTGTTGCAGCTATAGCTAATTGCCTCCACTCTTCTTGGAAGTCTTTCCATAAGATCTGAGAGAATTTGGGCCCATTCATTCTGTAGAGCATTTACGAGATCAGCACTGATGTTGGACAAGAAGGCCTGGTTTGCAATCTCTGTTTTAGTTCATCTCAAAGGTGCTTGATGGGGTCAAGGTCAGGACTCATTGTGGGTCTGCCAAGTTCTACAACACTGAACTTATCAAACCATGTCTTTAATGTCCTTGTTATGTGCACTGGGCCAGAGTCATGTTGAAAAAGAAAATGGCCTTTCCAAAACTGTTGCCACAAATTTGGAAGCATAGCATTGTCCAAAATGTCTTGGTATGCTGAAGCATTAGGCTTGCCCTTCACCAGACATAAGGGGCCAGGGCAGGTAAAGTTCTCCTGGCATGGGACAAATCCAGACTCACCCACCTTTCTACCAAACAGAGAAGTGTGATTCTTTGCTCCACAGAACATGTGTCCACTGCGCCACAGTCCAGTGTCGGTGTGTTTTACACCATTCCATCCACTTGGCACTGGACTCGATCATTCAAGGCTTAAATGCAGCTGCTCAGTTGTGGAAACCCATTCAATGAAGCTCCCACCGCACAGTTTTTGTCCTTACATTAATGCCAGTGGAAGCAGGGCATTGGCAACTTTCATGGATCATTGGCCTTAGCAGTGGCTGACCCTGCTCTGTGGTTCTACATGGTCTTCTGATTCATAGCTGAGGTGCTGTTTTTCCTAAATGCTATCACTTTCTAATAATATCACATACATTTGACTGTGTCATATCCATCAGGGATTAAATTTCTCTGTCTTATTGCAAAGGTGGCATCCATTTGAAGTCACTGAGCTCTTCAGAATGACCCATTTTTGTATTGCAAGTGTTTGCAAATGGAGACTACATGGCTAGGTGCTTGATTTTATTCACCTGTGGCAATGAGTCTGATTGAAACATCTAATTTCCTTTATCAAGGATTCCTTGATTCTACAAAAACAACACTCCATTCAGTGTTTTTTTTCTTAATAATTACCCAATGGAAGACTCTTACATACTTGGAGGGTCGCCAGAGATTCCATGTGGGAAGCAAAGGTCTGTCTGCTCTGAGGTTGTTAGCATTAAGTTAACTAAAACTACCAAAAATCATGATAAAACATCTATATATATATATATATATATATATATATGTATATATATATGCTACAGTAAAACAGAGTGTCTTCATGCTTCTTCTTTCCTAACCCTACTTGCCTGAGTGTTGTTGACTGCAATGATTTTTACAAGTAAAGTTTTAGACGTCTAAACAACTCTCCTACCTGAACACTCCCTTAAACATCGAGTGGAGCACTTTGTACATGGAGGTCAATAAC
This sequence comes from Cheilinus undulatus, assembly GCF_018320785.1. NCBI lineage: Eukaryota > Metazoa > Chordata > Actinopteri > Labriformes > Labridae > Cheilinus > Cheilinus undulatus. The sequence continues at coordinate 42,687,748 of NC_054873.1, forward strand.
ATTACATAGCTGAGGTGATGTTTTCTAAGATCTGCTGTGCGGATAGTCCAATATGTTTTCTCAAGTGGTTTCATGTCAAACAGGCGTCCTAATGGCGGGGAATTCTGTATATTGCCACAGACTCCGACCTCTGTCCTAGTCATTGTACTACAAACACCCACATATATAAAAATCATAACATTTCAATTCACTCCTCTTGACCACTTTATACCTTTCCCATCTTGAAATCATTGCTTTTACTCAAGCGTTCAAGCTCACCAAATAGGGTCTGAATGTTGTATGTTTCACATTTGTCTCGACGGGGCTTCTGATGGAGACTTTCTGTTCAAAACGAACCTGGCGATTCAGAGCATCTGCTGCTGAAATACAAAAGCTTTAGGACAGGAAACACACAGTGCTCAAGTCCAAGGCTGCACCTGTTCTCTTCACTACCATGAATAAAAGGCTAAAATATCTTTTTTTTGTAAGTTTTTTTCCTACTTATTCTGGTCTACCTGAATATATTTTCTCCCCAGCTCTGCATCCCTGTGCCTCCCTGTGTTTACTTCACTTCCCTCTTTGTTGTAGCTTCACCCCCGCTTTCCTGTTTTGTCTCACCTCCACAGGTGGTCGAACAGCTGGGCAGAGAAGCATGCTGCTCTGATCCAGACAAGCACCTGGACATATGAGGACAAACCACAGCAACAGAAAGAACAAAGCAGAGACAAAGGGTGACAGCTGTTTTATGGCTGTGCAGTCAGAATACTTTCCTCAAAAAATATGTCTTAATAAACAACAGTAATAGCAATGTTTAAAAGCTGCATAAATATGGTGTTTATGGTGCTGCTGGCATCTATCAAGCTGCACACCAACAGCTGTTTCATGGCTGTTAGGCTGTGGACAGACCTCCTCCTTCTTGTGGTGACTTTGACTACAGAGGTTGCCTCCTCTTTCTGCAGCAAAAGCCAGTGGCAGCTGCTGTTCTTGGCACCACACCTGATGAATGTGTTTTTCAATAGGACAAACATAATCTCTGCTCCTCATCTCACCAAACCATCAAAGAATGAAGGACACAATAACAGCCAGTAGTAAAGGCAGTGTTAAGTTATACTTTAAGAAGCTCTTAGAAAGAAAAAGCTGTGATTTTAGCCTGCAGCTGGCTGAAGTCTCATATTTGTATGCAGCAGCTCTTTCTGTGCCTGGGCAGGATGGACTCAGACTGTGGGTTCAGCCTCACAGGTAGAGACATGTATGCTGTAGGGATTCTGCAGCTGACTGCTGATACTGATATCAGGTATATGTTTATTATCATCAGTACATTTATGTACAGTTTTTTGAAAAAGTATTTTCCCCTAACCTCGCGAAGCAGATGGATATGTCCATTTCCTTGTTTCTCATTGGTGAATCCATCTTGCAAAGCTCCCATCTGAACCGTTTGGGCCCGGTTAGAAAGTGACCAGACCAATCAGTAACGAGGGGCAGTACTTTTAGGCACGGCAGGGTCATGACCTAAACAAGCAGCAGCAAGAGGCAGGTGCAATTATGGCGGAAGAGCGTAGCGTGGATGCTGCTAAAGCGTAAGTTTTATCAGAACTTGACGACATTTCTTCATTAAAAGAAGAATGAAGAAAAGCAGTGAATTGTTTTCTTTTCAAAAACAACAAAAGTCAAGTACTTACATGTCTATAGTTGCCATGTTTCACGTTATTTTTCAGTAGCTGTGCACGCGCAGCTCGATAGCTGCTACGTCACATGTTTTGTTGCTCTTATTGGCCCGTAGAGATGTGACAGACAGAATGTTCATCCAATCACACTCCAAGTTTTTTTCAAAGCCTCTGCCTTTTCTCAGATGTTTCCTATTGAACTTTTCCCAGATGGATGTGTGAAACAAATCCATCTGGTGTGTCAGGTTAATTTTCCCCCTTTCTGATCCCAGATTTTTGTTGCATAATTATCACACTAATGTTTCGGATCATCAAACCAATTTTTATATCTCACAAAGACAACCCAAGTAAACACAAAATGCAGTTTCTAAATATGATTTTATTTATTAAAGGGGAAAATAATCCAAACCTATCTGACCCTATGTGAAAAAAAAAAAAAAAAAAATTGGTGAAAAAAGAATTTCTTTTTAATGTCCTGCCCTTCCCAGGCGCTTTTTATGGGAGCTTTCCCAGATGAATGAGAAATACATCCATGCAGTGGATGTACGAAACAGCCCTCTGGTTTCTGTAACCCTGATTCTATCATCTTGACTTGAGTTCACTCTTGTCAGAGAGATTTTGGCAGCTTGCTGTGATCATCTGTCTCCACTAACAAGTGAAAGAAATTTCATTTTAACCAGCCATTAAACCAAACTTGAAGACTGATACTCCAAACTTCAGAGTTCAGGTACTGTACATGCCCTCTTTTACCACTGTAAAGAACATGAAAATGATGTGAGTACTACACTTTTAGAATACTTAGCACTAGCATGTTAATGCATTCTAGAGGTGAGGTGCATCGGCTTGCATCACTACGTCTGTATCTCTATGTCTGTCTATGCAAAGGTGCATTCATCTTTATGTGAATGTGGGTGTGTGGGTCCTTCAGGCACAATGTGGACAGAGGTTAATTTAGCCCAGCAGTGGAGAGCCCTTGATAAAGAGCAGCCTGATCCCTGTTTAATTACCTTCCGTCTACATTTCATTGGCACACACTGGGTCATAGGTGTGTGTCTGTGTGCGTGTGATGAATGTAAGATTGGGCTTTGAGCGGGGACACGTAAGAGACAAGTCTGTAAACTCCATGTCTGTGTGAATGTTAATTTGTCCGACATTTCTCCATGAATATTTGCATTTGCATACATGCTGGTTTGACATGTGAGGGTGTGCGTATTTAAAATCAACAGTGAAGGGGGTAGGGGGGATGTTTACCTCCTCATCTTTGTAAAGAGAGCCCCACCACCAAGAGGTTCAGCTCTGAAAACTTTTCAAAACAAGATATCTCTTTTTTTTCCCGGTGATACAAAATGCCAGTCTGGCTTGTATTGACTTTAAAAAGTAACTTTAAAACTTTTTGGTATTCCTGTCCTGTGAGTGATAATCCTCCTCAATCTGTGCTGCTTGTTGAACAATTTAGTTACACCTGCAATTTCTCGTCAATGTGAGTATAAGCATAAATTCAGTTTAATGGACAACAATCAGTGCACAGTCAATGGTAGTACTTTAAAAATGCCTGGATTTTCTCATTAAAACTGGTCAGCTTTTAAAGTTTGCATTTTCAGTGTTTTTATGTGAGAGTGGATGGTATCTTCAGCCATCATCACAGACTGCAAGTAAATTTACTGACGTCTCTTTAATTCAAACACTTAAGTCAAATAAAATAAAATAAATAAATGACAAAAACAAAAAAACAACAAAGTGAATCGCAACAGTAATATCTCCCAAAAGTTGGGGCGCTGTGTCATTAACAATGTAAATAAAACCAGAGTGCAATGATTTGCAAATGTCAAAAAACAATATTTAACTGACCATAAACAGAACATAAAACATATCTGATGTAGAAAAGGAGACATTGCACCATTTCATAAAAATATTAGCTTATTTTTAAATTGATGGCAGCAACACATCTCAAACATGTTGGGACAGGGCCATGTTTTCTATTGTGAAGCATCCCATCTCCTTTGACAACAGTCTGAAAACTTCTGGGAAGTGACACCAGTTGCTGGCGTTTTGGGAGGGTAATGTTGCCCCATTCTTGTCTAATGATGGATTCATTCTCTTGCCAAGATATGCAAGGCCTTCCCTCAAAGAGACGTCTCGATGGAAGCATATGTTGCTCTAAAACGTCTATCTATTTTTCAGTATTGATATTGGCTTTCCAGATGTGTAAGCTGCTCCAGGGTTGTTATTGCTAATTCTACACATATTATCTATCTTTATTGTCTACATTATTATTGATGTTAAAGCTCTGTCCTACAAAACTGAAGGTAAGTTTGTGGCCATGATAACCATTAATTAATCCTCCTTTTGTTGTTTTGTTGTTTCTCTTGTCCCTCTTTCTGCATCTCCCTCTTCTTCCTGCTTTTACCCCACCATCTAAACCTCTACCCCTCTCCAAACCCAACTTTAGCGGATGACTGTCAACATGAGTCTGGTTCCCCTTGAGATTCCTGCCCTTTAAAGGGGTATATCAGATTTTTTGAAGTTAGGTTGTATGAGGTAGTAGTGATATGGATGCCATTAGCCTCCAGAGATTTCAGTGAGACCATATACTTCAAATGCCAAAGCCAGCACTTTACTTAAATTTTGCACAGAATACCAGATAATTATTTACATCAGGGTAACAGTTTCAAAGTTGTTATTCCTGCAAGTAAAGTAAAATAGAGAAAAAAAAATAAAATTAGGTTTCACTTTTCTCCCTTGTTTAGGTTCTCTTACAAACACCCTCACAAAGGAAAAATGATATGACAGGTAGCATTTAAGCTAACGCTATATACTACACTGGTGTCAGTATCATAACAACTCTAGTCTGAATGATTTTAACTGACCTCAGATGGATTAAATGTTTTTTAACATTGGTGAAATTTATGCATTTTAGCCTGTAAATATGCTCAGTTTTTTAAAGACAGAAGTAGTTTTACTGCTAATAAAGTTATTTGTACATTTTAACCAGGCTTTAGAAGTTTAAACTCAGTTATTGATTTATCGGTCATTTGTTTATGCTGGTTACATTAGGCTTTATAGCCCCATCATTGGGTACAATTTTTATGCAAAATTTAACAAATTTGATGTAAAAATGGGCAAAAAACAATGCTGGCTCAATTCTAAGCTACATATATTGAGCATTTTTGTAGCTCTTCACTTTTCACCCTGAAATCTTCTGTGTTTGGCACTATTTTGTAATGCCAGCTTTGGTTAACATGCTCTCCCACCTCAGCATATCTCACCAGCCGTCTGGGTCTGCAGGCATCCCAGGACTGCGGGAGAGAACACAACTGATCCTATCAAAATAGCCCAGGACTTGTCTCCATAAAGGTTTTTAAATTGGCCTCAAAAACTGAGCTATATCTCCCTGTGTGTGGTTCATATTTAAGATCCTATCCATGTTATTAACTAATGCTGTGGGATCGCTCATGTTGTTTCCCTGTTAGTAAAAATTTATACTCATACAAATTCAGACTCATTTTTTCTCAAGATGCATGCACCCCCAGCATTCACACAATTATTTAGCATGTAGTCTTGACTTTCACTTCACTGCAAACACACTCTGTGGTCCTTAGGAGTGAGTGTGCCGCTGACGGCGGGACCAAAATAACGTTAATTAAATTAGGCCTAATGAAACGGCTGAGTGCAGCAATGAGCGACACATCAGTGGGATGGGAGACGCCACCAGAATTAAATGACTGCACTGGGATGTGTATTAAAAGCTAATAACATAATTACACAAACAACAGCTCGTCCTGTCACTGCTCAACAATGCTGGCAGAATGCTAATGGTCATCCCATGAAGCCTTCGCTCCCTCTCCATTCCTCCCTACTCATTTCCTTCCTCATCTTTTCTTTTGAAATACAGCTGCCGATGATTTAACCACTGACACAGAAAGGATCTATCATTCACAGATACCACAACAGCTCAGCGAGGGATCATTTCTCTAATCACAGTGTTGTAGAAACAAGCAGCTCTAATTGCACTTCTGATGGCTTTTGTTACAAATAAGCAATTACTCTGATGAGTAACAGACAGAAAAGCAAATCAATGGCTGGTTTAGAAGTGAATAAGTAGGTTTTAACAGCAGGAAAGAATGTTAAATACAGTACGTTTTTTATCATTAATCATCTTTAAAAGTACTTAATTTTCTACATGATCAATAATTATTTGGCACAGACGTCTTATGCTGCATGCGTTATAATTCTTCAACTTCACCTTCTTACTGAAGATCTCCTGTATGCCACTTGAAAATGTTAACTGAGGCAGTGTTGGGGTTAAATGATTACATGGCATGATGCAGTATTGCAAAACATTAGTGTTGCTAACTCATTTTCATTGTTTGCAATATTTTAAATTCTTAAACTTCCTGCACAGAATCTGAGTGAGGAAAAATGAATCAAATATCTGTTTTTATGCATGCTTACGCAACACTCAGATAATACTAGAGGGGATAAAAGTACACAACTATTATACTCAAGTACAGTTACTCTGGTTAAAACTTACTCAAGGAAATGTAAAAGGTATTTAACATTTACTTTAAAGGTTTCATCAGTTCTTGAAACCCCAAAACGCCACCGCTGACTGTACACCACCCGGGAGAACAAACAGCAGTCTAATCAATGAGTGGCCGATAGTAGAACTGGAAACAGCCTCTTAAACAGGCCTCTACAAAAATCTCTTATCTCCTTCTGGATCCCAGATGAGCCCCCAAACTATTTTGTTCCCTAAAATGACAGAGGAGAGAAACAAACCTCTTCTACCAACTCTTGTGACTTTAGAAATAGCTTTGACCTGAAATCAACAAATAAATCACAACAAGTTCTAAAAACCATCAAGTTATTGCTTGTTCTAGCTTCATAATAAATGCTGAGTTGCCACATTCATGCATTTTTTAAATGTGTTGCACTATATCCAAAAAATAGTTTACTATAACCTCCTGAGACCCATGTTTTGCTTTTGTTATTTCTACTTACATCTCCAAAAATGTACAAAGAACTTATAAGAAATTCCCAAGGAAAATATTTCCAAATGAATTTCAACAAACATCCAAACTAATTCCCTAAAAATCCCATGAAGATTCAGGAATATTTCAAAGAAAATTCCCCAGACACTTCCTTGTAAATATTATATTCTTGCTTTAGTATGAATTAGCAGGTGTTTTTGTGACAGGATCTCTCAAATGTTTTCATGTAAGGTGGGACCCTCTTATAAGCCCATAGGGGTTTCTTTTGTCCAACCTGTTCATTTCATATTTACATTTATTCTTTTGTCGTATTCATAATCTTCTTCTTCCATTTGGACAAATAAATAAAGAACAAAAAAAGCTAAACAACCTAAACTTCTTTGGAAATTCTTGACAGTTATCTCAAAAAATCTAATAGTAGAATTTATTACTATGTTCTCGGAAAGTCATTATGTCCTCGTATGCTGTAGTGCAGCGTACAAGCGGGTATAGAGTATACACACTATTTTTTGTCGCCATAGAGCTGTGGTTCCCAAACTTTTTCTACATGTCGGTACCTCGCTTGGAGTCTGTGTAGCAATGGCAACAGGACGTAGTCCGTGCTTTTTTATTCGTCTCTTGTAAAGAATGACATGTTGGACAGCACACCGTCTCGCTGGCTGCTCCTTATGCCCCAATGCAGAAACCCCAAGACAGCGTTAATTCTGTCTTTTTTTTCATTGTTTATATGGAAAAAAGACAGATGGAAGGAGCTGGATTTCCCCGCTGCGTCTTCTTCTACACCGGCTTTTCTTCTTGGTTCTTCTTGTTTGTGACGACAGCACCCCTAGTGGGCAGATGTTGTAGGTGTTCAGACGGTTTGGTCTGTTTAACAAAGAGCAGTATGAATGCAAACCAAACCAAAGGAAAGTGCAACATTGACACTTGATAGTCCCCAAGACTATCAGGTGTGAAAACGACCTTAGTAAACAAGTTTTTTTTTTTTTTTTTTTTTTTTAGAATTTAACACAACATAAAACTTTTAAAAAACAACCATTGCCTTAAACAGAGTTAGAAAAATCTAACGCTCTGAAGATGAACAATTTCCCTGAATATAAAACCTAAATGAGAAATGTATACTCCCAGTCCTGCAGTAATGTTAATGACTACTGTGGGCTAATTTGGTGCTTCAGATCTTCTGTAGTCTTGGGTGCAGACTGCCACTCTCAGTTCATTTTCAGTGTCCACCTCTGATTTGGTTTTGGCCTTGATTGGGGCAACAGCAGAAAAACCTCACACAGGTAGGATGTTGCAAAAAGAAGAGCATGCCCAGGGCTCTCCTGACCAGCACAGGCTCTTCTTTTCCACTCCAATCCAAAATGCATAAATGTCTTGGACTTGAACTGCAACCACATTGTTGAATCTGAGATGTCGTCAATGAACTGCTCCTCTTCTGCAGTGCTGAAGTCATCAGCTGATATTGCTTAGCCTTGCTCTGCTGCGCCCCCCTGGGGTCCCAGGGCTCAAGACCCACTTTGGGAACCACTGCCATAGAGTATACCCACTGCTTGTATGTACATGCAGAGTCTCAGTAGGATAATCTTTATTCCAATTAGTATTTCAGTTTTTTTAATTTTCAGATGCAAGGTCACATCAGAGGATGCTTTATGTTCATAACACAACGTGTCAAAGTGATCTAAACCAACATGGTAAAATGATCAAACGAGCAGCAGAAGTAAAGTCAATGGAGGTGTGGGAATCTTTGGCCATTCATTCCCTTTAATATACTAGTATTAGACACAGCTCACATTTTCCCACGAGTGGGAAATTAAAACACTCAAGGATACATGAGGCCCCTCACAGATGATGAGGCCCAACATAGTGCAAACAGAGAGTGGCAGCTATCGATCCTTGTTGGTGAAATTAGAGAAATGTTGTGGTAATATTTTACTGCCAGTCTGAGGAAGAGCTTGGCAGGTGTTATTGGCTCCAGCGTCCTCCTGTGTTAACAAATTTCTTCCATTTAGTGAAAATGCCACACACCTCCGGCTGCCTCAGTCCACAGTGACTGTCTTGAATCCCCCTGTGTGTGAACACAGACTAAAGACTGAGCTACAGGGTGCCAGACTCGTTAGAACTCACAAAATGTGTTTCCCTTAAGGCTCCAAACATCACTTTTGCCAGATTACAACCGTTGTTTTGGGACAAAGTTAGCTTTTGGTGGTCTTGGAGAAAAGTGAGACATGTATGATTGTGGTTCTCTGTAAGACAAAGATTAAACATTTGTGTTTTTTAAGGGTTAATCAGTTTATAAATGATTAAAGACGCCACATATCGGATTCTATAGGACTCATCAAGGGCTTTTGTGAAGCAGGGTCTTGGTAAATATATTTCTCTGAATGAAAGCTTCTTTGACATTGATTGAAAAGCCTGAATCTATTTAAATTCTGAGTTTCCTTGTACCCCTCTCTTCTCTTTTCTCCTCACAGCAGCTCTCTTCATCACCTTCTCACTCTTTTTTCCTCCCCCTGCCTCCCCCTCTGTGTCCTTGAGCTGAAAATGGAGCGGTAGGCAGCAGTGAAGAGAGACAGATATTGGTTTGACACTCTGTAACATCTTTTTTGTAAGCACCAAACTCATTCACCTGTGTGTGTGTGTTGTGTGTGCGTGTTTGTGTCAGTTTGGCTGTGAGTTTGTGAGCGAATAGGCACGTATCGATGCGTCTGAGTTTGTGTGTTTTGATGAAAAACTCAGTGAGCCGACTCAAGGCTGAAGCCTCTTATGAAACCGGTGAACTATCTGGCAGATTTTAATGAACATAAATGAAAACATGAACAACAGAGACAACAAAAAAGCCACAGAACTGATGCAGTAGTCTAGCAGTTGCTAGGCAATTTCAGTCGCTCTCATGGCTGGATGTAGCTTTTACTTAAAGAAATGAAAGACATCTGCACTACCAACAGCAATATCACTTCTTCCATACAAACCTATAGCTTTGTCAAAGAAAATCACCTTTTCTCTGAACTCTTCACACACAAATGGTCTGACTTTATAACAGTGCAACTGTCCATTTAGAATTAGTCACTCATTTAGAGCTCAACAGTGTGGCTCCAGAAGTCAAAATCCCATTCATTCTCTCCATGGTGGATTGCATTATTAGACACAATGCCATAACCAGCCAAGGTAGACTTAAAAAGAGTTACAGTGCCATGAAAAAGTCTTTGCTCCCTCTCTGATTTCATTTTTTTTTTTTTTTTTTTTTTTTTTGCGTATTTGGCAGATATGAAAGTGACAAATTTCAATATTAGACCAATAACCTGAGTAAAATACAAAGTGCAGTTTTTAAATTATGATTTCATTACTAAGGATAAAAGGCAATCCAAACCTACCCTGTGTGAAAAAGTAATTTTCCCTGCCTTGTTAAATCATGATTTAGCTACACTATATTGCCAAAAGTATTTCCTCACCTGCCTTGACTCCATATGAACTTAAGTGACATCCCATTCTTAATCAATAGAGTTCAATATGAAGTTGGTCCACCCTTTGCAGCTATAACAGCTTCAACTCTGCTTCAAAGGCTTTCCATAAGGTTTAAGAGTGTGTTTATGGGAATTTTTGACCATTCTTCCAGAAGCACATTTGTGAGGTCACACACTGATGTTGGACGAGAAGGCCTGGCTCTCAGTCTCTGCTCTAATTCATCCTAAAAATGTTCTATCAGGTTGAGGTCAGGACTCTGTGCAGGCCAGTCAAGTTCATCCACACCAAACTCTCTCGTCCATGTCTTTATGGACCTTGCTTTGTGCACTGGTGCACAGTCATGTTGTTCTTGAGCTGATCTGAAGGTCACATGAAGTTTGGAGGTCTGTAGAGATTGACTCTGCAGAAAGTATGTTTTTATAAAGACACCAACTAACATCCCTAAAAGACCACATGATCATTTATGGTTTAGCCATTTTTCATGCTAAATTGCAGTAATTGCTAGATATCCTACATTTAGAATAACTATTCATTTGAATTTGTGAGTTTCATCACACATTGTGAGACCAAAAATAAATAAATAAATAAAACTGCCTTTTCCCAGTTCTGGAGGAAACAGGAAGTTTGAAACACTCTGGGGAACAGCAGGTTGGTCGGATGAGGAGATATCACTTTCAGTGACATTGACTGATCTCCACTGATGGGCTGAGAAAAATCATTCTGGTTCTACTGTATCACTGAGAGTTGGGGGAGGCCATGAGGGAAGTCAACCAAAGTGACTATATATGGTTCCTTGACACAAAAAGGGTTAAGAAACGAAACAAATGTTCCCGGTAAGAAAATTAGCATCATTGGAGGAGATTGAAAGCGTGCATTGAACACAATCTCATATTCTCTACAAAAGTTATTTCATACATTTCACTCAGTCCTTTGTTTAACCAGTCTCACATCCCTCTGGCTCTCTTTGTCATCACACAGTGATGATTTTGGATCTTTAATCCATGTGATGGATGACATATGAGTCCTCACAGGACACAAATGTAAGATTTTTTGCACACTCCAAAGTGGGAAAGTTCGCTTGACACTGAACCTGCTAACTTTAGTCTCACCGGATGCATTTGTTTTTCCATGGGAAGAAAAAGTACACCTTCAAAGACAAACATAGCGCCAGACACCGACCCCCTTAACATACACCCTTCATTCTTAGTTTCCCCACACCAGCCATCAGTTTAAACCCACAGAACTAGTGAGTCCAGAACAGCCAATCACAGTGATTTATAGCAGCCACATCATGCTCTTCTAAAGTTCCCTCTGAGTCGTTCTTATTCCCTTCTCTACACTTTCTCTGTGTTTTACAAGTTTCCCATCACTTTACTTCCACTTTAACAATCTTTCTTTCTAAAGCTCCATCCACTTTCTCTCTCCTCTCACCCCCTTCATCTCCCCCTCTCTTCCCCTATCCATCTCCTTCCTGCCTCCCCCTACTCCCCTCTGCTCTCCCAGTTGGTTATTAATGGTTTTAATTTACAGAGAGGAAGGACCTTGGTGCCCATGGAGGCATCCCCTGTGCCCCTAGTGTGTATTTGTGTGAGAGTGAGAGACCCCCGCTCATCCCTGTGTAACCAAGCAACAATAACGCTTTGTCTTCTTTAACTGTGCTGTGCTTCTTCAAGGTATCCCACATCCTTCTCCCTCCATCCTCACCTCCAGCTCTTTTTCTTCTCTTGTAGCTCTTAATAATCTCTTTAACTTTCCCCAGTCTGTTTCTTCTGTTATTCTTCTCTCCTCTGTTCCTTATCAGACAAATATGATGTCTCTGTAGTACTCACTAACAGCAGCATGTTGTATCAACCTGCCCTGAATGAATGCACTGCCTCTGTGGCCTGAGACGGTGACAAGATTCCTTGTTATCGTTTGTGGTGCCATCTTTGTTGCTGGGGGAACCACTGAATTGGTGTAGATTGTGAGATATCTGTCAAAGATCACTTGTCAGCTAGAGACTTGTATTTCTCAAAGCTAAAATATTCTCTTGAAATAAATCTGCATGATGTTGGATATTTAGATGTTGTTAAATGGTTGGGCCTCCCTGCTTGGAAGAAAGTTTCGCCCTCCTCCCCAGGGAATCAGGGGAGCCACATCCATTAAGCCACATCCATTTCTAAGAGGGGTGGAGTCAGGGGCGGAGTCAGAGAGCTCAGTAACATTTAAAGCCACAGCCACAGAAATAGCTTGTTCTGAGCACAGAGGGGGGTTTTAGACACGAAGAAATCCTATACTGGAGTAATTTTTCAGCAACAAACTTCACAGGCATGTTTTGGGGACTTCTGTGACCGATATATAAACTTGTGTTAAAGGGGTAAAATATGTGACCTTTAAATGGATTATGTGTGCCTCCTTGTTACATTGCTTTGAGAACAATATGCTTTGATTACGGCACTTTATTTCACTCTCTTTGAAGCTGCCCAAAAATATAAACACTGTTAGGAAAAAGTCATCCAAGCTACATCCAACATTATCTTTATTTTTATTTTGCTTAGGCTTCCTGTCTGCCCTTTGACATTCATTCTTAGACTTTTCCCTGGTGAACTAAGTTTTTAAGATAAAAAAAAAAAAAAAAACAACTAAGAAAAACACAGACATGCCTATGGTCGGACATTGGTTTATGACTTTTGCCACTAAAGGGAAAATAAATAATTTCTTTAAATTTTCGTGACAGATTATTCTATTTCTTGAAAGTCATGAACCAAGCTGTTTGGACTTTTGATAACATGGAAAAGGGTACTTAGATAATGCAACATTGTTCAGCATAAGTGCTATCCAAAAACACGAGATGCTTTCTGCAAATGTATTCATTCATTATTGTGAGTCCAAACTGTGATGGATGCGAGATGTGGTTTAGCATTGTCTTGTTAAAATAAGCAAGGCCTTCCCTGAAAGAGATGTCTGGATTGGAGGATATGCTGCTCTTAAACCTTTCCAGATGTAAGCTGCCCACGCCACAGACACCAATGCAACCCCGTACCATCAGGCTTTTGAGCTGTGCACTGATAACAAGCTGGAAGGTCCCTCAAATTTTGATTTGATTCCGTCCACAGAACAGTTTTCCAATTTGCCTCAGTCCATTTTAAATGAGCTTTGTTCCATAGAAGACGGCAGCATTTCTGGATCTTGTTTACATATGGCTTCTTCTTTGCCCAAACAGCTTTAACTTTCATTTATGGATGCAAGGCCAATTGTGCTAACAGGAATTTCTGGAAGTGTTCCTGAGCCCATGCCTTAGTTTTATTACAGTCCCACCTGAGTGCCCGAAGATCACAAGCATTCAATATTGACTTTCAGCTTTGTCCCTTACAAGCAGAGATTTCTCCAGATTCTCTGAATCTTTAGATGATATTATGCAACGTAGATGTTGGGATATTCAAAGTCTTTGCAATTTTATGTTGAGGAACATTTTTCTTAAATTGTTCCACAATTTTTTGATAAAGTTTTGGCAGATTGGCAAACCTCTGTACTTCTGAAAGACTCTGCCTCTCTAAAAAGCTCCTTTTATACCCAGTCATGTTACTGACCTGTTGCCAATTAACGTAATAAGTTGCAAAATGGTCCTCCAGCTTGTTTTCATTTTCACCACTTACTTTTCCAGCCTTTTGTCTCCTTCTCTACTTACTGAGACGTGTTGCTGCCATCAAATTCAAATGAGCCAATATTGTTGAAGAAATGGTAAAATGTCAACATCTGATATCTTTATATTTTATAGTGAATATAATATGTGTTTATGAGCTTTGCAAATCATTGCATTCTGTTTTTATTTACATTTTACACAGCAGCCCATGTTTTCAGATTGTGGCTGTACATTTTTACATGGCTTTATAGTATTTATCTCTTTTTAGATTCTCGAAGACTGGAGGGGAAACACTCATACCTCACATACAAAACAAACCCTTTCAGACATTTGACTCCAAATTGCTTTTCTCCCTACAGGTGACAAACTCTTCATATTGTCTTTTTTTACACACCATTCCTCTCTTTCTGGTGTTTCTCTTTTTCGCCATTTCCACTGCTTTCTATGACTATTTTTCTTCCTCCACTTCCTCTCTCTCTCTCTCTTCCGGGCACCTTGGAGTCATCCCATCTTACACAGTCTCCGTCTCACTCTCTTTCCTTTCCTCTCTCTCGACCCAATTACTTCAGGTTTCCTTCATGTCAGGTGGCCACAGATTTTAGATCTTTGCCTTTGTTTCTTTTTCTGTCTCTAATTTAGACACACACTCACACCCCTGCATGCACAAAAAGACACAAAGTCTCCTTCTGACAGCAGACTCATGCACAAACACACACAAGAAAAGGATATCAAGCCGGCACGCTCACCATTAATATTTTACTAATATGACAGTTGGTTATGATGTGATTTGATGTGTGTGTATGGGTGATGTGCACCCATCACTTTTAATGAGGGCAGACAAAGCATATGGAGAGAGGCAGGGAGGCAAGCCGTTTCCCACCGCCTTTTATTTCCCTTTGAGTGCAGGTGTGTGTGCACACTGTATTTTGTTTCTCTGTCAGTGTGCGTGTGTGTGTGGACAGTCTGACATGGATTTGTGTTTGTGTGCACGAGAGAAAGGAGCACATCTGAAACAATGTGAGATGAGGGAGTGTGTTTACGTGTGAAGCACATCGTTGCACAGTCAACGTGCGGTGTCAAACAGACAGATGGGTAATGTCAAGCATTTCAGAACTGTGAAGTTCAAACTTTTCTAGATCTTATTTAACCAGACACTCTGCAAGGAACACATTATTATGAACAGAAAAGGCCTAGGAGGAAGGAGTTAGCACGTTACAGATGCATGGAGGTTAGACATTATTCACACAAACAAAGGCGTGTCAAATGTCACATAGGATTTCTGCCATTACAGGACAAAACTGATAGGCCTCAGTGCATCGCTGTAGTATCCTGGAGGTCGGAGGTACACTGTGAGATTTAAGCTGATTCTGACCCTTTTATCGAGTCATACAGCAGGTTTTGAGGTTCAGTGAATTTCAGCCTGATAGTGTGTTGTTTGTCATGCAGGGACAGCCAATCACAGCCTGATCTCCTGGTCAGTTTAGTTTATGGCATGTTAGATATTTTGAGAATCCCACTGTAAGTGCTGGCACGGTGAGAGCAGAGCCATGAGCTAACTCTTCAACTACAAGGTTCTTTTTCCTGATTATTCCTGCTCAAACTGTCTGTCTGAAAGCAACATGGCAACAGAAATGTAAATGTTAAGCATTTTGCTTAAAAGAATTAAAATGTGTTAACACAAAAATGGGCAGAAAAGCTGGTGAAGTGGATGTAAATAGTAACAGATAGGGGTTCAACATAGCAAAATGTGTGTAAAAGCAGCAAAAAATGCTTCAAAGTGGCAAAAAATTATCAGTAACTATGGTAAGAAGTGGCAAAAATGTGTGTAACAAACAGTAAAATAATTGGCCATAAAGTGAGGAAAAGGGGTTAATAGTGGCAAAAATGAGTCTACAGATGCAGCAATAGGCAAGGAAAAAAAAAAGGTAGAAAATGGTCAAAAGTGGCAAAAAATGGGACAAAATTTTTAGAATATGTTTTAAGTGGAAAAAATGTGTGGCAAAAAGTGATGAATAGGGATTAAATGTGGCATGATTTAGCTTTAAGTGGAAAAAATATAAAAAGAGGCAAAAAAAAAAAGAGAAAAAATCCACAAAATTGATCAATAGTGGCAAATATGGGTGGAAAGTGTTGCTTAAAGGGTTTTAAAAAATTTCACAAATAAATAATTACCACATCAGACCCAACAATAGTTCGACACACTTTTCAGCTCCAAAATAAAGTAACTTTTAGCCAGGATGCTAGCACCAATGCTACTGATCTAGCATGCATGCACTAATATTATCAATAGGCTAAATTACATCTTGGTTTGTCAGGGGCCCAGCTAAATTTTGGGTCCTGCCTGGTCTTCCCCAGAAACTGTAAAAATATTGTACGAAGCCTAAGTGACAAATGATGCTTTTGAGTCTAAACGTATGAAAAACGCTGAATCAAGCTAACTTTAGATTCATCTAGAAACACACAAAGATAGAGATGAGGAGGACTTTGAGCCTTATAAAAAGTTACATCGGACCGGCTTACAGTTACACCAGCTGTGCTCCTTATTACACTGAAATGTATGGCAGGGCTACACTAAAACATAAGAAAAGAGGATTTGTTAACATTCAAGAAAACTCCCACATTTTTGAGGCTATAAAGTTGTAATTTTACAAGAAAACAAACCCAGAAATTTAGAGTTTATTAAATCATAAATTCAAGACAGAATAACTAAATATTTTCTAGTTTTTAAAAATGTGTTAACTGACGGGAAAAAGTTTAAAATGTTGAATTTATGAGAACCAAAACTTTGATGTCTTTAGATTGTAAAGTCAAGAACAGTACTGTGTGGAAGAAAATCATATCAGATGAAGCCATTTGTCTTGCACTGGTACCGCGGATGAGAGCCTTATATAATTTTACCCAAACTGGGACTGAGCAACAGGGAAATACTTCAGATTTTAGACCTGAGTCATTAGCAACTGAAATGAGAGCATGCTGTAATCTGGGGGTATGCAGAAAAAACGAGACACTGACAGCATCCAGGAGACGTTTTGTTTCTTGTAAACGAACCAAGTAATGACGTCATTATTTAAGACTTTATGAACAGTTTGAGTTTTTTTTCCTCAGAAATTTACAAAATTTTAAACTAAAAAAAATCTGAAAAATGACAAAATAGTGCAGCTTTTTGCAGGTTTGTGCAAATGGTAAAAAGAAAGGTTCTCTAGTAAGTTTTTTGTTTTATTTGATTTTTCACAGATTTTTCAGAGTCAGAGAGTGAAGGTATGTGAATGATAGAGGGATTGTCCATATGCACAGTGATCAGGTAAAAATAAACCCAACACTGGTCCTGAAATAATTTGGTCTACCTGTGAAGATGACTGTAGGTTCTTTAAACAGACTGGAGCTGTCTCAGTAACAGCTGTTCCATGCTTAATGGTCAGTTTATCCATGTGCAAGCGCCTCTTCTTCATTGTCTGCATTAAATGAACAACTCCTTCTCTCTTGTTAACTATGATTATTAGTTATGTCAAATTAATGTGGTAATTATGATAAATTTATCACATAAACATGACCCTTTCATTTTTTTTAATGGAGCAAATTCATCGCACTGATGTCATACGTCACCGTTTTTACATTTTCCCACCGTAGCCTTGTAAACTGGATGGAAAAACAAGCCATGTATGTCGTTGTCTTAAAATGATTATACTTTAAGATGCATAAACACAACAAAACATAACGTCTCCTCCTTCCTGTGTCTGTGAGTGCTCACACACTGACACACACAGACAGTCACCTGCATGCAGTGTCGTTCTGAAATACAATGTCCAGAAACACTGAAATAATCTACCCATGTGCAGACGTCCCTGTGTAAAAGTTTGCTCCTGTACCACTGCTTTACACCCCAGAAAAAAGTTTAAAAGCTCCTCAAAAATAAAACCTTTTATGACATCACTAACAAGAGGCTTCCAGCATGTGCCCACGTATGATGAAAACTTCTTCATGAAGAATAACAACAAAACTTTGAGAATAAAACAAAACACCAATGTAGGGAATGAGAGACAAAAACAGGAGGCAGGGAGCCATTTAGACTGAGAGCAGAGGTAGGACGACAGACAGGTAGTGTCTGTGTCTGATTAGTCACAGTAAACCCAGAATTCACTGTTAATAATGTGAAGAGTCAAATACTGGCTTCAAATGGTCACACATACTTAAATTTAAATACTGAACCAATTTGGATTGTACAGTAAATCTACCTGTAATGCAGTCCTGCTCATGTTATCCATATATGAGATTAATTGTGATCAATTAATCACAAAGCCTTCAATTTATTAGGTTATTTTTTAATGGCCGGACAGAACTGATGATTAAAGGTCATGTCTATGTAAATGTGTGGTGTGAAGTTTGTTGTACGTTGCAGTGAGCTGCTGTTAATTCTCACAGTAAAAATAAAAATACTACTAATTTCTAAAATATTGATTTACACAACAGGAAGTTTAACACCACCCAGACTGACTTCTGTTTGGTGTAACTCGTCACGGACTGATTCTCAGACGTTATTGGTTGAATAATTATAATTTGTTTTATGTGATATCATAACATCAGCAGAGATACAAGTGTATGGTCACTGCTTTTTCCAGTCTCTGAATCACACATTATCAATAATAATCATCAGGTGTGCTTTTCACTTCAGGTCTCTGCACATACGTGTCCTCAGTCTGTTTTGCTTTTTTTCTGTCTGACTCTGTCATCATGTTGTCTGTGATAGAAGATATAAGCACAAAGATACTGTTGTTCAATTTGACCTGTGGCAAAATACAAGTTAAGTGCACTCGGGTGGATATGATGCAAAGGAGGAGCTATTAACAGGAGCAAATTGAGGATGTTCCGATACCAATTTTTCCTTCCTGATACGATTCAGATACCAAGGTGTTTGGTATTGGCTCACACTGAGTACTGACCCGATACCAGTGTGAACTTTCTGGACTGACAAGCAAATGATTTCAGACCTACAGTGTATTTGACTCAGAACATGGCTCAACTAGTAGAATCATAATGTACAGCATCTCTGTGACCCTAAAGTTGTTTTTCTGCTGATTATTGAGTTTTACTGCTAAATATTAAAATAACAATAACACAGGGGGCTGCATCACAGGCTCTCTCTCTCTCTCTCTCTCCATTATATTCTATTTGAACAGAATGACGTGATTACGGAACAGCCTGCAACCGCAGCTAGCAGTAATAAATGATCATAAGTCCATTAAAACGGATAAAAAGACGTTCAGTATCAGGTTTTCTGGTGTGGATTTAATCATCAAGTCCCCAAAAGTCACAAGAGCTCCAGTCTTGCTGAAAATGCTGACTACAGGATTCAAAAGCATCTATAGCGTCAATGTGAAGGCACAATGGCTAGCTTCAAGAAGAAAAACAGGAGTCAACATAGACTTTAATTTGTCCTGGATTCTTTCCCACAATTATAAAAAATCTATAAATGCATACATGTTTTAGCCTGATGATCCCTTTTAACTTTATTCTAACAAAAGCTAACAGTGACAGGAATAAATCTGTTGTTTCAAGATGAGGCAAACCTTTCTTTATCCTGCAAAGCACTTTAATGTGAAATGTAATAGCAGCACATCAGTAACAGTTATAGATATGTGAAGATACTCAAAAGGTGGTGAGAAGATCTTCATCCCCTTTGGTGTGAAAGAATGCTGTCCTGCTCTTTCATAATAAATCTCTTGAAGGTTTTTCTTTCCCTTTTAAATGAACAGAGGCTTTAGAGAAGAGGAGGGTGGTTCAATGCCAACTTCTGTCTGACAAAGCTGTTGCTGGGAAACAAATTAAAAACATACTCGACATAAATGGAACGACGATAGCTGGAACTTTTTGGAGGTTCTTATTGGAGGATCATATTAGACTGTTCTGGAAGGTATGCCTCTGTGCATGCTGGGTTTTTTTGTTCATTCAGAAGTGATGGAACAATGAATTCTGCTGTCTACCAGAAAATCCTGAAGGCCAGTGTCCAGCCATCAGTTTGTGCCCTCAAGCTCAAGTGTTCTTTAGTTATGCAGCAGGACAACCAGTAGGCAATTTTATTTCATTTTTTTAAGAAGGGGGATGCACCTTGTTGACACCCCACCTACACCAGTCGTGGTCAGACGTGCTATCTCAGGTGGACCTCATAAAAACATTTTGCCTGTGAGACGTCATAGTGCCTTCAAATGCAAGTCAGAAATCTGACTTATACTTGACTGATAGGCAGGTTGTTTAAAATGGGACAGTTAATTTTTTTTATTATTATTATTTTCCTTTGTAGAAACGCAGACATTTGCCATACCTTACTGTTATTTTATTACTGGAGCATTTTTAAAATAATGACAGACATAGTAAAGCACAACCATATATTCCAGTTTTCAAAATTTCAAATCCCAGCATTTTCTTGTACTGTGGGTCTCTAGGTATCCCTCTAATTTTCCATGTTATTTTACTGTTGCATTTTTAATTATGGATCCCATTCATTTCTACACTGGCATATTAAAAAAAATATCAAAATCTTCGCAAGTTGTGTTTGTATTAAAGTACTGTCTTTAAAAGTAATTAATAAATACAAGATTAAATGTAATGCAGTGGACTGAGTTTATTCAGGCAGGATTTCTCCTGTTTCTTACAATAAGCTAATATAGCCAGTTAGAGTCCATGTAAGAAAAAACTCGACCCAGAAAAAGTTTAACATTACTCAGAAAAATCTATGAATAATGAACACGCAAAGATGGGCACAAATACATCAAAAAGTATCTTGTTATGAATACTTGCTAAAAATGTAACAAAATAAAAATAACTAGAAAATATAGGATGAGAATTATAATCAATTAAACTACTTTTTTTTTTTGTCATTTCCAAATACAAAAATGATTAAACAAACTGATATAAGGCTGCAACTATTAGATAATCAGCTGGCAACAAATCAATTAATTGACTAATCATTTTCACTACTTTTTTAAGACAAAAATGTCCCCATTTTCTGGTTCCAGCTTCTCAAATGTAAAATGTTCTGGTTTCTTTAGTCCTCTGACAGTGTATGTGCTCTGGAGACTTCACGTTTTCACTTTACAGTCATGTAAGTTGAATACTTCACAAATCTGGCTTCCAAACAATTTGTGATATCACAAATCTTGCACACACTGTGGGATCACTCTTTAAATGTTGGTTTTCAGTGGGCACAGAGAAACTTTCCACTTTCAGCAGATTAATGTGAAAACAGCCTACAGCAGCAGTACTCAACCTTATTCTACCCAGGAGCCACATTGTCTTAAAAATACTATTGCAAGAGCCACCATCCAAAAGGGGATGTGATGATCAATCTATCCATGGTTGAAATGAAATAGTGGTTGATGAATTATTGTGTTGTTAAAGGGGATGAAATAGACTACATAAAAAATGTCTGTAGAGTGTCAGAAGAAAGGATATTTCACTGATGATAAGCATATGTTTTTATTTATGTAAGTTCCACTTGGACTAAAGTCTTTTTAAAATATCAGAATGTGCTGACTTAGAGCTATGAGAAGCTTGTCAAAGAGCTGATGAATCATGGGTGTCTGTTTGGGTATTTATATTTCATATTTGGACATTTACTGTAGTTCTGTGACTCTGTTAACTTAAAGGGATGCTTTCTATTTTTTACTCTCATTATTTTTGCTTTTAGCTAAAGGGGGAGGGTCCCCTTATTGGTCTTTGCCCTGGGCCTCCAAATGGCTTAAACCATCTGTCCTGCCAGTTTGTTGCTTTCATTTTTCTGTTTCTGCCCTTTTAACAGTTTTATTAGTACTTTAAAGATCAAATAAAACACCCACGTTTGGACAAGTTTCACTCAATTTTACATTATTTGAAAATGTGATCTATGTGTGTTTGGCTCATTGAAAGTCATCATCAAATGGGAGTATGGGAGTATGGGAGAGCACTGGCAGGAAGTCACTAAAGAAAAGTGTTAAAACGAGGGCATTAGAAGCTTCACCTTGAACACAAGACAGCACACCTGTATGAATTAACTTAATGAAGACACGCGCCACCAGCAGACTTCCTCTGCGCTCTTTTACGCACGTTCCTCATTCAGCGAGCATCCAACGGTAATAATATACAAGTTTTCATTTGAATTTGGAAGTTAAAGTCTGTCTTCTTTGCGTGAACTTAGATTTATTGATATGACTTACTGCAAAGAGTCTTTACTGCTGACAGTTTTCACCTTTATAGAGGATTTTGGGAGGATTTTTTTTAAAGTAAACCTTAAAAGAGCCGCGACCGGTCACTAAAGAGCCAAATGCGGCTTGAGAGCTGCGGGTTGAGTAAAGGCTATCACTGGCCTATGGTGTCAAACTCCCAGCTTCACTGTACACCCAGGAGGAGAGAGGGAGGGAGGCGGGGTAATGGCGCAGCATCAGCGCATTGAACAGGCAGTGTATTCATTGGACAGTACAAGTTATGCTGGATGGGAATGCCGGTGTGAAAACAGGGGGGCTAATTAAACAGTGGCAATCCGCCGCTATTTAATACATAAATGGGAAACCCTGTAAAGAATGAATGAGTCAGGCAGAACATCCTCAACTAAGCATCCCTGCTCTGCCCTGACAGAGAGGGGATGGCAGGTTAACAAAGGGGACAAGCTTTGGTCATTTTGCTAACAAGGGGGACGCCATCCCCCCTCATCCCCCTCAAATTGCCTACTGAGGACAACGACCTGAAACATACCAGCAAGTCCACCTCTGAATGTCTAAAAAAAACAAAAAACAAAAGTAAGGTCTTGGCCAAGTCAAAATCCAAAGTTAAATTCAATTGAGATGCTGTGGTGTGACCTTAAACGGGTAGTTCATGCTGGAAAACCCTCCAATATGGCTGAGTTAAAACAATTCTGCAAAGAAGAGTGGGCCAAAATTCCTCCATAGTGATGGTAAAGACTCATCACCAGTTATCACAAAAGCTTGATTTCAGTTATCACTGCCAAGGCTGGCACAACCAATTATTAAGTTCAGGGGGCAATTACTTTTTCACACAGGGCCAGATAGGTGTGGATTTTTTTTCCCCTCAAAAAAATTAATAATCAATCAGACACTTCATTTTGTATTTACTTGGGTTGTCTTTGTGAGGTATAAAAATTGGTTTGATGATCCGAAACATTAAAGTGTGATAAATACGCAAAAAAGTCAGGAATCAGACAGGGGGCAAATATACTTTTTCATGGCACTGTACAAGCAGCATTTGCTCGTCAGTTTGTTGTGGAGCTGTGAATGCGTTCAAGCTCATTTTGTCTTATCACTCTGTTATCTAGAATGTTCCTCCAATCAGCTTCTGAGTTTTTTTTAAAAACCCTGCCCTTCCCAGATGCTCTCCATGGGAGTTTTCCCAGGTGAACGTGAAATATATGCATCCCACTGAGATATGATCCTTGCTTGTTAAATTAGTGTGTTGCTCACATGCTTGTCCCTTTGCTTGGCAGCAGATGGATCCATGAGGGGCAGAGAGAGGGCTACATGTGAAGGACAGGGACTTAGCTGGCATAGATAAAAGTCAGTAACTTCTCAAGGATTTATGATCATCGATCTCATCCACAGTGACTGACGGTGCTTTTGGTTAGAGTCACGTCTAGTTTCATAGCTGTGATTTCTTATTGACCCTATGAAAAATGATAAAACAGCAAAGGAAAGACAGGTGGGGGTGCTGAATGTTCCTGCCTGGTCTGATTGTCAGTGTAGAGCTCATGGACACTCTCTATCTGCCTCTCTGCTATGGAAACAAATAATTCCCCTTTAGCATCGAACCAGAGAATCTTTTCATGTCGAGCAATAAGAGCAGCATGCTGTACTCACTAGATAAATTAATAGGTTGTATGACTCATGAGCAGTCCACAGGTAAACAAAAGGCTGTGTTTGAATCATAAATCATCTCTAGTAAATGGTTTAAAAGCACTGAATGTTATAAAAGAAAAGTAAACAGTTTTGACCTCTGCTGGGAACAGGCCCATCCGAAATTAGAATCCTTGTGCTGCGCCTGATTGAAGGCCAACTTGAGAGAAGCGACAGTGGATTTCCTGTGTGTACCAAAAACGCCAACACTGACAGAGCGGAAGAGCTCAGGGTGGATGCTGCTAAAGAGCCAGTTTTATCAAAACTTGACAACATTTCTTCATTGAAAGAAGAACAGAGAACAGCAGTGAGTTGTTTTCTTTTCAAAAAAGACAAAAGTCGTGTACTGGCATGTCTACAGTCGCCATGGTTCACGTTGTTCCTCGGTCACAGCTACGTCACGTGTTTTGTTGCTCTGATTGGCCCGTAAAGATGTGAACACAGAGCGTTCATCCAATCACACTCCAAGTTTTTTTCAAATCTTCTGCCTTTTCCCAAACGCTTAGTATTGAAGGTTTACCAGACGGACGTGGGAAACGAATCCATCTGGCGTGTCAGGTTACCTAAGAGGTGTTTCACCTACAAAACAGCTGCGTTTTGGAGGGTTTACTCACTCGTATAGTTTCTACCACAAAATGGATTCTTGCAACACAATTTAAACTTATGTACTGTGTTGGAGTGCCCACAGGAGACATAACCAATACCACTGATATCTCAACTATCAGTCACAGTGGAGGGTACAGAAACATCTGGGGCTTTTTCACTTAGACTTTTGGCCACACTGGGCCAAACCAAGCCATGCCAATTTACTTCTCCATCACCAGTTTGGTCAAGCCAAGCCACGCCAAGCTTCGCTGAAATAGCCTTGCTCTAGAACAGGGCCAGAAAAGAGCCTGCCCCACCTCCCTGTGCACCATGCTGATGTCAAAGCAGTTTGCTGGCTGCGATTTGCCAGGGGGATTTACCCCTTCAGCTACTGATACCTCCCCTCCATAATAAATTTTCAGCTATATCTATAACTCTGTTACAGTGGTGGTCTAATGTCAGAGTTCACTGTACAACTTTAACATTAAGACACATGACAGAACTCGAGCTTCATGTGCTCATACTTT
Source organism: Cheilinus undulatus (assembly GCF_018320785.1). Taxonomy (NCBI): domain Eukaryota; kingdom Metazoa; phylum Chordata; class Actinopteri; order Labriformes; family Labridae; genus Cheilinus; species Cheilinus undulatus. Next base: position 42,712,447 of record NC_054873.1, read on the forward strand.
GGACCAATCACTGATCCAGGATTACAACTTTTCCTGCACCTACTAATAACATAAGTTTGACCCTTTCCCCTTCTGATGGATGAGAGAATAAATTCTACACAACTTGAAAATAAAATACTGGAGATGTTAGAAACATTTAGCCCATGATAGAGACAGTCTGGCGCTAGTAAAGCATGTCATTCTCCAAAAATAAATGATTATGTTCATTTTCTGCAATCTAAAGACCCATAGATCAATAATCAGAAGACTGTCCTTTAACTTATATGATACGTGTGAATTATTGTTTGTTTATTGATCGCGGAAAGAGAAAGAGAGGGAGAGAGAATGTGAGAAGAGAGACATGCAGCGGTGTCAGTCTACAGTTTGATTTTTGCCTTAAAACCATGTAAAGTCATTCAGATCAGACAGGGTAAAGAGATCGAGGAGGGCTCAAAACACTACATCATCAACTCTCGACACGCCCTCAAAGCTTGGTCGTGGTGGAAAAGCAAATCCCCTGACACATTGGCTGAGTCAAACCAAGTAGAGCAGAGCCACGCCATGTCATGGAAAAGCCCCAATAGCCTAGCAGAGCCTTCCAGGGCCAGCTGGAGGGAAGTATTCCCACAGCATGATGCTACCACTTCCATGGTTTACAGTAGAGTTGGTGTGTTTGCAGTGATGTGCAGAGTTTGGTTCTTACCAAACATAGCATCTTGTCTGATGGTTATAAAGCTTCATTTTGGTCTCATCACACCAAAGAACTTTCTTCCACTTGACCACAGAGTCTCCAATATGCCATGTCTTTGATTTTTTTTTAAATATCTATCCACTAACTCACTTTTCAATAACTTTTTCATTGAGTTACTTCAAGTGTTGTTTTGTCTTCATGGTGTAATGGTAGGCAGGAACACTAATGAACAAATGACTGGACCTTCCAGTCACAGGTGTCTTTATACTACAATCACCTCAGACAAATTCACTAAACTTAGGTGATCCCCATTTCTCTAACTGTGAGACTTCTAGCACCAGTTGGCTGGACCTCTGTTTAATGAGATCAGTCAGGAGGTGAATATTTATGCTGTTACTTATTTTACATTACATATTTTTGTTAAATTGACATTACTTAGTAGAAATCAGTTTTCACTTTGACATTAAATTGTTTTTTTTTTGGTCCAAAAAGATTATTATGTTTACCATAATTGATTTCTATGATCAGTAAAGGGGTAAAATATCAAAGGGGGTGAAAACTTTTTATAGACACTGGAAATTGGCGTGTGGCGACATCTGTGGCCTTGTTCTTGACATATCTGTGAGATGAGTTTCACAACTTAGCTGTCAAATGTTTTTGTATTAAAGAGCAGAGAGGAGAGATCTTGTGTGGGCCCTCATAGTAAATTTGCCAGAGTAAATTCTACTCAAACTGAATAAAATTATACTCTGTAAAATATAACATTTGGTCCCAGTCTATTTGGAGTAAAATTCGTTCTGCAGTATTTTTATTTAACTCTAAATGATGATTATGTGCTCCATAATGAACAAAATAAAAACAACTCTACAGCAACTGAACTCACTACAGAATAATACAGACCTTTGGTTACTCATTATAGAGCTTTTTAAAAATCTTAATATAAAGTGATATTTAGTTCTTTCAGAGCTGTTTTTCATTCCTTTTAGAAATGTTCTCCACTCTTAAGGTACAATTTCTCCTCCATTTACAGTTGGGTAAGGCTCATGTAGAACTGTATCTTACTCTAAATAGATTGCTCTTCCTCTTTATAAAGAGCTACATTTTCCTCTTAATAGATAATTCTGCCTTTACACTTATAAAGGGCATGGCAAAAAAGGAGGGTTTTTTGCTTGTACACATTAGACATAGTGTTCTTATATTACAGAAACAATTGTAATGAACATATGACAAGGACCCAGGAGCAGAGTACAAGTCAAATAATAATGCAAATAATGGTAACCTGGCTGGTGGTTGGCAGAATAAATGGCAGTGAGATGGAGACACTGCAATAAAAGAGGACAAAATGGAGTTAGACAACACAAAAACTCCCCTAAAATCACTAGATTATCAAAGGTTGAAGAGGAGTCACGTTATCTGATTAGAAGCTGTAGTCCACAGGTGTCTGAAAGTTCATCACCAGGTGTGTAGATCTTGATTGCACAGGATTAGCTGCAGCTGGGACACCTAACAAGCTGTAGCTGTGACCGGCCATGAGTGACGCCAGCTGAGCTGGAACTTAAGTGGGTATGGATAAAGTTTTACTCCAGCAGAATTTACTCTGTTTTTACTCCAACTCTGGCAGTGGCTGGTAATGAATACACTCATAAAAGAGTAAATTCTACTACTTCTGAGTAAAACATTTTTACTCTGGAAAAATTACAATGGTACGTAGAATTTTCAGGAGGCAGCAACTGTCTTTCATTGACTTTATTAACAGGACCTAACATGACAGACTTACTCGACTGCAGACTGACTTCTTGAGGAGCACAAACACCAAGTCCTGTCTATTAACATCACAACTTGTGTGCCTTTTACTGCATGAAAGAGTGCCAGTACATTATATTACACTAATGTTTAGACATATGAAGTTTAACATTGTATTTTTAATTGTCAGTTAAATTGCATAAAATCCCAGGTGACAAGGGGGTAATGCAAAAGTAATGTAACTAGTAGTTTAACTGGTTACTTTTAGCTGTGAATAACTAAGTAATGTAACCCATTACCAGGGGTGGACTGGCAATCTGGCATTTTCCCTGTGGGCCGACATGCTCTATAATTTATCTATTTATTTATTTTTGCTAAGCATCGGCCCATAGAGCGGGGGCAGTTTTCTTTATGACAGTTTACCGGCCCAATCATAAGAGGTTAGTTCACACCCATGGCCTCCACACTCTGCTCCAGCTTACAAAGTGAAACTAAAGTGTCCGGACAAAATGAAACCTAAGTGCCAGAACAATAAATTGGATAAGAAAATAAGCATAAAATTAGAACAAAAAACTGCAGAGGAGCTTTTCCTGAAGTATTCAAAATCAAATCTATATTTATCAGTATTATTACAGTAAATTTACTTATTTAACATGTATTTTCATTTCTTTAAGCATTTCTATTAAATTAAGGCCTTTTGATTTAAAAATAGAATGAATTCTGACAGAGATAGTATCAAAATTAGTGTATATTTTTTTCTGCACTTCTACTTTATATGGTCTACACTGACCATATTGATTTAGTGTATACTCATCTCGGACCATTAGCTATCAAGTCAAAACAGAGTAAAAAAAACAAAAACACACCATTAGATGTGTCTATGATGCCAACTTCTAAACTATGTCATAGTCAGACAGTTTTTTTTAGTAGCTCTATGTAACTAGGTGAACAATGTAGCGTGTGTAATACCATGTTATATTTTGACATGCTATAAGGGGCCAGTCCTAGGTAAAAATGCCAGCCCAGCCCTGCTCATTACTTCCATAGAAAGTTACTAGTAATGTGCAAAGGATTACTTCATTGAGTAACCCAACTGGGTTTGACTTGTTAAAATGACGCATCTTGTTCTATGTTCTGAATCTTAAGGGCAGTGAAAGAACAGGCAGGTCATTCATCTTCAGGTCTTCATATATTGCTGTTTGGTGTTTCTGTGGAGATTTCAGTGGAGTTAAAAAGAGAGAGAGAGAAAGAAACACTACAATGAAATAAAAAGCATATAAGCGATGGGGGACCAACAGGATAGAGCTAAGCAAAGAGAATAATTCAAAGAGATATAAGGTAGAGTGAGGAGACGTGGGAGAATGGAAAAAAGGAGAAAAGTGTGTTTGTGTGAGTGTGTGTGTGTAGGAAAGGAAGAAGAGAGAGTATGAGTAAGGAGCGGTCAGTCTGAAGGCCAGACATTGAAACCAAATCATCTCTGGTTCTGCTAAATGTCAAAGGGTGTGTGCTCACTCCTCTTTCTCTGGACATGCAAGCCCTAAACTCCTCTAAGCTCTTCACACACACTCACACACCTCATTAGCAGCAGGACATGACATTTCTGGACCATTCTGACCACGAATGTGGAAAAAGAGGGGAGATGTCAGAAACTCTAATTCCTCTTTTTGGCTGGAAGTCATTCATTAAAGGACGTCATAAATCAAAGTTTACCGTTAGGAAGATGGCAGTATGCTAGAAAGGATTCTGGTAGTAAGGACTGTTTCATGTTTTCCTTGGGGCAACTATTATTTAAACAGTGTTATTGTCTGTTTAAGCAACACAACATATGGTCATGTGACCACATAAGTGCTTTCTTTTTCTGGGATCAAGCAGCAACCACTGAGGTAGAAAAAGAAGCCAATGCAGAAGTGCAAGTGTCAGCCTCACATTTAGTGTTGTAGATTTGAACAGCAGAAATAAAATATGTTTACAACCTGGTTCAAAAGGTGAATTGAGCGACTGTGAATTTCAGGCCTGCTTCAGCTTCACCTTTTGGTCTGTTTCCTGGCTGATCTGTTGTTACTGTAAAATGTAGCATATAAGGTGCCCCGGTACATAAGCCACAGTCTGTTTTTGAAATATCCCATAAGGAATAAAGGTTGAAACCTTTCTCCTACGAGAAAATTTAAACTCTGCAAAGTCCAGTATGTGCAATTTAATTGCAGTTGTGCTGTTCTTTTTGTACTATCTGTTTCTGCGGCATGAAGTCTGCACATCTACTAGCTATAATACGGTAGCGCTCTCATTCTGCAGCCAGAAGAGTCTGCAGTCACCTGTTGTCCTCATTAAGGAGTGTTCTCTGTCAAACCAGTGCTCCATGGGGTTTATTTACTTGATGGTATACTCACCATTTTCTTTAAATGCTTGTGCTGGAGTACTTGAGAATGGTCTTGGTCTTGAGACCGGTCTCAGGGCCACGTTTTGAATGTCTTGGCCCTGTTTCAGCTTGGCCGGACTTAGAGGATTTTCCATCAAGACCGGTCAAGACCAGCACTGTCCATCTTATTTCTAGTCAGAAATACCTCTGAACACTTACTTTAGACCTCAGTGGCTTTTAAATACATACAAAGGTGCATTTTTTATAAAAAGTTAGTTGAACAGATTTCTTAAGATTTGAAATTTTTGCATGTTGAGCTTTGAAAGAGTTGCATAGACCTTGTTTTTATCCATCGAATTTATTAAAAGAAAACTAAAATTAAAGCGAGAATGCTCTTTAACTGTTCAACTTTGTCATGTTTTTTTTTTTCAATAGATTTTTATGGTCTTGGTCTTGTCTTGGTTTCTGTGAACTCTGGTCTCAGGCAAGTCTTGGTCTGAGATAGTCTTGAGCACAACACTTTTAAATGCACAATTTTGACATGACGAGGGGGGGAGACATTGGCAGCAACCCCAACAGTGTGGCTTATGTCATGTATTTCAACACATTTTGTGGGCACTTGCAGTAATGACATTGCATGTCTTAGCAGTTTACACAGGTGTTACGGCAACACTCCTGATAGGTTGTATGGCATGGCTGTCAAGCTTTATGGGGGCGGGCCTACCAGCTCTCACAGCCGGTAGCTGATGAGAGGCGGGGGACCACTGTGTTGATTAAGCTGAGGTGGGCAGGTGTGCTGAAGGAGTGTGGAACAATGCAACGCCGAGAGCGACCTCGTGGAGAACGTTTTGGAGCGAACCATAGACTGTCCCTGGTTTAATTTATGTTTCGAAGTTTATCTCTAAGTTTTGTCGCGTGTTTATGTTATAAACAATGAACTGTCATCCGTCACCACTCTGAGGAGGAAGGTGTGGGGTCTGAAACGTAGCGAGCTGGTCAAGGCGGAGTCGCATTGTGGCGGAGGTTAAGCTGCGACAGCTAATGTCCGTCTCCCTTTCATTGAGCTTGGCAGCCACATGCTAGTATGGCACGGGCAACAGGCGCCTGGAAGCTCTAGACCAACGTTACGTTGCCCAGGGTCGTGTTTGCCGTGACAACAGGTACTGTTATAAGTTGTCCTGGTTTATAAGTGGCCGGCAACATTTTAGATGAAAAAGAACAGGTATCCAAAGGCGGGTTATAAACTGTTTTTTATGGTAATTTTAAACTTGAAGTTTTTAATATGGCAGCTGCTCTGTAACCAAAGGGCTGACATCACTCAGGCTTCTTGCAGTATTTTCTATCGTCTATTGATGAGAGCAGTACAACATCACTTCCCACTCTCCAGAGAAACCACACCCCTGAAGTCCTGAGGGTGTATTGGCAGTAGTTTAGAAAACACTGGCATTGAACGCTATTGCAACCAAATTTAAAAATGTTTTTATCCCTTAAGGAGAAGAGAGAGTGAAAGAAGGGCTCTGTAGCTGTGGACTGAAACTAGAGGAGTAAAGAGGTAAAATGGACCCCTGCTATGTTTCTGCTGACTTTGAGCCAATGATATCTCTGTAGTGAGACCTGTAATCTGCCTGCCTGCATGCATTCGCTGACACATTATCAATTAAGGCTGAACAATCAATTTAAATTTAGATTCAATCACAGCGTGGCCAACTGAGATTTCCGAATCATAAAAGTGCAATATTTTTCTAACCTTACATGTGTGTCAAAATACCAGTTTAATACAACTTTCTGCAGCATAGATTTTTTAGCTACACATCAAACATTCAAGAGTCACTTTTTCTAGAATAGTTTGCAAAAATCCTACTTTCATTCAGGGAATGATCATTCCCTTAAATACAATAATTCATATCACATTTGCAGGAAAGTCAAAGCAATTGCAGTTAAATATTGTTGAGCTCTATTATCAGTGTAAAACATCATATCTCAGTCAGGTAATACAATTAATAAAGGCATCTCTATCAAAAAAGGAGACTAATGCTGTAATACAATTTTATTGAACATAAATATTTTTCAGTGTCTTTCTCCTTCAGTCTCCACTTCTGCATCAACATGTCACTGCACAGGTCTTCCACTGATCACAGCAGTGCAGGTCTTCTTCAGACAGGTGTCTCAGAGCTTCGTTGTTCTTTTTAACTTCTGACACAGAATGAAAACGTGTCACTCTGAGCACAGATTTGATCTCAGGAGAAAGGAAAAAGTCACACGGTGCTCGATCAGGTGAGTAGGGAGGGTGATCAAGCACTGGGATTTGTTTATGGGCCAGAAACTGCTTTACTGAGCGCAGTGAGCTGGCATGCTGACTTGATGAAGAATGAAACTATTTTTCTGCAGCTATGGTTTCTTTCTTTGGACTTTTTCTTACAGTTTTCTAAAACCTGTATGTAAAAGTGCTGACTCAATATTGACCCTTCTAGGTCAGTGTATTTTCTGGCAGAACTATTTCCTGGTTGAAACCAGACTCAAAAATCGGGAGAAACTCTTGTTATCCTGGTTTTTTTGTTTGTTTGTTTGTTTGTTTGTTTTGTTGTTGTTTTTTCATTTTGGTTGTAAAAAAAAAAATTATAATAAAAATAAATAAATTAAAAATTAAAAGAAGGGGGGTCCCATTTTTATTTTTTTCTTTCAATTCTGTTGTTTTCTTTATTTAATGAAATACATGAGGAAAAGGAAATCATGTGACCAGTGGGAAATGTTTTTTTATCTATTTGAAATGCTCACCTCTACTAACCTGACACTCCAGATGGATTTGTTTCACACATCCATCTGGGAAAGCTTCAATAGGAAATGTTTGAGAAAAGGCAGAGGATTTGAATAAAAAACTTGAATTAGGATTGGGTAAACGTTCTGTCTGTCACATCTCTATGGGCCAATCAGAGCAACAAAACGCAAAACATGGTGACTATAGACATGTCAGTACTCGATTTTTGTCGTTTTTGAAAAGAAAACAACTCACTGCTGTTCTTTGTTCTTCTTTTAACCAAGAAATGTCATCAAGTTCTGATAAAACTGGCGCTTTAGCAGCATCTGCGCTAATCTCTTCCTCCATAACTGCACCAGCTCTTGCTGCTGCTTGTTTCCGTCTTGACTCTGCTGCGCCTGAAAGTACTGCCCCTTGTCGCTGATTGGTCCTGTCACTTTCTAACCAGGCCCAGATGGTTCAGATGGGAGCTTTGCAAGATGGATTCGCCAGTGAAAAACAAGGAAACGGGCGTATCCATCTGCTTTTCAAGGTTACACCTTTCCCATTTTTGGTAAAAAACGAAAAAAGGGATTAATTAGAGTTTTTGCTGATTCTGAGTCTGGTTTCAACCAGGAAATGGGTCCACCAGAAAACACACTGACTCTTCTAGAACTTACTCCTCCAAAAATACAACCCTAATGTCAAAGAAAACAACCGGCATGGCCTTGAATTTGGATTTACTTTGTTGTGCTTTCTTCATCCTTGGTGATGATGGTGTTTACCAATGCAAAATTTCATCACATGTAGTCATTCCTTTAAAAAACTTGGGTTTCCTTCAACTTTTTCCAAACTGTTGCTACAAATCAGCCTCAGTTTTTCCTTTTGATAAAGACTCAGAAGTTTCAGGACAACTTTGGCACACGCGTTTGTCATGTTCAACTATTCATGCCAAATTTGCAGAACCGGAGACCATTTCTGCTGTCATGTTGTCAGAAATATTGATGTGCATGGGTGTCAAGAACGTTCATCAGCCATGACAAAATCTTTTGTGCCATTCAAACACATGTGGCCGGGACATGCAGTGTTCCCATACACCTCAGTTAGTGTATACTGGGCTGCTGTTTTTTCAATTTTAGAAGTGGGGCCAGCAGCATGTGGGCAAACCCAGACAGATTGCCTTTACATATTGGGATTAATAAGTTCTGCCTTTTTGACTGTTTAGTGACATTTTTTTTGACATGAAAGTAGTTAAAATTACAAGGATAAGGGAATTAAATTGACTATTTTTATCAATTCCGCTTATCTTCTAATTCATGAATATGTAACATGAAAACAAATATTTACAGTCTCTGCTTTATCAATTTATTTGCAGCAGAGAATGAACAAGCCACACTTCTGCAGAGGAACATCTGGGAACGAGCTGAAGCCGTCTGTTACACAGTCAGGGTCAAAGAAACACGCATGTTTAACCTGCCCTCACACAAACACACACTGATACGACATGTTAAAGGTCAGTGAATCTGCAGATGAAAAGAGATACACGACTACTACGACTGCTCGCATGCTCATAAATATCACACACACATGCAACTTTGTCAACAGGCCTGCTGGTGTTGCCTGGTAGTGAGTTTGTGGTTAATCAGTGTGTTAATGTCAGTTAACTGATTGGTCAGTCCGGTCATTTTCATGTTTGTTAATGGAGCCACAAGGCAACATAACTATTTGATGTGACTCACATCCTGTCTCTTCCTATTCATCACCCAGTCAGTCCATCCATTTATCCAGGCTGAGCTCATTTTTCTGATGAATTCTGCAAATTTATGTCTAATGCCTGTCTTATTGGTTAAAAGGATATTTCAGTATCTTTGAAGTTGAGTTGTATGGTACTTGGAGATAGCGGTGGTATAAGTCTCCTGTGATTTCGGAGAGCCTTGTCCTTTCAAACAGGACACACTTGGGGAAACCGGGTATATACATGAGGACAAAATTATAACCCTCCCTATGAAAATGTCATTGATTTAAACTGGTGCTGTCAATTGAGTAAAAAAATTAATCAAGTTAATCACATCACTAGTTTTAGTAATTTTTAGACTTTTTAAACATTCTTGTTATCAAGTGTTTATTTTCATTATTTTAACTTTGTCTACTAACCTTGGAAAGCAGATGGATACGCCCATTTCCTTGTTTTTCATTGGTGAATCCATCTTGCAAAGCTCCCGTCTGAACCATTTGGGCCCGGTTAGAACATGACAGGACCAATCGGCCACGAGGGGCAGTACTTTCAGGCACGGCAGAGACGTGATGTAAACAAGTGTTTAAGGGGTAGCTTAGTGTGGACGCTGCTTAAGTGTAAGTTTTATCAGAACTTGACAACAATTCTTCTTAAAAGAAGAACAAAGAACAGCAGTGATTTGTTTTCTTTTCAAAAATGACAAAAGTCGAGTACTTACATGTCTATAGTCGTCATGTTTCGAGTTATTCCCCATAGCTACGTACCTGCAGTTTGATAGCTGCTTCATCAAGTGTTTTGTTGCTCTTACTGGCCCATAGAGATGTGGCAGACAGGACGTTCATCCAATCACACTCAAAGTTTTTTTCAAAGCCTCCGCCTTTTCTCAGACGTTTCCTATTGAAGCTTTCCCAGATGGATGTGTGAAACAAATCCATCTGGCATGCCAGGTTTTTTTTATCTATAGCACATTTAAAGTGTTTTTTATTGAAAAATGTATTTTTATTATTATCTACAAATTAACATTTAAAATACTACCACCTGCATTTTTGTTTGAGATAAATTAGTGTAAGTATGGTGTTTAAATAAAGAAATATGACACAAACTAGCTTTTAAATTTATTTGTGGTTTGTAAATCAGAGTGTCTTAATTCACTGAACAATAATATTTATAAATTGCGAGCCCAGCAGACAAACACATCAGGTACAAAATAACTTGTGCTGTAAAGTGAATGATCAGTTGTGCTGTTACCCCGAGGTGGCTGAAGTTGCTGGCTGATGTCCAGTGGTCTCTCGTCAGTGTAATAAATGAAGCTCGGGCCAGCTGCTCCGCTTTAGTTGCCCTTTTTAGCTGTCATACAGTTCCTGGATTCTTGTGACAGTAGTTCTCATAGGTGTTCTGTGGTATGGATCATGGGAGGCGATGTCTTGAATCCCCTTGATGTCAACGATGTCGATGGTCTGCAGTCTCTGGCAACCCATTAGCATTCGCATTAGTTAGCTTAGATGTTGTTTTGGGGACAAATCTGGGTCTGCTGGACTGCGCCGGTGTAGCTTGATCCCGTGTTGTTGTTAACATCTTTGCTAACAATAGCAACATCAGCTATCATAGCTTGATCCTGTGTTGTTGTTGTTAGCATCATTGCTAACATTAGCAACATTAGCTATCATGGCTTGATCCCATGTTGCTGTTAGCGTCTTTGCTAGCATTAGCAAACATGCATTTTGCCCAGAGGTGGTACTTCTGAGTCGTTGTGCTTTCGAGTAAAGACAGTTCATCACGGCAGCTTTTTAAATCGAACTTTGCCGTGAAGCAGACCTGGGTCTGTCTCAACACTCATCACTGCTGGCTGCATTTGACCCGCCTTTAACCTTTTCACCCTAGGGATGTAAACATCCGCGCAGGAGGACTACGGGAGGAAGTTGTGGTCAAACTTAGTCATGTGATTTATTGCGTTATTATTTTTTTAACGCATTAAGCTTTCCGGATTAATCAGGAGTGTAAACGTGTTTATATTAACAGGCCTATATTATTGATAATCCATACATTCAAAATACTAGCTTTACTTTCAATTTTGTTTGAGATAAAATAAGTAAAAGTATGGTGTTTAAAGAAAGACATATTAATCTATAGTTTTTTAACTTCATTTAACATCTCAGCTTTGTTGTAATAGTTTGTGAATAAGAAATGTCTTAATTCTCCGAGCAATAATATTCTTAACCTGCAAACGAGCCCAGCAGACAAACGCATCTGGTACAAAATAACTTCTGCTGTAAAGTGAATGATCAGGTGTGCTGTTACCCAGGGGTAGCTTCTCCAGTTTATCATCAGAAGGCTGAAGGTCAGTAAAACTCCAGTGCTCAGTGACTTGCCAATGGAGAGTGATGCAGAATGCATGCGTCTGTGGTGCTACATTACCTGAGAAACTGTAACGCTACGCTGCGTAGCCTAGTTTCCCCAAGTGTGTCCTGTTTGAAGGGGCAATGCTCTCTAAAATCACTGGAGACTTGTGTCAATACTATTGCCAGGTACTTTAAACAACCCAACTTCAGAAATACCAAATATCCCTTTAAGTCTGCATCATAAGGCTGCAAAGAAAAGAGACTTAAAGCTTTCTGATGTCTTTTTAGTTGCAATTTTCTGGACACTGACAAAAGTTTTTTTTTTTTTTTTTTAACATTTCCTGGACATATCTGGTTTCAAACTGATAAAAGTGAGCTCCTTTCTTGCAAACATTTGACCCTGGATAAGTCTTAAAAATTGTTACATCATAATTCTGGCATTACTCCTCAATTCAAAGGATTTCAAAGTCACTGACAAGTTTACAGAGATGGAAGAAAATCTGGATGTGCTCTGTTGATTTGGTTGTTTTGTGTTTTGTCATAAAATTTGATCCAAGCTATTTTGCCTATTTTATCCAGCTGTGCTGTTCTCCTCTTGTCATAAGAAAAAAATCAACAAACTGTATTGTTCAACATGCAGAGATGCATGTTAGCATGCAGTTAGAAAACCATTTTTTTATTGCATTAGCCTGACTTAAACTGGACTTCATGTAACATGCAAAATACATGTTAACATGTTAGTCAATCAAAAAGTGTACACATCGAATCAAACTTAAATTTCAGGAGGTCTTCAGGGATTTTTGCATGTTAATAGGGTTTGTATGAAGGGGCTACAGAATGCAGTATTCTTCCATCTGAGGGGCATTTAGCCAGCAGTCTTGAAAGTGAGAATGTGAAAGAAAATATAGGGAAGAAGAAGGGGAGGAGAGCAACAAATGATGAAAAAGCTGAAAAAAGAAGCCTTTTTCTTGATCTCTCCCTTCCTCTTTTAATGCTCCCCATCTCACTTTATCCCCTTCTTTCTGTCTCTCCTCCCTCCCTCCATCTCTGGCCTTTCCAGTGCATTGATCAGCAACACTGACAGCAAAACAGAGAGCTGAAAAAACAAACAAACAAAAAAAAAAAACGCTTTGTGATATTTTGGCAGGTGAGAGGGTGGGAGGCAGAAAGAGAGACAGAGAAAGAGAGAGCAGAGGAGAGAAAAGGAGTCAGACGGGGAGATGAGACCTACAGAAAGGCAAAAAAGAAGGGCTGGTCCGTTTGACTTTTCCATTAAAAGAATGAGCTGCTGCAGCCGGAGAGAGATGGAGATGGATGAAAAGACAGAGAAACTGTGAAAGACAGAGATGATGGGTTAATCTCTCCTTCTATTGCTCACTGACACAAAGGCTCACACAAGTATATACACACGTACATGCAATTCAGAATCAACGGGTGCTGCTGGAATGAGGCAATAATTCTGTCAATGCCCTCACACCTGCGCTAACACACAACTGTGTGTGTTTGTGCATGAAATAGAAGGTGTGTGAGGCAACAGTGTATTTCTTTAAGGGTATGATTTACACCTGTTGTACATCTGCAAAGCCACAGGTATTTTTTTATTACCTCCGCTAAGGAGGTTATGTGATCGGCAGGGTTTGTTAGTTAGTTAGTTTGTTTGTTAGCAATGTAACTCAAAAAGTTTTAGAAGGATCTTGATGAAATTTTCAGGAAATGTTAGAAATGGCATAAGGAAAAACTGATTAAATTTTGGGAGTGATCTGAATCACCGTCTGGATCCAGGAATTTTTTAAAGCATTCTTTACTATTAGGAGATAGGGCTAATGGCAGAGGTCTGCGCTCTCCGAGTGCTTTTTGTAGTTGTAGTTGCAATTAAAATGTTGAACATAAAGACTACTGTACTTTCATTTCAGCCTGATTCTTTTCCTTGTTTGATGCTGAAACACCAGGACAGCTTATTTTGGAGAGGCAGCAAGAGGAGATCACCAGACATGTTTGTCTTCTGGAGTCACATGATCATGCTAGGTCGCTAGCTAGTGTGTGGTGTCGGTCTCACAGAGCTCAGAGCATAATAAGATGAGAAATGGTTTAAATTTATCTGTGCGGTCCCCCACGATTTTAAAATTGCTAAAGATGTTTAAATTGTCCATTGTGTGGCCAGAATGATATGTCAACTTTAAATCTATGTTAACAGCATCTTTTAAAATTATTCTTTTAAATCAGGTGGCTTCAAAGAAACAGGTTGGAGCTCATTTGTCTAGACAGCTTGCAAGGTTTATAAAAAATAAACTATTTTTGAGTTGGAAAGTTAATATATCTGTCATGAATTTGTCATGCAAATGAAAATCAAATTTATTAACCATATTGAAATATTAAAGTAAATGTAAAACACTCATGTTGATGCACTGTCAGTACTGTCTTTAGGCTTTTTTCGAGCCTTTATTGGTAGAGGAGGACAGCAGATAGAGTTAGAAACGGGGAAGAAAGAGCAGGGAGAGACATGCGGGAAAGGGCCACAGGCCAGATTTGAACCTTAGCTGCCAGAGTACATGGAGAGCACCCTAAATCACCTGTGCCCCACCTGTACTGTTAATACTTTAATTAGATCAAATTTACTCCAGAAAATGTTGACATACCTTTAACACTGAAACAGAGATGTATTCATACTAGGGCTGTTAACATTAACACCTTAATGCTCGTGATTAATCTTGAAACCTTAACACGTTGAAAGAGTAATAACGCGATATAATCCTGTGTACAAGTTTGACCACAACTTGCTCTCATACTCCTCCAGTGCAGATTTTACATGCCTGGGTTTGAAGAGGGTGAAGGATGGGTTAGACACAGCCAGCAGCGACGAGTGAGGAGACAGACCCAGGTCTGCTTAACAGCAATTTTCTCTTTAAAACACCAGCATATAAAAGTTAAGATAAAACCAAAGCTGTGTGTACATACTTCAGTGATGAACTGTCTTTACACCGAAGCACAACGAGTCTGAGGCCTACCACTTTTGGGCAAAGCACATCTTTGCTAATGTTAGCAAAGACGCTAACAACGACATGGGATCAAGTCATGGTCGTCAAGCTACACCAGAGGAGTCCAGCAGACCTGGATTTATTCATACAACGACAACGTCTAAGCCAACTAATGCTATCAGTAACGGGTCTCCACAGACTGCAGACCAGCAACATTGTTGACGACAAGGGGCTTAAAGACATCATCCAGATCCCCTGACCCCTCCTACAGAACACCTATGAGGAGAACTATTGTCACAAGAATCCATGAACTGTATGGCAGCGAAAGTGGAGCAGCTGGTCCAAGCTACATTAATACTAATGAGAGACGACTGGACATCAAGTTAGCAACTAAAGCTACCTCAGGGTAACAGCACACCTGATCATTCACTTTACACCATAAAGTATTTTGTACCTGATGTGTTTGTCTGCTGGGCTTGTTTGCAGTTTATAAATATTATTGCTCAGAGAATTAAGACATTCTTATTCACACACCATTACAACAAAGCTGAGATGTTAAATAACTATAGATTAATATGTCTTTATTTAAATACCATACTTGTACTTGTTTTATCTCAAACAAAAATGCGAGTAAATGGCAGTATTCAATAGGTATGATTTATAATTTTTTAACTACAGATATAAAGCACAGCGGCATGGCGGCACGGCAGCGCAGGAGTTAGTGCTGTTGCCTCACAGCAAGAAGGTTGCTGGTTCGCTTCCCGGTCAGGGTCAGGGCCTTTCTGAGCGAAGTTTGCATGTTCTCCTTGTGGGCGTGGGTTCTCTCAAAAACATCCTCATTAGGTTAACTGGTGACTCTTAATTGCCTCTAGGTGTGAATGTGAGTGTGCCTGGTTGTCTGTCTCTATATGTCAGCCCTGCGATTGACTGGTGACCAGTCCAGGGTGTACCCCGCCTCTTGCCTGCGACCTGGAACGGAATAAACGGTATAGAAAATGGATGGATATAAAGTGCTGTACACAGAATTAAGAGAATTGAAATTAAACATTTTACAATAAGAATGTTTAAAAATCTTAAAATGTGTTTTACCTTTGAGTAATGTTTGACATTTAACAACTGTGACGATACTGAAACATTTGAGACCCACTGGTTTAAAATGTTGGCAAGGACAACGAGCATACAACAGACAGAAAAAATCTGTTCACCCTCTATTGACAGCTGTTCATAGAGCGCAAGAATGCAGAGTGCACTGAGTGTTTCCAGGTTGGCGTGCCAGCATAGTCTTAACACAGGAGCTGATTGGTTGAAAAGCATCACATGTGACTAATGCTACCACAAAGACAGGAAAAGCTGCAGCATTTAAACCAGACTTCCACTGAAATGCATTGAAAGCAGCCTCATTTGGAAAGGAAACATTTGAGTATTTATGATAGATCCAGTTGCAGGAGGAAAACACACAAGCAACATCTGTCTGAAAACATTATGGGCTGCCTCTGCATTCATGCAGGATTGTCCACATCACAATGAAAGATTATTCTTCAATGCTACAACTGTTTAGTAGACACACCGTATGGACTGCTGTTCTTGAGAAGCCAGAAAGGTTTGAGTGCTGAGCAGAAGTCTTATTTTATATTTGACCGTGAAATGTGGACAAATACGAAGCTCAAACATGAATGAGATGCAGCAACAGAGGGACAGCTCAGTATCATTTCTCACCTCATGATGTGGCAGTCTTTCACGTAACATTGTGTGTTTCCATGGCAACAATAAACAAGTCTTGTCTGTAGAGATGGCTCTGCTTGACAGCAACCTTATCAAGACACATACCATTACAATTATGATAATAAAAAAATGTCTCTGGCTTTGAAAATTGTTCATATTAGAAGTGACGTAAAGACTCACCTCTAATATTTCATTTCAGTGCAAAAATTCTAGCCTTCATATTTCAGCTTTTATTATTGACAGGTTTATCACATAAGGGTGCCAATATTGACTTTTTTCTTATCTTTACTTCCAAAACTTTTTGACAAAAGTGATGTATTGGTCTAAAAAGATTAAAAGCACAAGGCCATGTTTTGAATAAGCGATGGTGATGACTGATCCGATCACAGCACAGTTAAGCTTCAGTCTGGAAAATGACCGACCAACTAAAAACGCTGCTCCTCTTCACTTTTAAACACCTGGTATGTTTTTAGCCCCCCCTCGTCTGGCTTTCTGATACTTGAAGAAGGCGCTTAATGATGTGGTTTAACCCTTTACACACTTTATCTGCAGGGGCAGAAAGGAACTAATTACATTTACCTAAATTACAGTAACTGGGTATTTTTTGGGTACTTGAACTGTAGAGCACATTTTAAAATCATAAATTTTACTTCTACTTAGAAGAAGTTTAACCACAGTAACTTTACTCTTACTTGAGAAGAATGCTTTCATACTTTTTCCACTACACAGTAACTCTCAAGGAGAGAATGATACAACCCAAAACAGCTGATCTCTGCTGGGATTCTTTTGGTCATGTGTCTGGTGGTTTGCTGTTTTGTTGTTGTTGTTTTGAGATGCATTGCACCATGAATGATTCGCTGAGTTCGTGTTCCCATCTCTGACTTCAGGCGTCAGCAGATGATAATATTTTCAGCCCCTTTTGAGAGTTATACCTCCATTCCTGCAGTAATTCTAGTGACTACTGTGGGCTAAAGATCCTCCCGACTCTTGGGTGCAGATGTGAAACTACCTCTCTCATTTTCAATGTCTAACTTGACCTGTATTTAGTCTTCTTGATTTAGGCAACAGCAGAAAAACCTATCTCACACAGACAGGACGTTGCAAAAGGAGCAGTGTGGCCAGGGATTCATTTCTACTCCAATCCAAAATGCAGAATATATCTTGGACTTGAACTACAACCACAATGTTGAAACTTAGATGACATTAATGAACTGCTCCTCATTAGTCAGCAGTTAGTGTTGCTTAACCTTGCAACCCCAGGCCCCCCTGTCATGACACAGCATGGGTGGGGGGGTGGAGTTACAGCTCACTTGTGTATGACGGTTGAATTAACACTGTTAATTTTGCTGTGTATTTTTCTTTTTAAAGGTGATAGTTTAACTGACAACCTGGTTGGAGATCTTTTCTCTTGTTCTTGTATTTTACTGTACAGCTCATAGCTATTCAGTCCTTAAAATAAACTTTTAATCAAATGCTTTTTACTATTACTTGAGTAGATTTATAAACCAGTACTTTTACGTATACTTAAGTACATTTAATTAGGGTAATTGTACTTTAACTGGAGTACAGTAGTCATGTACTTTTTCCACCTCTGTGTATCTGTGATTATCCAGAATGTTGTTGTTAAAGTTATTTAAATTTTTTCGTACACTAAGTCCATTTTATTCCTCCAATTTTTTTGCACGAAAAATCAAGCTCATGTTCTAATCATGTTTGCACACTGATGCCGAAATTTTCGGAACAGGTTTGATTTTATGCAAATATAAGCATCAGTCCAAATCATTTAAATGGGTGGTTGATTATTCAGATCAGCGCTTGCTGCTTCCTTTTCTCTCGCTCGCTCGACCTGACCAACTCCTCCACTCATGGGCGTAGCACAAGGGGGAAAAGGGTGCCGATTACCCTGGCCCACAGTAGGGAGGGGTCCTTGAGAAGCCTGCAATGAAAAGTGTGATTTTTTTTTTCTTAGTAATTAGTGGCATTTTTTAATCAAAAGTGACAAAATCAATCAGTCAACAGACTAAAATTGTTTTAAATAGAGTAAAATGCAATACTGGGGGCCCCTGCTCCTCCCATAAAGATATCTGAGTGCTGCAAAATAATGCAAGTAAATTTAATTTAACCATAGTAAAAATACTGCTCATAAATGGAGAAAATGTGGCTCAAAAACAGTACAATTCATTAATATTTGTAAAAATGATACAACATTTTTTGCTTGGCTGGTTAACGGGCCCTGTGTAATATTCTTTCTGGGCGCCCAAAATCCCTGGCTAGGCCCCTCCTCTCTGCCTCCGCTCTCTCCCCCTCTCTTGCACCATACCTCACTTTAAACACTGTGATTTGACTGTGTATTTGTGGATCTCATTCATTGAATTAAAACAAATAGGGAGCAAGTTTGTTCTCGCAGCCACCTAACAGAGACTGAATTAAAAGTTGCTCTTCATCTCTCTGACTTGGCACAACTGGTGCCATATGAAGCTCTCTGTCAGGTTGGAAGGATCAAATGGGATTTTTAAGGCAGACAGAGCCACAGGCTCATCCACATTGCTTATTTATGTCACAAACAATTTGCCACAGTCAATTATTTTATGAAAGTGAACACAAATAAAACGTAACTGACTCAGTGTGCAAGGTTCAACTGCATGACCTTTATTTGGATCTGTAATCCACAAGAAAGCATCTGAAAATATTAGACCCAGTGTGTAAAGACCTCTCCTCTGTACATCTCAATTAATGGATCTGATTTCTCTGCTGCCACTTACAGGCAAGTGGTGAGTAATTCACTTAAGGGCGCTCCACTGCAGCATCCCTATTTCTTATACTGAAGAGGAGCTAATGCGCATGCGCAACTTGTAACTGCAATCAGTGGAAGACTGTGGGTGCTAGATTGGTGCATCCAGGCATAGAATGTTTTAATCTAATTTTTATTGCACATTACATAATTCAGTCCTTACATATGACATAGTTATACAGTATATTTGAGCTTATTTGTGACCAATTTGAATATTTGAATTTAAAAAAAAAAAAGTCTTTTAATTGGTAAGAGTGATGGGAGGTTACTTTGATTTACTTTGACATTGTAAATCCTTGCATGGATAAGAGAATACAAAGAATGAGTAGAAACACCACAGATGAGAGCTCTGCAGCACATTCTTATTTGTCATCTCTTTGCCTCTCCTCTTTGAATGATGAACCACAAATATGTATTATCAGGCATACTTTGGGGGCCTTTGTGTTTGTGGTATCAACATCCAAAGAGGGCCTTTAATGAAACTGCATCTGACTAAATTTTGAGTCGAGCTGAATTGAATTTCATCCCTACAAAAGAAGTCCGTGGTGTGCTGCAATCTTTCATCCTCAAGGTCACTTATGTTTTCACTGAGCTCTCCTTCTTACAGGAAGAATGTTTCTATTTGAAAAGGCGAGGGAAAATAAGACGTGAAAATATGCAGTCAGCTAGAGAGGACAAGGCTGTGAAGACACAACAGATGTTCCACCTTTCGTAAACCTTGACCTGGGAAAAACACGAAACGGATGTCAAGAGAGAAAAGCAAGGCATAGGAACATAAATCAGAGAGCGCTGGAAGACAGAGATCTTAAGACATGGACATAAGAAGTGGGATAGCAATTTTCCTCTCCTCCATGTCTTTTCAAAGATGTATTTCAATGCTAATGCATCCTCTGGATCAACACAAGAGGGGTGAGGTCTGCTTTGTCCATGATGCACTTTAGCACTTTAGTGAGAAGACTGCAGAGGAAGGGGAATTTTTAACACCGATCTTTTTTTAAAAATCCTCTTTTTGTACCCTTTATTTGCCAAACACATGTGTTATCGAATCCATCCCAGTAATGAAATGTGTTTCTAAACTACCAAACACATACAGCACTCAAACGTAACAACCACAACTATACGAGTGGGCTTAAATCATCAGTATGTAACTCTTGCACCTTAAATTAGTGTTGAATGCATGTACCCCTAACCTGACACGCCAGGATGGATTTGTTTCACACATCCATCTGGAAAACCTTCAATACTAAGCATTTGGGGAAGGGCAGAGGATTTGAAAAAAACTCTGAAGGTCCAAATGTACTCGGCAGAATGTAAGCAGAACGGACTCCACGGTGGTCTGCGCGGACTCAAAGCAGACTTGCACGCAGAGCTCAAATTTTACGAACTCCGCTCTGCGTACAGGTGTCACACAAAACACTGCTCGGCATGTATTTTTCACATTGACTCCCATTAAATGTGACACCGAACTGCATTTCGCACTTGTTTTTCCACGTCAATACTTAGCATGTCCTTCAACGACATGGCATACTCCCCTTCTTCATCTCTTGAGGCATTTAATGGCCGCACATACCACCGTCTCTTAATTTTATTGCTTTGCAAAGCCAGCAGGCAGGGCATCTCCTCTTCCTCGTTGTCAGTATAGGACGCAATGACAGAAAAATGTAAACAATGCGCAAATTTAGGATTTCACAGAAATTTCACTGGAAACTACTACGCAGCAGTGCACTCGATTATGGAAGCTCTGATGACTGATGACATTCCACGTGGAGTCCGCTCCACTCACAGTGCGCTTGAGTATGTTCGGGCCTTGAGGGTGGTTGGATGAATGATCTGTCTGTCACATCTTTATGGGCCAATCAGAGCAACAAAACATTCAGAAAGCAAAGCGCTGCTCATGAGCGAAGCTGGAGGCTTTTCAGAATGGTATTTATATTTTCCCTTTTTCCAAATATATCTGTTTCTTGGAAGTGATTTAGACTTTATCTTTTGTCTTAAAGTTTTAATACCAAAACCTAAGCCTTAGACTCTCCTGTGTGCAGCCAGTGGAGGAGACAGGAATGAGGCTTCTGTGTTTAAGTTGGAAAACATAGTTGTAATCACTTCAAGAAGGAGATAAAACTGAGAAAGTGGAAATCGAAATATTATTCTGAAAAAGCTAACTTTTTCCTGCAGCGCTGCAGGAAGTGCTGTGCTCTCTGAGAAAATCCACAAGAACTTAAAGGCTCAAGGAGAAAAATTTGTCCATGGAAAATCAAACGGTCTTAAAGGAAATCTTCGACTGGTCTAACAAAGCATTTTTGTGTTTATAGGTGCTGTGAAATTTTGTTGCCACACTAAGATGGTGATGAAGAGGAGGATTTAGTGATGAATTACTCTCATGCACACGTGTATGATTAAAATGTTACAGGTTATCAAAAACACATGAAAAACAGTGAATGTGCAGTACTGTCCTTGGAGTAGAGACAGATTTAATGCGCAGTAAATGACTTTGCTTTAACCTTTTTATGTTTCTTGTGTTCTCGTGGAACGCAAGAAACGTGGAACTATTTGAAAAACGAAAAACGGACAATGAAGTAGAACGTTGTTATGTAAATGAGGCCGCAGTGTACTGTTTCCTTCCAGAAATATCCTTTCTTCTTTTGCAGAAATTTAGTAAAAAGCACACACATCAAAAACAATATACTATAATATGATCCGGACTGCTGCCTTTCACAGCACTTCCTACTTCACGTGTGCGTGATGACGTATGATAAGGTTTGTCTGCATGAAGCCTATTGCATTGCTTTCTTGCAGTTCACGAGTCACACTTGTTTTTGTTTGAACATGGTCTTTTGCAGACATATGCAGACGTATGCTCACTTAGAGTTGTGATTGCACTACTGTGAATAGTTTATTTTTTTATAAACATGCTGTCTTTTTGCAAATTGAGCGCAATTTCATTTTATCTTCATTTTTGCCTTCTAAGGTAGGTCATAAAGGGTTCTAAGGGGGATTAAGGGTGGTGTCTCATAAGGGGCACTGGTATCTCTTGCATACCATATCTGAGCACCAAGCCAAAGTCTGCTTGAAGAGGTGGTCTCAGGTGCATGATGGAAGTTAAAAAAGGGGCTGCTACTATCTCTGCTTTTCCCTCTGTCCTTTTACAACCCAACACAGCTTATGTCTGTTCAACGTGAGTCTTGTTCTGCTCAAGGTTTCTGAAGTTTTTGCTAATTAGATAGATATATGTAGTTACGCCATATGGACAAAAGTATTTGGCCACACCTGTTGATTATTGAATTCCTGTGTTTCAATCAGACCTGTTGCCACAGGTGTATAAAGTCAAGCACCTAGCCATGCACTCTCCATTTGCAAACATTTGTGATCCTAAATGTGTTGCTCTGAAGAGCTCAGTGACTTCAATTGTGGTATTTTGATGGATGACACCTTTGCAATAAGGTTCAGGAAATTGTGTTTTAGAACAACAGTAACTCAGCCACGTGGCAGAAAACCACATAAAGTCACAAAGCAGGGTCAACAACTGCTAAGGGGCATTGTGCGTAATAGTCACCAATGCTCTGCTGATTCCATAGCTGAGGAGTTTTGAACTTCTACTGGCACTAATGTAAGCACAAAAACTGTGCAGCGCGAGCTTCATGGAATGGGTTTTTAATGGCCAAGCAGCTGCATGCAAGCCTCACAATGCCAAGCACTGGATGGAGTGGTGTAAAGCACACTGACACTGGACTGTGGAGCAGTAGAAATGTGTTCTGTGATGAATCACACTTCTCTGTTTGGGAGTCAGATTGGTGAGGCTGGGTTTGCCAGATGCCGAGAGAACATAGCCGGCCTGACTGCACTGTGCCAACTGTGAAGTTTGGTGGAGGAGAGATAATGTATGGGGCTGCTTTTTAGGGTTTGGGCTAGGCCTTTATCCCCAATAAAGGACAATCTTAATACTTCAGCATACCAAGGCATTTTGGACAATGCTATGCTTTCAACTTTGTGGCAACAGTTTGGGGAGGGCCTTTTTCTTTACCAACATGTCTGTGCCCCAGTGCACGAAGAAGGACTATAAAGACATGGTTTGATGAGTTTGATGTGGAAGAACTTGACTGGCCCACACAGAGCCCTGACTGATTGCAAGACAGGCCTTCTCACCCAACATCAGTGCCTAACAAATTCTCTATGGAATGGATGGGCACAAATCCCACAAAAACCCTCAGAACTCTTGTGGAAAGCCCTCCCAGAAGGGCGGAGGCTGTTATAGCTGCAAAAGGGGGTCCAACCACATATTAAAGTACATTTATTTCAATGCAGATCCTGTTGGTTGTTGTTGTAAAGGTCAGGTGGCCAAATACTTTTGTCCATATAATGTAGATGGATTGAGTTAAAATTCTGCTTTAATCATAGGAAATTCTACAGTTCTCAGCCTTCTAAACAAAGCTGGCCAACACGTGGACTATTCTAGTTAGAAACGGATTTATAGATTCTATCAAACCACTGAATAATTTGTGCTTTGAAAACCTATTCATGATCCTGGTTGACGATGCAGATGAAAACCTTGTATTTAACGGTGGCTGTCTGTTATTGTGGTGATATGCACTCTGCTCCCTCTACTTTTTTGACATTTGAATTGAAAAACTGTGTGCACAGTCCTTTTCTCCACAGACCTTGGCTTTCTCCCACTATTCAATTCCTTCATAGAGAAGAACACAAAAGAGAGAAAGAGCAATTAGAGGTAAAGTAGAGGGAGTTGTCGTGTGCATTGGCTGTGCTTACCACCATAACCATGGCAACCATCAGTGTTACCTTGAACAAGATAAAGATTTCAAGTCCCACTGTGAACATTCCTCAGAGCAAGCATGCTCAAGTGTGACAGGTCTGAAAAGTAAAGAGTAAGAGCTGCAGCACCAACCTCTGACAACATAAAGAAAAGTGGAAGATGTGTTTTTGAAAGCATGGATACATTTAAAAAAGCATCCAGAATGGTACTGGAGGTACTTTGGAAATAAGGCCTTTGTAGACAGCATAGACTGTAGAAAGAATTGGACAAACCCTGCGCGACGTCAGTCGTCTGCTTACAATAGGCAGACTGAAACGGCTCTTGAAGCCTGTCTGTGGAGGCTTTCATATTGAAATCGTGGTCTCAACCGAACTTTGGATCAACCTATTGGCCCGCCCACTAAGCACGACTTCCTGTCAGCTAGCTAGCTAGCATTCTGGTTGACAGAAACGGAGCCTCTGCCTGCCAAGCGATCTGTCAATCAAATGAGATGCACCAATCAGCTTTCATCCTAAATATAATCCAAACAATCATGGTACAAAAAAATTCACCCCCCTACAGTGGGAGCACAATAAGACACTAGCTAATGAGACACGTTTGGTGTTTTGGACCAGGCTGTAAACCAGTTTGTTTTGTGTGTCAAAACCAGCTGTTTAACGTGTCCAGACAGGACTTCCGGTGTTCCTGCAGCCAGCCTCAAGTGGACACTCGCGGTATAGCAATTTGTTGCACTTCCACATTGCTTCATTTTTCGGGACTGGAGGTTGCCGCTGGGTACACAGCCTGAAAATGTTTACAGCTAAGATTGATTCTGCAAATTGGAGTAGAGGGCTGACTCCATTCATAAGGAAGTGAAGTTTGTCTTTTGCCCTATTTGCACGGATATATCCTGTGGACCTGTGATAGTCGTAATTATCTTAAAGGATGTCAGTGTTTTCAATCCCTTGGAAATTAACCAGCATATTTAGGCACAGAGTTCTGCTGATACAACAATCCAGGGAGCATCTAGGTAATTTTGTTTTTTGATGGTCTCTGTGGCAACCTTTTTGTTACATTAGATATTTTAAACAATGGTGGTTTGGGGCACGCCCCCTGTGTGCAGTAGGCCCAGATTTGAGTCTGGCCTGTGGCACATTTCTGCATGTCACTCTCTGTCTCTCTTGTCCCCGTTTCCAATTCTGTCCATAGTCCTCTGTCAAATAAAGGCATTAAAAGCCCAAAATAAATATAAAAAAAAAAAAACTACAGTTTTGACACATTAAGAGAGAATGGTCATTTGTGCTTTTCTCCAAGGTTATTTCAGTGTATGATTATATATGGTTTTGATTTATTTAACTAGATCCTTGCAGGGAACACTTTTCTTAATCCCAATCCCATCATTCCTGGATTTCTGACCATACATATCCACTCCTTAGCGCAGGCCATCCACTCTCACTCACGCCTGCAACAGGTGTGTCAAATCCCACCAGCATCCCGATTCTGGAAATCCATGTTAAATATTCAGATTAACAGAGTAAGTTTCCTCTCTGAATGAAGGAAACCCTAAATAAACAACCACATCCTTGACATGCACAACGATGCCACACACAGATTTTAAAAAGCAGCTGGGACTTTCAGAATGATGTAACTCCTGGTTTTGGCTTAGTAATAGCAAAATCAAAGTAATATTTACCAACATTACTTACATGACATTTATTTTAAAGTCATACAAAGGTGAAACTGTTGGGGGTCAGGGCCTGCCTGCTCTGACATTGTCAAAATTAGTCATGATTAGAAACAAAATCTATGACAGCATATTAGGGACAACCTAAAGATGAAAAAAGAGCAAACATCTGTTGATTTATGAGCAAAATAGTCAAAATATTTGGGGGGGGGGGGGTTGAGATCATACAGTCGTATATTTACAAGAAAGCAAACTTTCTGAATTTCTTAATTTAAAAATCAGGAATTTATGAGGAATAACTCTAAATTTCCAAGTTTAACAGTCTCAAATTTTGGCATTAGAAACTCAAATATTTCAAGTTTTTAAAATCATAAATTTACATCAGGGTCATTTCAAAAATTTACCAGAAACCAAACTGAAAACAGTGGTTGGATTTTTGACTTTACAATCATAAAAATTCTAATTTTTAGTTCACCTACAGTGCTTAATAAATTTATTAGACCACCACCCAAAGTAAGGTTTATGCCACAGCTGCCCTAAATTAACAGCATTGGTAATTACCAAAATCATTTGTTTATGTTTCAGCAATGGTTAATACACCAATATGTAGAAGCTCTTTAACCCAAATGATATGTTTAATGCTAAAATATCATTATAATTGTTATCCATGAATTTTCAAATTTACTGATTTACTGAAAAACTGAAAAATTGGTAAAGCATATTATTATTTCTTGATTAATATGTCAAATTATAGTTTTTTACTAGCATTTCTGAACAAAAAAATAAGTTTTAGTGGTTGAATGTTATGCTTGATTCATTTCTGACTTCTCAGAGAAGCCCAGTGAGCCGGCTCAAATTTGGGTGAATTCAGTTTGAAATTCCTCATTCTTGTTCAAAATGGTAAAACTTGTAGAGCTCACTGAAAATGAAAGAGTCCGCATTTAAGCTCTTCATGATGCTGGATGGTCTCTGAGACAAATATGACAGGTGGTCTAATAAATTTGTTAAGCACTGTACATTTACAACTTCTAAAGTCATTATTATTATTATTATTATTATTATTATTATTATTATTATTATCTTTATTTTTTTGGGTGAATAAATGACTTTTTAAACCTGGCATTTTGTCTAAAAATATTTTTTCTTAAAAACGAACAGCTTCTCTTTATTATTGTTTATTCCAGAGTGGCTCAAATAGACTTTGTAATGACAGTTTATCTATAAATCTTTTGTCATGAACAATTGTAAGTAGGCCTATTATGTTGTTATGTTGTCAGTGAAAACAATTAAAAGTGATGTTTAAGTGGGTCCTGGGGGACCACGAGCCTGGGGGTACCCTGAGGAAAAGAGGTTGGGAACCACAGATCTTAACCATCCCTGTGGACAGCATCTATTGCCTTAAATAATGCTGATTTGTCCTGTCATTCTCTGACTGGGAACAAACGTATCACCTCTGATAGACAGAGAGTCTAACCAATCCAGAGTTAAACACTAGATTAACAGGATTGACTTAAAAAGCTCATCTTTGTCTCTCCCTTCCTCTATTCTGATGCACACAGACCACAGGTGTGACAGGTGCTTGAACACACATTAATACTTTAAATAGGCTACATTAGGGTACTTCCTGTTCATAGCAGTATGAAGAGGCCTGTGAATCCTGTAAATGTGATGTGAAGTACATTACTATTGGAATTTAAAAGAAGAATGCGCGGCTTCTTTTGTCATAGTGTTTTCAACCAGAAATGATATAAATCTGAGTAGATTACAGGCTTTGTTTATCCAGTGAGAATTTGCAGCACCAAACACTGACATTTAAGGGGTTATTCACTAATTATCCCAGGAAGCAATGTGTGAACCATGCTGTTCTATCTGTAATTTTCTGACAACCCTCCTGCAACCTTTCCTTTAAATCACAGATTCACACTGGGTTAAAAAGGTCTTTCACTCGAGAGACGATGGCCAGAAGCAAGAATCGCTAAAAAGATCAAAAAACAGACAATAACAAACAACAACATTAAATAATGCATTAGCAGCATTCTGCAAGAAGACGTGCAAACACTGGTCAAACAGTCCTTAATCCTGTCTTTTAACTCTCATACAAATAAAATTACCTTGTTTGAGAATAAACAGTAGTTCATAAACAGAAGAGCATAAAGTCAAACCTGCACACTTATTCAACAAGGATTAGTATTTATAGTGTGGAATTTGCATGTTCTCCCCATGCATGAGGGGTTTCTCTCCAAGTACTCTGGCTTCCTCCTACCAACCAAAGACATGCTTGTTAAGTATATTGGTTACTCTAAATTGCCCGTAGATGTGAGTGTGAACGAGTGTGAGACTGGCAACCAGACCAGAAAGTATCAAGCTCCCTGCGACCCTGAATGGGATGAGGGATGAGACATTTAGAAAGTATTCAAATCCGCCTTTCTTTTTTTTACTCATGTTGCAGCCCGATGCTATGGTTAAAAAATAATTTTGATTCTCATTAATCAACACCTAGTCTCAAATTATGGCAAAGTGAAAACAGAATATTGGAAATGTTTGTGACTTTATGTAAAATAAATAATTGAAATATCACATTGGCACAAGCATTCAGACCTGTTGCAAAAAAAAAAAAAAAAAAAAAAAAAAAAAACTTTAAATTTAGCTTATGTTCCTCCCATTTCTCTGGATCCCTCCTGAGATGCGTCTACACCTTTATTCTAGCCCACCTGTGGTAAATTTAATTCATCTGGCATTATTTGGAGAGGTGCACACCTCTCTATAGAAGGCCTCACAGCGGGCAATGCATATCAGAGCAGAAACCAAACCAAAGGTCAAAGGGACTGTCTGCAGAACTCAGGGACAGGATTGTTGCAGATCTGGGGAAGGCTACAGAAACCGTTGCACTAAAAGTTCCCAAAAGCACAATGGCCTCCATATTTCTCTAATGGAAGAAGTCTGGCACAACCAGGATTCTTTTAAGAGCTGGTCACACAGCCAAAATGAGTGATCAGCGGAGGAGTAAGAGAGGTGACCAAGAGCCTGATAGTCACTCTGACTGAGCTCCAGAGATCCTCTGTGGAGATGAGAAAAAGTTCCAGAGGGGCAACCATTACTGCAGCGATCCACTTAGCAAAGATCCAGAGAAATTGGAGGAGGCTGAGCTACATTTCAAGTGTTATTGCAAAGGGTCTGAATACTTCTGTCAATGTGATATTTAAGTTTCAGTGTTGTGAGAATACTACAGTGACTTAAAACTTAAATCTTCTTATTCATACAGTAACCAGAGTATGTTTTGTGTGTTCAAAGGTACAATAAATGGAGAGATGCTAAATGTGCTTGAAAGAGATTGGTCTGTTTTAGAATAAAAACTTAAATCTGTGGTTTAAATACCAACGTACCAGCCTGTAGATGCACCTGACTCTCAAAGGGAAAGAGAGCTGACATTCTAAATCAGGGCTTTTCGATTACAAATTCTAAAATCCAGAAATGTAGCCGGGCCAGGCATGTTGGCACCCAGTAAGCAGCTGGCAATGTCAAATTTTGAACCAATACAGATCAATTTGATGAAAAAAAAAATGCACTTTTTATTCATAGTCTCCCTATTAAATTTGGCAACATGACAAAAAGCACATCAAAAAGTGCATAAAAACACAACAACAGAGCTGTTTTGAACATGACTTCAGGACGTAGAAATGTTTTTTTTTTTTTTCACATGAATAAAATAAAATAAATAGAATGAAAAAAAATAAAATGAATTATATAAATTATCATTTTGGTCACATCTTACCCAGGCATATCTGAAAGTGCATGAAAACTAAATTTGCACAGTTGTAGCTACAGTTGAAAAGGACAAGTTTTACTCTAGGTAATTTGAGGCTATTTCTGTGAGCATTGCTAGCCACGCTTCTAAACAACACAGTGCATTGTAGGTAGACTGCTGCTAGTCGATGCAGAGTGTTGCATTTATGTGTGGGAATTTATGAAAACTTGTGAATCAGGTTGCCCTCTGCATCTCTGGCATGACCACAGGCTGGGACACTTGGGGGTTGGTTCTGGGCCACATGTGGCCCTGGAGCGGCTAATTGAATTGGCCTGTACTAAATGGTTGTTTTATACAATGTATAGTATAATCAGTTAACTCAATCCAACCTCTTTGTGTTATTAGCTTGGCTTTGTGCCCAGATTAAATATAAAGTTGTGCAGTGCAACACGCCCTGAATCACTGTGCACCATGTGCTTTAGATAGCGTTCTTTATGCTACCAAATCAGTGCCCTATGTAGTAACTATTCATATACTGAAGCAAGTTCTATGTCTAATGAGGAATGTCATGGCTGCCTCATGACGGACTATATTTGTGAAGTTTAGTTTAAGTTGGAGTGAAATTGACTGAAGTTGAATGAATCCCAGATATAAGACAAAAATATCCCTCCTTCTCACAGACAAACAGGTTAACAAATGAGTGTAATTAGCTCTTCTGATCAATAAGAGCTGACCTAAATGAAAAACACTTATCACTGTGCATCTCTATCCTCCCCCTCAGCTTCCGCCCTGCCTGAAAACCAATGTAGAACACAATGTTTAGAGAGCATATTCACTGTACTTGTGTTTGTGTGTTTCCCCAGGACAGCAACACTATTAGATGGGGTCATCGAGAGCACTTAACACTGACAGAGACAGCGAGAAGAAACCAGAGGAGAGAGAAGTGTGTTTGTAGGGGAGGGGCTGTGTTCGACGTATCAGTCAGGGTCAAGGTTTATCTTGTCATTAATTCTGCTGTGATGATGCCTTGGCCTGCTGGGAGAAGGTGTTAAGCTTTAGTCCTTAAGGGCTGGCAGCAGCTAAAGGTATTAGATATTCTGTTGCAATTTAAAAACCATACCTGGAGCTGCTTTGACCGTTGCATAATTTTGCTGCCCACACAGGGCACTAGTCATGACATGGTTAGACTGAGCTTTAGATATGATTTGTTTTGATTTAATTATGCAATGTGACTGCCAACAATTACATATATCATGGTTTTATTTGATTTATTTAAGAGGAAATGCTTCAGTGTTTGTAGAAAGGCACAGTGGCTGGAGTGTCAGGACATGCAGTGATGAGTCACATGTGCAAAGTTTTTTTGTAGCCTTGAACGTACCGTAGTATTACTTTTTATTGTTGAAAAAAGTATTGACATCAGACATTTCGGTCAAAAAACAAACATTTGCAAAAACAAAAAAATTGTGATTGTTCAACTCCAGCTGCCTAGTTTTTATGTCCTTGGGGTGTAAAAGACAGACATGACACTGTTAGTCCTCCATAGCAACAGCTGCTTGCATCAGCATGCACATGTACTCCATGTCCCCGTACAGTGCAGAAAAAAGAGGACGCTACAAGCACAAAGCATGTCAAAGCTCCTAGAGCCCAGGAATAGATTGAAATTTGGCTGCTGTCAAGGGAAAGAAAGACAACGCAAAATTAATCTTTACCCTAAGAATATAAAAATCAAACATGTGGATGGCCATTTCTTTCTGTTTAACTTTAATATGACAGAGTAAGGATTCTCTGACTTGATTTTTACATTGATCTCAACATAGGTATGTTTTAGAAATCAAAAATCAAACCCTCAGTTACATGAGAATATATGAGTGTTTCTATGTGTATCCATGTGCTTTAGACAGAAGACAAACATTGCAGCAAGCATGCATGAGCTTGGTGATGGACACTCTCTTTTTCCCCCATGTTATTGATGGCTTGATCTAATATAAACTGTGTGGTAGATGAGCGCAGGAATTGAAAAATCACAAAAAAATGAGTCTAACATGACAGTAGTGTTACTGCCCCTAAATAGTTTTGAGTGTGGTTACTAATGAGGGTCTTTCTGTCCAAGGTACCTTAAAGCTACCTGATGTGAAGTATCTGGGCCCAATTTCTCCGCCCAGGCTTTAAAAGCTGGCCACTGAGGCACAGATAGCCTAGTGGCTAGGTCAACGTAGCCGCCCCATGTATGTAGGTGTCATTTTGTCTCATTTTTTTCGTTATTTTTTTCTCAATTTTTTTTGCCATGGTTTTTGTCTTTTTGTTATTTTTAATTATTTTTTTGTTATTTTGCTTCACCATTTTTTCATCTTTTTAAAAATGTGATTCTTTTTGTCCCCATTTTTACTTCTTTTTTGTCGTCATTTTTTCCCCATCATTTTATTCATTTTTTTCGGCATTTTTTTCATCTTTTTTTGTCATTTTGTTATCATGTATTTCACCTTTTTCATTCTTTATTTGTCCTTGTCATTTTTCTTCTTTTTTTTTCATTTTTCTTTGTCATTTCTTAAGCATTGTTCTTCGTCTTTTCTCCATTCTTTTTTTTGTCATTTTATATGTCCTTTTTCTGAGTCCGTATGTTGTCTTTAAAAGTTGACTGAATGTGTTGTACCTTCTCGTTCTTATTTGGATCGTTCTGCTCTTTGTGGATTGATGCATTTGGCAGCAGCCTTGGATCAAAATAGACCCTGCTCATCTCGAGCAGAGTGGAGCGGAGGGGCACTTCTGACGCCAGAGACAAAACCAGGGCATGTGCTGTGGAACTGCAAAGACTGACCCCCAACACTGCTGTGCTGGATGTTACCATTGAATGCTATGGTTAATCTGACAGATAGAATTTAAACCAATTTTCTGGATCAAAATATGCTAAACTATGCTGTTCCTTCTTAGGACATGCAACACCATGGTTTGCAGAGCAACAGTTGGGGGCCTGAACTGATGGAAAATAATATATCAAAACAGCTAGTAAGTCTTGTTCTGACTATCAAGAGATCTGACTTTCACTGTCGGACCAGCTAATCACTGCAATGGCAGCTGAACAGGCACAGACTTCAACACATTTTAAACTTGATAAAAGCCCAATCCTTAACTGTTTTACTTCCATGGAGAAAGCAACTAAACATGAGCTCCTAAAAAAGGGAAATGCTGTCATTTTAATTAGGTATGTTTGGTCCTCAGTGAGTCATTTTGTACATGCATGATTAGGAACTATGTAGCTGTCTCCTACCTCTAAACCAGCGTAGCATTAAGTCAGACAATAAATCTTAAAGCCAAGATCATAAGATTAATTTCTTTGCATTTATTTGAATTCCAAATCAAGAATAAGGTCAAAATTGCTTCATATTGCCAGTATAGACTTAAAAAATGTTTTTTTCAGATGCAAAATAGTGCAATTTCACACTTTCTTTAAATATCAGTAATAACAGGCAACAAACAAATCTGGTTAAAAACAAAAAGAAAAAAAGAAAAGAAAAAGGGCCCTTATCAATTCAAGTTTAAAATACTCGTAGGAAAGCGTGAAACACTGATGTCCAGGTGATGGTGAAAGAGATAACCTGAAAAAGGATGAGAGGTGATGGTAAGAGAGATAGAGAGAAGTAAAAATGAGTAAGAGCTGAAGAGAAGAAGGAAAGCAGGATGAAGGGAGAGTGGGGACAAATTGAGGAGAAGAAATGAGAAAGAGGAGGAGAGTTGGCGGTGCTTTGCTGGGGCTGGGTAGGGAGAGAGCTGTGGAGGCCAGAAAAACAAGCAGAGAATAAACAGATCGAAGGAGAGAGAAGAGAAAAACAGGCTGAGAGTGAGAGGAAGGCACGAAGGGCTGGAGGCAAACTCAGCGTGAGCCTGAGAGAGCAGACAGAGATAGACAGACAGAGGAAATAAATTGATAGAAATAAAGAGAGAGAATGGTAAGTGAAGGAGGAAAAGCTAAAGAAAATAATCATATGATACAAAAAGAGAACAAGGGCCAATTTACTCAAGGAAAGAGGATTCTTAAAGAGCACATTTTGCATGCTGTTCCTTGAGAGTTAGTTCTGCTAGAGTGCACTAAAATCAGGCTCCTATCATTTTCTAACACTAAAGATCATTAATATGAGCAGTTTCTTCTATGACCCATAAAACTTTTAACACAGAAATACAGAGTAGTTATTTAAGTCTAAATAACTATACCATGTGAGCATTGTCACTGCATTTAAATGTTTTGTATAGAGTGATTCAAAGAGATAGTTTAAGAAGTGGGATTGTATAAGGTATTTGGCTATAGAAATAGAAAATGAGCAGTGTTTTCCCCTAAATTTGACAAATTCTATGGAGCTTCTGTGCCTGCACACTGTCTGGCCTCTTTTTAAAGGGGTCATTATCTTTAATTGGCTGATTTACACGGGCCTAGTCCACATGTAGGTGGGTATTTTTGAAAACTGAGGGTTTTCTGCACGTTTGGCCTTTCATAGACATAGAGGCAGCATTTTAAATCCCTACAAACACACTTTCTGGAAAACTCCTTCCATGGTGAAGAATTTTACAAACAATCACAGCGTGTACATGTGTAGAAAGGGATAAACTGAGTAATTGCCTTCTAACGGTACATTGTGCACCAGTTTCTCCTCTGTTTGGTGTCACTGGAGAGCAACATTATCACCTTTGTTTTCACAGAAATGG
Source organism: Cheilinus undulatus (assembly GCF_018320785.1). Taxonomy (NCBI): domain Eukaryota; kingdom Metazoa; phylum Chordata; class Actinopteri; order Labriformes; family Labridae; genus Cheilinus; species Cheilinus undulatus. Next base: position 42,746,380 of record NC_054873.1, read on the forward strand.
TGGATTTAGCCAAACTTGTGCTGGTGACAGTGTTGTGAATGAGATTTTTTACATGCTTACATGCATGTACAGTTGCCCCTGTGCTGATGAACAGAGACCCGTTAATGCACCACTGAGTTCACTGCTGCTTCTCAAAACACTCCAAACATGTAACCCCTGATGGAAACATTGGCAGTTTTGGATGGGACCCATGGTGGGAAACCTTTGAAAATTAAAAAGTCATTGTAGATGAATAGTGACAACCAAAGTTCTGTTGGCACAGCATGGTTTCTACATCATTTGAGAGTGTTTTTTTGTGTTTCCATGTGGGCAGAGGTGATTCTGAGAGTGTAGTGGTGGTGGGTGGTATTGTTTTTGATAATGGAGGTACAAAACCTCTGTTTTTAAGAATATCCGGCTATGTATGGACCAGGCTTTACAATTGAAACATACAGTGCTTAACAAATTTATTAGACCACCTGTCATATTTGTCTCAGAGACCATCCAGCATCATGAAGTGCTTTAATGCGGACTCTTTCATTTTCAGTGAGCTCTCCACATTTTACCATTTTGAACAGGAATGAGGAATTTCAAACTAAATTCACCTTTTTATACCCAAATTTGAGCTGGCTCACTGGGCTTCTCTGAGAAGTCAGAAATTAATCAAGCATAACATTCAACCACTAAAACTCATTTTTCTGTTCAGGAATGCAAGTAAATAACTATAATTCGACATATTAATCAAAAATTTATAATGTGCTTTACTATTTTTTTCAGATTTTTTGTAAATTAGTACATTTGAAAATTCGTGGATAACAATAATAATTATATTTTAGCATTAAAAATGCCATTTGGGTTAAAGAGCTTCTACATATTGGTGTATTAACCATTGCAGAAACATAAAAACAAAGTTTTGGTTAAGCCAATTCTGTTAATTTAGGGCAGCTGTGGCATAAACCTTACTTTGGGTGGTGGTCTAATAAATTTGTTAAGCACTGTGCATACAACCCCACTTTCAAATCACACAGTTTCCCAGGAGAAATCGGCTAATCAAATGATTAACATGCTTGTTAAAATTAGGGTTATTCCAATTCCGATACCAGTATCGGATATGTCCAATAATGTTTAAAATGCAGGTATCGGCGAGTACCCAAGTTTATGCACTGATCAGATAGCGTTGGGTTTAGCTTTGTATTTTGCTTTGTTTAGCCACTACATGCACAGGCTACCATTTTTAGAGCAGTGAAGAAGAACCAAAGGATCCACTAGAGCAGCAAAGAATGGTGGCTGAGTGACAGTTTTTCTCTGAATGTGATTTTTAAACTGCCTTCCTGACTGGAGCTGTCATACATGACACAAAGTTTGTTTGACACAGTTTATCAAAAATTAAATACCTTTTTTTAATCATAAATCATTGCCTCTTACTTGTTTTCCTCTTGAAGCTAGCCGCTGTGCCTTCTAATTGACACTACTGATGCCTTTGACTTCCATGGGCAGCATTTTCAGCAAGACTGGAACTCTTGTCACTTTTGGGGACTTAAATGATTAAATTCACACCAATAAACCTGATATTGAATGATTTTTGTATAAATTTTAATCAAATTACAATCATTTATTACCGCTAGCTCAAATGCTAACTCAAATGCTAACTATCCCTTTTATGAGGGTCTGTCAGCCAGTTGCAGGCTGTTCCTTAATCAATAATACAATCAATAATAATCAATAATACAAGCCTGTTCTACAAACAGCTCTGAAATGTTAGCCCCTGAAGCTAGCTCCCAAGTGAGTGCTGGTTTCCTTTCCTCCATCCTTTGTCTTTATTTAATCCACATTTAAAAAGCCAAACTGGTACCAAATGAAGAACCTTTTGAGGGCCAAACCACCAGCTCTACTGAGCTGAGACAAATGATCCAGATCTCTACAAAGAGACTGACTTCCCATCACAATGAGTGAGACTGGAGGTCAAAATGGACCTCAGCTGAGGAAACACAAGTAAGATCAAAGTTTACTTGGTGAAAGCATGACCAGACTGTATCAAACCAAACTGGACCACTTTGTGGAAACGGACCATACACGAGCTGCTGGTCCAGGCTTCAGACAGAGGCTTTTTAAATTCCTGTCTGCTGCCATTTTCCTGTGACTTCTTAATTTATTTATTTTTTATATTTTTGCCTGAATTTTTCATTACTTTTTGGACACAAAATTAGCTTTAGAATTAATAATGTTTTTGTTTTCATGCTTTGAATTCTTGGCATAGTCATAAACAGCTCAAAACATGGCCTTTTTGGTAGCATTTCTCTATGTAGAAATCACTTCTTGTCCCCCAAGGGGTGTTTTTCGCTGGTGCATGACACCATTTACAAAGAACCTACTGTTTATACTAAGTGAACATATACATTTAAGTTAAGCCAATATTTCTTAGAGACTTCGATTCTCTAAATTCTCTAGGCTTGAGGCATGCAAATCAGGAGCGTTAGATGGTAGTTTTATCAGACAATATAGGAAAGTTTTTACCGGCTTTGGCGTGGGTTTAATTGACCAGCTGATAGTTAATGATAACGGTTACCTGCCTTGACTTGCATATGAACTAAACTGACATCCCATTCTTAATCCACAGGGTTTAATATGATGTCGGTCCACCCTTTACTGCTATAACAGCTTCAACTCTTCTGGGAAGGCTTTCCACAAAGTTTAGGAGTGTGTCTATGAGAATTTTTGACCATTCTTCCAGAAGCGCATTGTGAGGTCACACACTGCTGTTGGACGAGAAGACCTGGCTCCCAGTCTCCACCCTAATTCATCCCAAAGGTGTTCTATCGGGTTGAAGTCAGGACTCTGTGCAGGCCAGTCAAGTTCATCCACACCAAACTCCCTCATCCATGTCTTTATGGGCCTTGCTTTGTGCACTGGTGCACAGTCATGTTGGAACAGGAAGGGGCCATCCCCAAACTGTTCCCACAAAGTTGGGAGCATGGAATTGTCCAAAATCTCTTGGTATGCTGAAGCATTCAGAGTTCTTTTCACTGGAACTGAGGGGCCAAGCCCAGCTCCTGAAAACAACCCTACACCATAATCCCCCCTCCACCAAACTTTACACTTGGCATAATGCAGTCAGACAAAGTACCGTTCTCCTGGCAACCGCCTAACCCAGACTCATCCCTCAGATTGCCAGATGGAGAAGCGCGATTCGTCACTCCAGAGAATGCGTCTCCACTGCTCTAGAGTCCAGTGGCGGCGTGCTTTACACCACTGCATCCGACACTTTGCATTGCACTTGGTGATGTATGGCTTGGATGCAACTGCTCGGCCATGGAAACCCGTTCCAGAAAGCTCTTTACGCACTGTTCTTGAGCTAATCTGAAGGCCACATGAAATTTGGAGGTCTGTAGCGATTGACTCTGCAGAAAGTTGGCGACCTCTGCACACTATGCGCCTAGTTGCTGTCATTTCCAGTCGCTTCCACTTTGTTATAATACCACTGACAGTTGACTGGGGAATATTTAGCAGTGAGGAAATTTTACTACTGGACTTGTTGCACAGATGGCATCCTATCACAGTACCACACTGGAATTCACTGAGCTCCTGAAAGTGACCCATTCTTTCACAAATGTTTGTAGAAACAGTCCGCATGCCTAGTTGCTTGATTTTATACACCTGCGGCCATGGAAGTAATTGGAACACCTGATTTCAATTATATGGATGGGTGAGTGAATAATTTTGGCAGTATAGTGTATGTTGGCAGGTAATGAAAGTGACATCACCCTCTGAGATGTTTTTGAGAGGTTCTGCCCTTTCCAAGCAACATCTATGGGGTGTTGCCCAAATGGATGTGAAATGTATCCCATGCCGTGGATATGTAAAACAGTCTGTCTGGAATGTCAGGTTCAGTTGAACCATCATGTACAAGTTTTTTGTTCTTCCACAAATGTTTCTGCATCTCTGAGTCTAGTTTAATGACAGTAAATACGTGCATTTAAGGAAGAATAACTGCAGAGACAGAGCTATTCAGAGAAAGATTAGTAAGGACAAACATATGCAGAGACTGGACGAGACTGACAATCAAGGTAAGCAGGAACACAATGATGCAGAAAAGAGAGAAAAAAATAAGCAAGAGAGATGTTTGAATTGGCTCCTGTCTTTATTACTTTTCTATAGAGCTGTTTGGGAGGAACAAAGGAGAGTGTGTCTTCAGTGTGTGTGGATCCTGGATGCCCAAGGCTACCAGAAGCCTGCCTCTGCGTTTGTGTATGAGTTTGACTGTACATGTGAGAGTGTGTGTACTTCCACCACACACAAAAACACACACGTACAGGAACAGGGTGCTCACTGCTAGCCAATGGGTTCTTTTCATTGGAGCTCAAGGCTCAACCTTCAGCTAACACAGGCACAAGGCTAGCAGCGATGAATAGGAGCCACACATGCACACAAATACCCACATAAATACACACATGCGACCATGTCTTCTTCTGCCTCCTCTCTTATCCTGCCTCCCTCTAACTTTCATCCTCCTCACTTTATTTCTCATGTTTTTGTGACTCGTCATTCATCTGCAGCAGAAGAGAAGGTCATCTATCTATCTATCTATCTATCTATCTATCTACAACTCCAATTCCAAAAAAGTTGGGGCGCTGTGCAAAATGTAATAATGCTAATCCCATAAACACATATTTTGTCCACAATAGAACATAAACAGCATCAAATGCTGAAACTGAGACAAACATCTGGGCAGTGAGGAGACTAGTAGTTTTGGATTGTAGCTGCTAAACAGTCCTGGGTCTTCTTTGTTGGGTGCTTTGTTTTACAGTGCTGGCCAGTTCAGCACCCAGACCCCTCTACTGCAGAACGATGTTGTTTTGATGGATGTGGTATGTGGTTTAGCACTGAAATATGCAACGCCATCTCTGAAAGAGATGTTGTCTGGATACTTTTCAACTTTGATACTGCTATTCCAGATGAGCCCACTCCATAGGCTTTAATGCAACCCCATACCAGTCTTGTGGTACTCTAGTCCAGGACTCTGACTCAAGTATGACACGAGTCCTGATTTGGGGGACTCATGACTCAACTTGGACTCGAGCGCTGATGACTGGGACTTGGACTCGGATTCAAGCTTTAACTGCGGACTCAAGGATGAAGAGGAGGACTCAAATGTTTTTTGCTGAAGACCAAATTTTATTCTGTAATTTTTGTAGTCTTTCTTTAAGGAAAACCCCTGCATAATTGATCAGTGTTCATGCAGCATCTGGTGTGTGCGTTCACCTGCATGCGCATTCACATGAGTCTTACCTGCTGTCTGTGAAAACAACCAGAGGAGAGAGGAGGAGGAGCGGGCGAGCCTGGGTGACAGAGAGAGCAGCTGAGAGGTTAATAGGTAGCTCAAACCTGTGGGTCTTCTCTGTATTCCTGCAGTAATGTACAAGAAATTAAACTAAAATGCAGCCAGCCTACCTTTGAAACAATGAAAATCTCCATCAGCTGCTCAGACTCGTCATATTAGCTGCTGTTGCTGCTCTGCAGTAATCCTCCTCAGTCTTGGACAGACAGATAAAACTCTTAAACCTTGTAGTGAGTCCCTTTAGTTAAGAATATCAATCTAACATTGAAATCTGTGTTAAAACCGCTGATTAGTGGGCTAAACAATGTGGCATACAGTAAAATTATGATGTGTTTAATGACAACTCAGACTTTAGAGTATTGAAGGGGGGCAAAGTTAAAGACCTTTATGATGTGTTGAAATGTCAAATGGAGAAAACTGGAATTTTAGTTTTTAGTGAAAAAAATCTGAATAAATTCCAGTCATTTTAAAGCAGGAATATTTATATAAGATGTAAAGATAGATGTAAAGCATGAGTGCAGTTAAAACATGTCTCATTCCTCCCTAAATATACAAATAATCCTGTTAATATAACTGTTATCGATGAAGAGTGTGATCATTAAGGAGTATTTATAAAAGTATCAATAAAAATCAGTGACCCTCATCCTGGACTGGAATGTTGTTTAACCCTTTCTCTCAGTCTAGTCTACCACAGGGTTGTAGATGTTCGATTTGTTGGTGCACCACTGCTGTAAACAGCTCCTCTTGTCCTAGCCCAGCTGTAAAACTGGAATGGCTTAAAAATAATTGGTAATTTAATTTGGCTCTAGGTTTAAGGTACTGGGGGCTCGTCTAGGACTTGAACATGGGTAATGAGAACTCGACTTGGACTCGAGGATTGGTGACTCGCCTACAACACTGCCCCGTACCACCATAGAAGCAGGCTTTTGAACTGTGCCCTGATAAAAGCTGGATGGTCTCTCTCCTCCCTCTCCACAGGATATGGCATCCATGGTTTCAAAACAAAAAAATGTAAATTTTGATTCATCTGACCACAGACCAGTTTTCCATTTTAAGCGAGCTTTGGCCAGGAAAAGCCTTTCTGGGTCATGTTCACATGTGTCTCCTTCTTTGCATAATACAGCTTTATCTTGCATTTGTTGATGGCACAGCAAACTATGTTGACAGACAATGATTTTCCTGAGCCCATGCAGAGTCATGCCTGTTTAGCATCCAGCACCTTCGGCATTGTCCCTTGGGTGCAAAGATTTCTCCATTTTTCCAGGGTGCCTGGGGCCTCCAGAGTGTCTAGAAATTTCCCATGTTCTACGCCTGCTCTAAAATATACAATGTCATGTCACACCTCCTTTTACAAAACTCGACCATCTTCATTACTGTGAAAATACTCATACAGAGCTAAAATAAAGTTAGTTTAATATACTGCTGAAATTTATTTTGTCTTCTCATGCCTTGATAGTAGAGGAACAACCATTTTACCCCATTTGAAATGTAACAGATAAAATTTGTGTAATTGTATCTTCTGAATCACTGCAATAATAAGGATTAGCATCTCATTACCATGGGAAATACACAGAAGTTTTGACAGAAGGCACCTGAAATCACACCCAGAATTCAAACAAGGCATCATGGGGGTTAGGAATAATGGCTATGGCTAGCAGGGTCTCACTCATATCCAGCTCAAAAAGAGGCTGGGCACATCAAACCAGGCCTTCCTGTTGATGACACAGTGATTTCAGACTCTGTCTGACAGTTCGCACATGTAATCAGGAATAAAAAGCCCTGAAGTTGGGGAATCAGCTGTGTGAGAGAGTGCAGACAAAAGACCGAAATGTCAAACATGCTAGCTGAGCAGGAGCAGCTGATAAGGCTGTGATCGGCCATCATGTCCGACTCTGTACTGCATAACAAATGACGCCCTATCAGGCTGAAATTTTCCGGGGCCTAAACATCAGTCATATGACTCGATAAACAGGCCATAACTGGCAGGCCACACCTACCCATTCAATCCACATTTACAGTACACACTGATGGCAGAGGTGGCTATGGAGAATGTGCCAACTAATCCCATTCAAACGTATGCATACCCATTTACACGCCACCGCCAAAGCAGTGGGAGCACAATGTGGTAAAGTGTCTTTCCCAAGGACACATTGCCATGTGATTGTGGGAATTTGGGACTGAACCAAAGACCTTCCAACTGGAAGACACCCAATACTACCTACTGAGCCACAGTCACCCAGCCCTGTGGGGGTCAAATGGGTGATAACTGACTTAAAATTGTACTGTGTGTGACGCCCACTAATGTGTGGTCACATGTGGGGTATAATTTTTTTTTAAGTTTTTAATGTATTTTTCTTCTATCAAATTTTTATTTAAAACAACACAGTTAATAGTTTATCTGGACTATGAATGCAAACCTGTATGCGCCTCCAGACCAGTAGGGGCAGTATGGGATGGGCTCAGCTTCTGCAGAGCATGTATACAGTGGAGCCGCCATCTTGCCTCCATTGTATCCACAGCAACGAAACAACTAAAGCCACGCCTCTGCCTCTCTTCTTTGTTGTACTGTTTTACAGGTTTGTGAAGTACAAAACAAGTTGAAGTGACAGCGTTTCATTCACTAAAAGAACGTGTCGGGTTATAAACACGTAGATTGGGTTGTAATGTCAACAGAAAAAGCCTAGGTGCTTTTAGTCATTTAAAATAATGTTGTCAATAGTTCACACTTTATTGAAACTGTTTCACAGTGGACATTCATAAGTTTTTGGACCAGTGTGAACTCCCAAAATCAACTCCACCTTCTGAATCTGTTCAGACTGCACTTTTACTCCATCAGTATGAGCCAACACTGCAACATTCAACAACTTTCTTTCTCTGCACACCATGACTACTGTCAAATCATTGTTATTCTCTCAGTCAGTGTCAGGGCTGTGGAGCTCAAATTTCACATTCTTAAAAGTATTAACAGCTAAAACATCAGAATCTTTTCATAAGTGAATCACTGAGAGATCAAGGTGATGCTAGATCACGTTGCTAAGAACTTGACTATTCACATTTATTATCATTGTAGTCATCAGCCTTCAGTAAATCATCAAGATGAATAAAAAATTATCTGTTTTTTTTCTGATGGCACAGGTTTAAGGAGTGATTCACTGTTACGAAGGTGTTTCTTCTTTAATACTTGATCTGCCATAATCAAAAGCTGCTGTCATATCATACTGGAACAGACATTTAGAGTTTGAAATGTGCTAGTTCAAAGACTCCCTACCATTCTGTATGAATGGCCATGTGACTGCCAAACACAGAAGTGTGATTCATCCCTCTACAGAACACATTTCCACTGCTCCACCGTCCAGTGCTGGTGAGCTTTACATCACTCCATCCGACACTTGGTATTGGACTTTGTAATGTGAGGCTTGCACGCAGCTCCTCAGCCATAGAAACACTTTCCGTGCAGCTCCAGCTGCACAGTTTTAGTGCTTTAACCCTGAGAGCATGGATCTGTACCTCATCCCTGTACATCCTTTTATAAATCACTTGGTAAGGTTTAAACCATAGGTCGTAGACACTTAATTGTCTTTTTATCTGAAAGCTCTGCCTTTCTGATTATGTTCTCCATGCATTCGTAGCTCTAACAGAACATTTTCTAGTGAGCCCAGAACTTGGCTGACTTTCCGGGGGCTCTGAGGACGGTGTTGTTGTATACAACAAGAAGAGACAAGTTTATAAAAACTTTGATAACTTTTGAACCAAAAGTCATAAGACACTCTTGATTTCCTCTGAAAGCTGACTTTCTTGTCATTCATTTGCTACCCTTGATGCCTCCATAGCCCTAAAGGACGCTGTTCTAGCGAGTCCATAACTTAGGTGACTTTTCGGGGTCTTTATAGATTGAATCCACATTGTTAGATCCAATAATGAGTGTCTTTTTTTCCATTTTTAATCCATTTTCAATCATTTACGTCAGTCGACCAGTTGTGTCTCTGCTGCTTTGAGGAATAGCACAAATAATTGCAAAAAAAGTGCTGGACTTTTTCTTTGTATATATGTAGATATTTTGAAAATTGTTAGTCACAAAATGTATATTTTTTCACCGTTGTGTCCCTAAGAGATGAGAGAACAAGTCTGTGCAAAGAAAAGGCTTAGTCACTAATGTTTCCTGTGTGTTATAAATGAAAATCTCCAAGTTTCAAATTCCAATGTGTTTTTTTTCTTTTGTCTTTAGAGTCCAATAACTTTTTAAAAAGTCAAGTGACATTACTGTAGTAGATATATTTAGATATATATTAGTATAGAGCTTGACTGTGCACCACAGGGTTGATGTTTTACAAGCTTTTTAAGACAAAAAGTCCAGTCGAGACATGATGATGAAAAAACTAGCTGTCAGCTCCACGGGTTAATGACAGTAGGAGTTTAACATTGCAAAGCAGATGAAGTTGCAGGACTCTGTCTCAAATCCATCTTGAAAAGCTCCAATCCACAGCATTTGTTCCATAGAGCCCGCTGTTCAGACCAATCAGTGTCATTTGAGGAGAACAAGGTGTTAGCTGTGGGCGGGGTTTAGTTATACTAGCCAGTTGCAATGGCTGCCTCAACACAGCAGCAGTTTTTTTCAGAACTGGACCACATTTCTGCATGAAGTAAAGAGTAAAATAAGGTTTAAGACTTTTCATGATGGAAAAATGAGTTTGCGATCATTATGGGGGGTAGGGATGGTAATCGAGAAGTGGTTCCTGTTGAGAGCTGGTTCCAAGTGATTCAGTCTTTTGACATACTTACATTTTATCTTACAGTTCCCTTATTGATGCCTTACTCCCATGTGCCGTGAAAAACACCGTCTTGTATGAAGCAGTCAGTGAACAAGAACAGGGAAGTCTAGGAAATGAACAATCATAAACCAGGTATATCAATTTTCTCCATCAGTGACTCAGACATGCACTCTTGTCCTCCCTACCCTCCTCCCAGAGGTAAGATGAGAAGTAATAATCCCAAACTAATATGAGAGGGTCTGGGAATGTGAAGCGATGTTCAGTGTGCTTTTAAACAGATGAAGAAATACATTTCATATTATTTATTTCAGTGTTGTGCTTCTGTCACATCCCCTGGCTTAGTTAAGTAAGTTACTTTTTTCCTCATGTTTCTAGTTTTGTCATTTCCTGTTTTATTTTGGTACTTACCTCGTGTCTCTTTTCCAGATCACTCCTTCCTGCCCATCTCTACCTGCTTCCCTACATCCTGATTACCCTCATGTGTCTCACCTGTCTTGATTGTCTGAGTGGCTGCACCTGGTGATCCCCGGCTGATAGTTCATTCACTTCCTGTCATCTGTGCGAGATCGTCTTGTTACCTCCCGTGTGCAATTCTTTCAAGCCTTATTTCCTGACAGATCCTAGTGTGTTTAGACCCAGTTCCTAGTTCTCTGTTTCTGAGTTTAGCCTGCCGATTTTTTACGTCTGCCTGATTATTTTTGACCTCCTGTGTACCGAACCTTTTTGATTACAGACTAAGATGTTTCCTGGTTGTCCTGTGTCTGCTTGTGGGTCCTTTTACCTGGCATATCGTTACAGCTTCAATAGCATCCTGCCGAAAGTTAACTTTACGAGGAGCTTATAAAAAGTTACAGAATACTTCAGCACCTAAAAATAAACAACAAGCACTGATTAATTTCATATACATTTCACATCAAGTGGGTAAAGATAAGTTAAAATTAAAAAAAAAAAAAACCTTCAGTGGTTTTGATTGTGCCTGACATGGCTGCTGCAGGACATGACACCTGTGGATATTAATGAAGGTAATAATTTCTCATCACTGATGTACACAAAGAAAGGAGAATTCAAGTGTTTTTAAACCCATGATGTTTTGGATTACATTACAGCCAGCAGTGCAGCTCTAAGAGTTTGACTTTAGAGTAGATACCTCACTGCCAAGCCATGGTGTGCATATATCAGTGCGCCCACTTCAGACTTTTGAAAATGCATAAAAAATAGGCAGTTTGGCACTGAGAGGAGGGAGGGGAAAGGGACAGGGTTTTCCAGATGTGGCGGGAGTGACAGTGACTCCCCTTGCCAGAAAGTGAGTCCCCCAGCACTGCTCCCTCAGAGCGATCTTTTGAGGTGGAAGATTTTTTTCTCTCCAGAGTCCCCTGAAGTAGGCTGTAGTGTGGTGGTCCTGAGAATGATAAAATAAAATATAATCATAAAATAAATATAAATAAAATAAAATCTAATCATTTTCCATCTCTAAATGGGGTTGATTGGTTTGAATGGCTGCTAGTGGAGTGGTCAGCTCAGACATAACCATGCGGCAGATTTGTCAGAACTGGGCATTTCTTTATTAAAGGGGGACATATTATGCAAAAATCACTTTTTCTGGCTTTTTTAAACAAAAATATTTGCCCCTGGCCTGTCCACAATCCCCTCAAATACCAGAAAAGTCCATTCCCTTCCACCCTCTCTTCCTCTACCTTTCAGAAAATGTGTGCTGAAACAAGCTGTTCTCAGATTTTCCCCTCGTGATGCCACATGGGGAGTAAGAACCTGCCCCCAGGTTTGGTGGGCCCTCCCCGCTTGGGAGAAAGTTCCGCCCTCCTCTCCTGATGTTCCTCTCAGCTGTCAGCTGAGATGCTGGTTAGCTCAGTGGGTTACCCTGATCTGGGAGATCGATGGTTCAAATCCCAGTCAGGTCCTAAACTTTGAATAAAAGTGTCTGTAACATTGTAACATCAGGAGTGCCACATCCATTTCCTCAGAGGAGATGTGGTCAGGGGCGGAGTCAGACATCTAATTACCATTTAAAGCCAAAGACACAGAAATGGCTCGTGTTAAGAAGGGCTGAAACAGAGGGGTATTTAGACATGCAAAGATCCAATACTGGAGTGTTTTTTCATCAACAGAGTTCACAGGCATGTTTTGGGGCCCTCTGAGAACACAAAAAACTTGTCTTAAAAGGGTAAAAATATGTGACCTTTAAAACAAGAGAAACGAGACACACTAAAAGCTTTTCACTTTTCTACTTGCCTGCTTTGGCATGGGTTCGCGATCACTATGGGTGGGTTAGCTCAGATGAAGCAGTCACACCAAAATTTTGTCTTGACAGAAAAGATGTTTTTTTTGTTCACTTCTCCCGACTGGCCTTGGCATAGATTTATTCATGGAAGAGCTTCACCATTCATAACTACGGCAGCGGTAACCTCTGCTCAGGAGAAGGGCATGAGCACAACCTTGTTTTGCCTTGTCACTATGATTGGCCTGAACATTCCTCCAATCACCTTCCAAGAATTTTTTTTAAAGTCCTTCCCTTCCCAAACACTTTCTATGGGATCTTTCCCAGATGAATGTAAAATATGCTAATGCAGTATTTAAAGTTTGGAACCCTTTAGCTGGAGTGTTGGTTATACTTTAACATGCCATGCCATTGATGCTGTAGAGTGCATGGCTAAGTGCTTGATTTTACACACCTGTGTCACCTGTGTCTGATAGTATACTCTGATTTGGCCCTAATGATGAATGTGATATAAATATTTGTCTTCATACTAAACCACCTGAAGCAACAAATAACCACAGTGTCTGCATGGTCTACCAGATAGCACTGGGCTAATTAGACTGAGCTGAAACAACAGGGCTGCAAAAATGAGCTGGTAATGTCTTCTCCAGCTCATTCTGTGACTCCTTCGTTTTCTTTTTTTTTTTCCAGTGGACATCATGCTGGGTTCTAAGAGCTCTCAAAAATCCATCTACAGCTGATTCTTATCAGAGGAGAAGAGTGTGTGTATCTGTCTGTGTGTTTGTGCATATGACAGGGAGTAAAAGACAGATAAATACAAACAGACGGACAAATAGAGCAGTTTTATATCTCCGCCCAGCTGGTAATCAGACATCAAAAACACAGCGAGAGGGTTGTGTTCCACTAAGTGGCGATTGATCGTTGTGCGAGTGTGGGTTTGTGTGTAAGGGGAATGCATGGGTGATAGTTTGTCTGATCCTGATAAACACACACCTGCCTCACTTTTGTCTCATCTTCAGTGTTATCTCTCCTCTCCTTCATCACCCCCCTCGTTCTCTCTGCTTCAATCCGTCGCTCTGAGGAGTGGGTGTGCTCTCTGCTGTCCTTCTCCAATCTCCCTCCTCAGTGTGTGTCCACTGCTACCATGGACACAGCACTCGCACCTCTCCTCCTCCCCCCGCTGCTCTCTCTCTCTCTCTTTCTGTTTCTTACAACTTCCTTCCTCCTCTGTCCTCCTTCTTACCCCGTCATCCTCCTCCACCTCATCTGCTCCCACTTCTCCTCATTAAGGCTTCTCCATCCCCTCTCAGCCTCCTGCTTAGTGCTCACTTATCAAAAGCTACATTCAAAGCACAGGAGGAGACCGCGGGAGAGGCGGGTCAGATAAGAAAGATAAAGACCAAGGGTGTGTGCGGGTGAAAACCAAGTGTGACTTTCTCCATGGTTTTTAAAACTGTTATTGCAGGCTTTTACATAAGGCTGGGTGATAAATCCATTTTTTTAAAATAAAACTAGCTGAAATTTGAAAATTGAGATTTTCTCGTGAACTACACTGCAATAACCCAACTTTCTTTCCAGAAATATTTAGGGCACTGTGTAGAAAGTGAATGCAAATCCCATGAACCCATAATAACGAAATTCAAGCAAAAAGAAAAGGCTGGAAAAGTAAGTTGTACTAATGAAAACAGATAAAGGAGCATTTTGCAACTATGACGGTTAACTGGCAACAGGTCAGTAACATGACTGGGAGTAAAAGGAGCATTTTAGAGAGGCAGAGTCTCTCAGACATAAAGATGGGCAGAGGTTCACCAAGCTGCGTAAAACTTCATCTTAAAATTGTGAAACAATTTCAGAGAAATGCTCCTCAATGTAAAATTGTGAAGACTTATATCCCACCATCCACAGTACATAATATCATCAAAAGATTCAGAAAATCTGGAAAAATCTCTGTGCACTAAGGCCAAAGGTCAATATTGGATGCTTGTGATCTTAGGGCCTTTAGGCAGCGCTGCATTAGAAACAGGTACTGGATATTCCCTGCATGGACTCAGGAACACTTCCAGAAATAATTTTCTGTCAACACAAGAAGAAGCCATATGTGAGGATGATTGATGAACACTGCCATCTCTGGTCTAAAGCTCATTTCAAATGGACTGAGGCAAAATGGAAAACTGTTCTGTGGTCAGACAAATCAAAATTTACGTTCTTTTTGGAATAACAGTTTTCTTCGGACTCAAGAGGAGAGGTACCAGCCAGACTTTTATCAGTGCATAGTTCAAAAGCCTGCATCTCTGATGGTATGAGGTTGCAATAGTGCCCAAGCTGTAGGCAGCTCTAACATCTGGATTAGCACCATCAATGCTGAAAAGTAGACAGAGGTTTTAGAGCAACATGCTCCCATTCAGACACTGTCTATTCCAGGGAAGGCCTTGCATATTTCAGCAACAATGTTAAACCACATACCACATCCATTACAAAGGTGTGGCTTCACAATATAAGAGTCCGGGTGCTGAACTGGTCTTTCGCCAACAGACATTAAGAGCATCCTATAATGAAAAGATCCATTCAAGCAGACCCAGGACTGTTGAGCAGCTAGAATCCTACATCATTCCCTGTTATTTAAGATGTCTTGCTGCCCATAAAACCAAAATGAGCAAATTTTTTTTCATGAAATGTTAAAATGTCTCATTATTAACATCTTATATGTTGTTTATTGTTTTTTATGTATCTTCCTCCTTTCCTGTCCTTGATGGAAGGATACCTAATACAACATTGGCTGGTTGTAGCTGTTTCTGTTCGTGAAAACTATGGGATGGTTTCTTCTAGATTGACCTCCAAAATCTTTTCAGGACAGGTCACAGGTAAAAACTGTGCCAACTTTCTCTGTGTCTCTTTGTGAGTGTGAATGTGTTTGTTTCTGGATGTGTGATTCGCTTTTTTTTCTTTCTTGCCTTGAGCGTTGTCGAGGGTACAGAGAGTCCAAAGCAGCTTCACCCTCCGTCCTCACCAAAACAAAGCAATTACACAGAGACAGACATAAGGGCACCACTTCTAGTGGCCTTCTCACACAGAGGGTCGACATGACAGTGCCTTTGATCTTAGCTGTCCATGCCGTTTTCTGCTTCTACATGAAAAGAAATCTAATAAGATATTTTAGCGATCTCTTACATCGATGGCTTTTTAAAACAACACTCTAAAAACACACCCAGCCTTTGCCAGGTGTGGGGTTGTGCAATTAAAGTGTCACTGCTATTTTACAACCAGCACAGTTCTCATTTTCATGCCTTGTGCCGAGGCTGTGTTAAAAGCAAATTAACTTCAAAATTGTTTGTTGCTATTGTGAGGATATAGAGAGTGTCCGCACAGTAGACCAACAAGAGCAAGACTAAAAAGCAGCTCTCATCCAGTCTAGCCTCAGGATGCACACCTCCTCATTAAAGGAATGTTTCAGTTTTTTAAAGTTGGGTTGTATAAGGTACTTGGCAATAGTAGCAGCATTAGCCTCCAGAGATTTCAGTGAGTGAAGCTAGGCTATACAGCACTGTACAGCCCCCCCCAAATATGAGATACTTTTCAAAGTAATATTACCAAACATAGACCAACACCAGCACCCTCCACCTAAATGACTCACCCTGAAACTCTACATACTCCGTCTGCACAGTAATCTGCATACATTGCACTCAGGAGCAAAACACTCCCTCTTTTATTGGTATTTGCAAAACCAAAGTACACACTCTGGTCTGTCCCTGTGCCAGAAGCATCACTCTGCACTGCTCTGTTGGAGATAAACACTGATTTTTTTTTTTTTTTTTTCAGTGGGTGCTGAAAAAAGCAAGTGACATATTTCTCTTACTTTCCTAAATATTAATGCAAATGACAGAGTAATTTTCAAGTCATCACCTGTTAGAGCATAATTCAAATGTTTTTGAACAAACTTCATAATGATAACTGTTATTTTGTTTAAAAATAAAAACCTCAAAATGCACTGTTCCTCATTATTAAGCACGCCAGAGTTTTAAAACATTTTATTGGTTGTTAAGGACTGAAAATGGTTATTTGTTGAATTTGCAGCATTAGGAGGTCATATTTACTGAAATCAAAGCTATTTCAATCAAAAACATCTTAACAGGCCAAGTTCCATGTTAACATAGGAGCCCTTCTTTGATATCACCTTCACAATTCTTGCATCCTTGTGAGTTTTTGGAGAGTTTCTGCTCAAATTTTTCTGCAGGATGTCAGAATAGCCTCCCAGAACAGCAGTTTTGATGTGAACTGCCTCCCACCCTCATAGATCTTTAGCTTGAGGATGCTCCAAAGGTTCTCAGTAGGGTTGAGGTCAGGGGAGGATGGGGCCACACCATGAGTTTCTCTCCTTTTATGCCCATAGCAGCCAATGACACAGAGGGATTCTTTGCAGCATGAGATGGTGCATTGTCATGCATGAAAAAAATTTTGCTACAGAAGGCACCGCTCTTCTTTCGTACCATGGAAGAAAGTGGTCAGTCAGAAACTCTATATACTTTGCTGAGGTCATTTTCACATCTTCAGGGACCCTAAAGGGGCCTGCCAGCTCTCTCCTCATGAATCCGGCCCAAAACATGACTCTGCCACCTCCTTGCTGACGTCACAGCCTTATTGGGACATAGTGGCCATCCAGCACCCATCCACTACTCCTCCATCTGGACCATCCAGGCACTCATCAGTCAACAGGACTGTTTGAAAATGAGTCTTCATGTATTTCTGGGCCCACTGCAACCATTTCTGCTTGAGCATTGGATCGGGAGGCCAAATAGTAGGTTTATGCTCGACTGCAAGCCTCTGGAGGATCCTACACCTTGAGGTTGGTGGGACTTCAGACACACCAGCAGCTTCAAATACCTGTTTGCTGCTTTGTAATGGCATTTTAGCATCTGCTCTCCTAATCCCATGAATTTGTCTGGCAGAAACCTTCTTCATTATGCCTTTATCAGTAGGAACCCGTCTGTGCTCTGAATCAGCCACAAATTCTTTCACAGTATGATGATCAAGATTAATTTTTCATGAAATATCTAATGTTTTCATTCCTTGTCCAAGGCATTACACTATTTGACACTTTTCGGCAGCAGAGAGATCCTTTTTCTTTCCCATATTGCTGAATCCTGTGGCCCGCTTAATAATGTGGAACATGTGGAAAAGTGCATTTTGAGGTTTTTATTTTTAAAAAAATAATAGTTATCATTACGAAGTTTGTTCAAAAACATTTGAATTATACTCTAACTGTTGATGACTTGAAAAATATTATGACTGTCATTTGCATTGATATTTAGAAAATCAGAGAAAAATGTCATTTGCTTAATAATGTGGAAAGCGGTGTACATCTCATTTCTATATTTTCACTTATATCCTGTAGCACAAGTCATACAGTAGTTCATCAGTCAGTCAGAGGCAGTCCGGAGTGGCTAATCTGGAGAACCCAGAGAATTCCTGATGGGCTGGGCTGATTTGAAGGCTGAGAGGGCCGATGTTGACCTGACGCGCCAGATAGATTATTTCAAATATACACTGCATGGATATATTTTGGGAAAGCTCCCATAGAAAGGGTTTGGAAAGGGCAGGACTTAGAAAAATTCTTGGAAGGTGATTGGATGAACTTTCTGCCCATCACTTTCATCACGGGCCAATCAGAGGGACAAAACATGAGATGTAGTAGTTCGTATGCGCAGCTCTGCAACAAACCTACCAGTAAACGCTACATTAGTTTAGTAGCTGTGGATTACGATGTGGATTAAAAGCTGCAGCTGCTTTGGAAAGCAGATTGAAAACAACTTCTCTGCCAGGAGGAGCTTACAGTCTGGCTCTCTGCTCTTGTTTTAAAAAAGAAATGTGGTCGAGTTCTGATAAAAATGTTTCAGCTGAGCTAACCAATTCACCAGCTGCCATTGTAACAATATATACAAGCCGCCAACCCCTGTAACTCTTGCAAACTCATGCCAAAAGCAGGTCAGCAGAAGGGCTTTAGCATATTTTCTGCCATGGAAAGCTTTCAGTGCTGTTTCTTACTCTTTATTGTATAAAGAAATGTGATAAAACTGCCGCTATACTCCACCAAGCTAACAGCGAGTAACACAGAAGTTGCTGTAGGCTCACAGTTCAACTAAGCCCCGCCCTGAGCTAACGCCTCATTGTCCTCAAATGACGCTGATTGGTCTGAACAGCGTGTTTTTTGGAACAAATGCTGTGGATTGGAGCTTTTCAAGATAGATTTGAGACAGTCTTGCAACCTCAACTGCTTTGCAAGGTTAAACTTCTACTGTCATTAACCCTTAGAGCTCACAGCTATTTTTTTCACCATCATGGCTCGTCTGGACTTTTGTCTTAAAAAGCTTGTAAAACATCTACCCAAATCCATCGGCTTTGCTAGACAAATAACAAAAAACAGATTTTGACAGTGACAATAAGGAGGTGCTGGATCCAATAAAAGAGGTGACATTCCCAGTCTAGGAGGATTCAGCACAAACAATACCTGTGAAAGTATCTATGCATCTATGTGAGAAGCAATAACTGGGTGTTTCTTACCTAAAGGTGTAATAATATTAGGTGTTTACTAACCCTTACCATGTTCTGTCCCTCGTGAAGAATCAGCAAATATTCATGTGAGATCAGTATAAAAGTCAGTGAAAAGGCTATTATGGGGGATGATAGACATTAGCCTTTCAGTA
The DNA here is from genome assembly GCF_018320785.1 of Cheilinus undulatus. NCBI lineage: Eukaryota > Metazoa > Chordata > Actinopteri > Labriformes > Labridae > Cheilinus > Cheilinus undulatus. Next base: position 42,765,394 of record NC_054873.1, read on the forward strand.
ATGTTCAGATACTGTGTTACAGACAGAGCAGACCGGCCCTCAGAGAAAATGATAAGGTTAGTCTCGACTCCAGAGAAAAGGATCTTTTTGTCTGAGTACATAGTAACTCAGTCTGTTTCTTCCATCAGTCTTCTATCCACACTGAGAGGTTCCTGAAAGGAGAACATCAAGTGTAAAATAAAGTGCTATTAACTTTTATATTCCTCACTGATTTTAGTAGCCATCCTGTCTTTACCTATAATTTAAACCTTGCTCATGATGTGCTAGAACAAATGTGGAACAAATGTGACAATGTCATTTATCAGCTTTTATCAAAACCACTCAAAACTTAGACATAGATAGGTGTTTGAAGGACTTTGTCCAAGGGCTAACTCTGGTGTCTGATTGTGTCAGAGCAGGGTTTGGACCTCCAATCTCCTGTACTGAAGCCAGAGTCATAAAGCGCTGCGATATGCAGCCGCCAATGTGCCACTTTTCTGCTAAACGTCAGTCACTCCAGGTTTAAACAATGCCATTTCCACAGTGAACATCCACCTGCTGTGTGCTGTGGTAGCTTGAAGAGCAACTTGCAGCCTTGAGACCACAATGAATCCATTTGTAGGAACACAACTGACAGTTTTAATGAAATTAAAGAATCAATAAACTACAGTGAGTCTTTGTAATGTTAAATTTATTAACACATTGCCTGTCTTCTTTTTTTCTTTGTGTACCAATCCAACTAAGAGACTCAAAAGGCAGTCCTACGACTTTACAAGAAATGGTTTGTTGCTGAACTGAGTCATTATTAATGACATCTTCATAAGATGATGGCTAATTATTCAGATTTGCTCTAAAACAGTTAAGTGAGTGGTCATCAGTGGCGTGCACAGACTTTTTCAAGGGCAGGGGCGAAAAGAAAAAAAGGGCACATACAGCATGCTCTCGCCACTGAAGAAGGCACTAAGTTTCGCGTGTTTTCGAGGGCACTTTAGACATGTTTATATGTTATACAAATGGCACATTATATAGCCTTAAAACAGACTAACTAGACAGACTACTTTCCTGTATTCTAGAGCATTTTAACACCATTGTACTGTTCTCATTGTGTGGCGACACAAATTAACAGCAAGCCAAACTTTGTTCAATAAATGCAGTAGAGTCAGGATTCATCTTATTTTTGCCCTTTAATAAGATGCCGTTGATGCATTTATGAAGCAAGAGTGAAACTGTAAAGACATGAAATAGGAAAACAACGAATGACAAAGTAGCTTTAGCTTACTGCTTCATACAAAATGAATCTTAAACTAACACTTAAAAGTGTCTATCACTTTAATGAATTTTCTTTTATATTGCAATAAACTCACACTTTAAATCAAAAATTGCTCTCACAGCATTTCGTCATTTATAACCAATGTGTGTTCCACCTGCATGCCACATTTCTAACAGTGCAATGTCGGAACAAATTAAACAAGCTTTCCCTTACAAATGTCATCTAATATCATTAGAATATGAACTTAAGGTAAATAACATAAGGTAAAAACTTACAGATGATGCTTTCACAAGCTTAAACAAAGGGATGGCAGCAGATGAGACGCGTCTGCTCCTCAGACTGCATGTAGAGAAAAATGGCAGCCTCCTTGTGTAACAACTTCCTGTTTACTAACTTACTTCCTGTTTTAATTTAACAACCACTAGGAGATGCTAAAACACTGCTCACAGTACTTCACTGCCAGAGGCAGGACAACCATATTAGCCCCAGATAATCCAAACTGGTTCTGTGTGATATAGTACTGGCTCAATATAGATCAAAAAAGGGCCCAACATAAAAGTCATTGCAACAGTAGTGTTTCATAGTATTTCTTGGTCCTAATGGTCCTCTGGAGTTTAGTGTGTTTTCTTCACCCAAGAGGGCAGTTTAGTGTGTTTTGCCAATGAGAAGGGGAATTAAACACACCTTTTTTCCACCCAAGAGGGCAGTTTAGTGTGTTTTGCCTCCCAAGAGGGCACTTTGGCACGCGTTTTGCCTCCCAAGAGGGCACTTTACCATGCATTTTGGCTCCCAAGAGGGCACTTTACCATGCATTTTGGCTCCCAAGAGGGCACTTTAGCATGAGTTTTTCAACTGTTGGGCCACGAGGGGCGACCCCACAGACACACACACACACACACACACATCACTGGTTGTCATACATCAACTGTTCAATATCCAAGCAATGATCTGATAACAAACAGTCGCAGACCCAAAGATAAATGCACAAATGTCTATGTACTGTTGACAACTTTGAGTGAAAGGTATTTTAAGAGCCGAAAGTCCAGTACAGAGATTCTGAGCGTGTCTCTGTGAAGCTACAGGTTTAACATTCTTCATCCTGCAGTTCATGTCCTACAGAAACCACAACCACCAATGAAATATTGAGCTGTTTACAAAATCTCAGCATCCCTCATTCCTCCTTCCCTCATGTTTGCCTCCTTCTCGCTCCCTGTTCTCCTTTCCCTCCACGCCCTCTCCTGCCAATCATCTGCCAAAAATTATGCAAATTTATCTTTTTAAAACATGCTGCATTCAGAATTTATGCCCCCCCCCACCACACCATCCCTCCTTCACCGCCTAAAAATGGATGACCTCAACTTCATTTGGAGATGCAATATTTCACGCCATTTCACACTGACTCCTTCTGTCTTTCTGTCTGCCTTCAGCATCATTAAAGGTTGACCTGACAGCGAGGGGGTGTGTGGGGTTGAAGGGTACGTGAATGTGTGGGCGCCCACTTTTTTGTGTCCTTGCTTTGTGCTGGTAAACGTCAATGTACTGGAATGCATGTTTAAGTGTCTGTGAGTCAGGATGTCTTCAGAGGACAGGATATGTGTAAAATAATGCAAGAGGGGGGATATGGTGTCTGTATAATAGGCTGGCATTAACTTTGCTTTCAACCCTTCAACCTTGAGCTGAACTGAGTCTCAGCTGCTTTGTGGAAGCACTGGGAATAAGATATTTTCAGATACTAGCGTGTTTTTGCACTAAATGTATTTTTTGGGGGAAACTAAATCACAATACTTCAATTTTACTTCCAAGCGAGCATGTGAGACTTGATTTCATAAGATCTATTGAAGAAAGGATACAAGATTAAGACTCTTCTATTGATCAGGAAGCAGAGACAGAGGCCCACAGGTTCCTAATCAGAGTTTGTGAATTGAATTTATTCAGTCTAGTTATATTTGGAAAGATTCTCATAATACATTCTTGGATCTTGATATGAAGTTTTTTTCTGTCAATATAAATCCCAGATATCTTTTATTGCTACTCTGCACTGTGCTCAAAAAAAACAAATCACTCTGGAAACTGAGAATCACTTTATGATACCTTTGGATGAAAAGATGTTTGTATGAATGGTTAATAGAAAAATAGAATAAGTCATTTAGAGCCACTAACATCTACTCTCTCAGCTTGTAAACTCATCCCTTCTATGACAAAAGTCGAAAGGATGAAAGAAACTAATGGCATGAACTGAAATTACTGTAAATGAGTAGTTCAGTCATTTCACGTTTTGTAATTTTTCAAGCATTTATTGTGGCAGCACAGCATTGTTTGGTGCCAGGCTCCGACTTCATCACTCCTTTCCGGTCTATCTTACATGCAGAATTGAGGAGTGATGAGATCACATCTTAAACCCCCGGTCTGAGCCAACAGGTAAATGCTGGGGTGGAGGTGGGTTGAAGCAAGGGCGCTGTGCTGATCGTGGGCAGAGCAGGCAATTCAGCACAGAGGAAGAGACAGGAAATCCTGCAGCTGCGTATTTTTTATTTTTCATTTTTGTATTGTTATTTATTTCATTGTTATTATAACTTTTATCATTATGTTCTAATATTATGAATATATATTAATAGATATACATTTTTTTTCTGTTCCTCCCCCTCTTCATCTTACACTGTCTGTCATGACCCGCTTGAATATCACTCGTCTGTCTTGTTATTTTTCACCATTAAGTTAAAAAAAAGGTTGCAGCTTAAATAGAGTCATGTGATTTGATTAAGATACATGTCAGGCTCAAATCATTGTGCTCGGCATTACTGACCTGAACTAACTCATGAGGTTCAGCTCATTTTTTGGGTACTTTTACTTTTTTGAGTACATTTAAAATCAGAACTTTTACTTAAGTAAGTTTGAACCAGAGAAACTTCCCTTTTCTACCTTTGTTGACTACACAGTTGCACATAGAAGTTAATGGGAAGATGTTTCCATCATGCCCTTGGGCAGTGGGTGTAGATGTGTTTATCTGTGTTTAGTTATGATTAGATATTACTTGTTGTACAGTGATCTCTGTTGGGGTTATTTTGGTCATATGGATTGTTGTTTTTAATGTGAGAGACATTTGCACCATGAGTGAAGTTATCCCCTGAGTTAGAGTAACTTAGTGACTTAAGGTTGCATGGTGCATATTTTTTATCAGTATACATTGCCTTGCAATGATGCCGACTTTGTTCTTGTTGTAGGAGACCCACCTTGCCATATTTTCAAGATTAAGTGTAGCTCATATGTAACACCTACATATGCGTAGTTTAACTTTCTATAGAGGGACCAACATGGGTACTTTGAAAGTGTTGGATTTGTCTCTGTATGAGTTAGATTATTACTGCCAATTTGCTGTGTACTTAACTTTATTATAGAGGTGTGGCTCTAGCTGAGAAACCGGTTGGAGACTTATTCTCGTGTTATTCTTGTCAGTAAGGAAAGATCATATTTTACCATACAACTCCTCAGTAGACACTCAGCACTTAAAGTAAACTTTAAATCAAGTTCTTTTTATTTTACTTTTTATGGACCAGTAATTTTACTTTTACTTGAGTAAACTTAAACTAAAGTCACTGTATTTTAGTAGTTATGAAAGTAGTAATAGTTGTGTGCTTTTTTTTTTTTTTTTAACCTTTACCAAGTAGTTTGATATGTGAAGAGTAAACGGGATAGGGCCCAGTAGACCAAAGAATTGTAATGCAACAAGTCTGTTTTATAACTTCCCTTGGGACTATAGGCTGTTTGCAATCACATGATCCTGAATATCAATTAGGGGTCAGGAAGGGGGGGTCCATTAGGAATGAATGGGAACAAAGGAAAGTTAGTAATTTAAAGCTCTAAATCAGGGGTGTCAAACTCATAAAGACTTATAAAGGAAGCAGCTGTTTTTGGAAGAAGTTTTGTCCAAAAGACAAAAACCTCTCACATTCATTAAGACCCAACGCATCCCCATTGAGATCAGGAATAATCCTGCAACGTAATCGAGGACTATGGTCTCGATGGTCTACAAAAGTAGCTTAAGAATTACAATTTTTTTTTCTTTTCAGACTTTGAACTCTTGGCATAGTCATAAACAGCTCAAACGTGGCATTTTTGGTTGCATTTCTATATCGGAAATCATTAATTACCCCCCAAGGACAGTTTTTTTGCTGCTGTGACATTATCTGCAAAGAACTATAGCTACAGTTTGAACTGATGATGTCTACCTTTCAGTGTGTCAGATCACCAGTAGCTTGTTTTTGGACATGCAAGCAGATAAATGTGAAATATGGTAAAAGAAATGTCCTTTGATGTAAGCTGTAAATGCCAACATATGTTTGTTCAGAGTAAGAATTACATTAGATAACAACATGAGGAAATGATTCCATCTTTTTTAAACTTTTATGAGGAAACTTCAGCACTGTGTTTAATGACATGAGTCTCTGTATACATTCAAAGAAGGAAGAAGGGTCGGCCTAACTAATGCACTGCCTATGTTCATGGTATTTTGCCATTGATCACCTGTTTTTAAAGGCTATTAAAGGTGAGTGGGGCTCTGTGTTCATTTGCATATGGAGAGGGAGAGCATCCAGGTGATAACCAAGACATTAGCTGTTTCTCAAAGCCAAGGAAGGATCCTAGAACGTTTGTTTTTGAAGGATACTACGTCATCGACATCCGTCAGAGGACTGTTGCAATCTCGTGGATCCTCAAAAATTTTCCAAGGACTGAGCCCTTCAAACACAGAATTTCAAAGGATACACATGTGTACCCTCCACTTGCAGGAATTACCCACAATCCAATGCGCATTGTTTTCCTTCTCTTAAAAAATAAATAAATAGCGTAATATCAGGAAAAGTCCAGGTCCTAGCATGCTCTATACCAGGGGTTTTCAAAGTGTGTGAGAGTGAGCCTCCCCTAAGAAGAAATTATTCTTTCAGTGGACCCCCACCCACAAGGATTCAAATTGAAATGAATAAATAAATAAATAACAACATTTCAAACATTTATTTCTAATCTTTAAACATTTTTAACATTAATATATTTTGGATATTTTGGGTTGCAAATGTCCTTAACCATCTGCCTTTCCCTCTTATTCAGTTATAATGCCTTTAAATAACCCTTTTTTATATATATATTTGGGCCATTTAAAAACTTCTTTTTGCTTCTTTTTCCCAATTTTTCACTTTTATCCCATTTTGCCCATTCAAGCTACCTTTCATTATTTAAAAAAAAACCTTTTTTCCCAAATTTTTTTCTTATTTTTGCGACATCTTTTGCCACTTTTTCCCAAGTTTTGCCACTTTTATCCTACTTTTTGCCTATTTAAACTACCCTTTGCCATTACTTACCACTTGTTTCCTCTTTTTATGCCCCTTTTTTGCCACTCTTGACTGCTTTTTTTCCATTTAAGTCACTTTCCACTCATTTTTTTTGTCACTTCTCACAAATTTTGCTAGTCTGACCATTTTTCCACTTTTTCTCCCCATTTTTATCCCTGTTCACCCATTTTTTGCTGCTTTTTGACTATTTATGCCACCTTTAACCTATTTTTATTGCTCTTCAAATTGTTTTTGCCTCTTTTCACCGCTTAGATTGTGGCTCTTGCAAAGGTATTTTCAATAATTTGGCTCTTTGGTTGAGTAACACTGCTCTATAGCATAGTAAGTTTATCCATTTTGCTCCATGCACAGCAGAATTTCACAAAGTAAATCACCTTCTTTCTGGTTTATGGTTCCACACCTCCTGAAACTCTGTGGCGCCCCCCAGGGGAGGCCCGCCTCACACTTTGAAAACCACTGCTCTGTACTCTTGTAAATGTCCTGTTTTCACCATTAATACTGTCATCATTATATCATATAATCAAAGTAGCACCATATAATTATATTATATGATCATATTATCATATATATGCTTATTATATGATGATGTGATAGCTTTTTAGATGGTGCATTCTGAAACATGTGAAAGTTGTTGTTAGTACCCCTCCTATTTTGATTTCTGCCACCAACATGTATATGAGCGTGACCCTTTCTATGATGTAACCACGCACACTTGCTAGCGTGAACTCGAGGAACCTGGAGTGTAGGCCAGTCACTAGAGCGGGTGTTGTTAGCTCTGGAGGATCAGATAAGCAAGGACGAAATATAAGAGGGAAGCATCCCAATAAGAGCTTTGGCAATAAACATATGCAAATCATGTCTCACATAGAGCGATGACCATCCAACCTTACTGTAAAGGATGCTGTTGTGAGTGTTATAGATATCACCAGTAATGAACTGCATAAAGGGGTTTTAAAGTTGCAGCTGAGGCATGGCTTTAGTATAATATAGTAGAACAGACTCACTGAAGAGCTCATCACTACTGGGTCCCTCACCCAACAAGGTTAATTCTGGTAGTACATCACTGTTTCAATCCTCTGAGCTCAGTCCTAGACTCTTCTAGACTCTGGTCTCCCTTCATCTTGGTAGCTGATGCTAGGAGGTCTGCAGGACTGGATATTCTGTGATATTGATCACCTTCATGCCAGGTAAATCTGTTAAACTGTGGGGAAAAAAAAACACTTTTTGTATAGTGAAGGAATCCTTTTTTGTAAAGATGATCCGGTAATTACTGCAGTGTATGGGTCCATTCAGAGCTTTTAAATACTAATGTTCCTCCGCTCCTATTCGTTCCTAATGACCGCTCCCCACTACCTGACCCCCACATTCAGGATCATATGATTGCAAACAAGTAGAGCAGTGAGGTGAAGGCTGCTGCAGCGACCACTCTGGCATGCTCTGATTTTAAACTGAAGCCACACTCATGTGATAATAAAGAGTTTTACCACTTTTCTAACTGAGCAGAGGGAATACATTCTGTTTTGTACCTGAAAACTAATTACATGAATTGTTCAAAGATTTCCCCCTGAGAAATATGCAGTACATAAAAATAGAAAAGAGCTCTTACTGTTTAAATGACTAACTGAGTAAGAGACTGGCTACAGATCAGACTGATTCCACTTCTATATTTCTGTTTTTGGTTTTCTGTTGGACTGGAGATCACTGGATGTCCTCATCTTACTGGAAAACCAAGCAGGGATATCTTGGGTTGTCTCGTTTAACATTTTTGTGACTTTTAAAAGGTCCCACAGATTATTTAGTCTTAACAGCAGACAAACTCTTATGGGGAAATATAGATTAAAAATAGCCATAATGATCATCAGGTCAGCAGGATCTAGTATATCACTGCTTGACAGGGAAAAACAGGCTTAACAATCTACGTTATTCCCAAAAATGTGTCCATCTTAAAGCTCAGAAAAGTATTACTCCCTTAAATAAAAGACAACACAATTAGCTTACTCTGCTTTTTTAATCTGGAACTCTTGAACCATTCAAGTTTTACTTTTGGTGCTTTGGACACTGAAACTTTTAAATAAACAATAATAAACAAACAACTGGCTCCTCCATTTCTGTTTATCCAAATGTGGCCACACTAAAGGTGAAAATTTGTACCAATTAAGATGCACTTTTAATGCACTGCCTTCTTTTGTAGTTCTCTTTCTGTTCTTCCTCCCCTACCAGGAGAAGAGAGGGATGAAATAGCTCTGTCTAATTATTGAGGGTTACAGCAGCCACATCTGCACCCATCCTCATTATTATCTGCCCTACCTTACTCACCCAAACACAAAGACACTTACCTGAGAATACCACGTAGATTCACTTCCAGGTTGGGCCATAATACAGTTATTTAACAAAGCCATGATATCTCTTCATTTACCATCATGAAAGTAAATTTGCTGTGTTACATGCATGTTTATGCCAAACACCTTCAGAGTGTGTCTGTTTCCAGCCATGGCACCACTGTTTGTGTTCCTAAAATGCTCTAAAAGTGATGAAAAACCTTGTTAAATGATGAAGGCCTAATTTATCCAATAAATAACCTTTCCAAAAAAAGGAGTCACTTTTGGGTTCGCTCATACTTGCACTTCCTGTGATGGTACTGTGCATTGGTTTCTCCTGAAATCAAACTCTAACCCACAACTTCCACATACTACGGCTGTGCTGTGATCTGCCGGCAAATCCTGCCGGCAAACTTATCTGCTGTTGAGGGCAGCACAACCAGTGTTTGCAGAAACATGACAGCCTCTGACCAAACAGACAAACATTAAATTGCATTAAAAATACGATAACATCCAACCCTACCATGCACACACCTTGGATTTCGTTCATCGCTCAGTGTATACATGCTTTTATTAAATTGAATTCATTAACATGTAAAAGTATAACCTGACATGCAAGATGAATTTGTATCACGCATCCATCTGAAAGACCTCCCAAAGACAGTGTTTGGGGAAAAGGCAGCGCCTTTAAAAAAAAAAAAAAAAAAAAAAAAAAAACGATGGGTGAGGGTGACTGGATGAATGCTCTGTCTGTCACATCTTTACTGGCCAATCAGAGCAACAAATCTGTTCGGGAGAAGGGTAAAAACATTGCTTCCACAAAGAAACTAACTCACTGCAGTTCTTTGTTCTTCTTTTAACGAAGAAATGTCGTCAAGTTCTGATAAAACTGACACAATAGCAGCATCCACGCTAATCTCTTCTGCCATAATTGCACTGGCCTATTGTTGCTGCTTGCTTACGTCAAAACTCCGCCAGCCCCAGGAGTACTGCCTCTTACTCCTGATTGGTCCTGTCACTTTCTTACAGGGCCCAAACGGTTCAGATGGGAGCTTTGCAAGATGGATTCGCCAGTGAGAAACACAGAAATGGGCGTATCCATCTGCTTTGCAAGGTTAGAAAAAGTATGAAAACAGAACAAGAAGCCTGACGCACCAGATAGACTGTTTCAGATAGTGCATGGATGAAAGAGCCTGCTTTTTGTTTTGAAAGGAAATATGGAACTGGGTAGACTGAAAATTATAACGTGTTTAACCATGGGGCAAAAAATTGTTATTGATTGAAAAAGGAAACGAGGAAATTGTAAAAAGGTAGATTTTTGATAACTCAAGCTGCATATGACTTTTGACTAGTCCATAGCTGTCTGAGACATCCAGGAGCAGTATCATTATTTTATATCACTGTGGCTGCAGGGAGATGGTGTCATTACAGACTCAAGAGTCTTTAAAGGGACAATAAAGCATGCAATAAAGAAATGCAATACAGTAGCATCAGGTCAACACTGGAGAAAATGCAAAGAGAAAGGGAGCTAAAGAGGAGACATAAAAAGAGACAGATTTGGTTACAAGTTGCAGGGCAGTGATGTTGGAGAGAGGAAGAGAGAGCAGGAGGGAAAGACAGAGGGGGGCATGGATTAAAAAGAAACAGGAGGATGGTGCAGGAGAGAAATGTGTGATTTGGCAGCAGGATGAACATGAGAGCCAGCTTCTCCCACTTAGTCCTCTCTCCTTTTCCCTCTCCCTGTCTTTTGTTAACTTCTCACCTCTTAATATAAACTGATTGTGGAAACATAGCTCTGGATCTTGTACAAACAAATAACCTTGGATTGTGCTGATGTTATTACAGTGAGTACCAAGGTCATTATCGTTAATGATGACTGACAAGAAAACTAAGGTGTGAATTCATTCAGCAGCACCTTATAACAACAACACTACTGAGCATCAGTTAAACCCTTTATCTCAGAAGCATTATTAGCTGTATATGTCATTTGTCAATGTAATTAAAGATGCTTTATTGATGCATAAGTAATGAAGATCATTACTGTTGCTAACTTCAGTCATCACATAACCATTATTTATCAAACTTTTTTCTTATTTCATGAAGGACTTTCAGTTTTTCTGAAAGACAGAAACACAAAACAAATATTTTTGTTTCACACTGAGGCTGGAGATATACTGTATTTGCTGTTTTACCGCAGGTTCATAAGAACATTCAGCTTTTCATGAGCATTCTTCAAATGCTTATGCCAAAAAGACTAGGTTTAAACCTAATATACAGCTGACCGCCACTATCTGGGATGCCTATTGAAATGCCAGATAGGGAGAAGTAACCTGACACACCAGATCAACTGTTTCATATCTCCATTGCATGGATAATTTCACATTCATCTCCCATAGAAAGTGTATGAGAAGGGCAGGGCTTTAAAAATTTAAAGTTATTAGAGGAAGGTTTCGTCTGTCACATTCATGATGGACCAATCAGAGTGACAAGACAAAATGACATTTTATCCCTATGCTTCTCTTGAGCTAATAGGTTGCCACTGTTGGAGATTGTTAATGGAGGAGCTTCTCGGTGAATAAAACTGATGCCAAGGCCGGTCAGGAGACAACCAAAAACATCTTCTCTGCCGAGTAAAGGTTTCGGTTTGGATGCCTTTGTTTAAAAAAAGGAAATGTAGTCCAGTTCTGATTGAACTGCTGCTTCCTGACAGCTACATCCAAGCTAACAGCTACTACGGCAGCAGCCACTGGATACACCAGTAAACCCCACCCATAGCGATCGCAAACCCATGCTGAAGCAGACCAGGAGGAGAGAGTAAACATCTGTCCTGTCATGAAAAGCTGTCAGTGTGGCTCTCTGCCCCAGTGTGTTTTGGAAGCTATTTTAAATTTTAATCTCAGTCTTAATCTTTTGATTACATGTATTTTAGTTTTAGTCACATTTAAGTGATTTCTACCCTTTCTAGTCGATGAAAACTCTGAAGGATTTTAGTCTAGTTTTATTCAATAAAATGTCCTTACATTTTACTTCTAACTTGTAGTCCTTGATTTGTTTTTTTTTTGTTTTTTGTTTTTTTTTTTTTTTGACTAAATCTGGAACTTAGCCATGGTTGTGTGTGCATCCTGCAAAACCTGGGGTCCCTGCTTTCTACTGCTAAGAGGCAGAATAGCTACAGATGCATTGTGTTTTGACAGATTTACCCACAGTGGAAAAATATGATGGATTTTGAATATCTGACAAAAACTAAATTACATTTTAGTCCAGTTTTAGTCATCTTGACGAAAACTAAACTTACTTTTAGTCAGTTTTAGTCATCACAGATCTATTTTTGGCTAGTCTTAGTCTAGTTTTCGTCTTTAAAAAAGGGCTGTGGACGAACATTTTAAGTCATAGTTTTAGTCGACAAAATTAACACTGCTCTGCCCTTGTTTTAAAAATGAAATGCAGTTTAGTTCTTAATAAACTGCCACTGTAGCTGAGCCCGAGCTGATCACTCCAGCAACAGCAATTGTACACAACCACTCACACAACAAATAACCCTTTCCCCTGTAACTCTCACAAACTCACACCCAAGCAGGTCGGCAGGAGAGCTAAAACATCTTTCCCATCATGAAAAGCTTTTAGAGTTGTTAATATTCTTTATTTCATGCAGAAACATGGTCCAGTTCTAGTAGATTTGATGCTACACTAGAGCTATATCTGAGCTAATCACCACACTGGAGGAAGCAGTAGCAATCGGCTTTGAGTACCACTGAACCCCGCCCAAAGCTACCACCTCGTTCTTCTCAGTTAACACTGATTGGTCACGAGCTGTCATTAAATGTTGCTACTCCTCCACGGATGCAACTCATTATGGCTCTGAAAGTACAGTCAGTCAGTCAGTCAGTCAGTCAGTCACACACAGATCTATGAGTAGGGCTGACCTCAGCGGTCAGCCAAGCACTGTAGTCTGCTCACAATGGCATCTTTCTTGCTGTAACTGTATTCTGTCAGTCTACAGCAGATGCTCAAACACAATGTTTGACTCTAAACAAGACGCAAAAGTGCTGTGACACAGTGAAGGTATTTGCTCACTTGAGAATTGAAACAGCCAGCTGTGACACTGATGAGTCTAAACTGAAGGTGTGACTCAGACAAGCTGAAATGGTAGCTTGTCTTTGGCTGCTTTCACACAAACTCTGTGCCGTCCTGCAGAGTTCTGTGGAGGTGAAGGAGCGTTAATTAGTTCTTTGAACAAAAATAAAATTACACTATCAAGAAATTCTCAGATTTACAGAGCTCCTACGGCTGAATCGCTCTCTGAGTCTATTATTAATTTTAATTGTTACAGGTGCACCTTTCTTGTTATAACCATGGTGTGAATATTATGGGAGGAGAGGGGAATTATTCAGGAGATGATGGCTGAGGTTTTTCTTAAATTTTCTGAATTTAGCAGAGGATCTTTATAACATTGTTGGATTAGTGTTTCAATCATCGTGTGGCATGTATATCTGTTTTGTCCCAAGAGTTAACACATCCCTTAATCAGAAATCTACCAGCCATCTGAACTCCAAACATATTTGTGTGTGAGTGCTTGTGGGTGAGAGCTCTCCATCAATGCCCCTTGACAGTGGGGCGTCAGAACTTACTGACAGCTGACCCACACCGCCTGCATGACTAATGAATGCTTACATGCACTGAAACTCTCTTCACCAGTATGCATAAATGCTCTCTCTCTTTTTCTCCCTTCTCTGTTCTCATATTTATCCATCTACTTCCAGTGTGAGTGGCCTCATTATGTGTGTGTGTGGACAGCTGTGCACTACTGATCTTCCGTTCTTCCCTGTGGACAGTTCACACTGTGCAGGTGTTCACCAGCTCTCCTCTGAATGTCCTACACACACTTCACACACTATGGACTGAAGAACAGTCAGTACATTAACAGGATGTTAAAATGTTAATATAATATGTTGGTCCAAGTGAAACTAGAGTTATTAATTACACAAACATGTTAGTTCAACTGAAACTGAATTCAAAGAAATATCTCAAAGTTGGATGAACACACCTAAATAATGCAGTGATACTGATGCACTCCAGGCAAGTTGCATACAACAAGAAGAGACACGTTACAAAAAGTAAAATAACTTTTGAACCATAAGTTGTAGCCACTAACTTTTTATCCTCTTGTAGCCTGCTGTAGTGCCGTTCTAATGGCGCTATCCATCCCTTACGATAGCCTTGAACTTGGGTGACAAGGCATTTAAAGATTAAATCCACACCAGTAACTCTAATGTTGAACACATGGGCTGTGACAACCATGGAAGACTGTTCCATCGTTGCATCGTGCTTAGCCTAACAGCACATGCCAGAGTGGGCAGCTAATGCAAAAGACGGCCTGAGCAGTTTCAAATGGAGAGACAGAGAGCCTGTGATGAGGCCCTCTGTGTCTCTGCAGACAGGAACTGCTTTATAATGGCACAAACAGAAAGAAGCACAAGGACCTTTTTCGCCTTTTGCTCCCCAAGCGATGCAAAACATCGTAGTCATTATTATTTACACATAAAAAATTTTAATTTTAATATCGGTTTAGTTTTTATAATCCCAAACATTTTTTAAAAGTCAAGCAATATTACTGTAGCACAAAGATTTCACAGCTCCAGGATACTCAGTCTGTAGATGATGAATGCTCTTTCCTGTTATTTATAAATCTCGAGATGGACTATGAGTCGAATGAGGAGTTAACAGTTTTTACGTTAACAGGCATGTTTTATTAATTACGTGTTTTGATACATTCCTCTCTGGAAGAGCTTCACCGTCATCACAAGTCCGTCCTCGGCTCATTCGCTCTTCTGTCCATCTCTCCCTCTCGCTCTCCCTGCTAGAGCTCCCCCTGGAGGCTGGGATCTTTTTGAAGTTTCTAGTTTTGAGGCACGTTTTGGATTAGGATAGTTTTGAATGTGGAATGGATTCTGTATTCGAAGCACGTTTCATGCCATTCATGAATTTATTTTGATTCTTGGGGAGCATTTTGTCAGTTGCATCATGTTTCCCTTTTTGAAGTTCGTTCGGACTTTTGATTGCATCTTTAAGGTTTAAGCATTCCTCTTGTTGGAGCTGTTTTGTTTCATTTGGAATGCTGCTTTTGTAGGCTGTTTGCCTGTCAGTAATTTTGTTAGTGTTTTATTATTCATCTCCTGGGATGACAGAGATATTTGGTGATTGTCATGATTTATGTATAAATATGTCTTGTTGGTATTTTATATATATATATGTATATATATATATACATATATATATATTTGTTGTTGTTTGGTCATCCTCATTAGCTTGTGTTTCATTGTCCATTTTCAATGGTATCATTTTGGTTTCCTTGTTGGATTGTTCTGGCGATTGTTTGCCACCTGGTGTTGATCACTTATTAAAAGTGTCGACCCACAGGTGTTGTTTAAAAGCTGAATAAAGCCTTGAGCTAAAATGCATCAGTTCTCTGTTTGCTGCTGATGTTTTCTTTTAAATTGCCTATCTGTTTGGTTTTGTTGCTTTTGGGAGTTTTTGAACCAGCACCGATGTTCCTGGATTTCATTGATATGAGCTCTTCTTCTCCTGTTAAATATTTTCTGGATCAGCTTGCAAGCAAAGAATTTGATTAGCCAAATACTGTCACATGTGACAATCTTTACTGTAAGTAAAAGAAAAAAAAAAAAGCTTTGGCATTTGAAATAGCCTCCTGTTTGACAGCAGAAAGAAGTTACACTGTTTCAAATGAAAACACACAGAAATCCTTTATGATACAGGGGCCCTGATTTGTTCATGAGAACCACAACCCTGTCCCTAATAAGAAGCCTGGCCACAATTTAACTCCTGGTCTTTATTGGTAAAAATACAGATTTTCCACAATCAGTGCACGTCCACAATGCTGTCTAAAACTGACTAAGGACATACTGTAGTAACACATTGGTTGTGTGTGAGTGCTTGAACTTTCAACACTGGATGAAGAACACAGAAACTTTCATCAGCCTATCATGGACAAGCAGCCACACAATCACACATCAACACTTACAGCTGATGCCAGTCTTCCTGTGAGGGCAGAGTCAAGTGTCCAGTTGATGTTTTCCTCTCTACATGAATATTAATGCATCACTCCATCACAACCTGCACTCATTCACACAGTCATGAAGAAAATCACACAAATGTCTCCATGCACACACGACGCGGCACATATACCTGCACACATTTTTATGCTGAAGTGAAATTACTGGAACACATCAGCCATGTTCTTCATTTACTGTCTTTTCAGGCCCAATCAGATGATACAAATTTAGCCGGTTTTTCACCCACTCATGTCATCATCAATTGCCAAATGTTTGGCCGGAGATCGGGATGGGGAATGGCATAATCTGGTGTAGTGTGACATAATCAACAATCACTTTGAACATCCTACAACCCAGATTTTTAAAATACTGGTATGTCACAATTTGTTTTTCATTTTCTGACTAGTTTGACACCCATAACAATGACATAAATGAAATATATATCCTGACCACTAGACTGCATTTGTTCTCTGATATTGAAGCATCCAGTTTCTTTGCATCTTCATTTACCAGAGATATTAATATTAAAAGTTTCCCAAACCCACTTAATCTCCTAGCTTTGCTCCATGTAAACAGACCTTCTGTTTACATACTTTGAAGCTAGCAAAGCCAGATCACTTCTTGAACTGTTATCTCATTCATACTATAAAGTTCTATGTTAGGGATAGCTAGTCCAGATTGTCTTCTTCTTAATGCATGGTGATTTTAGCATTCTACAAAAGTAGACAACGGCCAGCATGCCCTTGTGCGCTAAGGCAGTGATTCCCAAAGTGGGAGTTGAGACCTTCAGGGGGGTCGTAAGATGCTTTCCATTTTAAAAAATATTTCAAATAGCGCATTTGACCAGTTATTGTAAAAATAAACGCATAAAACAAGTTAATTTGAAATAAAACCATTTCATTGGGGGAGAATAAAAGGAATGTTTTTTTTTTATTCTGTAAGTTTGCACACAGCTATTCTTGGATGTGCACATGAGCTTTGACCACTTCCAGGGATGGCGGGGGACCCCAGTCTGGAATCATTTTACGGGGATCATAGGCGGAAAAGTTTGGGAACCCCTGCACCAAGGGGCCTTGAAATATAAGTTTATTATAATTATGGGTGTATATAGGTGTGACTTACATTATGAGGTACATGTATAAATTTTACGTACATACCAAGAATTACTTTTGATGGTTAAAACATCTGTTTTAAATATACATAATGAGCCCAGAGTGAAAAAAAATGGCAAATAAAGTCCCAAAGGAGAACTTCTGGTCCCAACAGTGAGGTTTAAGCCCCTGAAAAAGTATCAAAATATCTTCAAATGAAGCTGAGCCAATGATTTAGTGGATTACTGGATGGTTGCATGCAGTAAATAAGAATTTATGATTTGTGACAAAAGAACAGGTATAGTCCCCAAAATGTCTGTTTGCATGGTCAGAAACAGAACTTTAATCATGTTTTGGGCTGTCAAAAGTGTAGAAGTGAAACTAAAAACAGTTGGGAAAAAGGCAGTAATGTAAATATGATAGAAAAATGACAAGGAAAGAGAACAAATGCAGGCATCAAGATAAAATGGAGAAAAGCCATTTAATGCAGCAGGAGGAGTTTGAGAGCTGGGAAGGGGGGTTGTGAGACAGAGGAGTGCTGTACTCAGATTTGCAGTCAATTAAGTTGGATTTAGTGGGCTCATGATGAGATCCTTACTGACTGTGTGTTTTCATATTGGACTGAGGGTACAGGTAAGCCAGGTAAGATGCTTTTCTCCTCTCTTTTCCCCCCAGCTTTTCTCTCTTATCCTTGCTTGCCCTTAGCTCTGATGCGTCCTGCAGACTGAGCCGTGCAGCCACTGGCACAGCAGAAATAGCTGCCCATGATCAGGACTGAACTTCCCTCGAGGCCTTCCAACAGGAGCCTCACAAACAAAACGCTTTATGAAGGCCGATGTGACACACAGACAGATACAAGCGCTTGCCTCAGGTAGGTGAATACACAGAGGAATAGCTGTATGTTGGGGGAATATAAGGAGGTAAACTACTGCAAAAAACAGGCAGTATTTATGCACACAAGTAGACAGAGAAATGATGGAGGAGCACTCTGATACATGTGCATGCTAAATCACTGCAGTGGCTTCAAGGAAACTTAGTGAATGTCAACATTAACACATACCATTCTGTTTCAGAAGTCAGTGTATGTCGCCCTGCACAGTGGTACAAAATGATTTAATGAGGGTCATGTATGATTAGTGGGGGTGTAGTCAATCAAAGAAAATCACTGGATAATTGTTTTGGTGTGATTTTATAATGATACTTTACAGGTAACAACTGTTCCAGCCCATGCTGTGTAATTTCCCCACATGAACTCTGTCACTGACAACATGCAGTGTGGGTTTGTTTACCAAGATAAACTCAATATAAGTTACTGGTCAGGACATAGAGGAGAAAAACTGTTAGGAACACTGAATCATTGCTGCTTGTCTCATCTGCTCTCTGTCTGACTGTAACTGACACTACCTACTGTATAGTGTCTTTATGAGCTGATAAAGGGACTTAGTAAAACATATTTGCTGTATAGGAGCGGCATTGTGTGTAGATGCTGTGACAGACGGTGGAGCAGAGACACTGACAGTGTAACTACAACAGCTATGAAACAAACTCCCACACCTCTCTGCATGGTTGTGCTAAGGTGTCAGCATTAAGGGTGTAAAGGTACGTGTATTCGTATCATAACGTTTAAAGAATGGGTATAAATATGTCAATATATCAATCAAAATAACCTAATAATTCGAAAATGTATTTATTTAATAATATTTTTAATCACTGAAGAACTTTTGGAAAGAAGTTACTACATTATTAATGATTTAAATGTAATGTATTCAGCCTATTTATTTTAATAAAATTTAATTCAAAAAATAAATAAAATGGAATTTTATTTATTCGCTTCAATCACCATAAAGAAAACGTAACGAACCGTGACTTCAAAACCGAGGTACGTACCAAACTGATTTTTTTCTGTGCCATTACACCACTAGTCAGCATGTTTGTAATGTCCATATGAGACTGACGCGTGTTTGAGCCCGGAAAGTTCCTGAATAGAAAGCTTTCTGATTAAATGCGGTGAGTTTCTTCACAGAAATGCTAAATTGGACATTTACAAATCAACTTCATTAGACACGTTTTTCAGCCTGTTGTCTTCACCAACAAACACACAGCAAACATATTCTAATGATGTGAACACAGGAAGTAAAGCTGTTAAATAACCAGACTCTTCCTTTGAGGATAACCCCATGGTTCACAGTCACACCAAGTGTTATATGTTAAAGGTTGGGTTTTCATTTCAGGAAAATGATGGTCTGGTGTAAAGTTAAGCTGTGATAACCACATTTCATATTTAATCCAAATAATGACAAAAAATGAGTTAAAAGTGGCACAAATGTGTTAAAAATTGCCTAAAGTGGCCTAAAGTGGCAAGAAATTGGCAGTAAAAATGGTGAAAAGCAAAAGCACTGATCCTTCACAGTAAATCAGGTTCTGTTTTTTCATTTTATGCTATTTGTTGCATTACCCATAGTCCAAAAATGTCACATAAAAGCCCTTCACCGCAGCTCTGTAAAAATGCTGTACCGAATGGCTGCCATCAGTACACCATTAAACTTACACATTGTTTTGCACAGCTCAGTGTGTCCCAGTGTGTGACTTCACATTGTGGAAGCATGAGATGCACAATGCAACTGGAGCTTCAAACACGTAGACGCTCAGACATGTATGCACTGTGCTGTTTCAGGCTACCTCCACTGGAAGATTAAGAGCAAGAAGACTGCTTTCCACTTTTTTGGCTCTGTGCATTACACTTAGCAGAAAAAGGATAACAGAGGGTAAATATCTCCCCTTGAACTCTGCAAGAGGCACAAGTCCCAGAAACTGTCAGGAGACAAAATGCTCTATAGCTGCCTCAGCCAGCAGGGGAGAAAAATGACAACCATGCAAGGTGATGAGTGTCTACATCTCTCTCTTCCCCATTCAAGGAACTAAATGTTGTTGACTGCCACTAGCTTTAACTGGGCCTGTTCTCTGCTAGTCCTGCTTAGAGTCTAGTTTTACCAACTAAGATTAAGTCATCTATAGAGGTTCTGTCCCCGGTTTGATCCAAAGAGACATTTTAGCCTTTATTACCCTCACAAACAGACTGCCTCTTAAAACCCAGAGAGACATAAATTCCAGATTTTGCAGCACACATAGACATCAAAGAGAGCCCCCTTTTTCTGGGGCTATTTTTTCTTGATAAATTAATCTCTCTCTCTCTTCATATGTATACTAATATTCCTGTTAGCACACAGCTTTCCTGTCAAACAAATACAGATAAATAAAATCCTAATAGGTTGGGAAATGACGAGTTCAGATGCCCTCTGTACCACGACCCCCCCATGTCCTGCAGTGCTGCTGTGAACACACAGGCAGGCAGCAGCCGCTCCTGGCTCTCTCAACACAGTTGTGCTGCTGTTTGCAGATGTATCCGATCTTGTATAGAGGTGAGTGGTCACGAACTAAGGACTCAAGTTCATAAAAGACGAGCAAGTACAACATGTGCTTCGCTAACACACGTTGCTGATGTAATAGGTTTGGTTTAGCTAAGGCGCTTCATCATGGGTTTACAGACTAACATACTGTACTTAAGGGGAGAGACTACAGGTGAGTACAGTTATGTATATCAAAAAACATCATCAAAATGGTAAAACTGATGTGCAAATTATGCACTGACTAATTAAAATGTGCTAGTCTGCATACATTTACCAAGGCATTGCAGAGATGGAATTCTGCGGCCCCCAAACCAGAAACCCTCTAACCCCTGGTTGTGCCTTGAGATCCTGTCCATGAAAATCACAAACAGGATTGGAGACAACGGACAGCTTTGGCAGAGGCCAACACACACTGGGGACGTGTCCGACTTGACCGACTGTTGCAACTGTTTGCTTATGTAGCAAACAGTCTTTTTCAGTTTTCTGTGGAAATATTTTGTAGAAATCTGTAGTTCAACAATTATTTCATTTTTATTATTAGTTATTTTTTAATTCAAAAATTAAGGGAAGTGCCCTTTTTCTCATGTGAGCCCCAGCCCCCAAAATGTCTTTGCACGTCCCTGCTGTCACCTCCAAAAGTCTGAAAACACAATCTCACCTGTTTACATACCATAGGTCTACAAAGCTTCTTAGGTCATGGACATTTTTATTTTCATGATTTCCCTTTTTTAATTGTACTTTGTCTGTGAATGTAGAACAGAACCTTTATTGTCACATGCAAACAAAACAAAAGCAGAATGAATAAATGAAAAATGTATTTCAGTTGCATACGTGTTGACAAAAACAAGCATCAAATAAGATCATTCATCATTAAAATGACGGATTTGATCTTCTGTTATCATGGAGACACCAAAACATTGCAAATACCAGCATATTTTTAACATGATTAAAATCTAATCTTTTACACACTAAGATCTAGTGGGATTTGGCTGTGGCTGTGTGTTTGGCAGGAGATGCAACAAACACACTCACTCAAACACATCTAGGAGGCAGGGGGGCGTAAAGAGAAACACATGCTGGGACAAGCAAAGATCACCAGTCCAAAGAAATGGTTGAACTGGTGATATGTGATCTTTTAATCAAAGCTCTGCACAGATGAATGCTGAACGAACAGATGGATGGGAGAGGGAGAGTGATGGATTCATAAAGGTATAAAACATGCTGAGACAGTCACACAGTATGGGACATACAGGCGTCTCTGCAGAGTGCACACATGTATGGAAACAAAGACGGACACACATCAGCCTGTCAGGACAACATGCATACACACATTCACTGTGGCAGATAGTTGTGTGAGGAAGGAGTAATTGTTTTGCTAAGTGAGGCAATTGTTGCTCTGGCTTCTCCAAATGTCACTACTTTCTGCTGCTGAGTCACTCACACACAAAAAAACACGCACAAATTCAGTAAAAAAGGAAAAGAGTTTCCCACATGTAGACAACAAACAAGGTTTTGTTCACTTTTTAAACCACATTAACATAAAAACAATTTCATCAAAAATGGTGCCCTTTTGCTGTGATTTAGCTGTGTTTTTGAAACTACTATGGCATTTTGGGTGACTGATAGTGGAAAGTTTTTTTTCCAAACACCAGCATTTTCATTGTCATGTAACCTGGCAAAACAGAATTCCCTCTAAAAGCAGAGACTTGCAAACATGCACTTATCATCCATGCATGAGTGGCTGGACTGCAACAGCGATGGTGGACTCCAGAATCCTGTGCTACTCACCCTAAGGCCTCGTCCACCCGCAGGCAGGTATTTTAGAAAACAAAGGTTTTCCTGTAGACTTTGGACACGCTTACATACACAGACACATGCTCCCCCACTGTGTTGATGAACACAGATGCCTGAATGGACCACACAGCTCATTGCTACTTTATACAACACTGCAAATGAACTAAGCCACCCACCATCCTTCATTTGCAGTTTTGGCTTACCTGAACTAGCAACCCCACATCATCATCCATCCACACCACATTTTGCAGTACTTTTTTGTATACTTATGCCTCACCACTCTGGAAAAAAAAGAGTTAATGTGCATGCACATGTGGTTCAATTACAGAGCCACATCAATAACTACAGGCGTGGCATGTATATGTGATAAAATGAGTTAAACTCTCAGGTCTTTTAAAATTGAGTTAGAACAGCTTAAAAACAGAGATCAAACGACCATAATTCTGGTGTACCACAGTGATTTAATAGCATTTAGATATTAATTTTGTACCAACAAAAGCCAGGGTAAAATGATTAAAAAGCCTTTAAAAGAGCACTAAAACTGGCTTGGTACGAGGCTTAGAAGTCTTTTAAAAAGGGGGCGAGGAGGCTAAAAGCGAGAGGTAAAAAATTATGAGGCTATAACAGTCACTTAATAAAATGGGGCACGCTGTCTCAAATCAGGGGCAAGCTGGTCTCTGTCGATCCTTGTGCCTCGCCACTGCGGTCAATTTCTCTTCTGCTATCTGCAATGCTCTCACAGCCATTACCTGCTTAACAGGAAACAGAAAGGAGTATGGTGTACGCACAATCCAAATACACACAGACGAGTCGTATGTTTCCCCACTCCTGCTGGCTGGCCGTCTGCTCCTTCGTGGATCCTGTCCTGCCCTCAAGACGGTCGTGTGTCCCCAAACTTCCACGATCCACTCCTCTGTGCACCTCCAATCTGTCTTCCTCCCTGCTGTGTCCTTTACTTCCTCCTTCTAATGTTGTAAGCCCTCCCTCAGACCACTGATTTGCTGCTGCAGCTCCAATGCACCTCATTGGTGCGCTGACCTGTCATTTTACAAAGCTACAGGTGCAGTTCATCTAAAATCAGTCCCACCAAGGCAGAATGGTTCTAAAAACATGGAACAAAAGCAAGAAAATTACAACAATCAGGGTAAAATCTAACCTGACATGCCGGATGGATATGTTTCACACATCCATCTGGTAAACCACTGATAAACAGCATTTGGGACAGGGCAGAGGATTTGAAAAAACTCTGAGGGTGATTGGACGAACGTTCTGTCTGTCACATCTTTACAGCCAATCAGAGCAAAAAAAAAACGTGACGTCCTAGCCGCTACCGAGGTGCACGTGTGCCGCTACCAAGGAATAAACACCATAAAGAACAGCATAACGTGAACCATGGCGACTGTAGACATGTCAGTACACAACTTTTGTCGCTTTTGAATAGAAAACAACTCAGTGATGTTCTTTGTTCTTCTTTTAACAAAGAAATGTTGTCACGTTCCGATAAAACTGGCGCTTTAGCAGCATCCACGCTAATGTCCTCCGCCATACCGGCTTCTTGCTGCTGCTTGCTTATGTCACAACTCCGCCATGCCTGAAAGTATTGCCCTTCGTCGTCACTGATTGGTTCGGTCATTTTCTAACCGGGCCCAAACGGTTCAGACAGGAGCTTTGCAAGATGCACTCATTGAAGCCACTGTTGTACTGTAGCTGCTGTGGTTGTTGCGTGCCTGAGGTCCTGTGTGTAAGAGCTACGGTGTGACCAACCAAAAACAGCTTGATGACCCACCAGTTAAGAACCTCTGTTTAATACTGTGTGATTCTTTCTTTAAGTGTTTAAATAAATTGGAGAATTAAAATGATTTTCTCAGGTCTACATGTTATGCATGTTAGTAATAAGTTAACATGTTAATGTTGACTCCTCTAATGTTTCTCTTAACATTTTTGACATCTACCCCCATCATCCCAGTGGTTAGAATATAAAGTATTCACATGAAATATAGTCTCTTTTATAAGACAGTGTTATAATAGTGAAAAGATCCGTCCCATATGTGTTTCCATTTGTAAACAAGGACAATCAATACTGAAGAGTAACTCCCTCCTACAGCTCTAAAAATGTCAGAGGACCCCGCTGTAATCGGATATAAAATCCTTTCAGCAGCCTACGCTACCCTGGACCTGTGGCTGAATGGTGTAGCTGACCACAGCAGTTGCTATGTGTGGCCTTATCCTTTTTCTCTTTGAATGACGGAGCAAATAGAAAATAAAAGACATTGCTGAGTTTGTATTTAAAGATAAAAGTCATCCAGGATTATGCTGCAATTTGACACTGGACCTGCAGTGTAGAACAAGACATGTGAGCCAGGTACAATGGACAAGGGAGATGGAATATTTTGAAGACTTACTGTCACCAATTCTAATGTATTTATTTATTTTTCACTTTATGGTCTCCAAGAGATAGGAGAACAAGTTTGGGCAAAAAAGTCTGAGTCATTATTGTTTATTGTGTCACATAAAAATCTTTGAGGTTTCCAGGTATTTGTTCCTTTGTCTTTATAGTTCCTTTTTTTTCTTTTTTTTTCTGAGATTGAAGTGACGGGATGTTAAGGATGCTCTTAAGGATGTTTAGAGCTTGACTGTGCACCACCAGATTGATGTTTTGAAATCTTTTTAACACAAGTCCAGGTGAGACAAAATGATTAAAAATGGCTTAGAGGGATAAACACAGCTATGTTGAAGTTTACCCAGAAACAGGATGAAAGCTGATGGTGCTGCTAACATTAGCCACATTCTGCAAATCATAATCACATCAATCTATTTATTACCACTGTGATCTCATCTTAAATAAATAGTGCTCAATTATGACCATTTCATGAGTTATTCTTAACCTCAAACTAGTAAACATAAAAAAATAACTTGCATTTATCAAAATTTGTAAGTATTAGCTCAGCACTATCTCTAGACACAACCTGGAAAGGCTTTTAGATCTCTGCTGTAGTCTGAGACAGAAACCTTTCCTCGCTGCAATGACCATTTTTGCTGATGCATTTTTAGAAAGTAAGTGGAAAACATATAAGAACTAGATTTTGGACTACATTTTCATAAAGGTATTTCTGTGAAGTCACTCTGAGTTTGATAATGACACAGAGCTCTTGTGTAATCTGAACAACAGGCTCCTGCCAAACGCTACCGAGCAAGTAGAGATGACTGAAGGTCTGCCAATGGGACATGTAAACACACTCAATAGATGTGTCAGGAAGACAACCTGAACCTGAAGACTAGAGACTGTCTTGACAATCAATCTAGGGCAATTTTTAAAGAAAACTTCATGAAACTTGTGGATTTTCCAGATCTTTAATATTTAAAGTGTCAGTGAGGGCTGTCTTTCTAATACAGTCAAAATTGGCTCAAACATTGCTGTTTCCTTTATACAGTCAACTTGAGGCGATTACTGTAGGGCCACTACAATACTCTGTATTCTTTGCCAATGCGTGCCAATGCTGCCAAGGATGCTAGCTAATATTTTATGTCAGAACAAGCGCTTTGGCTGACAAATGTACAAACACAGACATGAGCGTGGAGTTCAGGCTGGAAAGCAGATGCCAGTTGGCACAAACATGGACCCTTGACTTTAGGCTGTAAAAATCTGGTTGTTTACATAAGAAAACAGATTCTCTGATAGTGGAGCAGCACTGTGTCCACTTTAAATACTGGTGCTACAACAGATCCCAATGGAAGCCTGCTGTAGTCTCAGGCCGCAACGGTTTTTTTAGAAACAGCGCTGAGCAGCCTTTATTTTTGATTCTATGGTGGTGTGAAATAGAGGAATCTCTGATTAAGATTCATCTTAATGAATCTCTGTTTGACTGTAAATATGGAAGCAACCAAACTGGCCCAGTCATTGACTCTAAATGCTCTGGTGGTCCCACATATCATAGACTTAGCATTGGAGCAAATATCTCCTTTGGGCATCCTTGCATTTTGATACCGAGACTTTTAACAGAGAATGGATCACTTCATCTTTCACTAAAAACAGTTTCCTAAGACGTCCAAAATATGTTACAAGCTACATATCATGTCACATATTTTTTTCAGTTTCTGCAACATATTCTCCCTATGTTATGCCCTGGTGTATTGGTTTAATTTGTGACCGTGTTAACTGTTGACTTTTAGCCAACCGCGTTTGTTGATTTAGTTTCTACATAAACAGAAAGAGTACTTGTGAATAAGCCTTTGTTTTTTGTTTTTTAGTTATATGTCACAATAATCTTGTCAAATACATTTAATAAAAATCTAAAAAGAGCCATAAACCCATTTGACTGAAAGTTAACACTTAGCACAGACGCTATTTAAATTGCATCACCAGTCTTATTTTCATTTTTTCTGGTTTAAACATTGAGCTCTAAAAACAGAACTATCCCAGCTAGTTTGACACTAAGGTCATTTTCACACCTGAAAGTCCGGACCAAGGTCCGTGTTTTTGTTAAACTGTATACATTTGGTTCGGTCTGTTTGGGTTTCACACTGTCATTATTGCAACCAGACTAACAGACTTACATGACGAACCTACATGATATCAGCATCAACTACGTGGTTTGCATGTCTCTGTAGTTAACATTGATTGGTCATTTGGCTGGCGGGCGTCAACAGGTTGAATAACGCAAGTCTTGAATGTTGTAAACAGTGAATGAAATCGTCATTCCTACCATCTTATTATCGTTGATTTTCTTCTACCAAAAGTGATAACTTGAAAAGCTGTAAATAAGGCTCGTCCAAGTTCATGTTATGAGTTTTACCATTAGACAACAACTTTATCATTGTCGACAGGAAAGAAGAAGAAAGTATGCAATCCTGCAAGCCATTGCAACACCTACTCAGGAGAGAAGGTATGTGTTGTAAAACTCTCGAAAAGATGAGCTGTCAATAGTTTATGAAATTTTCCGTGCTTGGACAATCCCCATTTAACACAATAACGAACACTTCTACTCCTCGTGTAATGTAAAGCAGCTACCGTTAGCCCACCCTGTCTGGGCTGCTGGTTAATTTCAGTCCGTGAGATTGTTGTGGGCTCTTCCATGGCTCCTTTTGTTATGGTGATGGATTTCCTGTGCCGGTAGTCATGTCATAATTTCCTGTCTTTGATACAAAGGTCCAAAACTTTCAAAATAATGCTTTAACACTGGGCATAAACCAGACCGTGGTTCCGTTTGGTCCGTACCGAGACCACCTCTTTTGGTTGGACCAAGGTCCGGCTGTTTGGTCTGGACCACGGTCCAGGGAAGGTTTCACACCCATCATTTTGGTTCAGACCAAACAGAAAAGTCCGAAAGACCAGACCAAATGACGTAGGTGTGAAAGCCCCCTAAGAGAAGAGAACAGAGGAGAAGAGGGGAGGAGAGGAGAGCAGAGACGAGAACTAACAGGGTTGCTGCGGATCCTTGAAAAGTCTTAAATTGGATCTTTGGAAATTTAAGGCCATTAAAAAGTCTTAAAAATTGTTATTTTCACCAGTAAGTAGTGTTACATTTTTAAAAAACATATTGACTCAGTCATGCTTTTATCAAGTCTTCATTTTCTCTCTCTTCTATACCGCTTATCCTGCAGGGGGGCTGGAGCCTATCCCAGCTATCGTTGGGTGAGAGGGAGGGTACACCCTGGACTGGTCGCCAGTTAAATCACAGGGCTGACATATAGAGACAGACAACCAGACACGCTTACATTCACCAATTAACCTGATGAGCATGTTTTTGGTGGTGGGAGGAAGCCGGAGAACCCACGCATGCACAGGGAGAACATGCTAACTCTGCACAGAAAGACCCTGAGCGGGAAGCAAACCAGGGTCCTTCTTGCTGTGAGGCAACAGTGCTAACCCCTGCTCCACCATCCAGCCATCTTTATTTTCTATCATTACTACTGAAGTCATTCTTTCACGTTTTTTCATCTTGGAATTAACGGCACTTACAACAGAGCTGCCTCTACATATCCTGCATCGCTTCAATGAAGCTACTTCCTCACTTTAACACATCATTGTTGAGTGTGTGAATAAAATACATGAGCCTATCATATATTGATTATTAGAGATTCAAAATAAGGAAACATCAGTGCTATAACACCAGCTGTCACTCAGGCTGAGGCTGAGTTTCCTTTGGGTGCTTGAAAACACTTTAAACTTTAAATAACTTAAGTGTGTTTTTAGTGAACCAAAAACATAAAATTAATCAATCTATGTGGACCAGTAAATACCTGAATGTGTGGGACAACAAAAATATACAGTATATTCATAAAGTAGGATATTAACCACATGGTTGAAAGTAATCCAGTGGAATTCAAACAGGATGTTTTTGTCATCACCATTATCAGCTTTACTTCTTCTTAGACAGACGGATCAACTCTGATGCAGTCACAAGTGGCTTTTATTTGTCGATATTCTACATTTAAAGTAAAAAGTTTACACCACATGTGATCTGCCACCCAGCCTGTGAACTAATGACCTATCTGGCCAGTCTACAAACCAGAGCCAGTCCCCTTCCTCCCCCTTGGTGTTTGACAGAGTTCTCAGTGCATCTGTCCACATCCATTTACCCATCTGTCCATCTGTGTGTCTGTCCCTGTTCATGTGCCATTGTAACCCTGTACATCCCCCGTGTCCAATCAGCTCCTCTGACCCAGTCAGACAGTGAAAGTACCAGGTGCCAGAAGCCCATCTATAATTGGGAAGTCGCATTATTTCTAAATACTGTACACTGCATTGTTTGTGTTAGACAGAAACTTCCTCCACTACTGTGTCTTTTTGTTTCAAACTCTTCTAACATGATAGAATAATAGTCTCAACTCAACAGCAGCACCAAAATCATCATTAAAGCTTTTATCTCACTGTAATATTCCTAAATGCAGATCAATTCCACACTACATCTGACTTAGAGTTTATTATTCAGAATTCAGTAGTTATATAAAGTTACACATTACAGTGATGCTTTGTGATGCTTTTTGCATTCACCGGACTGAATAATCCTCAATGTGTTTTTGTGGTAGAAGGCAAACAGGGTGGGGAAAGATATTGTCTCTACCACAGCTGCTATAAGTCGACTTTTTTCAAACTATGACATGCAACATTGTCAATATTGGTGTGGAAAGAGTTAAATATAATCAGTGTAAATTGACCATGGAGTACTAACTTCTCATAAAGGGGGTAATGTATCATATCCCTCAGAATTTGTTGATTTGTTTTTAATTGCAACTGATCTGCTGCCTCTGTCTTATAGACCTCAGGACAGGAGGGTTTGGATTTGAAGCATTTGGAAGTCTCAAAGTAGGAAAGTGGCAACCTGAACAGTGCTGGGAAAAATATTTTCCCCCTTTTGTCGCATATTTGTCACAATAGACCTTTCAGATCATCACACAAAGTTCAATATAACACATCGATAAGCCGAGTAATACAAAATACATTTTTTTAATGATGATTTCATTTTTTAAAGGAAAAAAACACATCCAAACAAACCTGGCCCATGTAAAGCGGTTACCCCCCACTTATTAAGATATGGATTAACTGTGACTGACAAAGTGAAGTAGGCTAAAAAAAAAATCTCACAAAGAATCACATCATGGCACAATCTAAAGACATTCAAGAACAGGTGAGAAACAAAGTCATTAATATCTGCCAGTCTGAAAAGGTTACAAAGCCATTTCCAAGGCTTTGGGACTCCAGTGAACCACATTTGGAGCCATTATCCACAAATGGAGAAGACTTGGAACAGTGGGGAACCTTCCCAGGAGCGGTCAGCCAACCAAAATGACTCCAAGAGTGCAACAACGACTCATCCAGGAGGTCGCAAAAGAACCCAGAACACATCCAAAGAACTGTAGGCCTCACTGGCCTCAGTTAAGGTCAGAGTTCATGACTCAACAATAAGAACAACACTGGGCAAAAATGGTATCATGAGAGAGTTCCAAGGTCAAAACTACTGCTGACCAAAAGGAACACGAAGGCTTTAAATTGATCAAAAAACATCCTGATGAGCCACTAGACTTGCAGACTCATTTTCTAATATTATCTAATTATTTTGCATCTAAAAAGTAGATTCTGGAAGGTTTGGTATTAATGGTTTGTTAACTTGGCTGACTAGAAGGAGGTGGTAGAGTTCAAGAGAACTTTATGAATTATTTCTCTATCAAGTAGTTTGTGTTATAAATAGCTAAAACATCTGATATAATTGATTACTTTTCAGAAGCAACCCCACTCACAGCAGTGACTTACATAAAAGTTCAGCTCATGCACTATGCCTCAAGTTTGGTCTGTGTGGGAGCTCATCCAAAACTGTGCCAACCTTTCCTTCTGTTTCCAACTGAATGATATCCAACAGGACCCCTGATAATAAACAGTGCCAGATTCAACCTGCTGTCTGTCTCTGTGTCTTTGCTGCTTTCATTCACTTTTCTCTGTCCTACATTCATTTCTGTCTTTCTCTTCTATTCAGAATCCATCCATGTTGTTATTGGAGGTGGGCATGCTATTGCCAGATGCCCTCTGCTCACCTCTTCTGTATTCCCTCTGTGAATTAAATTTAGCTACACACATACACATCCACTGACAAAAAGCAATGAATAGAGACAGGAAGAAAACAGCCAAAAGTCTAAAATACTTCATTAGCATCTCCTGAATTACTTAAATCTACACCGTGCAGGAATAGTCAAGAAGAAAAACAAGTTTTAAAGACATCTCAGTCCACACTTCACCACACACACAGAAGCAGACAGGCCGTTCTCTGGTGTGTGTTTGACCCACAGCTTGGCTAAAACAAAGCCACAATCAGAGTGTCGGAGTAATCCAGGCATTAAACATTAATAAAGGCTGTTAATGAGGAGGATCTGGGAGGACTGCAGGAAAACAGGCTGCACACAACCTGTCCATATTAATGACTGTCCTAAACTCTACCCAGTGGACTGAGTTTTATGACCTTTGTGGGAATGTCTGCAAAACAACTCGAGTATGTAGCAGGGCTAGTTACAGTCTTATCAGTATCATTAGGCTGGCTACACAAGAGATGATTCTAAAATTTTATCTGCGTTTCAGAAAAGTAGAAGATCACAGAAAAATGTAAGGAAGACTAGGCCACTTTAAAATGTCTCACCTATCATAAATTTAATAAAAACATCATGAAGCTAACCATGGTTCACCCTCCTCATTAAAATTCTATGGGATTGAGAAGATCACAATGCCCAATAGAGGAGGAGACATCCTGTGGAGATTAGCTCAGAGAGAAATGTTTTGGATCCATACTCTCAACAAAATGACACCAAATGGACTCAACGATGACTTTAGCTTAAAATGTTTCTTAAAGTAATATGATGGATAAAATAAGTGTTTTGATTGATGATGGCAGCATTGATTGAATTTGTTTCTGTTGTGTTGCAGAAGTTGACTTGGCCATGGGGTGTTGTCAGCTCCTGCAGATTTAGCAATGACAGAGAGGTGATTGGTTCCTGTCTAATTAGACACAGCCTCCAGCTGTGTAGTGACTCTGCTCTTGTGAGTTGTTCAAAAAAGAACCTGTGGATTCAGTCTAACAAATGCTCTGATGAAGGCCTTGTGCCAAAACGCGTAAGCATTTGTTTGTGATGTGAGCCAAATAAACAAGTCTAAATGGTGATGTTTTGTCCTCCATAACTTGGATTCTGAGAAGTGCTGCCTTTTTTGGAATTTTGAATTAAACATTTTTTTATCAAATATCTTACCTTCCTAACCCTGCAAAGCATATGGATTCTCCTGTTTCCGTGTTTCTCACTGGCGAATCCATCTTGCAAAGCTCCTGTCTGAACTGTTTGGGCCTGGTTAGAAAGTGACAGGACCAATCAGCAACCATGGGTAGTACTTTCGGGCGCGGCAGAGTCGTGATGTAAGCAAGCAGCAATAAGAGACCAGTGCATGGCGGAAGAGATTAGCATGAATGCTGCTAAAGCGCCAGTTTTATCAGAACTTGACAACATTTCTTTGTTAAAAGAAGAACAAAGAACAGCATTGAGCTGTTTTGTTTTCAAAAACAACAAAAGTTGTGTACTGACATGTTTACAGTCACCATGATTTGTGGCATTGTGCAGTTCTCTACTGAGTTTCCTCCTTCGGTAGGGGTGCACCACAGTAGCGGCTACAACGTCACATGTTTTGTTACTCTGATTGGCCCATAAAGATGTGACAGACAGAACATTCATCCAATCACCCTCCGATTTTTTTTCAAAGGGTCTGCCCTTTCCCAAACACTGTCTATTAGTGGTTTACCAGATGGATGTGTGAAACACATTCATCTGGTGTGCCAAGTTATTAACTGCCTGTAAACAAAGAAAATATTACACAACCAAACTGACCCCCTACACAAAAACAGAAGAAATCAATTATTTTTAGATTTTTTGAGGGGGCTTTTTATGCCTTTATTTAGAGAAAGACATATCAGCTTCCTGACTGGGTAATTCATATAATAAACATTATTATATGAAGAGGCAGGAACACAATTTTACCAACAAAAATTTTTTGCAAATGCATTTCTTGACATGGAAGTCAAAGGGTTAAAGGCAAAATAATCAAAACAAAAATCCATTATTACCTCCGCCAAGGAGATTATGTCATCGGCAGGGTTTATTTGTTTGTTAGTTTGTTAGCAACATAACTCAAAAAGTCATGGATGGATTTTAATGAAATTTTTAGGGAAATGTCAGAAATGGCATAAGGAAGAACTGATTAGATTTTGGGAGTGATCCGGATCACCGTCTGGATCCAGGAATTTTTTAAAGGATTCTGTACTATTGGGAGATAGGGCTAATGGCGAAGGTCTGCGCTCTCCAAGTGCTTCTTTTAGTTAATATTAGTAACTAAAGTTTACAAACTTTTCTCCAAGGTGATGGTGAAGTTCTGGGGATGGGAGGAGCACCAAATTGGAATCTTGCCTAGAGCGCCAAAATGGCTAGAGTCAGCCCTGTCTGCAGCACAGCAGAGAAATAGATGATATACACGGAGAGGGAAAAACATCGCTCTTCTACAACAACAATAGCGACAATACAGAAAATAACAATACAATAAATATGACTTACAGTCAAAACATGCACAATTACAGGTTTGTGACCAGTCAGCTCTCTCTCATTGGCTATAGCAGGTTTTCTGTTGCAGGCAGTCTGATCTGGAATCATTAACAAACATTGTCTGGTCTTTTATTTCTATATTTGAATTGGATTGAGACACAGTTGTCCATCCAACGTCTATGCTGCTTATCCTGTTGGGGGTCACAGGGAGGCTGGAGCCTATCCAGCTTGGGCGATAGGCGGAGTACAGCCTGGACTGGTTGCAAGTCAATCGAAGGGATGACATGTAGAGACAGACAGACAACCAGGCACACTCACACTCAAACCTCTGGCCAATTTAGAGTGATCAGTTGCTAAGGAGCGTGTCTTTGGTGATGGGAGGAGGCCAGAGTACCTGGAGAGAACCCACGCATGCACAGGGAGAACATGCAAACTCCGCACAGACAGGCCTGACTGGAAAACGAACCAGGAGCCATCTTGCTGAGGCAGCAGCGCTAACTCCTGTGCTGCTGTGCAGCCCCCGGGACACAGTTGTGTTTATCGCAATTCATGTTTGATGTAAAAGTGTGCAACATCCAGTTGGTGATGCTGATGGTCTGCTAACTGGCTATTATGGGTGTTCTATTGGAGCCAGTCATAAATGTATGTAGGTACAGTGTAAGATCAGAGCAGTTCCACCTGGATCAAGAGCTGTAAAGTTATCATTTTTGCACCGCATTTAGAGATCATTTGGACAAATACCGGTTGGCAAATTTCTTGAGTCGGGCCATGACATCGGACAGTAAGAGTGGGCAAAGCGGGCCCAAAGTGGGGCCTAAAATCTAGGACTGTGTGGCAAGACTGATGAGCAGATTCTTTTGTTGTAAAGCAGAATTATAGCCTGCAAACTAGTCGTTTCAGCAGTGCTGTTAAGAAAGAACAGCTGACATTTTTCCACAGAAGTTAAAAAAGTGAAGAACAAAACTGCAGAGAGAGACGTTTAATATTAATGACATCGACTTACAAGAAAAAAATTTGTCTTCATGACATTTAATGCCCAGGGGATGCCGATCCTAACAGCTCTTTGTTAACTGCGGTGTTATTTGTTAAAAGAGACACAAATTAGAGACAAGGTGTTTCATTTCATAATTACTCTTTTAAATGTCAGTCAATAAGAGTAGCATTATGAATAATAAGGTTACACATAAGCAGCTGATATTGGCCTCATAACTTTTTGACAGTAGAATGATATGAAATCGAACCTTAGGCTAAAGGTCAGTCACCACAAGACTAAACTCTGACTAGACCTACATTATGTTCCCCTTTAAGTGAAGGTTTTAGTCTCAGCTGCAGCATGATACCATGGTCTGATCTCTGCTTCCTGCTGTATAAAAACAGCTTCTTTAATCCTGCAGATTTCCATGAATCATTGCTACACGGACATGATACTTATGGGTGGTAAACAGCCCTTTGCTTCCCAAGACTGTACATTATTTGAAATCTGTTTCATTCACTTCCTATTCAGATGTCTTCATTTACCTTTGTTGGCTTTCACAGCTATTTTTTAGCCAAATGGATGCAATGGGATCTCTCTATCAGAGAAATGAATCTCTTACTGGCAGACTAGAGGTGCTGGAAGTATATTAAAGGTTGGCAATAGTAAGTAGCAAAGGTGTAGTGGAACCACATACTGCTGAAAAACATCACTTTTACACTTCACAGTCTTTGTAATGAAGGCTGCAGCACTCAGTGGTCACACGCCAAACACAGTAACTGATAATTACGATGACCCTACAGGTCAAAACACAACATTCCTGCACATTAGAAATATTTGACAAAATGCACTTTGGCAACAAATTTGAGAATCAATGTTTTAGTCTTTTTTTAACCCTCTATGGGACAGTGTTGCCTGTAGTCAATGTACCACTTTCTGGCCTTGTGCACTCATATAATACTTTCCCAAGTATGAGTGAATACTTTGTAGGACCTTAATTAACCCATAACAGTGTTTTGACTTGTCATACGACTCTCTGGAAGCCATCTTGAACCCTTTTTGTGCAGACATTCTCACACAAAACAGCTCAGCCATTTTGCTACAGAAAAACTGAAGAAAATAAATTTTCCAGATATTTCTGAGGCTGGAAAAAACGGGTACAGAATCATTGGTGGGTGAAGTTTAATTTCTAGTTGTTGGATGTTGCTATTTTAAATAATAAATAATAGAAAATGGTTAAAATATACATGTTGCCATGAGGCAACACCATACCATTATGGGAAAACTGCAAACAATGTACTGTGATTCACAATGGTACCATTGCATTTTGGTATTATGCATTTTGGTATAAATCTGTGATTTCTGAAATGAGAACAGGGACAAGGACAGTGAGATTGATCATGATGAGAACAAGGATGAGGAAAGTGAAAAGTGATGTGGATCAGGATGAGGACAATGAGGGTAAACGTACAGTAACGAGTATTACCAGTGGACACTAAGATAAATATTAAAAATAATTATTTTCATCATTAAAGTTCAAATAACATGAATTGCAGCCTGTTGCAGCTACTTTGCAATTCTACTATGCTTTAAAACAAATTTTGTTCAAATTTTAAATGATGTTGTTTCATTTTCATCCCATAACATTGTGGGACAGTGTTGCCTTGAGGCAACGCGCCCCAAAAAGTACCCTTCAAACAATTTATTTATTTATTTAAATTATGTTTATCTAGTCAATTTTATGACCCAAAAAGAAAAAACACCACAAAATTTTTTTCCACCTGGCATCATATTGCGTACCATAGAGGGTCAAATAATTGTTCTCTTTGACCTTACAGATACATCTGTGACTTTGCCCTTGAGTACAACACATTACCAGGGATTCATTTCTATTTTGGACATTTAGTTACCAAGTGCCAATCCTTAATGCTTTGTGTGAACACGCCTCAAGGCCTACTGAAAATTGTTTGATACCCAGACTGTTTACGAAAGTGGTCGGGGGTGCATTCTTTTACATTGGACTGGTTGTATAGACACAGTGGCCCTCATTAATTAAACTTGTGTGGAAACCAGCGTAGATTTGGGTGTAAAAATCTTCTTACGACAAAGTCCACGTGTGATTTGTGAAATATGCATATCTCGCCAATCATAGCATTGACTGAGCGATGCTGTGATTCTTTTGTTTCAGTGCAGACCTGAGGGATTTTGCATTTTTCTGGCTTAGTTACATGTATTCTTTATCTCCTTTGACTTCACTTTTTAATAACAGGAGGAGCTGGAGAAGCATTGTCCATCTCCAATAACCGTCAACAGTTCAAACTCAGCTTTAACTTCTCGTTGCCAACCCCTGGCTATGCCTCTCACAACATCTAGCCTTGGTAAAACACCATAGTACTGGCAAACTTGAGCCAGTTGAAGAAAAACTGGGTGAGACATTGTCAGGCACACTGTTTACAGTCTAGTATCCCTGTATACGTTTTTGCTCCTTCCCAGAAACCCTGAAACCTGCTGAAATAGACATCTCATTATATTCCTCCCCTAGCCCCTCTCTGGCCTTCTACTGCACTTCCCTTCCTTCACTTTCTTTATTTTCTGCCTCTCTCATTTCTCTCTTGGACTGTCTCATATTTATTCTCTCTCTCTATCCCTCTTCATCTTTGTAGTTCTCTACTTTTCAGTCCTCCCTCTCTTTCACTGTCTATGCTAAGTATCGGTAATTATATTATCATGCGCTTCCCCATGAAATATAGTTTCAGTGACACCGAGTGTGTGTGTGTAAGTGTCTATGTGTGAGCACGTTGGTGTGTTGGTGGAGTTGATGATGGAGAGGCTGTCTGAGTTTTTAATAAACACAACACTGCAACGCCCCGCACGCTAACTGCCTTAGCATCGAACTTCAAACACACATAAATACACACACACACGGAGCATCTGCCAAGACTGGGCTCAAACTTGCAGGGAATTTATGTACAAATAATTACTTTTTAATAGCCAGTAATGTGATTTCCTGCCAAAGAAATATTCAAATGCATCTCAGGCAGTCCAGTATATTATCTGCCGGGAGCTACGTTAGCTACTTAGGGGAGACGGCACAGGAAAGACAGATTATTGTTTGTGTGATAATAATTATTTTACCCTTGTCATCTGCAGAGGAAAATAGGAGATAATGCCTTTGTCTCTCTGTCTTCTTCCTGCACTTTCCGCTCCCTTTATCTCCCTCTGTCTCTCATTCTTTCACTCTCTCAGTGGATCTACCAGTGTTACCTCAACTTTTCTCACAAAGTGAAATCTAGCACACCTTTCACAGGTAGGGATGGCTGGTATAAATGGGATAGGTGGGCTTTTTCTTTCACAATAAAGATTAATTTCAAATAACTTTAAAACAACTTTGGTGGGAATGAACCTAAAGACCAGTTTGGACTGAACATTTGTGATGCAATAAGTTCATTTCAGACCATTGCAGGCGACTGCTGTAGCCATGTCAACTGAGTTGTTGCAACTTGAATCAGGCTGGTACTGCCAAGGGCCAAAGACCATGACATCTAACAAGGTACAGTAAGATTTTTTAAAACTATTACAATGTTTCCACCGATTGGTCCAGTTTAGTTTGGTATGCATTTTTTTTTGAGTGTGTGTTTCCATCATCAAAAATTGGAAAGGGTCCCAATAAACTGACCTGTAGCGTCTCACTCTTATGGCACCCTTCTGTAGGGTGGTCAAGCTTATCTATGTGTCCCAATTTTTAATCGTGATTAATCTCATCCCATGCAGGAATATTTCTCAACGCATGAGTGGACAAAAATGCTTTCTTTATGCATGTTTGTTCATGGCAATAACCCCAAATAACGGTTCCAGTCCAAAAAATTCTCTAGACTAAGCTCAAAGATACTGAATGCTCCAAAAATATGCTGAGAGCATAAAATGGTAAATTCAAACCCAACAAGCAGCAACAGATGGATATACTGACCTTAATGTGACATTATTGAAAAATACCACAATGTAGTGTCTAACTTCAGACTTCTAGAAGTTACTCCTCTGTTGTTCTCAGCAGCTGAACACATAATAATGGCTCTCATCATCACACATGAACATAAACAACATGATCAGTTATGTTTTAAATCACTTAAAGATCATTCCCTGGATCCCTAACACTCAAAGTAGTGTTGTTCTCAAGACCACACTGCCTGAGACCAAGACTTTTGGGGTTCGTGACCAAGTCAAGACTGAGACCATAAAAATCAATTTTAAAAAACCATTACAAAGTATAAAAGTTAAAGAGTATTCTCGCTTTAATTTTAGTTTTCCTGTTAATAAATTTGACGAATAAAAACAAGGTGTCTGCAACTCTTTCAAAACACAACATGCAAAAATCTCAAACCTTAACAAATTCGTTCAACTAACTTCTTGTAAAAAATAAATCTTTGTATGTGTCATAAAGCCAAGAACATAAAGACAAGTCCAGAATTGTTTATCTGAAAATGAGATGTTTATGAAGATCTGTCAGGTGAATAAGGGCTTAAAGTAAGTCTTCAGAGGTATTTCTGACAGGAAATAAGATGGACTAGTGTCTGAGTTTTGCAGGTTAATTGTTGTTTTAGCAGCTTCTCCTTATCATTACATTAATGAAGTCGAAGAATAGCAGATTAGTGCTGGTCTTGGCAGGTCTTCATGGAAAATTGAAAGTCCGGCCAGTCCAAGACCGAGACGAGACCAAGACATTCAAAATGGGGTCTTGAGACCGGTCTGAAGTACTACAACACTAACTCAAAGCAGAGAATTTCAACCTCACATAGGGAAAATAAAGGCTCACAGAAACATCCCTTTACACCAAGAGGACTCACAACAGGATGATACAAAACAGAGACAATAAACATAGTTAGAGAATTACACTACAGATTACTGGGAGAAGTCAAGTCTCTGGTGACAGCATACATGAAAATGAGGAGCCTTTGGTATTTTACTTTCAATAATGGCTCTGTAATCTGTAGCTACCCATTTAGCAACCATTGTTGAAAGTTTGTTGCTTGCAGAGTTGTCTGAGCATCTCTGTTGTAAACAATCCTGCAAGGCCTGCCTTTGGCTAAGAAGGCGTACTGGGTATTTAAGACTCTACGAAGCCCAGGTAAGTCAGTTCACATTGACAGTAAGTGTAAATTACTTCAGTCTTATCTGGCATGATCTGAAAGCTGAACTTGCCATTCAAAAGTTTCTGTCCTGCATCCATTTCTGCTCGCTTGCCACCAACATCACTACAGCACTGCTTCCTGGGGTCGAGGGTCATACAGAATGTGCATGCATTAATTGTGTGACAAAAAAAATTAGTGGCATTAAAATGAATTTAAGTTAACTTATCTTTCATGCATCGTAAGTTCTCTTCCTGTATGTGTCAGTTTTAGCGTGAAAAAGATAAACCATCTGAAAAAGCTGACTGCCTAAAACCTGGATAACTAAAACCCCATCTTGGTATTTTGGTATGGAGAGTACCAAAGCTTTGGAAAACAAACTTTTTAT
Source organism: Cheilinus undulatus (assembly GCF_018320785.1). Taxonomy (NCBI): domain Eukaryota; kingdom Metazoa; phylum Chordata; class Actinopteri; order Labriformes; family Labridae; genus Cheilinus; species Cheilinus undulatus. The sequence continues at coordinate 42,805,213 of NC_054873.1, forward strand.
AATTTTTAGATTTATCAGAAGATGTATTGTGTATCATTGATGATCAAAATTCCTTTTTACTTTGTACTTTAGTACATTTCAACCTGTACTTTTTACTTTTACTTAAGTAAAAGAGTTGAATCAGTACTTTTACTTTTACCAGAGTATTTTCTCACTCAAGTATCTGTACTTCTACTTAATTACAGAATGTGAGTACTTTTGCCACCTCTGCCCATCCTTTCTACAACGCAGGAACAGTTATGCATGTGCATCACAGGCTTAGCCTCACCGGTCCACCCACCAAATGAGGGTACAGGTGTCTGTGGATATGCAAACTATTTTGGGGTTTAGTGTACCGAACCATACCAAATCGTACTCAATCAAACTGAACCGATGGAAACACTGCATATGACTGCTGGCATCTACAACTCAATGTTTGCAAACTGTGAAAATACTTTTTCACAGTACTGTAAATACGATTATGAACAACAAAATCTGAAATTAAATTTACAATCAAGCTGCCAGCAGGTCTCATCAAAGTTAAAGAACACATGTAAGGTCTGCTTAATGTAGTGTTTGTAACTGCAGGAGATAACATCACTGTTTATTTATAATCTTGTGAAATCAGCAGCATCATTCCCTCTGTCTTCCCTTTTGTCTCATACACATGCACACACACAAACACCAGGGTCCAAGGTGTCACCGGTGACAGCAGATGTGATGTGTTGAATTCATTTTTTGCATTAATGGCTGATGCCTCCTTAGCAGGTTCAAGTGCCTGACACCGTGTCGGTGTGTGAGAGTGTTTGCTGCTTTCTCCTGTGCTGTTTGTGTATGTATGTGTAAGTGCAAGGACTGGTTAATGACCTCTGGAAGGATGAGGCTGCTCAAACTGAACCTCAGGGAGTCTAACCGATTGCCGCTCGCTCTAAGTGTGTATGTGTGTGGGTGTGTGTTGCAAGGAACACCAGCTAACACAGCGCTCTGTCTCATCTGCACGAACAAATCAGAGTTAAGTGCACCATCACAGAGCAATAACCAGCCACCAACACAGAGAAGCAAACCAAGAAGGCGAGTCCCTCTAAATGAGAGAAATAAAAACCATTGTTCATTTTTTAAAGGGGACATATTAGGCAAAAATCAATTTTTCAGGCATTTTTAACACAAATATGTGCCCCTGGCGTGTCCACAATCCCCTCAAGTACCAGAAAAATCCATTCCCTCTCCCCCTCTCTTTCTCCACCTTTAGAAAATATGTGCTGAAACAAGCCGTTCTCAGATTTTACACCTAGTGACCTCACATGGGGCATAAGTACCCACCCCCAGGTTTGGTTGGCCCTCCCCCACTTGGAGGAAAGTTCTGCCCTCCTCTGCTGATCCTCTCAGCTACCAGCTGAGCTGCTGGATAGCTCAGTCAGTTACCCTGCTGACTACAGTTTGGGAGATTGATGGTTCAAATACCAGTCAAGTCCTAAACTTTTGATAAAAGTGTCTGTAACATCAGGAGTGCTACATCCATTTCCTGAGGGAGGTGTGGTCAGGTGCAAAATCAGACATCTAATTACCATTTAAAGCCACAGAAACAGAAATGGTTCGCTCTGAGAAGGGCTGAAACAGAGGGGTTTTTAGACATGCAAAAATCCTATACTGGGGTGTTTTCTGAGCAATAAACTTCACAGACATGTTTTGGGGACCTTTGAGACCAATAAAATATGCCCCCTTTAAAATAATGTATAACATGAGTGGAACAGTCAGGATAGAAGAACAGGAGATATATTGATAATAAATATATATAGAGAGAGATAGATTGATAGATAAAAAGAACAGTTTGGTATTGTAGTATGAACATTCAAAGCTCTTTTGAGTATTTAATTACCTACCTGTGTGCATTAAAATCTAAAGTACAATAATATAATATAATATAATATAATATAATATAATATAAGAGTCAGTGGCAATGGCAGAATAAGCAGTTTGGCATTGGCAGAGGAGGTTTGGCAATTTTTTCATGGGCGCAACCCACATCCTCAGCTCTGCTGTTCATCTTGCAAATGCATGTTCCTAACAAATGTTTCCCTTTTTATGAGGGAAATAAACAGGCTTTCCGATGGTATAAAATTTATTACCAGGAAGAATTGTTACAACAAATAAATAATCTACCAAACACCAATTTCCTTAGTTTTTGTGCATAGTCTATTTACTGTCTTACACTACATACCCCCTGTAACTCTAGCAAATTCATGTCAAAGCAAGTCAGCAGAGCAAAATCACCTTTTCCATCATGACAAAGCTGTCCTTTGCTCCTTATTAAAAAAGAAATGTGGCCCAGTTCTGATAAAACTGTCGCTATACTTCAGCCATATCCAAGCTAAACGCTACATTGGCAGCACTACTTCTTTGCTTCTCCTCCAATGTAACCAGTGTTTTTGTTTTTTTTTCTTTTTTTTAACCCTATTTCACTCTGTTAAAAACTGATATTTGCTTATTTTTTACCCATGTTTGCCAGTTGTGGCCCTTTTTGGCAATTCTTGTTGCCACTTGTAACACAAGTTTTTTTAACCACTTTTTTTCCACTTATTGCCCATTTTATTCCCACTTTTTTGCCACCTTTTGCCCATATTTGCCACTGTTTGGCGTTTTTTCCTGATGTTGTCATATTTCACCAATTTTTTGATGTCTTTTTTTTTCCTTTCTTTTAAATTTGTCTCAGTTTATTCTACTTTATTTTCTGGCATCCTGATGTTTGTGAACAATTTGGCCTAGCTATGACGTTGACATTACTTTCTTAACCATTTAGTTCAGTGTGCCCATTCACTATGTTAGCATTACCAAGGTTTATTCTGTTCCAAGAGGTTTACATTTTCAATGAGGCTATATTGTCCCAAAGCATAAATAAATAGAAATATTTTTTTGTTGCTTTGCTAAGAGTGGTTATTATTCAGGTTAAGAATAAAATATGGTTATCATAACTTAATTTATCGATGGACCATGACTTTGCTGACTTCCATGCCCCCCCTCCCCTCAGAAAGCTCTCCTCTTTATCCCCCCTTACAGGGGGCCTTGGTAGCTACTGCCATTTTCCGCTTTAACAATCGTCCCAGATTGGAGCTTTGCAAGAAGGATTTGCCTAATGACAGACATGGAGTCTAGCAGCTCAATCTGCTTTAATATTGTGATAATTTACTACAGTGTCAAAACTGAATGTACTATAGTATGGTCACCATACAGCATTTATCCTATAATATGACTATGAACAGTTTGTGCCGATATAGAAAAATAAAAAGCAAATAAAAAAATAATAGTAAGAGTAAAGCGAAGTGCATACAGTAGGACTTTAGACTGATGTGAGTTCAGAGCAGGACAGAAACTGTTGTTCAGAGTGCAGCGCTACATAAAAAAAAAGTCTAACATTCAGTTTTGCATCTGGGTTGGATGAGGCAATAATTAAATCATACCTGTTTTATCTTTTTTAACATCCCTGATGCTTTTTTTTCTGTTGTATTTATGATTTTTTTCTTCCTTTCTTCACAGATGAAATCTTAAATGTGTTCTTTGTATGTGTGTGCTCATATCAGATTACAGCTTTAGCCGCTGTGTGCTGGAGGAGTTCTGTGTGTGTGTGTGTGGGTGGTGGGGGCTTGTGGGTGTGTGTGTGTGTGTGTGTGTGCCTCCAGTCACAGATGTGAGTGTGTATGACAGGCTGATAATAGGACTCACTGAGGGCCATGCCACCTGCCTGGACACGGACTGGATCTGCCACTGGGGAACACACACACATTTTATATTATATTGTATCACTGTGACAGTCAAGCAAAGAAAAGTCAGATCGCTTCCAGTGATGGATCAACACACCGGTCAAAAACACACACAAACACACAGCTGTTTGCCACTCTCACTGGATGATATCTATGGTATCTATGGTCACTAGGGATAAAGATAGTTTGTTTTTGTTTTGTTTTTTTCAAACTTATGGATACCCTTATCAATACTCCTTATTGATACTACTATGGATACGTTTCTTTTGTTTGGTAGAAAGACAAAATAATGACAGTACATTTACAACAGAAATTAAGTTAAGAAGAACTTAGCTTTTTAGAGTTAAAAATCTAGAAAAAAAATTGTAAAGTTATGATTTAGTCTGTTAAATCTACCTTAAATTCATGACATACAAACACATTCCTTTTCTTCACATTCACGCCCTAATAACAAAATAATTTATAGTAATAGTGTTATTACCATGTAATTACTCAGGAATAAGGTGGTAATTACCTAACAATAAGTTGTCATTTTACCAACAACTTAAGATTATGGAAGTATTTACCAAGTAATAACCTTTTTAATTGCCCAGTAGTTTCTTGTTATATTGGGGCAATAATATGGTAATAAGGTTGTATTTTAACCCTAACCCAAATAATATTGTGGAATTAAATGGTAATTAGGTGGTATTTTATCATTAATTTCTAAGAAATATGACGATAATTTTGTAATTTAGCTGCCTGATAATTCCCAGGTAACTTACTGGACAATAAATGATGGAGTGTCCCTCCTGAATAATTCTCAAGTAATTTTTAGGGTTAGAGGGTTAGGTTAAGGGTTGGGCTAAAATAACACCAACTGCCAGAGAATTGCCACAAAATTAAAAGGAATTACTTGATAAAAGGTAAATACTTCCTTTAAATAACATTTTTTGTGAATTACATGGTAAAATGTCAATTTATTACAAGGTGATTACCCTCTTATTCTTGAGAAATTACTATTCACACTCCTGACTAGCTTGTATAATGACTAGCTAATTATGGCGCCATTATAAAACACACCATGATTAAAAAAAAAAAAAAAAAAACAGTTACCAACCTTCACACCACAACTTAGGACAGAGCACACACAAAGGTGGTGCAACCGGTCTCTACATCTTTACATCAGATCATAACTACAGTCGCTATAAAAGTATGCGAACCCTTTGAGATGTCTTGGATTTCTGCATAAATTGGTCATCAAATGTGCTCCGATCTTCATCTAATTCACAACAACAGACAAACACAGTCTGCTTAAACTAATATTGCACAAAAAATTATGTTTTTATGTTTTTATTGAACAAAACATGTAAACATTCACAGCACAGGGTGGAAAAAGTATGTGAACTCCTAGGCTAATGACTTCTGCAAGAGCTAATTGGAGCCAGGAGTCAGCCAACCTGGAGTCCAATCAATGTTATGAGGTTGGATGTGTTGGTTAAAGCTGTCCTGCCCTATAAAAAACACACACCAGTTTTGAATTTGCTGTTCTCAAGAGGCATTGCCTGATGTGAACCATGCCTGGCACAAAAGAGCTCACAGAAGACCTACGATCAAGAATTGTTGACTTGCTTGACATGAAGCTGGAAAGGGTTACAAAAGTATCTCTAAAAGCCTTGATGTTCATGTGTCCATGGTAAGACAGACTGTCTACAAATGGAGAAGGTTCAGCACTGTTGCTACTCTCCCTAGGCGTGGTTGTCCTGTAAAGATGACTGCAAGAGCAAAGCGCAGAATGCTCAATGAGGTGAAGAAGAATCCTAGAGTGTCAGCTAAAGACTTACAAAAATCTCTGGCACATGCTAACATTTGTGTTGACAAATCTACAAGAAGTAAAACATTAAACAAGAATGGAGTTCATGGGAGGACACCACGGAGGAAGCCACTGCTGTCCAAAAAACACATTGCTGCGCATTTGAAGTTTACAAAAGAACACCTGGATGTTCCACAGCACTACTGGCAAAATATTCTGTTCATAGATGAAACCAAAATTGAGTTGTTTGGAAGGAACACACAACGCTATGTGTGGAGAAAAAAAGGCACAGCACACCAACATCAAAACCTCATCCCAACTGTGAAATATGGTGGAGGGGCCATAATGGTTTGGGGCTGCTTTGCTGCCTCAGGGCCTGGAGGGATTGCTGTCATTGACGGAAAAATTAATTCCCAATTTTATCAATACATTTTACAGGAAAACTTAAGACCATCTGTCCACCAACTGAAGCAGACAGAGGATGGATGATGCAACAGGACAACGACCCAAAGCATAGAAGTAAATCAACAACAGAATGGCTTCAACAGAAGAAAATACACCTTCTGGAGTGGCCCAGTCATAGTCCAGACCTCAACTCAATTAAGATGCTGTGGCATGACCTCAAGAGAGCGATGACATCCGAATAATATTGCTGAACTGAAACAATTTTGTAAAGAGGAATGGTCCAAAATTCCTCCTGACCGTTGTGCAGGTCTGATCTGCAACTACAGGAAACGTTTGGTTGAGGTTATTGCTGCCAAAGGAGGGTCAACCAGTCATTAGCCTAGGGGTTCACATACTTTTTTGCACCCTGCACTGTTTACAGGTTTTTTTCAATAAAAACATAAAAACATATCATTTTTTGTGCAGTATTAGTTTAAGCAGACTGTGTTTGTCTATTGTTGTGAATTAGATGAAGATCGGAGCACATTTGATGACCAATTTATGCAGAAATCCAAGAAATCTCAAAGGGTTTACATACTTTTTCTAGCGACTGTATATAAGCCATACAATATTGTCTTAATGATGTTCAGCAATGTACTTTCAATTACTATAGTAATCTTTGTCATCTCTTAATTTTGGCGTCTATTTTTAGATTTAGTCTTAGCCTTAAGGCTAAAAGTTTTTTTTTTTTTTTTTCGTTTTCACAGCATCTCTTCACACTCTTTTCTCGTATCTTTTCCCTAAACTCTCTTCTCTCAGACGCTCTTCCTCTCTCTTCTGTGCATCTTCTACATTTTACTTCAGTCATGATGCCATTGATTGTTTATTTATTTATTTATTTTTTAATCTGAATGATTTTTTTTATCCTTTCTCTGTTACTTGTCTTCATCTTTTCTTCTTCTTCTCCTCTTCCTTCTTTTCTTCTTCGTGATGAATCATGCTGAAGCGTTCTTTCATACACTGCTGATGGAAGCCCTCTGGCATTCACACATATTGCATACATTCATCACTGCTACAATACAAGTTTGACTTTGCAAGCAAACAAACACTGTCTTACACATAATCATGCCAACCATTTGTTCATGCATATTATGCATAAAAAAGCGATAACTGCAGATACAAGTGATGGAAAATGTCTTACAATAATAGCTCAGTGGAGTGCTGTTTTATATCCCCAGTCAAAGATGGTATACTCTTGTGAATTTAAAAAAAAAATGCAATTTGCTTGAAAAGCATCAACACATTGACTAAGAATATGTCGATGCTTAGTTCAGGTGCATAAAAACCACAAATGAGGAAAACTGATGATTTTGTGACTTTTTTCGAGGCTGACGTATTGCAGCACTTCATGTGAGAATAGATTACAATTTTGTAAAATAGCACAGACAGCAGAACTTTTTTAAATTTGTGCAGAGATCTTGACCAACTTAACCCTTTCAGCTCTTTTTAGTTTAATCCATTAAGATGGTTGCAAAAAGACGGTTTGTGAAATTTCATCCCTGGTGGATATTCCACAGTCATCTGTGACTGATCTAATTGGAAAGTGGAAGCGTTTAGGAACAACAGCAACTCAGCCATAAAGGGGTGGACCACTCAAATCCCAGAGGGGGGTCAATGACTTCCAAGGCAGATAATGTGTAAAAGTCACCAAAGCTCTGCTGATCCATAGCTGAAGAGCTCTGAACTTCCACTGACATTAATGTAAGTACAAAAACTATGCAGCAAGAGCTTCTGAGAATGGTTCCCATAGCTGTGCAGCTGCATGCAAGCCTTACATTAAGTCCAAGTCCAATGCCAAGTGTCTGATGGAGTGGTGTAACCAGGGCTTGACATTAACTTTTTTGCTCACCAGCTACAGTGGCTGGTGGTTCTGCAAACTTACTAGCCACTCATATTGTCAGCTATATGCCAAATTTGGTACAAAGGGTATGATATGACACACGTGCTCTACTTTCCCTCACCAATATGATCAGTATCAGCTCTCCTCTTAATAAAGCACTTCTCCCTGTACATATGAAACAGCACACTTCTGAGATATGGGTCAGACTGTTAGAGACAGTCGTCTAAAAGTCAAAACTCTTTGATTTTTATTTTCTTAATGGGTATCAAGTTTATGCTAAAATTAAAATACTGTTAACCAGCTGTTTATTAGAAAAAACTACAGCAGATTACAAGAACATCTCTAATTTTCCCTCTGACAAATCTTCACCAGGGAATATTAAGTGTCCAACGTCTCCTGTCCTCTGCTCTATACTGTATGGAGGAAATGTTTTCATATGTGTGTCTAATACTAATTAAAATATATCTTAAAATAATAGATGACTTATATGTGGTGGTGAAGCTCAGGTTTGGAGAACATTAAACAACTGATGCATAATATAAGAAGAAACAAAATCACCGTTTAGTTGAATTCTGTTTGACTCCTAAGTGAACAGTTACAGACTTTTATCCTTCTGCCTCTGTTTCTCACTGCCTCAGTGAACTGATTGAAAGTTTCAGAGTTTTTCTCTTCTTTCATAACCGTTAATTATCGATTTATAGCAATTTTATAATTAACCCTAAATATACAAACGTTTAAAAGTTTCAATGACATTTAAAGTATGCGCACCTTTGCGGAGGTTTTTATCATTTCAATCGCCCTCAGCAAACAAAGAATATAGATGGAGTATTAATTAAACAATATTTAGACACACCGCCCGCCCTGGCTCGCACGAGTGACAGAGACACACAGCTGGAGAGCACACACACATAAACGGAGCTGACCCACATGGACAGAGAGAAGCCATAAAGCAGAAAGAGAGAGTTCGGGTCTGAGTTTATCCTGCAAATTCTGAAACATTTTCCCTAAACAGATAGAAGCCTTCAGTCTAACCAACACGTCAGTGCGAGTGTGTGTCCGTTTATGTCTGTGAGTGTCGCATTTGTATGTGTCATGCAGCATCAAAGCCCTTGGCGCTGCGTAAAATACTCACGAATGGATGAAGAGACCAGCCACTTTTCAGTTATTTTGGAGGGAAATTTGAGCTTTTATGTGCCGAACAGCTTCTTTGTAACAAGTCTAAATGATAGACACGGTCACAGTGAAGCATTAGTTGTGACACTGATAAATTCAACCCGCCATCGTGGCTAGTTAGAGTCATGCTGCTACCCGCCATGGCCGAAATCCACCCGCATTTTGCTAGTTGGTGGGTGTAAATGTCAAGCCTTGGGTGCAACCCACATCGATGCTGGACTGTGGAGCAGCTGTGAAGTTTGGTGGAGGAGGGATAATGGTATGGGGCTGTTTTTGAGGGTTTGAGGCCCCTTGTCTTTAGTGAAGTTACATCTTAATGCTTCAGCACACGCAAGACATTTTGGACAATGCTATGCTTCCATCTTTGTAGCAACAGTTTGGGGAGGGCCCTTTTGTGTGACTGTGCCCAAAGCAAGGACTATAAAGACATGGTTTGATTAGTTTGGTGTGGAAGAATTTGACTTACCCACACAGAACCCTGATCTCAACCCCAATGAGCCCCTTTGGGATGAATGGAGATTGCGAGCCAGGCCTTCTAGGCCCAACATCAGTGCCCGACCTCCTAAATGCTCTCCAGAATGAATGGGCGCAAATTCCCTCAGAAACACTTGAAAATCTCGTGGAAAGCCTTTCAAGAAGGGTGGAGGCTGTTATAGCTGCAAAAAGGGTGCCAACTCCATGTGTATGTATATGTATTTGAATACAATGTCATTACAGGCCCTTTTGGTGCAATGGGCAGGTGGCCGAATACTTTTGTCCATATAGTTTATGATGTTACCTGAACATTAGGGCCTTGAAAGTCTGGGTGAACACTGTACAATTTCAAGCCAACTGTTAAGTCATGGTGGGATGCCAGCTCACAGCATGTGACTAGATCATTTACAATGCATGACCAAAGGTCTCAATTTAAATGTTCACACTTTACAAACCAAGATGGTGACAACCGGAATGGATTGGGACAAATTTCAGTTACATTTCCTTTGAAAAGTCCCTGAGACAGATGTTGAGGTCCCATCTGTATTTCAGGAGTCTTACATTTTTTATTTATTAATTTAACCTTTTTTAACCACGTTGGTCCCATTGAGATTAAAAATCTCTTTTTCAAGGGAGACCTGGCCAAGACAGGCAGCAGCAAAAAACACAAAGTTACAGACAGAAATACAAAGAGAGACAAAGTACAATTTACGAAGCGCAACATTTAAGATTAATAATAAAAATAACTTTATTTATAAAGCACTTTTAAAAGCGTTTTACAAAGTGCTCTCACACTCAGAAAAACATCTGTGTGTCATATCCGGGAATCAATAGTTCAAATAGCCAAGCTAAAACATCGACATCCTATAGAATCTGCTTCCATGTCTTTCATTTTAGATTTAAAAACATTTAAGGACACCAGTTCTTTGAGCTTGAAGTCATTCAGCAACTGATTCCAGGCTGAGGATGCAGAGTACCCAAAAGCCCTTTTCGCAATTTCTGTCCGAGCGTTTGGGACAGAGAGCATAAAAAGGTCCTGAGAATGCAAAGAATACTGCCCGGTACTTCTCTGCATGATATAAACGCATAGATAGAGGAGAAGCAGACCAAGAATTGCCTTATAAATAAAAGTGTTCCAGTGAATGAGCCTCCGGGTCTCCAAAGCGGGCCATCCAACCTGAGAGTACAACTCACAATGGTGAGTCAGAGCTTTACAGTTTGTAATGAACCTCAAGGATGCATGGTAGACAGTATCAACCATATGGAGACACTGTGCAGAGGCGTGCATGTACAACAGATCACCATAATCTAAAACAAGTAAAAAAGTTGCAGTGATAAGCCGCTTTTTACATTAAAAGAAAAACACAACTTGTTTCTGAAATAAAAACCCAGTTTTAGCCTCAGCTTTTTCACAAGACATAGTACATGTGATTTAAAATTAAGAGAGTCATCAATCTAAATACCCAGGTAATTATATAACATAGTACAACCTTGATCTCCTTTTCATCAACAGTAGAAAGCACAGGAACATTTTGTGACCTGGGGCCTCATGTAGACTTGTGTGGATTTCCTACTGAAACATGGTGTCCGCTCAAATCCAGAAAACGTCGTATGCATAAAAATATCCAGATGTATCAATCTGTGCTTATGCATGAATCCAAGCACATTTCCTTTATACATCCCAATCAACATGGAATTGAGCGCACATGTTGGAGTACCTGACTCCTCCCTGTCCACGCGCCCATTTAAATACGCAAATCATATTTAAATGAGCCCTGTGCCTGAGATCCCCCTCTCTGCACGATCAGAAAATTAAAACAAAAGAACGAGTTAGACAGGATAAAAGAAGAACTTCACAGAAAGCGAATTGGAGATGCTTCTAACTTAAGTGGAGGCACGCAAAAATGTCCTCTTTGGCACGCTGTCAGCATAAACTGTAAGTGCAAGAGGAGTGAGTGGCAGAGTGTGTGTGAGCTGTCAATGCTCTGGTGTCAGAAAAGCGCACACATGCTGAATTGAAGAAGAAGTGGTCCGACATCAAGGTGGATGTGAAGCGGAGAACAGCAGCCTACTGCCAAAGTTTGGCCAAAACAGGCGGGGGGACAGGAGAAGAGGGGCTCATCCCCTTTGAACAGAGAGTCACCGCAAAGCAGACAAAGTAAACTGGATTTACAGTTTCCGATTGTTAATTTAGACACTACTTACATGGATCACACACTGTTATTGCAAATTAATGCAGAAGTTCGACAGGGAAAAGGTGAGGCTGATTAAGACATTTCACATTTTACGCACGGATTTCACACTTTATGCACGAGGTTATTAACATGAGTACTTTGCACTCAGAGACAATCAGGGGCTTGTTGGAAAGATCTGAAGCTGTACTCTCACCAGCAAAAAACAGCAAGTCACTAACTTTAACCACTGACTAGTAATGATGCTGTGAAGACGGGATAGTATTTAGGGGCGCACATGCTCAGTGCACATCACAGGGTTAATATTAGGACAATTAAACGAATAAATGTACTAACCAAGATGTACTAACCCATTGCGCACACTGCCAGCTTGTAGTCTGTTCCCTACCATGCTGTCACTCAGAATGTATGAATTGTGCGATGAACCAGGCCACCTAGCCACAATGTTGATTATGAAAATTTTTCCTGATGACATACTAATTCATCATGTGATGGCACTTTTATAGCAATGTGTGTGCAGTCGATAGCTCCGATTATATTAGGAAAACTGCTCTCGCTGCAATATGTGCGGATAATTCCGTCCCACATGCTGGCATGGCTCGGTTCAGGGTCGACTGGCACAGTCCCGATCAGTTTGCAAGCTCCCTCTGGAATGCCCCAGTTGCTAAGAGCTCCAGTGTGGTCAGCACCTGTATGGATACAGGCAGCGCATGGCTCCTCGCTGTGTCGCGCTCCCGGCCGCAGCTCTGCGCACAGTTCCAGGAGGATTGCCCTCGGGAACCTAAAGCAGCTGATGAGCCAGATGAGCCAAATCCTCTCTGTCTCTAAACACACGCTCTCTTCGTATTGCACCATTTACAATGTCTTCTAATACTGCTAAAGCCATTGATGTTAACGGTATTTATTTTCACCACTTAGCGCATGCTTTTATATCCACTCATGTAATTGCAGACACGTGTATGTTAATTTTTCATCAGCATTAATTGTTAATGTGTCTCTGATGTGCACATCACATTTATTTATTGTAACAGTTTCCCAGCATCACCTCTAAGTGTCGCCAAAGGATCCACAGCTGTAGAAACGTGCGTACGCCAGCCATGAAGTTGGCGTGTGGCATCGCACATTACCACAGTCATTTCACTTTTGATACATCTGAACTTTACCGTGAAAAAGAACGTACGCCACATTTTTGTGCATACGCACCCTTTGTGCATGAGGCCTCTGGTCTCTGATCTGGTAAAAAAAAAAAAAAGTTTGGTCTTATCTGCATTTAAAACAAGTTTTAGTTCATGAAACATGACATGCAAAACTCAAATACAGACAAACATGAAAACGCTCTTACTATCTAATACACATGCACAGCATCACCTCAAAAAACACAACAACTAACTGTTAGTCAGCTGGAGCTTTACAGGGATGCCCTGCTCATACATATCTTTCGTGATCCCTGGAAGGAAGACACAGCAGGCTCTCTGTGGTTAACATGGTGCTGTTCGATGTTCTCTGACAGTTTTCACAGCCACAATCAGGAAAAATGCCCTGAAGTATTGAAAGCTGCTTGTGGCTCTTCTCTCACCATGCAAAAGAGCGTGCATCCAAAGTTTCAAACATGCCAAAAAATGCCAATTTCAGAACCAGTCATACAACTCTAACATCAGGTGAGAGGACGAGTTTTAAATGATACTGTATATTTTAAGGCCAATACTGGAGTAATGGGAACGCTCCTCTTAGTTCTAGTCTGCACATGCTGCAGCATTTTTGACTGGCTGAAGGGTCTTTAGGGAGTAGTTATGGCAGCCTTATGAAAAAGAATCACAGTCATACGACCAAATACAAACAAATGCATGGTCTAGTTTAAAGATTCTTTACCTTTCACTGATGTCTGAGTGTCTGTAGATGGCAGCTGAGAAGCTACAAGTGGTGCCACAATAACTTGACTATTAAGGCTTCTCCACAAGTAGATCTCACTGGGCTCTATGTGAATATCAATAAGAGAAACCACAGGGACAGACACACAATATTAGAGAGGCATGTATGTGCACTCAAACACCAACACAGTACCCGGGTGTTTAGATAAAGCTTGATGGTATTAAACCTGTCACGGCTAAGGAAGCAGCAGGAACAACTAGGCACACAGATGCACACACAAAACACTTCCACAGACACACATACAAAAACGACTTAAGGTTATATGCCTCTGTGAGTCATTTAATTGCAGGTGCATGCTTTGCCATAAACTGTATGACAGTTGAGTGTATGGGGTCAAAGCCATGCTTAAAGTTAATATCGACTCCACAGAGATACAGGAAACAGCAAAAAGTGTTGGTGATGAAATTAAGTAGGTCAAATAAAGATAGTGAAGAGTGTCTGTCAAATGAATTCTGCATAAAGAGATGATGGTCCAGTGACTTTGACCTTTGACCTCTAAAATCTAAGCCGTTCACTGTTGAGACAAAGTGGAAATTTGTGAAAAGTTTTAAAGAAATCCCTGAAAGCATTCTTGAGATATGAGTTTTCAAGAATGGTCTGAAGGGGACACATGGACGTACAGATGCACAGCGAGAAAGAGGAGAAGACCATCACCACTGTGGAGGAATAACATTCATAACACTAAAGACTGAACTGAAGAAAGGAAGAGGTTCATGGCGGAAGATATTAAAAGGCATAAACGAGTGGACAGTGTGAAGAGAGAGAGACATCTTGACATTAATGATTCTGCTCATTAGCACCACTTTTATGGGGAATTTTCTTAGAACTTGGTTTAAGAGGAAACTTCAAGAACAGTCATTATAAGTGGAGTAATGCAGTCAGGAGGGATTCCTTTGTTCCTCTTTCTAATATATGGTATCATGAAGGTGACATGAAACACCTATCCCAGAATTCAGCTAATCTCTAGTAGCTCTGAAGGGTCTTATAGAGACTTCTAAAGACCACATGGACTCATTATCAAGCAAATTACAGCACTGTCTCCAAGCACTCACTGATATTGGTCATATTTTACCTTTAAATGCAGATTTTTGCCTTGAAAGTTACAGTTTTATTTCACTCATAAAAATCTTTTTTATTGCTACACTTTTTGAGAATCCTGCGATAAAAAGTATGTTTTAATTTATTTATTCGTAGTAATTAGTGTCACTATTTAATCAAAAGTTACTAAATTAATTGGCCAACAGACTGAAATTTGTATGACACTGAATAAAATAAAATACTGGGGGGGCCCTGCTCCTCCCTTTAAAGTGTCCAAATGGTTTAGTCCAGCACCGCAAAATAACTAAAGTAAATTTAATTTAACCATATTAAAATGTTGCTCATGAATAGGGAAATAATGGTTCAAAAATACATTAAAATGTGGAGATATCTGTAAAAATGATGCAACATTTCTTGCTTCGCTAGCTGGTTAAGGGGGCCCCAGTTTAATACTCTTTCTCATGGCCCTAAATCCCTAGCTACACCCCTGAGGGGCTGTCACCATCTGTGGGCTTTAACTGTTTGTGCACTCTAAACCTAAGCAAAAGTAAACCGATTGCCTTATACCACTTTAGTTTTTACACAAGCTGATACTAACGAGGTCAAGTTGTATTAACATAGAACCTTCATTTTATGCAGTAGGCATATTAAATGTATATTTGTAGTCTTCTCTAAAAATCATTAGTTCACATAAATGAAGTCTAAGTTGTATGAAATAGCAATGCTAAGTTTAACTTACATAAAAATATATGAAACTAGAAAAGCATTCAGAGAGCGCAGACCTCCACCATTAGCCCTATCTCCCAATAGTGAAAAATCCTTTAAAAACATTCCTGGATCCAGACAGTGATCCGGATCACTCCCAAAATCTAATTCGATGATTACTCCCTCCCTGGTGGGGTGAAGACACGGTGAGGTAAAGCATTGGCTTCGCTACGTGTGGACTGTCATGGTGGAAGCATTGCCTGCCGGTCCCAACAGATGCACTGACAGTCTCACCCATGGTTTTTTGAAAATTTTGGAATAGCCCCTCCCCCCTCTTAAAGAACATACTAAGTTATCTCAGCTTAACACATGATCATTGCATTGCATCTTTCAGCTGAATAATACAGACGACTAATTTGATTTAGTAATGTCAACTTTTTTTTTTACAAAACATGAAAGAATAATTAATGATTGCTCAAAAGTTTAATTAGAAACAAAATACGGGTTCACAGTGTGGGATGTCACTGGGAAATGAGCTGTCTCATAACCTGGCCTTGTCTAACCAATTGCACTATGCCTTTCCCTTATCATTAGCCAATCATCGCTCTGCTCTTCTTTTTAAATATGCCTCTCTCTCTCTTTCCCCAGTTCGATAAAACATTCTCATCTATAGCAATTATGCCCAGGATCTCTCTGAACTCGTTATAACCACGGGATCAAACTAAAACAGAAATCACTGGAGGCTAATACCACTACTATAGCCAAGTAACTCATACGACCCAACTTCAAAAGATCCCGAAATATCCTTTTAATATTTGGTGAAAACTGCAAACAAAGACCTAAAAACATTCAATCTTTGCCAAGCTACAAAGAACTGCATCTAACACGCACATTAAATAAAACTAGAATTACACAAATTCTGCTGGTATATAATGTGAGCCATGAAACTTAAAGTCATATTTTGAGATATTAGGTGTAATATGTTTGTATAGAGGCAAATGAGAGTGAAAAATTAATACTGTTATCATTGAATAATTAGTCACAGCCAGCCCTGACTTTTGTTCTAGATGGAATTTAAACCCTTGAGTCCAGCATCAAACATTAAGCTTTTACACTTGAACTTTGATATTGGCTCAGACTGCAAGTCGTGAATTTCAGAATTATTCAATACGAGCAATTTCCTTAGAGACCAGGCAAAATAATGGATATTATTTTCTGTCAAAACACATATTTGATTGTTTCAAACCAACTTAGCCTCCAGTAACTCAATCACAAACCTTATTTCAGCACAAGAGGGGAGAAAAACTCCCCAATGGAAAGTTTTCTTAATAGCTCTGTGTTTAAGTTTATAGAAAAGAGAAAGGACACAGAACTGCTGAGAAAAAAAAAAAAAAAAAAAAAAAAAAAACAATTTCAACCAAAGATCATTGGCCAGCTTAGATCAGTCGCCTGTGACATCATCAGCGAAGGACAGGTCAATACTAATGAGGTCAAGAGGAGTGGCTCAAATCAGATTAGAGTCCCCAGTTCATAAGCAATATATATCTATTAAAATAATGCTTGTACACAAAGAGAGAGGAGTGTGAGGATTGAAGGAGAAGAAATGTGAAGGGATGAGCAAAAACAGAGAAAATAGCACCAAAAGAAAGACAAAGAAAGAGAAATGAGAGGAAGGCCTAAAAACACTAAAGGTGTGGTAATAAATTCAGTCCTTAACAAATGCAGGACCATACTGACTAACCACATATTAGTAATTAAATCAGTGTACCACTGTTGTCCTTCGTAAGCCCTGCTGTAATAAACCTCCCCCCTCCTGCCTCTGGGCTATTATGGCTTATTTGAAAAGGAACAGATATGAGCATGAAAATCAACCAGCTGCTTTATTGAATTAAAAGTACAAGCAAATAAAACATGCAAAACAGTCATGGACAGCATTCAAAGTCTTACTGTAAACACCATCACAAAGAGTTAGTCAAAGAGTTTGGACATAGAAGAAGCACACACTCTGTTTACCTAAATTACAGAGGAGTTTCTCTCCCAAAGGATCTCAGATCTTGTTTATATGATTCTGAGCTTTTCAGAGACCATCTGTTAAAATACAATTTGTAAGATTTCATAATGTTGTGCCGTAGATCTCTATGGAGGACATAGAAAGGCATGATAAAGCAAAGGTTTATGCTGTTATGAAAATGCTTTCTTGCATGTTTCAGCTTCAGTATATGGTGTGTTTGCCTTTTAATACAGTTGGTTTACGCTAATGTTTAAGCCAAAGGATGGGGTAAAGTGCCGGGGAAGTGAGTGTCTCAGTTTGCCTCAAACAGGACTGGAGTATTAGGATAACTGGTATAAATCTATCTGCTGATACATAATGCTAAGAAGAAGACACTTCCTAATAATCAGTTGGGTCTTTTCTGTAAATTATAACTGAAAATAGGAAACCAATCCATCTTGTGGGACATGGATTGGTTTGATGGACATGATTTGGAAAGGCACACACCTCTCCATTAGGGTACCGATACGATACGGATTCCAATATATATATATATATATATATATTCTTAACAATTATAATTTTTGGTATAATGTGTGAGGTTACATGAGGCAGTAGTAAACCACCCAGCTCTTATTAAAAAGCAAAAAAAAAAAAAAAAAAATTGAATTTAAATGTATTCCAAACAAATTTATTTGAACTACTACTAAACATTGATTTACTAATCAGTTAAACTAATTGCCTATAATTTTTTATGAACACGTGCTTGAAATCACTGTCTATAATGCTCTTTTAAACTGTAATGGACCTCCTGCCACTAGAGACTGCTGTAGCTTCAGTTAGTGGCCGCAGCCCTCCTCTCTGACCCTTCATCCAATGTCAACAATCAGTAGCTTGTTGGTGGCTAACGGCTAATGGCAGTTAGCGACAGTTTTCCGAAGGAGTAAATGGAAATAAAGTGATATGTTGGCTGTCGAGGGTTAGGGTCACACCCAGGCTAACGTCACACCCACTCTTCTTTGTGTTCTCTCATCTTTAGACTAGTTTTGACCCTTCTAAATATAGATTAACATTTAATCTACTAGGTAATTATACCGCTAAGAACATCCCTAACTAATACTAGCTTAGTTACACACAGACTGTCTTGTGTTAGACTGCCGTGCATTCATGGTCTACCGCAACTGTAGTATGGATTTGGATCGGTCACTTGGATCGGCACCATTAGTCAGATATCCGATCTATTAATTACGTCCATATCAGACCCGATACCGATATTGGATCGTATCAGTCCCATCCCTACTCTCCATATAACGACTCACAGTTGACAATGCATATCAAAAACCAAGCCATGACATCAGGGAAACTGCCTGCAGAGCTCAGAGACAGGATTGTTGACAGGCACAAATCTTGGGAAGGTTACCAAAACATGTCTAGTGCACTAAAAGTTCCCAAGAGTTTCACATAACCAGGATTTGTCCATGAGCTGGTTGCCTAACCAAACTGAGCAACTGGGGGAGAAGAGTCTTCGGACAGGTGACCAATGGCTTCCCTGACTAAGCCCAAGAGATCCTGTGTGGAAATGGGACAAAGATCCAGAAGAACAACCATCACCGCAGCCCTCCACTGATCTGGGCTAGAGTGGTCAGACAGAAGCCTCTCCTCATTGCAAAACACAGATCTAGAGCCTATCCCAGCTGTCATTTGGCGAGAGGTAGGGTATACGCCGGACTGGTGGTAAGTCAGTCACGGAGCTGGCATACAAATAACCACACCTATGGCCACTTTAGTCACTAATTAACCTAACAAGCATGTCTTTGGTCTGCTGGAGGGAGTTGGAGTACTCGAGGAGAGCCCACGCATGCACGGGAAGAAATTGCAAATTCCACACAGAAAGGCCAGACTGAAATTCAAACCTGTGAATTTCAGTGCTGCCTGCCATTGTGCAGCCCCACCTATTTCAGTGTGATATTTCAGTTTTTTAGAAATACTTTCTGAATGCACTGTAGATGTCCCACCCCTTTGAGGACAGAAAAATGGAATCGGCCTACCAGCTGTTAGAAAAAGTTGATGGTTCTGTCAAGCTTGTCATCAACTGAACCAGTCAAAGCAGAGTAGCAGCAAACGTACCGTGTGTCGAGTTTGTAAATAAGGACAATAAAGATGGCCATGTGAGGAAAAAGCAGAAATCATACTCTTCCACACAGAGTGGGAAAGTTTAGGTTTTTGAAGGACAATATGTGTGCATTGTTTGCATGACCAGAGTTTTGGTCAGAAGCAACTTGGAGTGCTGTTACACTCAAGTCCTTTTCAACTTTTCACAGGATTTTCATGCAGGTTCACTGTGGATTGAAAAGGTGAACCATCTCAAAGCAACACTTTGGAAAAGGAGGGTTTACTCATCCAACTCATCCATCATTTAAAGGAGTGCATATACTTTAAAAAGAACATGTGGCCTAGCAAGCGATGACCACTGCTGCATGTTTTCTTGGTGATATTTTTATGAAAAGGGAAAAATGTAAAACAAACATTACAGATAGGAAAGCAGAAGTCAACTTTTGTAACCCTGTAACAACGAACTCTGGTGACAAGCCCAGGCAGAACACAGGCCTTTGTAGCATTGGGTCGTATCTTTCATGCTTTATGCGTGGTACATATGTGCATGATCGTCTTTTGCCCTGACGTCAGGGCTTAATTTGGGCCGGATCCCGCCGGAGCAAGATCTGGCACATCTCACTTATTTGTTTGGATCCAGCACCACCAGGGGCAGCGGGTGCACTGCCTGGCCAAAAATAAAGTCACCACCTGGATTTAACTAAGCAAATAGGTACGAGCCTCCTATTGGATAATTACTGCATGGGCAATTATCTTTCAGCTGGCAACAAGTTATTTAACCCCAGTTGATGCAATGAGTAACTTCTCATTTCTTAAACAACCATGTCGAAAGACATCCTGTGGTCGTGGAAAAGATGTTGGTCTGTTTAAGAAGGGTCAAATCATTGGCATGCATCAAGTAGAGAAAACATCTAAGGAGACTGCAGAAACTACTAAAATTGGGTTAAGAACTGTCCAACGCATTATTAAAGACTGGAAGGATAGTGGGGAACCATCGTCTTCCAGGAAGAAATGTGGTCAGAAAACAATCCTGAATGATCGTGATCGGCGATCACTTAAACGTTTGGCCAAATCAAATTGAAGAAAAACAACTGTAGAGCTCAGGGGTATGTTTGATAGTGAAAGTAAGAGCATTTCCACACGCACAATGTGAAGGGAACTCAAGGGACTGGAACTGAACAGCTGTGTAGCTTTAAGAAAACCACTAATCAGTAAGGCTAACCGAAAAAAAAGGCTTCAGTTTGCTAGGGAGCATAAAGATTGGACTCTGGAGGAATGGAAGAAGGTCATGTGGTCTGATGAGTCCAGATTTCCTCTGTCCCAGAGTGATGGGCACATCAGGGTAAGAAGAGAGGCAGGTGAAGTGATGCACCCATCATGCTTAGTGCCTTCTGTACAAGCCTGTGGGGGCAGTGCTATGATCTGGGGTTGCTGCAGTTGGTCAGGTCTAGGTTCAGCAACATTATGTACCCAAAGAATGAGGTCAGCTGACTACCTGAATATACTGAATGACCAGGTTATTCCATCAATGGATTTTTTCTTCCCTAATGGCACGGGCATATTCCCAGATGACAATGCCAGGATTCATCGGGCTCAAATTGTGAAAGAGTGGTTCAGGGAGTATGAGACATCGTTTTCACACATGGATTGGCCACCACAGAGTCCAGACCTTAACTCCATTGAGAATCTTTGGGATGTGCTGGAGAAGGCTTTGCACAGTGGTCAGACCCTCCCATCATCAATACAAGATCTTGGATGGAAATAAATCTTGTGACACTGCAGAAGCTTATCAAAACAATGCCATAGCGAATGCGTGCTGTAATCAAAGCTAAAGGCGGTCCAACGAAATATTAGAGTGTGTGACCTTTTTTTGGTGGCGACTTTTTTTTTTTTTTTTTTGGCCAGGCAGTGTACATTTCTGCCGGCGAGTGTGTGTAAACATAAAATTTCACGTTAGTTTTCTAGTGTGTAGAGGAGTATCGGCTGTGTGTGACTGTATGTTGCAGCCTATGGGTAGGCAGGCTAAACAAAAAAAGGCATCATATCCATATAGCCTATCACATCCTGACTTGTGTGCAAAAGCATCATATCGGTAAACACTCCACCAATCACAGACAAGCAAGCACTAATTTCTTGAGAAATCAGTTGATAATTGCCACTTATTGCAGTGAGGTTGCTGGGTAATTGGGGCCAACTAAAATAAAGTGTTTCCAAAGGTTTTTGCATTGCCCCAGTAGATTGCCTTATTGTTGTTGTGTTGTCTTCTGGAGCAAAATTAAAACTTTAAGTAGCTCATTAAGACAAAAAAATACATTGAATGGGACTCAAAAAATACTAGAATTCCCTTTCACAGCCTGCAGGAGTCTTGGACGTAAAACCCAAGACAACTAATAAGCTTCTGTCAAAACTTTGCTTGTTGAACGCAGCTCATCTGTAATAGAAGATCACAGGTTTGAGAAGTATGACCTCTTTAAGCTTCATCAAAATATGATTTTGACTTTATCATTCCTTGAGATTTAAGTTTTGACTTTATCATTCCTTTTCTAGCATTTCTATTTTGACCAAGTACATTTCCAATATTGGAGTATTTCTTCTGACCTCTGCTGATCGATTACAGCTCTGTCTAATCTATGGATCTCTGTACTGTAACTGTTTTCATGGTAGCAGTGTATAATGTTTCTCTATGGGAGAAATGACTCATGCTGTTTATTGTTATGTAGTGATCTTATTTTCTTAACTATGATTTTCATCCTTTACTTTTGATATGTTGTGGATCTTAGACTTGTATATGTATGATATAATGGTAATATAAATATACTGTAATATCAGTGTGTGCAAACAATAAAATGATGGTGAATGGAAAAAAGCACTATTTTCAAAGTTAATATTAGCAGCGAGAGTTAATTTCAGCTAACAAAATGGTCAAACGGACATTTATGAAGACAAAAGACAAAAACAGCTATGACTCAGTCGTCAGCAGCAGTCTGAAACAACAGCTGATGCACCTGCAGACAGTGAGTTACCGCTCACCTGTACAGGCATCTGAGGGCTGAGATGAAGAGTTAGCAACATCCACTAGCAGGCTGCTATCACTGGGTACCCGGGTAACAGTAGGACTAACGGGACAGACATAAGAGAAACAGACAGCGGTTCATCCATGTCAAAGTGTCAAATATTGCTGTATTAAGGTAAGAAGATGTTTTAATTATAAATTTGGCTGCTGTGCCTTAACATGAACTCTTTATTTTTGCAGCCCATAATTATTTTTGGATGAATTAATAGCTTTATTACGAGATAAAACAAGCTGGCAGCAGATCATTCAGTGATGCCTTAAGTGTGTGAATTTTGCCATGTGAGCAGTGCAGGGCTGTAGTTTCAGCCTTTCTGCTGCATTTTTTGGCATAGATATGATTAATGTAAGCCCCACAGCTGCTAACATGGGCATGTGTGCTGTGAACTGTGGAAGCAGTCAACAGATCTTTTAATGAAAAGGCATTAAGATGAGAGACAGAGGGTCATCCATGATCGGACCATAGATGTGGAAGTTTACTTGGGCAGTCAACTGATAGAAAAGTTTTGTTTGAGCAGACAAGCTCTGACTGAATAACAATAATATCTACTGAATACTAAATGACATGACAGGGACAATTTCATAAATAATATGTCAACTGAATATGCGGGGTTTTGTGTTGTAAAAGTTTAGTAATGTTTATGCTGAGAGTGGCTCAATGAGCTGGTGTTGATTTTGCGCTGTCCTTGGTGCTGAAACACGGCGGATTTGACTGACAGCTGCTGCTCGGATAAAGAGTGAGGGAGAGAGACGCTCTCCATTTGTGGGCGAGTGGACGTGCTTCTCTGCAGCTGATTCTTTTTTTGATCAGTTAAGTAATAGCTTGTTTGCAGTCACATGACCTTCTTGACCTGTTTTTGCACAAGGCACTGTTTTTCGTTTTTTATGTATTCCGTGACATTTTTTTTTCCACCTTACTGCCGGAACAACACCCAGTCTGTGTTCTGGGACCTGAAGATTTACAAAGTAAGCACTGCCTGACGTCATTAACAGAGGGGATTGTGGACAGGCCAGTGGCACATGTTTTTTGTTAGAAAAGCCTGAAAAAGTGATTTTTGCATAATATGTGCCCTTTAACCTGTTTATGCCTGAAGCCTCGACTAACAGCCAGAAAATTCTAATTTTGGGGGGCTCAGATGTCTACCCAAAACCAAAGATTTCACTTTTTTTCTATATCACATTTAAGGCAAAATTATTTATCAAATTTCATACAAAAGGAAAGAAAATTATTGATCATGATGATTAGACAGAGGCCTCACAAAACTGTGTATCAAATATGATACAATCGGCTTTAAAGGGTTAAAATAATGCATTGAAAGCAGATCATATTCTGAAATGTTGCTTCTTCCCTGTCACAGCACATGATGAGCCAATTATTTTACACCCCCTGGATGGCAGGAGCTGTCACGGCTTGCAATACACTGTATTTTTTTTTTTTTTTTTTCATTTTATCTTTATCTTTTTACAATATTTACAGTAAGAAAGATCACTGAAGGGTCAGGTGTACATAAAGAAACCTTTCAGACTTCCAAACTGCATAAGTGCTTTGTTCATCATGATCTTAATTCAAGCTCTAAATCTGAGACAGAAAGCAACATTCTTGTGTTGTCCCATATTCCCCTCTAAAGAAACCTGTAACATCCATGATAACAAAAGGAGGAAGTAAGAACAACTCAACAAACTGTGAGGTAAAACAAAGGTGTGGATATCATTACACATGAACACACACACACACACGTGCTCAGTTATGAAGCAGTGAGACACACATAAACTATATCTGCTCACATCATAACACAATCTCACTAACACACAGCCACACGCTCACAGCCTGTGGCAGCAGCGACTGTGGCATCTGTTGCCCACTGAGCCAGTCTGCTGGAGCTGGAGTCAATTATAAACACATTAGACTCTGTTTCCCATAACACACAGTGACAGAAATACCTGTACGTGATCGCTCACACATAAACAACGCCACACACACACACACTGCAGCAGCACAAGTCTATATCCATTATTACCTTTCACAACATTAGAAAAGAAGAGACGGCGATGGCAGTAGAAGACGGAGGGGATGGGGCGAGGGGAGAAAGAAAGAGAAAGGGAACAAAAACGCACAAATAAAAGTGAGAAGCTGTTTTACTTTAGGTGAGACAATCTTCAGAAGTAATCCAATCTGTCTGAATACACGAGGGGCCAGCGTACTTTTTGCGTTTGATGTGAATAAAGATCGACTTCAAAACGGAGAAATCATAAACAAAATATCTTCGGCCTAGTCATCTTGTAAAACTCAATTTGTTGAAGAACCCACTTGTAAAATCACAGGCATGCATCCGATTCCCAGCGGGCCCCTAAATGCTCAAAGTGTTGGCGCCCTCAAAGACGGCAGCCTTAAGCGTAACTGACGGGCTGAGAAGAAAAGTTTCGTTTCTGTCTCTCTGTGCAGATTGTTTCGTTAGCGTGCTCAAAAAGCCGGGACATGGAGGCGTACGTCATAAAGCTTGCATGTGCACATTTGAAAGCACATGTGCTTCAGTTATGTACTGTATGTGGGTGTATGCCTCTGAGTGTGTGTCATTTCTGCAGAGTAGAACTTTTGCAGCATTTTTTTCCTTGTTTGTAGGTGCTGGTGTGTGTTTCTGACAGCTGACAAACACGCATCACTCCTTTTTCAGACAGAATGACAGGAGGACTGAGGGTGAATAGACAAAACGCAGCTACATCTGCAGAATCCAGAGACACTGGTACACAAAGAGACAGTTATTCTGCTTGTTACAGAGAGTTGTTATCATAGTGGAAAATCATTCACACATACAGATTAGAAAGAGAGAAGCTTTAGGAGAGTTAGAGAGGAGAAGATGAGATGTGAGGTGCTTGCAGGTATCAACAAGATGAACGTGCACGTGTGCACATAAACACAGAGAGAAAGCCTGTGCAGCAGGTGCACATAGCTGCCAGCGTAGTGGGTGGATATAGAGGCCTGTCGTATTAAAGGAGGCTTTATGATCACACTGCTGTCAGTCAATGTGTGTGAGAGGATGAAGGTTGAATGATCTGATAGTATTCTGTCAGTCAAAACTGCTTTAACACACTGAAGCTGGAGGGCTGGAGTAGCTCTCTTCATGTTCCCTCTGTGTACTTTTGACCTCACTCAATTTGTGTTTTGAAGTCATGAGGAAAAGGAGTGTTTTTGACTCCACATATAAGAAGTGTAAGCCATTTCTAAGGTATCATGTCACAAAGGTGATATGTAAGAGTAGTCACATAATGTAATTCAAATAATCTGGTGTTTAACTGTATCCAGGGGCACTACAGTACATGTGATTTTGGTTGAACTTCAGGTAATATGGCTGAAGTAGAAATTAGATCTATAGAGAGAGTCAAAGACCTTGACCCCTTGAACTATGACTGTCAAAATCTAATTGATTCATTCTTCAGCATGGACATTTGCATAATGTTGGAAATCCCTCAAAGCATCTTTATACATCCTTTAATCCTTTAAGCCCTGGCCTATTTTTTAACCATTGTGTCTCACTTGGACTTTTTGTCTTAAAAAGTTTGTGAAATATCAACCCCATGGTGCAAAGTCCAGCTCTAAACGTTTCCTTTTTCAGGAAATCCTGGGCATTAAGAAAATGTGTGCTGCAGTCAGGGGCTGATTACCCGGGCCCACAGTAGGGAGGGGCCCTTGAGGAGCCTACAATTAAAAGTGTGTTTTTATCTATTTTTTCTTAGTAATTAGTGTCATTATTTCTCAAAAGCAACAAAAATGAATGGGTCAATAGACTGAAATGTGTATCAATTAGGGTAAAATAAATACTGGGGGGCCTCAACTCCTCCCTTAAAAATGTCCAAATGGTATAGTCCTGGCTGCGAAATAATGCAAGTAAATTCAATTTAACCATAGTAAAATATTGCTCATAAATGGAGAAATTACGCTTTAAAATACATTTAAAAAGCATATATAGTTGTAAAAAAAAATATGCAACATTTGTTGCTTGGCTAACTGGTTAAGAGGGGCCCTGTGTAATGTTCTTTATGGGGCCCCAAAATCCCTAGCTACGCCCCTGGCTGCAGTCATGTCACTTCAGTTTAGAAAAAAAAAAGAGTTATGGGACTATAAAGACAAAAAAAAAACCTAAATGTAAATGTGTTGACACACAGTAAACAATCATAAGACTTTTTTTCACAGACTTGTTCCCCCATCTCTTGTGGAGCAAAAAGTGAAAAAATAGCCAGATTACTTTGCAGAACTTCTGCTCTTCAGCATTTAATGTTACATTTATGTCTAAAGTCCAAACATAATAAAACCAAGCAGCAATCACTGGTTCTGAAAAATGAAACAGATGTGGAGGTGCAAAAATTGCAATACATTGTGTCCACTTGAGGCTGGCTGCAGGAACACAGTCACGTACACATCACAGATTAAAAAGTTGTTTTTTACACAAGAAATAAACTGGTTTACAGCCAGGTTCAAAGAGCCAAATGTGTCTCATTAGCTAATGTCTTCATGAGCAAACACTGTACAGGGGCTGGATTTGATTATATTTAGGAAAAACCTCACTGCATACTGATTGGTGCATCTCATTTGATTGACAGATAGCTTGACAGGTAGATGTTACCTATGTCAACCAGAGGGCTAGGGTCCGTTCAAATAGTCCTTTTTGCCTTGTAATGTTCTTAACTGTTTGTGTCCCCCATGATAAAGGCTGTTTCAATTCTCAAACTGAAAAGGACAGAAGCTTCTTTACTTCCTTTATCATCTCCTTGGAGTGGATAAAACAGACTTAGGAAGTAATTTTTTTTTGACTATTTGAATGGACCCCTAGCTTTAGTGATAACTTTGCTGACAGGAAGTCAAGCTCAGTGGGCAGGCTCTTGTCTGCAGTTAGGTTGATCCAAGTATAGTTGAGACAGCAATTTCAATATGGAAGCGGCCACGGATTGGCTTCAAAAGCTGTTTGAGTCCGCCTGTTGTGATACAACTGTTGACATCACACAGGCTTTGTCCAATTCTTTTTTGCAGTTTATGAATAAAACAAAAAAAAGAAGAAATCAAGTTTATCCATCAGAGTTCTTGAGACATCACATTCACAAGAAAGGGATGAGCATGAGATCCAATGACCCTGACCTTTGAGTCATGACCTTCAGATCTAATTGGTTCATCCTTGAGTAAGAGTGGACATTTTAGTTGAAAATCCCCAAAAGCAGTTTTAAAGAAAAATGTTAACAAGAATGGTGTGGAAAGTAAGGGATGGACATGAAACCCAATGATCCTGACCTCTGACCAATTACCTCCAAAATCGAATCAATCCACTCTTGAGCCAGAGGATTTACACAAAATCTCTCAAAGTGTTTTTGAGATATTTTCACGAGCAAGAAAGGAACATGGAGTTTTAATGACCTTGACCTTTTGATTTTGACCTAAAACTTCTGACAAGTTCATCTTTGGGTCAGTGCTGACATTTGTGCAAGGTTTACAGAAAATCTTTCCCAGCGTTCTATAAAATGCTGTGCCAACAAGAATGGCATGATTATTTAGGAATGAACATGAGGCCAAATGACCCTGACCTCCAAAATGTAATCAATCCATTTTTGAGTCAGTGTGGATATTTGTCCGCATGAAATAATGCATTTTAAGTTATAAGTTATATTTTCTGAAGCATCCATGCAGAAGTCTGGTACCTGCTGTGCTATTCACAGTCTTATGAATAACAAGAAGCTTAATGTGTAGCTTGTGCACTATGTCAAAGACAAAAATGCTGATTATTTAACAGCTCCATACATTCCCTACACTTAAATGAGATGCACATTATTCCCTATTTTACAGTGATATCCAGAAGGTGGACAACAACTCAATATCTGCTTAGCATTTAAGCAGATCAACTTTCTGGTCAAAGCCCTGCATGGGGGCTTTGGAGGATGTGCAGAACGACTTGTCTATTTCAGGTTCGATGAGTTATGTGTTAGTCCAACTTCACAAAACTCTATTTAAAAGATTTCAGTCAGGCTTACATATTTCCATGAATTTAAAAGTCTAGTGTAAGTCTGACTAACAATAATTTGACTTTTTCTAACTGAACATACTAAATGAGTCACTGTTTCTTTGCGTGTACCTTTGGGTTGGAGAGGTAGAATGGGGGTGAACAAGGACCCCTTACTTCTTCTATTAAGTGTCCCTGGGTGCAGAAAAGTGCCAACAAAGAAAGTGTGTTGCTGTGTGTAAGCGAGAGAGAGAGCAAGTGTGATAAGTAATATGGTGGTGTCATAGAGGAAGCCACTGTAACCTTTATACCGCTCTTTACTCTGTCACTTTCTATAAAAACACACCTCCATCACTTTCAGAGAGAGGGGAGAGAAAGGAGGGAGAGACACAAGGAGAGAAGCTGACAAAGGGAAAGAAAAGGGGGGAGGAGGAAGGAGAGAGAAGGCAAAGCATGGAGGGTATGAAAAGCGAGACGGTGAAAATTTGAAGACTGAGTTGAAGATGGTAAACAAGAAAAATAAGGATAAAACAACAAAAGAAAAAAAGAATCTGATGTAGTTTAATAATGACAAGAAAAGGACTTAAAGACAGTAGTTGGTACGGGATGAAGAATTGATGGATAAAAGTGTTTTATATCTCCACAATGTCAAGGTCAGGTAGGAAACAGGCTAATATTCTGCACTTTCAGTCATCATGTGTTGTCATTAAGTCTAAAAAAGGAAGCAACTGAACAAAAGGAAACACACTGAAAACCTGGTAAAGTGGTGACCAGAGGAGAGAAAGGCCAACTGATGAGAAGTGGAGTGAGGATGGAAGATTTATGGTAAATCAGGATAAGAAAGGAGGCAAAAAAAATTGAGAGGTTCAAAGGTCATGAAAATCTGAAGCAAGCATGATCTGCCCTAAAGTTCAGTTAAATCAAATAGTTTGAGTGCTCCACACCATGCCAAACAGCAGTTTTGTTTTTTTTTTTTCCTATGAGTTGTGTTGACTCAAAAATCCCAAACATTAATTTGAGCTCTGTTTTTCTTAACTGATTGAACATTTCTTTCAAGAGGATCCGGCTGCAGAACTCGAGCAGACCTCTATGGTGTGGCATTCAGCAGCAAACCTCTACACTGGGGCGATAATGTAGATTACCCCAGCTGAAATTGCAAGACTTGGTAGATTTTCTTTTTTTTTTTTCCATAAAACTGCTGTTATGTAAAAAGCTACTTACCGGCTGTGTCCGAAACCCCACATTCATTCCCTACTCCCTTTCCACTATATAATGAGCAGCATAAAGTGGACTATATAGTGGACTCAACTGCAAAACACATAAATGATTTCGGACACTACTCCATCCACGGAAAATGACATCATCGCTGTCTCACAATTAAAGCATTTAGCAACAACAGCTTGTAGATTTCCATGACAATGGCTGAGAATCAAAATTAACGGCAGAATTTCACTGAAAACTGATACTGAAGGTAACGTATTTTCACAAAAAATAAAAATACTAATAGTTAAAAAAAAGTTTTGTGTCTTTAGTGGTAAAATAGTTAGATTTCTCTGTTGTGCAGAATGTGAGACCATGAGTTGTAAACTGCGTATGTCATGTTACTATGTAATGATGTTTCAGTGTTGTGGCCCAGTTGAGCATGGAGCAATGTGAGGACAGGCCAGTGGGGGACAAACATGCTTCAGCACAGTACAGGGCAAACCAGTGTGAGTGAGCATTTAGAGATTAATACTGAAGTTAGATGAAGTTGACTTTTGAGCTGTAAAACTTTATCTAATAAGACTGCCTTAAGAGACAAGTGCCATTAACAACATACTTTGGATTATTTTTAAACAAAAATAGACACATAAGAAAACTTGGAATTTTCCCTTGAGAAAATATTTAACAGTGTACAAAAGCACTATGAGGGAATGGAGAGGCCTTTGTTGTGTAAAGTCACAATCTCTTTGTTTTATTGAAGTACATTTTATAGCCTAATCCTTTGAGATCTAAGAAGAATACTTTTTAATAATTTTAACATAACTTTCTTCCTCATAGTCAGCACAAATATCGGAGCCATCCCCATCGCTCTTGTCTCTCACTGAGGTTTAAATTGCTCATGCTGTGGATGCCCCAAGGGCCCAAAACCCCCGCTGGTCTCCGGGTATATCACCAAGGGTGAAAAGGCACAAACAAAAGCTATTCGGTCGAGCTTGACCTTGGCTGCTGAGCGTCACATGTCTGTCAGCTTTTGTTGAGGTTGACTCTGACCACACTCCCCCAGCTCATGGTAGTGGCACATTGGGCCTTAATGAATCCTTAGCACACCTAAAACGTATGCACGTTTGTATATTACAATCTGTGATTGACGTAGTGCACAACTCTGAGGTAGAGTAAGAAGTCTCAGTCAAATGTTACTCCAACACAAGGGAACTTTTTAAGTCAAATTATTACTTTTTACAATGAAGAAAAAGAAATAAGTAATGATATCACCATGTCAGCATGAGAAGCTGGTGATGGGACGAAGCAGCAAACATGTAAGAGGTGGGCCCTCTGCTGTATGATGGTTTCATGTGAGATCAATCTTAATTTCCCTGCAGACTGAGCCGCAGGATTGGATTTGAATTGACCTTTTTTCAACTGCACACACTGACATTCACAATGATCACTCACATCAACACTTTGCAGATAGAGAGATTACAAAACCCAAATGACAACTGTTCTTTGGCTAATAGCTAAGATGTATCAAGAAATAGGGATACATCTTTACTGAAATAAAGTCATTCTCTTCTTTCGTTTCCACAAGCTTATAAAACTCCAAGTTTTGGTTTTACTTATTTGACTCAGACAAAGGAAGCTGACATGTTGGGCACAACAGCACGGTAAACCCTGTCTGTCTGAATGTCGCTCTACCTGTCGTCACCACAGAACGTCTGTGCTACATGAAATAACATCAGACGGAGCCTGGCTGTGTGATCATCATTACATCTGACTGATCAAAGCCCTGCCTTTACACCGAGACACAAACACTGTAAGTACAAGGAAACTTAAATTTAGCACATGAAAAAATCCTGGCACCCTCGGTGCACCCTGCTGATGGTACTTCCTTTCATGATCTTTTTCCAGCTAGCCAATTAATGGAATTACGTTGACAAAATGCATGGTAATGTATACAGTAAATGACACAGGACGAAAATGGGGGGGGTGTACTGTAGCATACATGTTGCTGTCATCACAGGTCCTGTATTGAAGGCAGATTGTGTTACTGTCAACTTCATGTCTCGCTACCTAAGCCTACCTAAGAAACCGCATACATGAGTGTTCGTGTTTCTGCATAGCTCTGCAAATCTCTGCCTTTACACTAGTTAGCAATGCAGTGTCTATGTTTGTATGGATGAATGGATGGATTTTTTCAACTGCAATGGTGATGTGCACATGTGCAATAGTTACATTGCAGGATATGCAATTTTAGTCATGTGACCTGAAACATGACACCAAAACTACTAGTTAGGTCAGGACCACTTATTCAAGAAACACACATAGTTACAGTTATTAATATTTCATTTTTATTAGTAACTATGATTAGCATTTATTGCTGTGATTTATATTTGGCAGTAGTGCTTTTCTAGAATCCACAAGCTTTCATGGAAAGCATCAAGCAGGAACAGAACACGTCCCTGCCCTTCCTATGCATGTAAGAAAGAAGAAGCAGCAAAACGCCATAGCAGAGTAGGCATCAATGAGAACAGTGTGACAACTATTAAGTCAGATGTAGCATAATTGAGGAGGAAGGTTGCAAAAGCAGCTTGCAGAGGGAGCAGCAAGGAGAGGGCAGATCATAGCAGCTTAAATATGCGACATGAGTGCATTTAGCGAATAGGAAGCTTAGTGAGAATCAGCTGGCAGTCAGCTGAGGGCTTGTATGAGATCAGCTGATCTCGATGAAATGGCAGTGCTTGACACTGTGGCCTGACTAAACTAATGAATGTATAACTGTATGTGATAAATAAAAATAATCAAGTGGACAGCAGTGAGAGGCATTGTGTTTGTTGAGTTTACATTGACAATTTGAATGGTTGAAGTTCATTTTAGAAATCCCTGCGGTCACAGTTTGGATCATATCCCCGTTTATGGGTTCACAATTTTGTAGAAGTTTGGTTCAGCAGAAAAACGGGGAACGAAATGTGAAATGTGCTTATTTTAGGTTTTCCTTGTTTATTTTGAAAATGCAGTTCTATGTAGAATCTGTAAATAGAGATAACCTTGGCTATAGAGCAGTGGTTTGTCAAATGGTGTGGGAAGGCAAACTGGTGTGCCTTAAGGAAGTAGCTCCCAATGTGGGCCGTGGGGCCGCCCAGGGGGGCGGCAAGCCAGGCTAAGCAGCACCAGCTGATGATTTCAACCCTGTAGAAGAGGAAAAGTTTATTGAAGTCTCCTTAGATTCAACAGTATGATTGTGGTTCATGTCCAGTAGATGGTCAGCTAGTGGAAAAGGAGTAGCCGTAGCTTGGCATGAGAGCCTTTGCCATACTTTTTTCCTTTTGCAACACCCTACCTGTGTGAGGATGTTGCAAAAGGCTGATGCATCTACAATACAAAATCAAATCATAGCTTCACATTGAAAATTAACTTAAAGTGGCAGTCTCACAGCTGCACCCAAGATGCGAAAAGATCTGTAGCAACAAATAAGGCCACAGATGTCACTGAAATTACTGGGAAACAATAAGTTTGGGAACCACTGCCTTAAGGCAAGTTTAAGTGTGCCCTGGAAGTTTGTACAACCATATGTTATTACTTTAACTGTACAAAAACTAAAGATGCTTGAACACATGTTGAAGAGGCTGTTTTGCATAGAGATGAAGATGGTATGCCTTGAGATTTGGAGAAAATAAAGTGTGAAAACCACTGCTATAAAGCCACTATTAAACGTAGGACAAACTAGTCATGAAGTGACTTGAGGATAATCAAAACTCATTTCGATTGAAAGAAAAAATATCTATAAAAACAAACCAAACAACATATATCGAACACATCACTGTAAACAGGTTATCTCAGAAATGCAGCCATGATTCACCTTGATGAGATCAGAGCTGATAGATATCCAACCTGGTGCCAAATATAGTGACATAAATACCTGAGGCCCACAGCAATAAACCTGACTCTACAGTGCTAGGATAGACTTGGTTAGAGCTGTGAGAACACACACATACCTTCACTGTCCACTTTATTAGGTACACCTCTTCAACTGCTCATCAGTGCAAATATCTCATCAGCCAATCATGTGCCAGCAAACTGTGCCTGTGACATGGTTAAAAACAATCTGCTGAAGTTCAAACTGAGTGTCAGAATGAAGAAGAAAGGTGACTTCAAAGTGACTTTGAGTGTGATATGAGCTTTATGTGATTGATACTTTGTTCAGGAATGTGCTGGTGATTGCCAAGAATTTGTCGCTATCACTCTGAGTTTTATTTTTAGGCTGTTTTCCTGTCCAAATTACTTTTCAAAGAGACAACAACAACAAAAAAAAACAGGAACTTTATCTCTTCTATCTGAAAATCCTGCAGCTGAGTGAAACAGAGAAGTAAACAGGACAATCTAATAATAACAGCTGAGGGTTTCAGAATCAACATGAGAGATGTCACAAATGTTTATGAAATATTATTCAACTTCCACATCTTTGAACGATCTAGAATTTAAAAAATACGACACTGTATTTAGTTCAAATTGGTATGTGCATATTTATGTGTAAGGCTGATATAAAACATACCAGTAAACCTTTGTGCTTCCTTAGCTGTGAGCTGTCAGTGCAAATATCTACATGTTTCTGCTATCTAATAGAAGTAATCCACATCCACAGTGTTTATCAGCAGCTACAAAGATTAATTAAAAGTTACAGCGATGATGTACCCTTCTGCATACCCTCTGCTTTAAAATTACAGCCTAAAAAGATGCAGTGTTTGCTGCAATGCAGGTGGATGAGGAAGAGGAGAGGACACAATGTAGTACACAGATCTGTGCTTGTACACACACAAACCTATAGCTACCTGTCAGTCTCCACCTACAGGTGCCTCAAAGTGTGCCAAGACTGCTGAGAGACTAAGAGGAAGACAGAGGAGGTGAAGGAGGCAGAGCTTTGTTCAGCTGTGATAGACCACACACAGACACACTCTGCAGGTTTACATACAGAAACAATCAAATGTTACTGTTAGTCACACAAAACCGGACTTTTATCCTGCATGCTAACATGCTAGTCTGACTGAAATCATATAAGCAAAATGCATGGATAATTGACAAACAAACCTAGATGATTTGTTTTATTTACCCTTATATGTATACATTCACTAGACCAGAATGGACGAGGTGTTCTTGTATTCTTACACAGTTTCCGCCCAGCTTTTGACCCAGAAGTCAAACAGTATTCATGCGGAGCATAAATGAAGTCAAGTTTTGGTCAGCCTCTGGATTTCACCATAAGCATTAAGGTGCATATTATGCATACCAAAGGCATGCAAGAAATATGCAGAGCTGTGGAACAATGTGTCACCCGTTTGACATACAACTGGTTAGCTTTATTGTTAAGCTTTTGTAATTCAAAATGAATTAAATAACCCCATCAATGTGTTTCTTTTACAGATCCTTACATATACTTATGTTAATCATATATTTAAAAGGCAGTGCACATCAAACTGTCCACATTCATTTAAAGGAACCCTGCATGATCAGACAAGTTCATCTTGTTGGATAGATATTTGTGTCTCTCATATGCAGCTACTTTCACACTGCCTCTCTTTTCCGTGTCTGTTACGCCTTCGTTCCACAATGCCGTTCTGTATGAAAGCCACCATTCCGCAATGGAGGGCCGATCTCGCCCCATCTCTGATCCGGATTGAGAGGTAGTATCAGAGCCGTAACAGACTTTTCCGTAACAAGTGTGGAAGGACGTCACGGCATTCCGCAACGGCGAGTGTGTGCTGCTGTCTCCATAAACGGGAGATTTAAAAATCAGTGCAGTTTAATCGAGCGACATTTCATCAGAGAAAACAACAGCGGGATAAAACAAAGAATAATGTAGATTAACTGGAGAGACCTCGAGGTTAGAGAGCTGATCACGCTCTGTACAGGCGAGGAGAGAGCAGACACATCTCTGCTCACAGCAGCTTCTGAAAAGTTTCATGATGTGTTCAAGTGAGCTCGGTACTCTGAAGTTTCTGACCTCTGACATAAATACCTGCGCTGTGACACTGCTTAAAGTCAGACCTCCAACTCAGAAACATGGAGGAAAAAAAGTCTATTGGATCTAATCGATCAAAATGAATGTTCATGCTATTTTCCCCATATTTAATTTAGAAAATACAAAGTTTTGAACTGAGAAATCCAGAGTTCCGAGTTTCACTGAAAGCAGCAGCTTGGGCAGCGGCTGCCATCTGATTATGGGACGCCGGGGTGTGTGTGTAAGCTTGGGCACAAAACACAGTATTAAAACACTTCCGGTTTGCACTTTTCAAAGTAAAGCCCACTTTAGAGAAACTCCCTTTGTATGTACTTAATGCTTTTATTTTGAAAAGCTACCTGCACATCTCCACTATACTCCAGTCACTTGCTGCTCCCTACAAGTTTATTAAGGTAAAAATCAGAAGGAATGACAGAGCTTTGACAACAGCGAGACAAAACCAACATGTAGCAAACTCTGTCTGGTTTGAAAGGTTTTATGTCAGCAACAGTTGCAAGTAGCAAAACACACTGCCAGTTACTGCATAGCAGTGGCAAGGAGCACTAGTGATGTCACAGTACCATCACGGATTGAAACATGGTGGCCTCCAGGCGAGTTTATAAGCTCAAACTTGTTCAAAATGCAGATATCTAGAATATCTAGTGAGATTTTATTTTGTACATATGAGAGGTAGAAATATCTATCCAACAAGAAGAACTGGTCTGATAATACATCAGAGTCTTGGAACATGTCCCATATAATCCTGAATGTGTACAAGGGTGTAATCGCATAAGACCAGCTGAATTCTAGACCAGTGGTCATCTACCGTTTCTAACTAAAGATCTACCATGAGGTTAACAGAGAAAGCTAGATCTACTTAAATTTGCTCAGAGAAAAATAAAGGTTTGCACGAACTGATTCAAATTTAAACACATCTGCAAGTTAAAAAATTGTTTTAAAATCTTAAATTTTGCATTCAATGGAACAAAACCTGCAAGTTACTTCAAGCAGTCATCTCAAGCCAAATGATTCACATCTGATGTGCATCCTAATCAAATCACACCTCAAATCCTCCTAATTCAGTGGTCTATTTAAGCTGCAAGATGTTACCTCATCACTCCTCAATTTTGCATGTAAAACAAATCTGTGAGGACTGATTTTTTTTGCAACAAACTATTATCAAACCTGCCTTCTGTGGGCAGACTTGATGATATTTTGCATTTAACAAATTCTGCAGCCTAATATTGTGTTTTATGTTTTTCAGATAGGGGTCATCTGGGTGTGAACAACAGCTGACTAGAAATTGAAGGGAGGATGGAGGAAAAACAAACAAAAACTTAAAAAAGAACTGATTACATTCACACTATTTTGTTAATCAGATCCAACTTATATTCAGTCTTTTGATTTATTCAATCACTAAATATTAACATCCATGCTCTTTTGGATGCCAATCTTACAGTTAAAGAATCAGAAACATATCATGAAATGACAGAGCAATGAGAGAAATATTTCAAAAAGAATATTTGATATTGCTGTTGTTTATCGCCAAGTCATATAAGGTTGTTTTCAAAAGAACAAAAAACTTAAATTAGAATGGCAAAGTTTTCATTTGTTTAGTAAAAACACAAATGAATATTTTCACATTGTGTTAAGGACTATTTTGTATTTATTTATTATTTTCTTGTTTTAGTGAAAATCATGGGCGGCATAGGGCACAGGGGTTAGCGCTGTTGCCTCACAGCAAGAAGGTCGCTGGTTCGCTTCCTGGTCAGGGCCTTTCCGTGTGGATTTTGCATGTTCTCCCCATGCACGCGTGGGTTCCCTCTGGGTACTCCGGCTTCCTCCCACCACCAAAAACATGCTCATTAAGTTAATTGGTGACTCTAAATTGCCTGTAGGTGTGAATGTGAGTGTGCCTGGTTGTCTGTCTCTATATGTCAGCCCTGCGATTGACTGGCGACCAGTCCAGGGTGTACCCTGCCTCCCACCCAAAGACAGCTGACGCTCCAGCCCCCCCCCCCCCCCCCCCATGACCCGGAACAGAATAAGCGGTATAGAAATGGATGGATGGATGGAGTGAAAATCACTAAAATTGATGTTTATTTTTTGACTCTCACTTTTGTTATACGTCAGTTCTAGAACTGTAGAGACAGTGGGGGAGGCTCAAAGGAAAAAAGGTAGGGAGCCCCTGCTCTAGACCCTTGGTTCCCAGCCTGTGGTTGGGGATCGACTCAAAGAGGTGCAAGGAAACCCCTGCTCTAGATCTTACAGAACCTTTAATCTGATCTCATGTGACTACATGGAGTATGATCAAAACCCTCTGTTAGTCCTGACATGCAATATAGTTGCAGCAAAAATCTAAAAAGATTATGGTTGAAGTATTCATGATTTGAAGCTGGGGGACTGGAAGCAGTAAAATAATCGTCTGGACATCACACACTTGAAGATTATTTGTGTGGCCAGCCTTTGATACGACTGGTTTGTCCCACGACTGCTCCTCTCTCCCTCACCCCCACTCTTCTGCTTACAGGAGAAACTCTGTTCTAGCACACTTCCAAAACAGCAGGTAACGGTCTGCATGTCGCTGGTTTGCATATCTGCCATGAAGAGGGAAGAAAAAACAGCAACCACTTCAAAATGTGTTTACACAAGTGTTTTTTTTTGTTGTTGTTGTTGTTGAAAGCAGAGGGTCCAAGTTTAAATCATTCTGCAGCATAAGGACTTAAACCCACCAGTCTCTCAGTGATTAAGAACTTGACAAATTAAACATGATTTTTTTTCCCTATTAGATTAAAATGTTCTATCAACAGTAATTCACGAGTTATTCCCTTTACTGTACAGTGCTTCTCTGCTACATGCATATGATGATAAATCAGTGCTGGCTTTAAAAGGTCAACCATACCTGTATGAAATGCTAAACAAGTCTAAATCATATCATGCTGCATCATTCTTATTATGTCCCCATCATTGATCTATCGCCCCGTTTTTGTTCCTCAACCCCTGCAGTGTGATACAAGATAAAACATAAAGTTGTCTGTAATCCAGCACTATAGCTAAGCAGTGTGGTATCTCAGAAAGAAGTTTGTGTATGTGTTTTGTAAAAGAGCGAGTACAATGCAGACGATCTAATTAAGGTACCCACACAGAGCAAGCCGTGTGGAATCACACTGCTCTTTGGAAGAGATTGTCTTCCTGCAGACTCACACGCTGGCTTTCCTGCCTTATCCTGGTAGCTACAAGAAAGATAAGGAAACATTTTGTCAATAATTTACTCATTTGCCATATTTAAATCCAACTAAATAGAGGTAATAATTTACTGTTTAAACCAGGGGTCTCAAACTTGAACTGGCAGGGGGGCACTAATAGCACAGTCAATTCTAATGGAGGACCACTTAAGTGTCTTATTTCCAGTTTTAACTGGTTTGTTTTACTGTAATGAGGACTCTTCTTATATCTTAGAACACAGGTTTCCATTTTATTTTGAAGTCAAATAAACCAAATAAAACTGGAAATAACACCACTAAAATGAACAGGCACCAAGAAACCCAGCTGGGTGTTAATAATAATGGTCTTTTCTGCAGCATCAGTTATAACCAACTTGCAGGTGCATAGAGGAATGCATTAATCATGTGATTAATTGAAATGTTTATGTACTTTCGACCCAATAAACCACATGGGACGAGTGACCCAGTAATGATGTCCTGTTCACAAACGCTCCAATTTGAGCGCTAGTTTTCTGTCCTCTACCTTTTCTCATCATTTAATCCACATTTTTAAAAAAAACAAACTGTTACCAAATGAAGAGTTGGGTTTCCCATCACAATGGGTGTAGGCTGGGCAAGCATCAGCTGAGGAAAGACAGGCAAAATCAGAGTTTCAAAGAGCAGCAGCATTTCAAAATGCAAAGAGGTCTAACAAAAAAAAAATCCCAACTTTTTGACAAAGTTTGACCACAACTTGCTCCTGTAGTCCTCCAACGCGGATAATTACGTGCCTGGGGTTAAAGGGGTGAGAGGCGGGTCAGATGAGGTCAGCAGTGATGAGTGAGGAGGCAGACCCAGGTGTGCTTAATGGCAATTTTCTTTTTAAAAAGCTGGAGAATATTAGTTAAGATAGAACCAAAACTGTGGGTACATGCTGCAGTGATGAACTGTCTTTACACCGAAGCACCACAAATTTTAAATACCACCTTTGGGCGAAGCACGTTTGCTAATGTTAGCAAAAATACTAACTACAACACAGGATCAAGCCATGGTCATACCACTCTCTTCAGCTGCCTCAGGACAGTTTTCTTCTTTAGCTGCTCAGATAAATGCTGTAAAGTGCTCCAAAACTTTGAGCAAATCCTGTTTGTTGACAATATTAATCCAGTGTAGAAACCTGTGGTAGAATTGGCAAAATTGAGGTTAATTAAAGAACTTAATCAGAATCAGAATCAGATTTATTTTCAAGTAGGTTTTTTTAACATTTACAAGGAATTTGTCCTGGTGTTCTTTGGTGTTAAGTACGCTTGCATGGTAGATAAAAGGAGAAAAATAGGTAAATAGGTGAAAGATAAAAAAAATAATAAAAATAAGGCAAGGTGCATGCATTAATAATTAGAGTAAAATAAAATTAAATCAGATATATACAATTATTTACAGTCATAAAATAAAATAAAATATATACAGTTATTTACATAGTCATGAAATAATATGAGCTGAAGACAGAAAATATGATGCTTTCAGGTAACCTCAGTAAATCAGACGACTGTATTCTATATGGTATGATATTTAGTTTTTGATGAGAAACTTCAATAAATACAGTGTGAATATGTGTTTATATTTAAGGGATACACAATAGAAATGACAAACTGAATCATAGCTTTTTAACTCAAGCAGTACTCAGCTAAGATTACTTGTAGTTTAAATATTTGTCCTTATTTTGTCTTTCCACCAAACAATAGAAAGTATCGATAGGAGAATTGATAAGGACTGTATCAATAATGAGTATCAATAAGGGTATCAATATCAATAGAAATTAATAATCCCCATACATAAACCTATTTGAGATATCAAAATATACTTAAACTTAAAAAAAAATTCTGTGATTAATCATGATTAATCACAGCGTAGTGATGTGATTAATCATGATTAAATTTTTTAATTGCGTAACCGCACTAATACTTATATAGCATCAATAAAAATTTAATAGTCAGTATATGAATGTCTATATGCAAAGGTGAACACTATACATTTTAAATATTGTTCTCAGATGATGACAGTAACTGCATTAAAATATTTGAACCCAGCTCTGCTATTACAGTAAGAAACTGAGAGCCAAGATCGGTTGTTGTGCAAGGAGAGAAAAATCTAAAATGGAAAAATTATGTCAACAGAGTAATGTAAAATGTACTGAAACAGAGTGGTTGTAGTGCAACAGAAAAATACATATATCAATTTAAAAAGATAAATAAACTGAGGTATGTGAAGTGGACTAAGTAGAAAAAGGTGTATTAGTG
The DNA here is from genome assembly GCF_018320785.1 of Cheilinus undulatus. NCBI lineage: Eukaryota > Metazoa > Chordata > Actinopteri > Labriformes > Labridae > Cheilinus > Cheilinus undulatus. The sequence continues at coordinate 42,846,379 of NC_054873.1, forward strand.
TTATAAAAGGACAAAGGTTACAGCTGTGATTGTTGATTGGTCATTGGAGTAACTCTGAAACGGTTCAGTGAGCATCAAAAGTAACTGTCACTATTGAGTGTCATCAGAGTAACTCTGTGAGTGATTCTTAGAACATCATTTCCCCCTGTTCTAAAAGAGCACCCATCTTTCTTCTGCAGTTCCTGCAGTTCTTCAACTTAAGTCATATTCAGCTCAACCAACACAAAGCCCTAAAGCCAGCATCTGTGATGATGTGGGGGTGTATTAGTGCCCATGGCGCAGGTAACTTGCACATCTGTGATGGCACCATTAATACTGAGAGGTGCATGCAGGTTTTGGAGCAGACTTGCCTGCGTGAAATCCACTCCAGACCTGCCTAAAACGTAAAATGTATGACATCAGAAATCCTGCACTGTTGAGCAACCTAAGATGAACATCAAGCAAGAATGGAAAATAATTCCACTTCAAATACTTCAGTAATTAGTGTCTTCAGTCCCCAGATGTTTACAGAGTGTTGTCAGAAGAAGAGGTGATGTAACACAGTGGTAGACATGTTTCTGTCCCAACTTTTGTGGAACATGTTGCTGGCAACAAACTCAGAATTTTTGTTCATTTGAAAAAAAACCTTTGAACTTTTAAAATCTTGTTTTTGGGCTGTATTCCCTTGAATGTAAGTTGATTAGCTAATTCTGTTTTAATCCACATTGCACACAATGTCCCAACTTTTTGGGGTTTTAACCAGTAAAAATAGGTTGTGTTTAATTATTGATGGTGTGTTTGGATAATAAAAGGTGGTTGGAAAGATTTGACTGTGGTTGCATGTCCATTTGGTGATCCAGCCGTCGCTTTGTTTGATAATCACTGACAGTGATAGAGGCTGTGATAACAGGACGAGCCTGTTTCCAGCTGTGAAGAGAACAAGACTAACATGCACGTCAAAAACTCACGCTGGGGTGGCTGCTGAAAATATTCAAAACTCATGCATGAAAAGGTTAGAATCATTTTTTCACTGCCTACTTGTGACAAGTGAGCAGAAGTCGTAATGTGCAGACACGCAGGAACATGAATACACACGGGTGCCCAAAGATGCCAGAAATTAATTTGAACAAACAAAACATGACACAGTATCTGAGAGAGTGTGTGACTCTGTGTGTGGATGTGGGGGGAGGGGTGTAAGGATGTGTGGTGGGGTGGAGACCCAGGGGGTGTTTTAGTACAGCAGATATGGAACGGGGCATTAATTGAGCTTCAAACTAAAGGGAGTAGAGGGAGCTCTGGGGATAGATGGAGAGAAAGAGTGTGAGAGAAAGGAGAAGAAAGAAAGAGAGAGAGACACAGAGACTGAATGAGAAAAGAGGAGAGAGAGAGAAAGAAAAGTGGAGACAGACGGAGAAAGAGAGAGAGAGAATCATGCTGAAGGGAATAACAGTGAGTGATGCTCATTAAAACTGATTATTAAAGCAGCAACACTGAAGAGCTGCATTCAGGCATAGCCACAGTATCCCAGATGTGTTGTGTGTGTATTTGCATGTGTGTGCGTTTGTTGCATCTGTTGTTACTAAAAACAGCCAGCCGCTACAGTGTTCACTGGTGAAGTGTGTGGTTTGAATGTAGAGCTGATTTTCATAAATTAAACATTTATCCTGTTGTCATATTGTGTCAGTGCAGAGTCACACCTCTTATCTTTTCTTTTTGGTATTCATGAGTGAGCAATGCTGCAGCGGCGTTCAACAAGTGTTGTCAAAAGGTTCTTCAGCAGGGCACTCCAGCCACCCAAGCTGCCATATGCTTAAATGTTTGGAAACCGGCTGAGTTTATGTATATGCTGTATAAGAAAAAATAACAGATAGGGTGTAACTGCTTCTGTTTTAAAACTCTAAGTGAGGCATTTTTATTGAGAAATAGTAGCAGGACTTACAGAGTTATTAATAGCTGGGACTCAAAACTACCTTAAATGGGGAAAGCCTGTGAGGCCAGGCCTGTCCTTAAAAGGAATTGGCCTTTTCTGGAGAAATCAACATGATTATTTCTAGTTTATTATCATTTTTCATTTGGTAAGCACAGAAATCTGTAAGTACACTTTCAGATCACTTTATTAGGTACACCTGTTAGTGTTGTAGTATTGGACTTGGTTTGAGACCAGTCTCAAGCCCACATTTTGAATGTCTTGGTCTTGTCTCGGTCTCGGACTGGCTGAACTCGGGATTGTCCATCAAGCCCCGGTCGAGACCAGCACTGATCTGCTATTCTTCGACTTCATTAATCTGATAATAAGGAGCAGCACCTGCAAAAACTCAGACATCAGTCCATCTTAATTCTTGTCAGAAATACCTCTGAACACTTACTTTAGGCCTCACTCACCTGAAAAATCTAGATAAACATCTTATTTTCAGATATTTAAAATAATTCTGGACTTTTCAGTGGCTATTGGATACATGCAAGGATTTATTTTTACAAGAAATTAGTTTAACTGATTTGTTAAGATTTGAAATTTTCATGTTATGCTTTGAACGAGTTGCAGACACTTTGTTTTTATCTGTCAAATTTATTAAAAAGAAAACTAAAATTCGATAGAGAGTGCTCTGTATTTGTTCAACTTTATCATGTTTTTTTTTTTTAATTCAATTTTACAGTCTTGTTCTTGGTCTTGTCTCAGTCTTTGCTTGTCTTGGTCTTGACTTGGTCTTGACCTCCAAAAGTCTTGGCCTTGTGTGTCTCGGTGCACTCTGGTCTTGGGCAAGTGTTGGTCTTGGATAGTGTGGTCTTGAGTACAACACTAACACCTGTTTCACTGCTCATTTACTGAAATATCTTATCAGCCAATGATGTGGCAGCAATCAAGACATTAATCCTCAGGCAGGTGAGGAATGTCCTTGTGCCCCTGGTATATACAATCCTTGACTGCAAGTCAGTATATATCGAATTACTGGGATAAAAAATAGTAGACAGATTGTCTTTAAATGAGAGTTGATAACATTTTAGATCTGTAGTGCATTCAGAAAGCATTCAGACCCCCATCACTTTATTCAATTTTGTTATTTTGCAGCCTGAAGCTAAAAAAAATATCCTTTTATTTCTCATTAATCTACACTCAGTACCCCATCATGACAAAGTGAAAACATAATTTTATAAATTTTCTGCAAAATTATGATTATTTAGACCCTTTGCATCAACACATCAAATTTAGCTCAGGTTCCTCCCAATTCTCTGTATCTTTGCTGAGATGTTTTGACACCTTGATTGGAGTCTGCCTGTAATAAATTAATTTCATTGGACATTATATAGAAAGGCATTCACCTCTCCAGAAGGCCTCAGAGTTGACAATGCATATCAGAGCCATGAGGTCAAAGGAACTGTCTGCGGGGCTCAGAAACAGGATTGTTGAAAGGCACAGATCTCAGAAAGGCTACAAACAAAATTCTGTTGCACTGAAGCTTCCCAGAAGCATTATGGCCTCCATAATGGAAGAAGTTTGCCACAACCAGGACTCTTCCAAGAGCTGATCACCTGGCCAAACTGAGCAATCAGTGGAGAAAGAGGGGGAGATACACATGGGAAAGGAGCCGCAGGCTGGACTTGAACCTGGGATGCAATCCAACCACCAGGCAATAGTACCCCTGTTTATATTTCTTTACAGGTTTATGAACAAAGACATGGCCAAGTGTAACCAGAATTACTAGCTTTAAACAGGAAGTTCACCAATGGAAAGTAGCTGTTATCGAGCTCATGCAGTCCAGATCATTAAATGCACCATCCACCTCAGTCAAAGAATCATATTCAACGGCAAGTTTTATTCTCACTGAACTGTAAAAATAATAAATGCTTCTCAGAGGAAAGAGGTAATATTCAGGACCCAAAATTCATTACTTTGATCAAATAAGGTCTGTTTTTCCTGATAATAAGAAATAATGCAGCCCTTTAGACAACACCAGCCTCCACTCAGAAGTTCATCACTGTTGCCCAACATTTCAAGTCTTCTCCCACCACCTCCCTGCAGGCTGAGACAGACAGGTGATGGTGTGAACAAACTTCAGGATGGAAGAATCAGCAGTAGCTCTCACTTTAGGTCCTGTGTCAGGAACAGTTTGACATCTTTTCCAATCATTCACCCCCACTTTTGAACCAGCAAAGCTTCTGATTGTCTATAGGTTGTACAACAGGGATCTGGTAGTGCATGAGAATCACTAAAAATAGCTGAGCAACCTTGAGCTTATGAACACACAATAGGTGAAGTCATTGATGACGTGAGAAGCTTGCAGTAGCAGCTGCAGTAATTTCTTGGCAGTGTGGGTGACAGTTTTAAACAGATTAATTTTCAATGCGTTCAGGTTCCTCGGCTGCCATGAGGATTATTATTTCAATAGTATTTATTTCTTTTGTTACATCATCAGTCGTGTGTGTGTGTGTGGGTGTGTGTGTGTGTGTGTGTGTGTGAAAGGAGGTTTGTATGGCTACAAAAACAAACCCTGAAATTTGATTATTATTATTTGAAGTAGACATTGTTTTTTTTAATTGATCCCTGATCTTTTCAGTCACTGAAAAGTTATCCCAGAATGCCTTAACAGCTAATCTACCCCATACATTACACATGCATAAGGCATTAGCGGCAGCCTAACAGGCTAGGTAGTAGTACCACTTGTACATATCTACACTAAGATGCTACTGTTCGCTGGAGAGATGTGTCACACTGGTGCCATGTTGAAGAGGTGGAGTCATAGCTCATTAAGAATATAAGTCTATGACAGTGGGAGGTCTATCCACGACTAAAATGTTCATAACACACACACTATGGAGGAGAGGGACAATCCAGCTTGTTATAGGCACAACGTTTAAAAGCCTGCATCTCTAATGGGGTTACATCAGTGCTTATGGCATGGGTCACCCTTGCAAGTTTCAGCAAAACAAAGCTGAACCACATACTGAAAAATATTCTTTGTCTTGCTCTTTGTGAATTATCTTGTCAGTATGTAAAAGCCTGTCTAACAATGACTATAAACCAGCTTCTTTCTTGGTGTCCCTATCATTTTTTCTTCTTCTCTTCATACATCACTGCTCACTTGTGCCTCTTAGGGTTGTTTCACATTCTGAGCCATGTCCCATATCTCAGTTCTACAAAGCCTTGCTCCATTTGGTCAGAGTGAACACAAGCATACTGTGGATGGACTCTGTGCCCTGGTCCACTTTAAGAGGTTGTCTCAGGTATGATTCATATGTACTCAGGCATGGTACATGGAATATGTGAGTCAGCAAATAGAGGTTTAAATTTAACAATTGACGTCCATCAGGATTTTATCCTCTGAACTATGAAGAAGAGGGTGGAGGTAGAGGGTTGCTGTTGGTGTATTTAAAATAAAAAAGAAACTCATCCATAATAGCCTGCAGGATGGACTTTATTGTCTGGACAAAGTCAACAAATGTTGATGTGAGTAGTTGCTATGTCTACTGCTTCTTCTTCCTTCTTCTCTGAAAGAAAAACTGCAGCCTCATGGTTACATGGTAAGGTGACCTATGAAACAACACTTAAAACTGATAGCCTTGTTCATACACAGACAGTCTGAGGCCTCAGTCAGGACTTGGTGCATGATTTATTTAGTCTAAACAGTTTTATCACAACAGTCACATGATCAGCACCATGGACAGCACTACAACAGTGACAACAGTGTTTGTTTCCAGAGCATTATTCTACTCTCTCACATCTGTCTACCAAATACACCACTGAGGCAGGAAAACAATTTGCAAGAATATTATATGATGTAACGATGAACTACATAAACCTACACACTATGTGCATGCTTTAAGAGAAAGCATGTTCATGAGGGCTAGTGTCTAGGCTGACTTAATGCATTTATCATGATGTACTACAATGATTTACTCTATTATATGTGGTCATAGATGTAGGCTGAAAGAAAACCCCAAAGTATGAAACAAATAATACTTACACTGACTGAATAATGTTTTTGCTTGTTTTTAAGTTTTACTGTGTTAATTTAATGTTTCATCATTGCTATGTTAACTGTCTTAATAACTGCACAATCCTTCATAAATAAAAATTAATTCTAATTATTCTGTTACCATTTAGTTGTTGAGGCCAGAGTCACTCTAGGAGAGGATGAGGGACAGATTGATGTCAGTCATGTTGATGAAGAGGAGGAGGATGAAAACAGAGCAGACACCAGCAAAAGATCACTGCCAAGTACAAGTGCAATGTGCAAGGCTATGGATAATCATATTATCTCTAGAACTAGATATAAGAGTAGGTCATATCTATCAGCCCTCTTGGAGGTTTTTTGCTTTTTAATAATAATAATTATTATTATTATTATTGTTATTGTTATTGTTATTGTTATTATGTAATAATAATAAGAAGAAGAAGAAGAAGAAGAAGAATTCTAATATATCTTTAATCTATATAGCCCTTTTAAGGAATCCAAGGACTCTTTACATGAACACATTAGACATGGACAGACTATGTGATAAGATGAGTGTAAGGGCTGGTTTAGTGAAGACTGTAGGCTGTGGTGAACAGGTGGTGCTTAAGATTTTTTTTTGAAAATGTCCAAAGATGGAGCGCTACAGATGTCCGCAGGCAGTGTTCCAGAGGGAGGGGGCTGCAGCACTGAACTTTGTCTCCATAGGTTTGGAGTTTGGTTATGGGTATGGAAAGTAGGACAGTGACTGAAGACCGAAGGTTGCGAGATGGTGTATATGGGTGGAGGAGATCAGTGAGGTTTTGAGGAGCCAGGGTATGGAGAGATTTGTATGTGAGGAGAAGGAATATGTAGTCAGTGCGGGACCTGATAGGGAGCCAGTGAAGGTGGATGAGGGTCGGAGTGATATGCTACCAGGGTCTAGTGTGGGTGAAAGCTCTAGCAACAGAGTTTTGGACAAACTGGAGCCTGGGTTTAACCCTTTGACATGACTCCATTGCAGTAGTCCAAGTGGGAGGTTATGAAGGCGTGAATGAGTGTTTCTGCCACGGGGTCTGGAAGTGATGTCCTGTCTGGAGATGTTCCTGAGGGGATAGAAAGCAGATATGATTACAGATTTTATGTGGGACTGGAAGGCAAGGGTGGAGTCCAGGATGACACCCAGGTTTTAGTTGCTTGGATTTTGATGATGCCACCATGATGCCACCCTTCTGATGGCTGCATTGGAGAACTGCAGCAATGATTATGTGGGGGTTAGTTCAGAAATTGTGAGTTTACACACTGTACATATGGCAAATTTCAGTATGTACTATTTTCCATGTGTGACGTGAGTCCACCCTGGCAGAGACTCTCCATCTCAAAGTCCCTTGCTGAAATCCATTCCTGGTCCCTACACACATTTATGGATTGAAATACACTGTTTGATGTGATGTGTGTTTTCAGCTGTGTATCTGTGCAGCTCTGTGTACTTCTTTGATGATCTTTACTAATTTGCAAATAGTTTTACAGCAATAACACTTCATTAAAGCATCATTCTTAACAAACACAACTTGCAGAGGTAACCTGATGTTTCTTTTCCTGAAGAGTAGCTGTATTGGATGTTTGCCCCATGAAAGAACGCATCCCCGGCAGCTGTTCTCGGTGCGAGCAGGAGTGTGGAAGGAATTCTCTATTTGAAGAGTATGAGGCTGAATATTTGTGTCTTGCTGGGGGGGAAAGAATAAAAGACTGTCTTCCATGTCTGCTGCAGGCTGTTGTTTGTGGCATGCAGTATATGTTTACATGCATGTGTGTCTGTGAACAACATACTAGAGAAAAAGGGAAATATTCAGCACATAGTGCTGCCAGAGGCATTGCCTGAAGCTGAGACTGTGGATTACAGGTGTCTATTTAACTGTCATGATCTCAGTGTTGTACACCTGGGGAGCACAAAACAACATTTACCTGGTTGTATAAACCATGGTTTATGCATTATTTTTTATTTTAGTACCTGCCTTTTTTTGCATGAGTTGAATTTGTGAAGATAAATTGTTTCCTGAACATAGAAATTTGGAACCAAAAAACTGTATTCAGTGGCACGAAAGTATGAAATGATCCTAATGACTTTGACCTGAGAGCAGTGAAACTGATTGCTCTATACTGTATAAAGAGTGTTTTTATTGGGATTGACACTGAATGCTGATTGGAAAATAGAGCAACCCTAACCAAATGTTGTTAGCTTGATTACTTCAACATTGCAGGCTATGGAGATTTATCACAAGATTAAATGATGTTGGTCCACCCTTTGCAGCTAAAACAGCTTCAACTCTTCTGGGAAGGCTTTCCACAAGGTTTAGGAGTGTGTTTATGGGAATTGTTGACCATTCTTTTAGAAGCGCATTTGCAAGGTCACACACTGATATTGGACGAGAAGTCCTGGCTCTCAGTCTCCACTCTAATTCATCCCAAAGGTTTTCCATCAGGTTGAGGTCAGGACTCTGTGAAGGCCAGTCAAGTTCATCCACACCAAACTCTCTCATCCATGTCTTTATGGACCTTGCTTTGTGCACTGACGCACAGTCATGTTGGAACAGGAAGGGGCCATCCCCAAACTGTTCCTACAAAGTTGGGAGCATGGCATTGTCCAAAATCTCTTGGTATACTGAAGCATTCAGAGTTCATTTCACTGGAACTAAGGGGCCAAGCCAACTCCTGAAAACAACCCCACACCATATTCCCCCCTCCACCAAACTTCACACTTGGCACAATGCAGTCAGACGAGTACCATTCTCCTGGCAACTGCCAAACCCAGACTTGTCCATCAGATTGCCAGATGGAGAAGAGCGATTCGTCACTCCAGAGAATGCGTCTCCACTGCTTTAGAGTCCAGTGCTTTACACCACTGCATCTGACACTTTGCATTGCACTTGAAAATGTATTGCTTGGATGCAGCTGCTCGGCAATGGAAACCCATCCCATGAAGCTCTTTACGCACTGTTTCTGAGCTAATCTGAAAGCCACATAAAGTTTAGACATCTATAGCGATTGACTCTGCAGAAAGTAATGTCACCATCATGTGTTAGTAAATGGTCCATTTAAAGGGCATGTCCACATATTGGCTAGTGTTTCCGCTCATCCTCAGATGTTTGATGTTAAACCAGCAAAAAGAGCTCTGCCGTGCTTCATTGTTCTTTAACTTTGTTGATGGGAACAGCTTGTTTTGACCCAACTTGATCGATAACACAGCTACGCTACAGAAAAGCTATTTGATTCAGAGCACAATAACACAACCACAAGGGTACTGAAAAATGTAGTTAAACTACTAACATCACTGCTTTTAGTACCATTACTGCCTGACACAATACATAAAGTACATTAGCATTAGAGCCTTTGGCAGCATTGGGAGATGGTGGACCAATAGTCTGTGGTTACAGTACTTTAGAGTGTTTATTTATTAGTCAAGTTCTCATACAGTAGCTTTTGATTCTCATGTACTGTCTGCACTACAGCAAACACCATTCATTCATTAATATCCCAAGATATCAACCTCACATCAGTTTTCATCACCAATTCATACCAATCATGATCTACCTTCTTGTGTACATATTCCCAACCCAACCCTGCTGTCCTTCCCTCTATATCATTTATTCTCTCTCACCTCTTACCTTCTCTCTATTCCAATTGACCCTTTGCTCGTCTTTGAATCCCCAGTGATGGTTGTTAACTTAGACAAGCCATTACACCAGGAGAGGAATTGATAGAAAGCTTATGGTATTTGCTATCATGATATTGGCTCGGAGAGAGCAGCATGGTTAATGTAGAGCACCGTTGGGGATGAAATCCACTGCAGGAAGAATCACAGACTGAGGTGAATTGCTTAAATTACTGCAGATGGATTAAATGATGTGTTAAAGAACATGACTGGACACAATGCTTTTTAGTGACATTATTTTGATAGAGACTTTTTTAACATGCAGGACAAACATTAAAATCATTATTGTCAACGTTTTACCTTATCCTGTCAACCATCACTGTTAGTATGTTAGCATACCGTGCTAACAGTGACAGTAGCCATACTTGGTATGCACTGGATTGCAGTGTGACATAACTCTGTCTAGTGTAGTCTCAGCTGTGTTTATATGAAGTGCCATTTTAGCAGCATTTGCTGCATCAGCTTACCATTTTTAGGAAAAACATCTGATTTGCAGCAGGCTGGAAGATACAACAGAAACATAAAGGCCATCATCTAACCCAAGGGTTCTCAACCTTTTCAGCCCATGACCGAGTACAGGTGCTAGAGACCGGGGACCCCCACTGTACCTGAAGGTGGTTGAGCACAGCCATGCACATTCAAGAATAGTCATGTGCAGACAAGGCTGTCCATAAAGGGGAGAGCTTTCTGGGGCCAAGCCAAACTGGGAACCCATGGAGGTCAACAAAATCATGGTCTATTGTAAAGTGAGGCTGTGATATCCATATTTTATACTTAACCTGGAAAAATAACCACTCTTATCAATGATACAAGTCTCTTTTTAAAATCATTTGTGAAGTATATAGCCATCTTAAAAATGTAGCTACATCCATTTTGTTTAAAAAAAGAATACAAATGGTTTAAAATGGACAAAATGGATTAATAATGGCAAAAAAATGGTGGAAAAGGTGGTGAAATTGGATTTTGAAAGAAGCAGAAATGGGCTACAAGTAGCAAAAATTAGATTAGAATGACAAAAAAATAACCAAAAAAGGCAAAAATGGGTTAGAGTGGCAAAAATGGGCATCAATAGTGGTAAAAGGAATTAAAAAGTGGCTGAAAAGGTTTTAAATTGGCAAAAATGGATGGAAATCTTGCAAAATAGTTCTAACTGAGAAAGAAAGAATAGTCAGATATTGGCAGAAATTGGTCAAACTGGCAAATATTGGCATATCAGATAGTGAAATGTGGTTAAAATGGGAAAAATTTGGCATTAAAAGTGGTAAAATGGGGTTAATAGTGTCAATAATGGGTCAACAGAGGCAACATTTGCCTTATGTGGCAAGACTTGGTTTAGAAGTGGCAAATACAGGCATAATGAAGTGATGGAAAGGGTTTAAAAATGGCAAAAATAAGAGTTTAATGGCAAAAAAATAAAAAAATAAAATTGTGGGGGGAAAAATGATGAAAACTGGTTAAAATTGGCAAAATTGGTGTAAAGTGGCAAAAGTGGAATTTTAAAAATACTCTGAGATTTTTTTAGTGAATCTGGGGACCCCCTCTTAGTGTCTCGCAACCCCCAAGGGGATCCCAACCCCAAGGTTGAGAACCACTGGTCTAACCAACCAGTCATCCATTACAATTCTCTCCTTAAGCAGAGCCATGTGGATGGCTCAAGGCTAAGCAAGTTGGCCAAGGCATCCCTCTCTCCAGCAGAGTTTTCCAGCTCCTCTGCTGGAATTACAAGGCCAGATAGGCTATTCAATCCTATTATCAAGCCTCTGGGTTACCCTTAAGTCCTCTCCAAGTTGGTCCACTCAAAACAGGTCCAAACGGGGACATCCAGGAGGCCTTCAGATCAGTTGCTAGAACCACTTTCGCCAGCACCTTTTGAGGAAGGGTACCAACTTTACTCCAAGCTCCCTCCAGATGCCTGAGCTTCTCATCTCCAAGGCTTGATATCTGGGGCGAACCTTCAAATAATCTCAATTTGACCACTTCTGTCCACAGTCCCATTCTTCCAGTCACTATTCAAAGCTTGTGAGATCTGCTTTCAGGCTCAGTTCATGCTTCACCACAAAGGTCTGGTACAACATCCGCAACTGCTGATGATGTACCAATCCAACTGTCAACCCCACCATCCATTTTCCCCTCATGGATTAACAAGCCCCTGAGAAACTTAAACCCCCTCACTTGAGGAAGAGAACCCCCAGCAATTCTAAATGGAACAACACATGACTGAACAAAGAGAGGACAAAACAAACATATTTTAAAAGCAGTACAGAAAGACATGCATGCATGCATTTGGTATGACTTCTTTTTCCCATGATAGCATAGAAATTTGGTAACTTTTCACAGCATTTATTTGTTATATTAAGAAAACCTGCTTTTTTTCAGGGAAAGGGATATGAATAAGCTGAGAAAAAGACTTAACTCTGATATAATACATACATGCTTTTTTCTGAGGTTTTCCTAATATTATATGTCTACTTACACTGTAAAAAATTTCCGTAGAAAATACGGCAAAAGACTGTCAAATAGCAACAGTAAAAGACCGTAAAATAAATAAACATATATTACTGTATAAAATACACAGAATTGCTGTAAATCAAGCAACGGTATGAAACATAAATTTTTACAATTAAAGTACGTAATAATTACAAAATTGTGCCGTTTAAACGAAAGAAGATTGTGAAAATAAAGGAAAAATACTGTAATCTTCAAGACGGGCAATTACTCTAAAAATTACAGTAGTATTTTGTTAAAATTACAGACTTTTCTCTCATGTACATTTAAATTCACAGTAAAAATCTGTGAAAAAAATTGCAATCACATACCGTAATTTTAGCAGGGACAAGAGGTTAAAAAAACTGTATGATCAGGAAAGTTCTGTAGAAAATACAGTAAAAACCTGTCAACCTGCAAAACCTGTGAACAAGCACCAATTTGTTGTTATGTTCACATTTGTTTCTCAGTGCTACACCACATGATGCTGCCTTGTGAAATAAAGCGGACAGTTACAGTTAATATGAAAACCTTATTGAAACAAGAATGGTACCAAAAATCATTTTGTTTGTTCTTAATTTGATGGATGAAAGTGGTCAATTATTTTAGTTTAACTGATTTATTGGAAAAGAATGATGTTAATTGCTCTCACAAAGAATGCCATTGCATTTGTAAAGCCATTCCACTTCCTTTAATGCATCTAACACAAAATACATTGATGTACTTTAATGTTTCAGTCAATCTTTCAGAACTGAAATTGGATGACACATATTACCGATAGGAAATATAACAAGGTAATTGGAAAGAACTATTTTATATATAAAGAGAGAGAGAGAGAGAGAGAGATACATACTGTATATATAATATGTATATAGTACAGTTGAATATATAGTATATACATTATATAAATACAATAGTTATTTTTACTGGTTAAATAACTTAAACATGAATGCAAATAGAATGACAAGAAACCCTCCATAATCAGTTTTAAAAATGAATGTGAACTGTACATATAGTCTATCAAATTGATTTCTAAGGGAAAAAAAAATTCTTAAAAAAAAAACAATATGAAACCATGGTTTAGTTTCTGAAATTTTAATTTACTTCTCATACCTTATGTAATTTAATCTAAACTTCTCTTTACCTGTATGTGGGGTTATTTATGTCTAGTAAATACGTGTTGTTTCATGTGCCAGTGCTGTATTAACTCTTGGAATCTGTTCAATAAAGTTGTATCAATATAAAAAATAAATATATAAAAATAATTTTGAAAAACTGTTTCCCGTCGCCATTCAACCCTGTCTACACAGGAACGTCTTCTATTCTGTCTGTACTAGAACAGCGATTTGGGTGTTTAAAAATGGAACAATTTGGAAACGAGCTCCAGAGTGAACAGTTTTCATTCACCTCCTTCCATGCACACAAACAGTGCTGCTTTCTCGAAATGCGTTTGCGCATTGTGGTTGCAGTCAATTGCCATGCGCGAATACGGTTTCGCGCAGGCGCGGGGAAAGAAGGACCTAATACGCATGCGTGTGTGGTTCGTTGGAAAATCAAACCGCCAACGGCTGCCTGGTAAACTACAGCGTTTTCGTGTCTTCTGTGGTCTCGTGTGCGCGGAAATATTTCATAAAGTTGCTGTCTGCTCGTAGAACGAGCTGCAAACGAAGATGGAATACAAAGCAGGACATTGGCGTGTATTAATTCGACGTCACCCGGAGCATCAGCCTACGAGCTATTGGTAAGGTATGTAGAACCTCTTTTGTCGTAGTGTCAAATATTTCTTGAGTTCTTTTCATTCAGTAACACCACGTGTTTATAGGTAGAAGTTAAATGGGTCAGGAGGCATTTTGTTTCAATTCTAGACCAGCCAACATTGCTGTTTGATTTGTATTTTTTGCTGTCATTTTAGCGTGGAGAACGTTGAACACTTGCTGTGTTGGGGTCCATAAGTGAACCCCAAGCTCAGAGCTAACTCCGCCCACTTCAGACTTTTGAAAAATGTACAAAAAATGGGCGGTTGGGTGCTGGGAACACTTGGAAGAGGGAGAGAAAAAGGACGGAGTTTTCCAGATGAGGTGGGAGTGACCGTGAGGACCGTGATGCCCCCTAGCCAAAAAGTGAGAGTCCCACCGCAGCACTGATGCTTCAGAGCGACCTAAGGTGAAGGATTTTTCCCCTTCAGAGTCACATTCATATCTGTGTTCAGAGTCCCCTGAGGCAGGCTTTCCAGCTTATTCCTACCCTTCCATGAATATGGGCGCAACTTCCGCTCCGTTCTATCTAAATGGGACTTTGTATAGAAACGAGATGCTAAACGTGACTATTAAAGCAATTTTGATACCAAACTACATAAACTTAGACTGCTTAACCTCAAACGGGATAATATTATTATTATTTCTCTAGCCTCTACTGGAGAGTTCAAATTGATGACATTACTTTAGATAACCTACAACGGCATATTTAGCTAACTTTATTAGCTTTATATCAGTATAAAAAGATACATTTCTAGTTTGTGGAGTTGCTGAAATTCTCATTTTACACACTAATCCCTCTTAAATATGGGAATTATATTTATAAAATTATCCATGACTCAAGTTGCCAGCTCTTCAGTTTGGTAAATGTCAAGTTTTGTATTAAGAATTAATGATAAATTAATATTAAAAGAATCACATCCCCGATGCACTTAGACAGTGGACAGCATGTTGTGAGAGACATATTTAACTTTGTCATAATATTAGTACCATGAACATAGCAACAGGTACTGAGCATTGCAGAAAATATGATTAAAAAATTTCAGCTCATTGATTTAACAAAAATGAAGCAGTATTTATTACAGCAAATATTTATTTATTTCAGAACAACCACTGTGGACACTAAATCACTTTAGTAAGCCTTTGGAAAAATCATGTTTTTGCTATTATTGTTACTGTACTGGAAGTTCCACTTCCATTCATAGCTACAGTAGACCCCCAGGAATAATGTGGTATCCACCTTATTTACTTATCTACAGCTTATAATACAAACAATGTGAACATGTGATAACAAAAATATAAATATTTACAAATTCCAGAAGAATTCCTATTGAAACAACTGTCGTTCTTTGTTAGCGTCCATAGTTAGGTGCTGTACTAGAATACATGTATTTAATGTAGCCTACTTCCGTTTTGGCACCGGAAGTTTCGCCCATATTCACATTTAGTAGCGGCCCCAGGAATAAGGTGGATAGTGTGGTGGTGGACTGTGGTGGTCCTGGGCACTACCTGTTGGCTCCAGCACCTCCTAAATGCACAATGGGGATATGTGCACGTCAGTGTCATGGCACTAAAGATTTAATAGCTCACTTGATTTTTGCAGGATGCCACAAAGCTCAAGATTCAGAGAGGACAGTTGGAGGGCTGCTCAGAGGACATAAAGGGCTTCTCTCCTGTTTCGACAAAAAAGAAGACAACCTCTTTTGCCTTGTTGAAACATTCTTGCCAGATGGGGTACCAGTGGAAAGCCTGCCCCATGTATTGTTTTTAGTAGTAAGTGGATCTCAGAAACACTTTAAAGACTCATTTGGATGGTAATGGATGATTTGCTTGTAATTCTTTTCTACTTTTATCATCCTCCCAGGAGCCTCTTGCTAGGCTTCAAGGCAGCTCATGCTATGCATTGACCAGCATTGGGATCCACTCAGGAGTTCCTACAGAGGTAATAATTTTTCCTCTTTAGAGGTAGTTATATGGTATAGTGTAATGCTGGCAAAATGTTTTATTTCCTTCCAGCCGTGTGCATCATATGATACAATATCAGTTATTTTTATAACTGTGTTATCGTCACCTGTAACAACTGCTATCCTGAGGAAGACGGTTCAGGACAATAAGAGCCAAAACTAACAGACTGAAAAACAGCACATATCCCAGAGCAGTTGCAATAATAAACTAGAAAAACACTCAGAGAGCGCAGACCTCCGCCATTAGCCCTATCTCCCAATAGTGAAGAGTCCTTTAAAAATTCCTAGATCCAGACGATGATCTGAATCAGTCCCAAAATCAAATCAGTTCTTCCTTTTGCCATTTCTGACATTTCCTGGAAATTTCATCAGAATCTATCCATAACTTTTTGGGCTATGTTGCCAACAAACAAACTAACAAACCCTGCCAATCACATAACCTCCTTGGCAGAGGTAATAATAATTGCACTGAATGGAACTGTGCAAAATTTCGTTGTACTTGTGTACAATGACAATAAAGATTCTGGTTCAGATTTTTAGGTTTGATAGTGTCCAAATTTTCAAATTTAAAAAACAAAAAAAAAATAGATGTGCAGCATTTTTTCTAAACCAAAACTGTTGTGAGCAGAAAAAGCGCAAGGGCAAGCAAGATGACATACAGAGCTGTGGGATCAACACACACTCTAAGTGGAGGGGGTATCACCAGTCACAGCTTAGCGTTGATTTTAGAAGAACATATAAACACAGCAACACCCGTCTGATAACTGCTTGACAGCTGGATCACTCTACATGTATGTCTGCATTTTGTGTCTGCTGTAGCTTCTGCCACAAAACACAAGGGATGTGACAAGACATTCAGCTCACGGGACAAGAAGAGATTGGGTCCACTCCTTTTTTGAGTGAATTCAAAAATTGGATAGTACTTTGCAATCAGTGCATACATAAGTGTTCAAAACTTCTAAGTTGACATGATTTGGTGCTTTACCTTGTCTTTCTATTTTTCCTTACTCTTTTTTAAGGTCCTGTTTCTTCTGCTAGTAGTGACTAGGACTCCATTACTTTATACTGTCTCCGGTATTCCACTCTTCTAAAAAGACGCCAGTTATCAAGGATTAATAATGGTAAGCCTTGCACAGCATTTGTACATACCTCAATAGATTCTTTAGATTAATCTGGTCATGTAGAAATACCCAGAATACTGCCATGCCACTGCTTTGTCCAGCTTGTTCTCAGTGTTCTGATGATCACACCATATGGGGGCCAATAC
The DNA here is from genome assembly GCF_018320785.1 of Cheilinus undulatus. Taxonomy (NCBI): domain Eukaryota; kingdom Metazoa; phylum Chordata; class Actinopteri; order Labriformes; family Labridae; genus Cheilinus; species Cheilinus undulatus. The sequence goes on from NC_054873.1 coordinate 42,863,466, forward strand.
AGTTTTCTGTGTGAGTCATATGTTTTCATTATGATTGATTTAAAATTCAGTGCCCATCATCTTTGTTACAGCAAAATCCTTTTGCACCCCAAAGCATTTAGGGTAAGTGTACCCATTAGGCCCACCAAAATCTAAGTTCACGTTTTTCATAGATACTATGATGGTTTATAATATTGATAATTTTTTAGATTGAAGGATTAATCCCTCATTTGAAGGTATATTTATTTACTTATGCATATTTTAAAGAACAAATTAAAGAAATGTTATGAATAAAGTCAAAAGTCTGGCATGGCCTTAATTGGTACCTAAGTACCATTTAAGCCCACGTGTGTTCCAAATAAGCCCACAACCACGTTTATTGACAGAAATTTAAAAAATTATTACATTTTTCAAGTAGTAAACATATATTAATTCAGTAACATGTTATACATGTTAAACACAATTTATTTTTTGAACTTGGCTTTAATGTTTGGCTTGTAACAATGGACCACCACAAACATGACTAAGTAGGCCTAAAACTAATTTTCATTGGCTTCAGTATTTAACATTTCATTGAACATTTTATTTAATATTGACAAACTTTGATTCAATATTGACAAAATAAAAAAATGTGTTTGTTTTTAAAAGTATTAAATGACATTACAGTGCATCAACAATATCTTATTGAACTTAGATTTAATGTTTGGCTGTCACAATGATGATTTTAGGACAGTTGCTGTAATTCCTCTTTTTTGTTGGCATTTTTCTCACTATAAACAAATAATTATGCAAAATTAACTGACATAACAATTCTTCTGGGCAGTGTGTGATCTGTGATGTACTCGTGTTAATGAAGTTAGTATAACAACATCCAACACAGGATTACAGCGAAAAGCTATCAAACCTCAAAATTTCATTTTTTTATATTGAAACACATAAGATGGGCTTAAATGGAACACACTGGGCTTAAATGGTACTACAGTGACTACCAGGGAAATGAAGATAATATGTTCTCACCAAAATTAAACAAATGTTTAAAGAAATGCCTGTAGCCTAAATATGCTGTAAAACTTGCCATCAATGTTATTCCTCTTCTGCCAAACTTTCCGAATTATCAAGGAATTCTTGTTCAAAGTTTTATGTAAGATTTATGTAAAATGAATCAGAAAACACTTAGTTTGTGTACTTATCATTTTTAATCATTAAGCAGTGTATCTGTCAGTAGGGCTACATGTATTGACTAGTGATTAGCTCGTTACGCTAGCTAGCATGACTCATCTTTTCACATAAAACTAAATAGTAAGAAATTACAAAAAACTACCTGTTTATACACAAAAAACAAATCAATAATCTCTCAAATTACATAATATGAATGTACTTAACAAGTCAGTGGCTGAAAATGGTTGAAAAGAGGTTCCTTCTGAGGGGTCCCAAAACACCAAAGTTTTTAGGCGACTTTATCTGAGCCTCTTTGAGACTGCACAAATGTAGGCGGGCCTTTTTCAATATCTACAAATGTGATTGGTGTCAAACAAAAACTGACATATAATTAAGAAATTGTGTGATTGGACCAAATAATGTATAGCATAAGACAGGCCCCTCTTTTTTTTTTTTTTTAAATTGACTTCAAAGTCACCAGTGGGCTTAAATGGTGCCTGGGCTTAATGGGTAGGCTTACCCTAATACAATACAATAATAACTTTATTCATCCCCGAAGGGAAATTATATAGAAATTATATATAAAATTATATATTATATTTACATGTAAAAGCAAATTCTATATTTATTTGGGTGGTCTTACAAGTAAATATATATATAAAGAGCATAGTTTGCAAATATTTATCTTGTGGTTCAACTACCTAAAATCACAATATAACCCTTATGAATGGTTCATACCAAGGTCTTTTGCTAACACTTGTGGTTTGGGCTATTGTGTGTAGCTTTAAATCAGTGTTAATTTCGTCGACTAAAACTATGACTAAAAATGTTCATCGACAGCCTTGTTTTCCATGACAAAAACTAGACTAAGACTAACAAAAATAGATCTGTGATGACTAAAACTGACAAAAACTAAGTTTAGTTTTTGAATAGAATGTAATGTAGTTTTAAATCGGACATTCAAAATCCATGATATCTCTCCACTGTGGGTAATTCTGTCAAAAAACAATGCAGCTGTAGCTCTTCTGTCTCTCAGCTGTAGAAAGCAGGGACCCCAGGTTTGGCAGGGTGCAGAGAACATCCCACTATGACTTGGTACCAGATTTAAGCAAGACAATAAATGCTTGGACTAAAAGTAAAACCTAAAATGTGAGGACTTTTATGGACTAAAACTAAATGGACAGAAATGACTAAAATGTGACTGAAACTAAAATTCATTTCACTTAAAGACTAAAACTAAGACTAAAATTAAAAATATCTGCCAAAATTAAAACTGCTTTAAATAATGACATCAATTCAAATTTATGTTTAGTTTTTACAGCAATAGCTATGTCACTTTTTTGTGTGGGTCCATATCTTCTTGGATATGTGAAGGAGGGGGGAGCTCAGTGGATACAAGCCTGGGCACCACAGCTTTAAAATATATACGAAAATCAAATTGCAATTAATATGTCATAACTGTCTCATTATAATCAATAACGGAAAAAGTAATTGGCTGTTGTTAGGTGATTGCTGACTTAATAGCTGGCACTTGTGGGTACATTTGCGTTTCTTCACCATATTCTATTATAGAAATGATCTGTATGTACTGTACACACTGTTTATTTTATTCTGTTGTGCTGATTGTAAGCATGGCTTATTAGAGCCTAGTTTTCTCAAATTTACATCTGTGTAGGCATTAAACTGAAGCACTGAATCACTCTAACTTTGCTTTGTATATGTACTTCCTGCAGAGAGGATGGAGCCAGTCCAAAGTAGAACACCTGATGAACTGTGCTCGAGTCTTCAAGAAGATAAAGTTTCTTGGCCACGTGAAGCTTCCCAAGTGGAAGGCCTTCTTCAGTCAAGACTGGACTCATTACTCTTGAATCATTTAGGGGCAAGTGACTTTGTTTCATCTTCATGCATTACACCAAGGACTACCTGTCATACATATGGACACAAGCTTTTCTTCCAAGATCTAAACTGCTTTGTGAGTATACAGAAAAGTTATCAGATGTGTTGAAAGGTTTTTATTTCAAACATATAACTGCAGAGTTTCTTGTTGTTTATTCAGCTTGAATCTTTTGTTAAAAGTAGGAGTATTAGGGCACTACTGCAAAAATCTAGCAAATTAACTGAAATTTCACATGTTTTGTACTGTATTTTTACAGTAAATTTCTGGCAACCACAGCTGCTGGTAATTTACCGTAAAATTTAAAGTAAGGCAGTATTAAGCTACTACTGTAAATTCTGCAAACATCTAGCTGTAATTTCTCATGTTTTGTCCTGCATTTTTTACGGTAAATTTCTGGTAACCACAGCTGCCAGTAATTTACTGTAAAATTTAAAGTTGGGCAGTATTTTGCTACTACCGTAAAATCTGCAAACATCAGCTGTAATTTCTCATGTTTTGTCCTGTATTTTTACGGTAAATTTCTGGTAACCGCAGCTGCCAGAAATTTACTGTAAAATTTAACGTTGGGCAGTATTTTGCTACTACCGAAAAATCTGCAAATATCAGCTGTAATATCTCATGTTTTGTACTGTATATTTTACGGTAAATTTCTGGTACCCAAAGCTGCCAGTAATTTACTGTAAAATTTAAGTAGTTATAATAAAATACCGTTAAACATTATACGGGTCGACTGTTTTATTACTGAGATAGACTGTATTTAGGTTTACAGGATTTCTGGTGTTTTTAAAGTAATTTACCGTAAACAGGTTTGTTTCATTATCGTTATTTTTACAGCCAATCCCTGTAGAAAATGTTGTAATAGAGCTGTAATTTCTACATCAAATTACAGTAAGTTGTACAGCAAATTACCGTAAATATGGTTACAGTATAACTGTTATTTTTACAGCAAATCCTTGTATAAACGGTTACAATATTGTATTTTTTTAACAGAAATTTACAGTTAAAAAAAAACAGGTTTGAACTGTAATATTTACAGTTGTAGAATGAAAACACCGTTTTTTCTCATACATTCTCACCGTAATTTTTACAGTAAATCTCTGGTAACCACAGCTGCCAGCGTTTTACCGTAAATTTAACGGAATTTTTTTTACAGTGTAGGGCTTTGTGCATTAATGACTTTGTGGCACATTTTCCCTGTCATACGTCGGCAACCCACTGGAAAAACCATCATGACCCACTTTTTTGGTTCTGAGCCACCGGTTGAGAACCATGTATGTATCGTTTGTTCTCTTGGCAGGTCAAAAATGACCCTGGGATGGTATTACTACAGCCAAAATAATTCACAATATCTGCTAAATTAACACTAAAACAAGTTGCATTTCATATAAATGAGGCATATTGACTTTGAATTTCAGAAAGAAGTGTAAAATGATGTCATTAAGAGAATAAATTTAACATTAAAGACCATATTTTCTCATTCTACCTTATCAGCAATACAAACTCTCAGAGCACTTGTTCAGAAGCCAATGGACTGGCCAACTGTAAAATTCCACCATTTATTTTATTAATCTTTAAACAATTTGACAACTTTCTCACTGTTGAGTGTGTTAATGGTCTTTCCTCAAACAGAAGTCAAGTGATAATGGAATATATCATAGATTGTGGAATATTCTCCCATCAGAGATGAAAAGATGAGCAATAACATATATCTAAGCCACATGTTATTGCTCATCTTTTATTTCTTTTTTCTTTGTTTTCCTTAGCTGTTCTTTCACTTTCGGCTCTTAATTGTTATCTTAAATCATTATCATTGGTCCACATGTTTATGTCTGCTTTACTGTTAGCTCTTACACATGTATGTGCCTGCCTGTCTTTCTGCCTTGCTGTTATTGGTTTAATTCATCTGTGTTGTTTCCCATCTATGTTTGCTGTAATTGTCTGTCTTCTTTGCCTGTTTTACTTTGTTGCTGTTTGATGTGTGTGTATTCTTTAAAGCCTAAGGATAAGGACTGTAAATTAGCCAGAGCTGGAAGTGTTGCATACGTTTATTTGTTTATTTGTCAGGGACAATTCACAGGCATTGCTGCATCTAATTAATGAATGAGTATTATATGCCTTTAAGAAAGGCATTCCAACAAGGACAGGAGTGACTGTTTGCCACTGATGAAAACAAATACATAAAGTTTCCATGTGATCATCTATCATCAAATACACCTCTGATCACCACAAAAAAAAAAAAAAAAAAAAAACAATTCAAACATTTTTAAAATCAAAAACAAGGAATCATGTTTGGTATCAAAGGCATATTGATCATAAATTTAAAATAAAAATAACACATGTATGAATGAGATTAAATGAAGTTGCCAAGAATGATGCAATACAAATAACTGTGACTCTTTATGCTATCAGGCTTTAACAGACAGTCAAATCTGGCCTGCAAGGGCATCAAACATGTGGACCAAACCAAAAAAACACAGGGACTGATAAAAGTAAAATCTTACAGACCCCTTATAGTTTTATCAGCATTTTTACTTGATAGTATTTTTGCCAATCTCGTTAACTCATTGAGTGCCAGCCCTTTTATAAAATGGAAAGTGGCTTGTGCTGGCATTTTTGGCCATTTTGAGTCATCTTTCAAGACCCACAGAATATTTTGTACTATGACTCTGAAAACACCAAATAGCTGTAAACATTTGTTTGCAGCTTGTTCAATTCTTGATTTATCTGAAGTTAAATAGAGGTTAGTTTCACCCTATAAAACCCTATATTATATATATATATATATATATATAATATAGGGTTTTTTTGTTCTTACCTCTTTTTCTGCCAACAGACAGTGTTGTAGAACTGCGTGGGGCTTGCTCTTCTCTCAAGTCTGCTTCTGAAATCACAGGAGCATGAGTGATGGTTTCATTCTATAAATTTGGCTGAATAATCAGTGGGTTTCTAACATTAACTTACCTCAATCGCTCTGGGACAGAGAACAAGATCTGCTCCGCTCACTTGGCAGCCATTCTTCAGAGTCTGGGTCAGAAAAGTCTATCTCTGAAGTGTCTTCGCTATATGTATCCATCTGGCGAGCAGCTGCTGTTTTCCTCTGACATGTGGGGGAGATCTGGTGGCATTCTTTAGCCTCTTGGCTGGCCGGGGCAGATGAATGGCTATGCTGATCCCTGGATTTGCTGTCATAAAGTTCAGTGTTGGTTTCAGTGAGTAAGCGATTTCTCAGGCAAAGTTTAAAGTTTCTTCCAGCGTCTTTTAGAACTTTTAGCTTAGATTACCTCCGATCTCTCTGCTATTTACCCCAGGGTCTCCACCTGTTATCTCTGTGGCTTTGATCTACCATCTCTTCCGTGTTCCGACCATAGACATCTGACTACGTATCCCAGAAGCCCCAAAATTACTCACAGGGAGCGTGAGAGCGCCCCCTTGTGCCAGGCGCCAAAAAAAAAAAAAACCACTTTGACGTATATATACGTCAGTGGCACTCAATGAGTTAAGTACAGAAAAGTCTTCAGCCTGATGCAGTGCAGATAAAATGTATTCAACCCCTTTGAGGTTGTGGTCTTTCATTGATTTTATAAATCAATAATGACCAAAAAATACAAAAACATCTTTAATGTCAAAGTGAAAACAGATTTCTACAAAGTAATGTTAATTAAAAAATAAAATTCAATTAAGTGACTGCATAAAATGGGGCTTTTTGGCACCAAGATGCCATATTTGGTGGACACCACACACTGCACATCACCTTGATTACACAATCCCCACTATGAAGCACAGTGGTGGCAGCATCACGTTGTGGGGATGCTTCTCAGCAGACGGCCCTGAAAAGCTTGTAAAGGTAGAGGGTGAATTGAATGCAGCAAAATACAGGAAAATCTTGAAGGACAATCTTAATAAGTCTGCAAGAGAACTACAGCTTGAAAAGATTTATTTTCCTGCAAGACAGTGACCCGAAGCGTACAAAGAAAGCTACACAGAAGGCAACAAGGAGAATGTTCTGGAGTGGGCAAGTCAAAGCCCAGACCTCAATCCAATAGAGAATTTGTGGCTGGACCTGAAAAGGGATGTTCATGCTTGATCCCCATGCAACCTGGCAGAGCTTGAGTAGTTTTGTAAAGAAGAATGGAATAAAATTACGGTGTGCAGATGTGCAAGCCTGACTGAGACCTGTCCACTGACTCTCCTATCCTGACTTTATTTATGCTGTCACATGTTTTACACTACATATTTTTGTTATTACTTTGTAGAAATCTGTTTTCACTTTGACATCAAAGAGTTTTATTTTGTCAAATAGCCAAATTAAATTGACCATTATTATTCTTTTAAATAAATAGGCAGGGGGTGAATACTTTTTTATAGGCACTGTTTTCTGGTATGTTTGTCAAAAGATTGATTAAGCAAGAACGTGACTGTCCCTTTTTTCAGATATGATAAAATACTATGACATACACAAACAACTACACACAGAGCCTCAAAGTGTGTTTCTGCCAGCTAAAAGACACAGGCTTTGGTCGTATAAAACACAGTACACCATCAGCCTGACATAATGCAGGCAGACAAAAGCTTTCTGTGTAGATCTGAGCACAGTCTGAGGGTGGAAAAGATAGGAAATAGGAATTCTTGCATACACCCCCCTGCCCGTTCATACACTCCTCCCCCACTCTGACTGCATCGTCCCTCTCATCTGTCCATCCCCTCTCCTCCTTTTCTCTTTCCCTCTTCCATCTCCATCTCTCTGCTCAAAAGGTTAGTAAATGTCAGATGGGAGTTGTCATCATCTTCAATGGCGTCATCTTTCTTCATAGAAACACTCCCTGTCTGCGTGTATTTGTGTGTGTGTGTGTGCAGGGAAGTTGAAGGGAATACAATTGAACAGAATGAAACAGAACAGGGTATTGAAAATGGGAAATTACAGCTTTCAACAAAGGGCGAACACACATTCACGCACACACATACACAGAGAGGCTGAGAGACATCAAGAGCCAAAGATGAACAGTATATACTTCATACCACTCAGCCTTTTTTGTTTCTTTTCCCTTTATTCCCCCTCAGTCTCCCCCTGTTCACTAAACAAAATCACAGGACTTCAGTGAACAACTTAGCGTCAGTATATCTGCCTTTGACTTATCCGATTCCAGCACACTGTTTTTTCTTTTCCGTCTCACTGCTGCGTCTTGATCACAGGCCGTATTTGCCTCTCTATATATTTTATGACTAATGGAAGCAGCAGGCCTTTGTGGTGATGACAAATCCCCCCACTCAGACAGTTTTACAGCCCCTAAAGAGCCCTCTGACAAACGACTGGGCTGTAAACCTAATAATCTAACACTGTGTGTTATTGTAATGGTGTATGTGTGCATGAGTGAATATTTAGGAGATGTTGAGTATTGCTTATCTGAGTCCAATTACAGGAGCGCTTTAGCATCAGAAACAAATCATAGCACAGACGCATTCATACAAGCACGCTCACAGAGCACTTATACTGAGAAAGTGTCAGGGATAATACTGTGGTTAAACAATGCAGCATATTCAGTGTATGTGCACGCTCACTAAAAGTGTCACTGCTGTAAACACTTTTTTAACCGTTAGCTTGTCTCATATAAAAATCTGATGAGGAGTCAAACCATGGACCCTTTCTTCAAATTAACAATAAGGCAAGGCAAGTTTCTACAGCACCTTTCATACACATGTTATTTAAAGTGCTTTACAGAGCTAAACACAATATTTAAAACATTGAGAGCATAAATAGACAGAAAAATGGCATTGCAATGGTGAGATGAGGGTAGACAGTAATAGGTAGTAATAATAGTTTGTTTTCTATCCAGAACTTGAGCATGATGGTGGCAGGACTTGCAGTTAAATATTTATTTTGGACATCTGTTTATTGATTTTGACCTATATGCCATTGATGTTGGGTTGAAAGTGGTCTACTTTTGGTCCAGCACTGGAAAAGTTAAGACCAACATTTCAGGACTCCATCATCAGCAGTGTCTACCCTGGCATCATTCGGAAACTCTAGACTCCCTCCACCAGGTTGGAGCACCAGGTGTGATGTCCAATTAGAAGTTTTGGTACTGGTGAGTTTGGTTGTTTTTGGAGCATTGTAGTTGTTGAGGGTTGAGTTGGTAAGTTGGCAGAAGCAGTACGTTGTACATTTGGAGGTGTTATTGAAGAGCGTCACATCTTGAATATAATCAGGAGTTGATGCCATTTGTGGTGGATTTTGTATTAAAATTAGTGCTTTAACCCAATTTTAAAAAATTATCAAGTTAATCACGTCACTACGCTGTGATTAATCATGATTAATCACAGCATTTTTTATAGTTTAAGTATATTTTTTATTTTTTTTAGATTTTTAAAGGTTGTTATTATCAAGTGTTTCATGGTTTGGTGGAAAGACAAAATAAGGGCAGACAAAAAGACAAAAAAAGACAAAATATATACACGTATTCACACTGTATTGTTGAAGTTTTTCATCAAAAACTAAGTTGTCCCATTTTTATGTGACATTTGAACACATCATAACATATAGAATACAGTTTTCTAATTTACAGAGGTTACCTGAATGCATCATATTTCAGTCTGCAGCCAGTAAAGTTTGCTAATTAACTTCAATTTTGTCAGTTCCACTGCAGATTTCTACGATGGATTAATATTATTAACAAACATGACTTGCTTAAAACTTGGGAACACCTTTCAGCATTTATCAGAGCAGCTGAAGATGAAAACTGTCCTGAAGCAGCTGAAGAGAGTGTATGACCATGGCTTGATCCTGTGTTGTTGTTAATGTCATTGCTAACATTAGCAAAGATGTGCTTGGCCTGAAGGTGGAACCGAAGACTTGTTGTGCTTCGGTGGAAAGACAGTAAAGGCAGCATGAACTCAAAGCTTTGGTTTTATCTTAACTAACATTCACCAGCCTTTTTTAAAAGAATATTGCCATTAAGCAGACCTGGGTCTATCTCCTCACTCATCACTGTTGGCTGTGTCTGACCCGCCTCTCACCTCTTCAACCCCAGGCATGTAAACATCCACGCAGGAGGACTACAGGAGCAAGTTGTGGTCAAACTTAGTCATACGATTAAATTGCGTTATTATTTTTTTAACACATTAAGGTTTCAAGATTAATCACAAGTGTTAACAGTCCTTTTTCTAAATACAAGATTATGAATATGAGATTAAATGCAAAGCATGCTTTTCCCTGCATCCCTAAAAATGATGGATTATTTCATCCACTCAAACGCTGAGTTAGTCTTATTGGGTCATTTTTCTGGGTTATTTTTAGGGGTTTGGGTTGTTTATGTGTAACCAAGCTGCTGGGTTGTACCGCTGGGTCAGCCCTGTGGACGTTTCACATGCAGAGAAGAATGCCCACCTCCAAGAGACCACTGTCTACACTGCGGCTGGGTCACTATCTCTGTGCCTCCCAACCACATCAGACTACTACATATCAACCTCCTGCATTGACGGATAGTAAAAGAAATGGTTCGAATACATTTTTCTCCCACCTAAGTCCTATGCAAACAAGAATTATCTCTTTGTATGGTTAGTTAAAGTAAGTAACCATGTTGTCTTTTGGTCCATGCCGAGCTGTCATGTTACTGGAGAGCCAGACACGTTTCTGGGCAGCCAAATGTCCCCTAGATATCAGATTGTTTTGTGTATGCCCTAAATATTACTTTAAAAAAAAAAATAGAAGCTTGAGATTTCACATTAAACGATTAAATGGTGAGATAAATTCAGTATGTGAACAATTCAGCTTAATTGTTTTTCTCAGGGAAATATACTGAAAATTTCATTCAAAAGTTACTGTCAATACAGCCATTAATGATAGCCAAACTAAGCCAGCATGTCTCCTCTCACCTGCTCCACTTACTGTGACTGTCAGACTTCAGAGCAGAGACTCAAACAAGTAGGCCTAAAGATCACTCTAGCCAACGGCTAACCAATGCATAACTTTAAAACACATGGGCATTACGAATCAAGTTAAATCAAAATGAACAAAAAACCCCAAACAAACCAGTTTGCAGAATAGCTCACTTATCATAAGCCCCTCACTGTCATATTATGATATGTTCAAGGACAGTAAGAAAATACGATTCCTCAAATGTAGCCTTCATAAAATGCCATATGTTCAACTGTCACATAAATAAAATGGTAGTTCATTTTGTGATGAGAAACTTGAATAAATATAGATATGAGGATGAGAAATGTGCCTGTTTTTTCAGCAATATGACAGAGAAAAAAAAGATGAAATTGTTACCTTTCTAGCTTTATAACTCAATACTTATATCATTTCTGTTAAAAATAGGCCATTGTTTGTCTTTATCGAACAACAGAGAAGAGTTAATAGTGGAATTGTTAAGGACTTGGATTGATGAGGAGCTCTGGATTTCTTCCTCTCTGTGAGTCACATGTCAGCACCATAGACAGCGCCACATTATATGAGTTGCACATGTCAGCACTATGGACAGTGCCACATTATATGAGTGTCACATGTCAGCACCATGGACAGTGCCACATTATATGAGTGACACATATCAGCACCATGGACAGCGTCACATTATATGAGTGGCACATGTCAGCACCATGGACAGCGTCACATTATATGAGCGGCACATGTCAGCACCATGGACAGCATCACATTATATGAGTGGCACATGTCAGCACTATGGACAGTGCCACATTAACGCACGTTACATTTTCAGGTCAAACATCAACAATTTGATCTTTTACATCATAAATACACACTCATACACTGAACCTTTCATTCATTATATGCAAATATATTTATATAATCATCCGATGTATCAGTCTTCTAAATGATAATATCGACTTCACAGCAGCAGAGTAAAAGCAGAGTTTTCACGCTGTTATTAACATTATCAGTGTTCACATTCTCCGCTGACACTACTTTAGTCCTCTTAGGGTCTGACGGACGCACCGGCTTAGTTTGAAACTAATTAAAGTTGATTGTCACGATATGACGAATATTAAGTTGATAATATAGGCTTAATTGTAAAAATGAGGTTAGAAGTTAATGAAAGAGATACATTTTTTGATTTAAAAAATACAAAACTATCTCTATATAGCATTACAAAAAATATTCTAATGTACAAAAAAAAAAAAAAAAAAAAAAAAAAAAAAAAAACCCTTTTTTCAAATTTGGCACAGCTGCAGAGAGACACTTGGGAGGAGCAAAAGAGCCGTGGGTTCCAGACCTCCGGGTTAGACCATGGAACCTCTTCTGCAGCACACATTAAACCTTCAAATGAAACATTTTTTCCAATCCTTTGAAAAAAGGCGTCTTGACCCATTCATTTAGTCATACTGCTGCTGTTTTTAATACCCTGAGAAAACAGTATTACTGTGTTGCTACCCAACCTCAGTTTGAAGCAGACACTCATGTTTATGGAGAGTTCAATGACTGTATTATTAGTTTCATAAAATCTTCTCTCAAGTTTCTCCTCTACTCTGCTCATCCACATGAAAGGGCTTTACAGAGCTGCATTTTTCAACAGAGCTATCAATCATGGCATTCTATGTGGTCTATGTTATATCAAATTTTAAAAAGAATTAGAAAGATGAATGCTCTGACGTAAATCAGCTTGATTCTGACTATTACAGCAGAATCAAGGTTAAATATATATTTTACCATAATAGTTTAAATTCTGCCCCGTCTGTTATCACTGAGATGCTTTATGACCTACACTGCAGATTACATTAAAAATCATTCAAATGAATTTGTCCACAGTGGATAGATAAGCATTTCGGCAAATCCTTTCTCCTCATCCAGCTGATGCAGAGCAACACAATCATGTGTTGTTGTGCTTGTGTCCACCTAATCAATGCAAGTTCAATATTCACTGGTCCAATATGAGCTGTGTTTTCACCTCCACCAACTCCTCAGGGAAATATGGTGTTTTATGGTGCTACATGCTCCACATGCTTCAGCTAAATGCTAACTTTGTCCGTCTGGCATTAAGTGCTTTGCAGGTAGCGTACAGTGGGTTTTTCAGAGATTTATGCTGAAGCAGCAGTGACTGGAAACAAGTTTATGAGAGAGGTGAGAGCAAACCTGACTAATAAAGGAGTGGGTCATAAATAGAAACAATGAAGTGGAATAGACTTAAAAGCTCTGAAGAGTTGAAGAGAACTAATGGGTTCAATGATAATTAACTGGTGGTTCATCTTTATGACAAACCCATTGATCAGTGCATATCATTTCTCTGTTAATAAAAAAATAGAAAGATTGGTAAAGCTTTAACATTCTCCTGCTGTGTAACTGCACATTAATATGAACTTATTTACACATGTGGACTTAAATAGTTATTTCTGCTCTATTATAGTCCCTCATACGCTACATAGAAGCCTACTAAATATACTAAATTTGTCATTTTACAATACATTTAGATGAGATTTAATCTGTGGATCTGTTGTGATGAACATGAATGAATGTTCTGATTTATTGCCATCTTGATTTTGATAAATCGAGGGCTTCGGACAAAGTTTTTGTTGATCTCTGTTGTTATGAGTGGCCTCATAGCAAGACAAAAAGAGGGAAAGGGAGGTTGAGAGTGAACATCTCTCCTGCTTGGACCACATGTGAAGTTGTCTTCAATCAAATCAGGCAGATTTACTGTCCAGACCTGGGTGTTCAAGTCAGTATGCTAATGTCAAAGACTAAAACTTTTATCCCTAATTCTATTTCATTTTTGTTAGTTTCATAAGCACAAAATACAGTTTAAGTTAGTTTTCATTTTATTTGTAAAGCTTAGTTTTAATTTAGTTTCAGTTAACTAAAATTATTTCAACATTTTAGTTTTATTTAGTTAGTTTTAGTTAACTGTAATAACCTTCAGCAGTGACCTTTCCCTCTCGGTTTATCCGTAGAGCCTGTATTAGACATCACACATGAGGGGAGAGCGGTTTTAATCAATAAACAATCTAATACGGTGGCGGTTTCTGTATAGAAAAAAATGCAGATATAGTCAGTAAAATAACGTGAGGGGCCAGCTCTGCAGCACTCTGAAATATGTCCACACAGCCAAGAGAGGAGCGGATATTCACTTTAACTGTTAACAGTTTGCAGTAACTTGTTGAGGACACAGAGTGGCAGTGATTGTCAGCTGTCATGCAGGAGAGATTTAAAATAAAAGCATGGCTGAAAGGTGACAATGTAGAATGATGTTTTTACTTCCTGATTGGATAACAATCAACCAATTGATTTATCTAAAAACACTGATGGATCATTACACCCCTAGTTGTCACCCTTCATATTTATTCACAGTTCAGTGTCAGTTTTAGCATGCTATAGTCAGCCTTGATTATAGTAAATGGGATTTCCAGACATTAAAAGTGCAGCTAGCTGCATCTGAGAGTGGCTTGTGAATGAATAAATGAATGAATGAATGATGAAATTTATGGCTTGTACAGTGATTATTAATCATCATAGTTAAAGTCACTTCTAATGATATTTGGGGTTGGATAGGCAATGCCGTGGTGCTGCCATTTAGACATAGCGTACGCATCAGATTTCGCCCACAGTTGAAGTAGGTGCTCAGGGGAGTTGAAAAGTCTGCTCAGGAGTTTTGAAAATTAGAGGGAACATTGGTGACAACATGTTAAGAGAAAAACAGGGATTGTAAATAAACAGGCTGATAGTGAAGGAATGCAGCATCTTTCCAAAGTGAAAACAGGACAGTATGGACTACAGAGATATTAGAGAGGGTCAATTCAGGACCAACTTCACTCTGTCATACAGTGTAAGCTTAGCTTTAATGGAAACAGGATGTTTAACTGTGTGTGTAAGAGAAAAAGAATTATCTGCACCCATGATCTGCCTGTCAGTACTGATAGAACAGTGTGTGGTGGTCCTGTCATGTTAAGACTTGATAAATCATGAGTGGACTGTACATCGATAAAGCCTCAGGGCCTGCACACTCAATTCTCCATCATACAGTCTTACAGTGTATATGTCTCAACACCTTTTCTTCCTTTACGTGTTCATAATCCCCTAATGGCTACACGCTATTATTTCCCCAGAGGGCCGGTGAGCTGCTCAACGCTGCGGGAATGCATTAAATTCAAGAGTTGTTGATGCACGCTCAACAGAAAGCAATAACCTGCGCAGGGTCATTTTTCCCCCCATTTCCTTTCATTTTCTGAGGTCGGGCAGAATTGCCTTTCAGTGCTAGTGTGATTATGCTCCGTTTAACATGGGAATTATGAGAATTACACACATAAGTGTGGTGCAGCATGCTTCGACAAGATTAAAAACAGCTGCACTGGGAGCCAGTAAGACACAAAGGATGAGGAAAGGGAGGAGGAGAAACACCCGGCTTCAAGACAGACATGTACTGTAGCTTTACAGTTTTATTAACACCTATATCTTCTGGAGTTTAAGGCTGAATATTGGGGGTTACATTTTGAGGGTTGCATACATCAGTTCTGACTGCATTTTTTGACAGCATGACGGCTGTCACCGCTAGCATTTTTTAAAAACAAGAGATTTATGCTTTGTTTATTTTCCTAAAGTCTTTTGTAAGTATCACAGCTATAATTCAAAATGTAAAACAAAGCTTATCTCCTTCTTCTGGCAAATTGCTGCCATGTCAGATACACCAATCAAATGGTCACTTTGCTCCACATCCTTTGTGACCCCCCGACTCCACCTTATGCTTCTCTCTTCCTGTTTCCTCCAGAACTGTTGAAGTGCAGTTTTACATCCCTCCCCAGTTCCACACCAACAACCATATCGTCCTGCAAACTTTGACTGCAAGTGCTGTCAGAGTAAGGGAACAGTCTTCATGGGGTGCCATCTACTTGGGACGCCAACTTCATCATCTAATTGGGACGCCTGTCTCTGACATCCCCTGTTAAATGGAACTTGGTCTTCAGTTTGGAGATGGTAGGGTTCACTCAAAATAACACTGCAACTTGGTTTTTTGGAACACCAGCTTGAAGTTGCCCTATCGCACCGGCCCTATCCAGATTTGTCAAACATGGCATGTTGATTTCTGTAATGGACACCTACTGACCACTGTAGCAGGGTCAATGCTTACAGGTGCTGACAATCAGGTGTCAGTCAGGCATTGGCAGAGAAGAGTTGGTGCAAATTTTTTTTCATGGGCGCAACCTAAATACTCAGCTTTGCTGCTCATCCCACAAATGCATGTTCCTTACAAACAAAGCACCATTAAAAGGGTTATAAGATTTACTGCCAAAAAGCATTGTTGCAACAAAGAAATACATTTCTGAACACAAATGTCCTTTGTTTTTGCAGTAAGTCTATCATACAGGTTAACAGTAGTGTTCAGTGTCGAGATGAGTGTTGTTTGTACAGGATTTCTAGAAATAAGTGAAATTCTAGCTAAAAAATGGTGGCACCAGTGGTGTAGTCCAGGGTATACATGGGCATATGATGAATATCCACTCATTTTATGAGTAGAGTTTAGTATAGAGTATACCCACTTTAAAAACAAAGAGTATTTCCACTTCTTAAGGGGAAATAAAGCTATAGTATACCCACTTCTGCACACACCACTACATCACTCGGTGGCACCACATTCAAAGCTTAAAGGGATACTTCAACATTTTTGCAAATTTGCCTGTTGCCATAATCCTTATAGTCTTACTAATAGGTTTGTTACCTTTAGTTGTCGGTGCAACCTTTTTTATATCTGCAGTTCCAAGTTAGGAGCTGCTCTGCCAAAGTAATGGATTCTTATGGTATCCTGGCTTTCCCTGATCGAACTCATCAAATACACAATCCAACAACTCTAAAACGTTCTCGCTCTCGTCACAAGTTGTGACCTGCACATTCACCACGCTATGAAATAATGATGGAACATTACAAGACGGAGATGTTTTAAAGTTAAACGTAAAGCCAAAACTACACTCCAGACATGGCTGCTGCACTGTGTCACTCCGCCCAGTGGTTTACTCATTGCTTCATGTGTTGTAATGTTACATAATTATACGTTATCATTTCATAGCATGCTGAATGTGCAGGTCACAACTTGTTCACAAGAGTGTTGTTTGGTGTTGTTGGATTGTGTATTTGATGAGTTGAATGAGGGAAATCCGGGATACCATAGGAATCCATTGCGTTGGCAGAGCAGCTCCTACCTTGGCAGCACCGATCTAAAAATAGCTTGCACTGACAACTAAAGGTAACAAACCTATTAGTAAGACTATAGGAATTATGGCAATGGGCAAAGTTGCCAAAATGTTGAAGTATCCCTTTAATTAACCAGTGAGGCAACTGGGCGAATGGCAGGGCTTGGGATCAGTAGAGGGCCCAGGGCAAAAAATGTATAACAAAAACATTTAGTGAAATCTTGTTCTACATTAGCCTGCCTGCTAGTGCTGCTTTAGCTTTTCTCACAGTGCCAGTGTGAGCTGAGAAACCCTTGATCAGCCAGCCTGGATTACCCTTAGCCTGCCAACACAGCACAATTATCTTAGTGTTGGTCCGCAACATACTTCATTCAGAAAGTGCCAAAGTGCCTGAGACATATACCGAAAATTGTTTGTTTCTTCACTTGGGTGAAGCTTAACAGAGAAAATAATTCCTTGAATAATGCCTTTATGCATGCTGGCAAGTTTTTGGACCTCGATTTCAAGTTTACTTATGTCTTACAGT
This sequence comes from Cheilinus undulatus, assembly GCF_018320785.1. Classification (NCBI taxonomy): domain Eukaryota; kingdom Metazoa; phylum Chordata; class Actinopteri; order Labriformes; family Labridae; genus Cheilinus; species Cheilinus undulatus. The sequence goes on from NC_054873.1 coordinate 42,881,153, forward strand.
CAATAAGGTATATATGTTTAAAAAAAAAGCCATGTGATGTCCACCTCATTCTAGGGCAGTGGTTCTCAACTGGTGTGTTAGGACCCAAAAGAGGGGCACAGAGCCCTTTCAGTGGGTTGCAAATGTGTTCCTGGAAACAAAATTGCACTAAAAAGTGAATTAAACTCTTTTAAAACATGCTTGGTTCGGCCTCACTCTGATTTGTCAATTTTGAAGTGTTTGAGGTCAAAACAGTCTAAAGTTTTGAGATTGTGGAGGCTACAGTGACTTTTAACTCAGGAAGCATTTTGGTTTCCTGTTTTCAAGAAATGAGAAAGGATAAAAGGTGAAGGACAACCCCAAAAAAAGTATGCAGACAGTGTGATGGAGTATGCTTGTAACACAAGGAGCCACTTGGCAATCATCAGCAGGTTAGAACGTGGCGGCATCCTGGTGAGACTTTAAATTCTATGTAAAACTTTCTCAAAATACAGATATCTGGTTAGTTTTTGTTCAATCTACATTCTATCCAATATGGTGAATTTGTCTTATCATGCAGAGTTCCTTTAAAACAGATGTTGACTTTAAAAGAAATCCATTTGAAGTTTCTTAGTCCCACATAAATCCACAACTCCTCCACTCGGCTGTTCTGTTGTCTCTCTGTGCCCGGGTGAGCTAACATCATATATATGTCTGTAGCTTCTAACAAATCACACAACATTCTGCAATACTCCTTCAGAAAGCCTGAGTTAAGTTTTGACTTATTTCAAATTATTCTTCTTTGTTAAATGCCAACTATGATGCTCAATATCGCCCTAACAGTTACAGCTGTATTAAAACCTTTGGTCTGTACCGGTGAGCTGCAGGGATATGAACAAAATAACTGAAAATACAGACCAAAAGCTCTGTCTGTATCTTAAGGTAGAGGATAAGGGCCGTGGGTGAAGGATAAAATAATGCTGTGCAGCTCAAGAATAAGGTCAACATGATATGTTGGGAATAAAGACAAAGCTTATAACTTGTGAGAACATCTACAGCTGATCAAAAGGAAAGGACGAGGAAAAGAGAGACGAGTGCTATTATGTGTTTTCATTTCTCCTGTCATTCAGCTGCTTTATGTTTTCCTTTAACCTGACACATTAGATAGTCTAGTTTCACATATCTACTGCATGGAAATATTTCACCTTCATCTGGTGAAAGATCCCATAAAAAGTGTTTAGGAAGGGCAGGACTTTTCAAAAATTCTCAGGAGGTAATTTGAAGGAATATTCTGTCCGTCTCATTCATGAAGGTCAGTTAGTGTGAGAAGAGAAAATAAGGTTTTGTGAACACACTTGTTCTGAGATGACAGGTTACCACTGCTGTGGCTGTGAATGATGGAGCTCCTTGGTGAATAAAATTGATGCCAAGACTACTTGGGAGACATGCAAAAACATCTCCTCTGCCAAGAAAAGCTTTTGACAGAGCACTTTGCTCTTGTTCTGAAAGAAAATGTGCGCCATTTCCTATTAAACTGCAGCTTTCTTACAGCTGCATCTGGGCTAATAGCTACCATAGCAGCCATTGGATACACCGTCAAACCCCACCTGTAATGATCTCAAAACTTATGCCAAAGCAGAGAGCAAAGACATCTTTTCCATCATCAGAAGCTTTAGTGTTGTTTAATTCTTTAATTTTTACAGAAACGTGGTCCAGTTCTGATAAAACCATCGCTACATAATAGCATCATCCAAACTAATCACCACACTAGAGGCAACCATTGCAAATAGCTAGCATATCTAAGCTCTGCCCATATCAACCAGCTAGTTCTACTCAAATGATGCTGATTGGTCCGAACAGTGTTTGGTGTGGCACAAATGTTTTGGCTTGGAGGTTTTCAACATGGATTTGCCTGATGACAGACGTGCAAACATGCTTTGCAAGATTAGTTTTCCATAAAAAATGTCAGTAAATCTGTTCACACAGACTTTGTTTAACTTCACGGGGTAATTTATGAATTATTAACAGTCCAAAGGTAGTAATAATTAAGTGCTATTCCTGTGTGAAGAGGACTACTTAAGATGATAACAAACGAGGAATCATGACCGTCTCTAAAAAATGCCTTAACATGTGAAACCAGAGTTAAGAACTGGATTTAACAACAAAGAGATTCTTTCTCTTTTAGCTCATAAACACAGTCTAAGATCTGTTGGTTTTTATAGTGATAAGCTTTGACTTAATTCTCAAAATATCAACTTTTTCTTGACATTGTATTTCAACTTTATTCTCAACATTTCGACTTTAATGTTGAAGTGCACAGCATTATATTTTCTTTTACCTCTGGTTCTAATCCTCTTCTGTAGCTTCTATTTGAGTTTCATAACCTGGCACACCAGATGGATCTATTTCACACATTCATCTGGTAAACCACTCATAGACAGCATTTGGGAAAGGGCAGAGCCTTTGAAAAAAAAAAAAAAACTTGGAGGGTGATTGGATAATCGTCCTGTCTGTTAGATCTTTTAACAAATCAAAGCAACAAAACACGTGAGGTCGTAGCCCCTGCTGAAGTGCATCGCCACCAAGCGGCAACCTCCGGTCCTGAAAGATGAAGCCAAAGCGGAGGTGCAAAACATTGCAATACCGCGAGTGTCCGCTTGAAGCTGGCTGCAGGAACACCGGAATTCCCGTCTGGACACCTGTTAAACAGCCAGTTTTGACACAATAAACTGTTTTCCAGCCTGGTTCAAAAACCAAACGTGTCTCATTAGCTAGTGTCTTATTGTGCTCTCACTGTACGGGGGGTGAATTTTTTTGTACCATAAATGTTTAGATTATATTTATGATAAACCTCAGTTCGCTGTGATTGGCGTGTCTCATTTGATTGACTGATAGCTCGACAGGCAGAGGCTACGTTTCTGTCAACCAGAATGCTAGCTAGCTAGTTGACAGGAAGTCGTGCTCAGTGGGCGGGCCGTTCAGTTGAGACTGCGATTTCAATATGGAAGCCTCCACGGATTGGCTTCAAGAGCAGTTTGAGTCTACCTATTGTAAGCAGACGGCTGACGTCACACAGGGTTTGTCCAGTTCTTTCTACAGTCTATGGTTGCTACCAAGGAGTAAACTCCACAGAGAACTGCATAACATGAGCCATGCCACATCATCTGTCACATCTTTACAGGCCAATCAGAGCAACAAAACACGTGACGTAGCTGCTACCGAGCTGCGCCCCTACCGCAGGAGTAAACTCCATATAGAACCACAAAACGCGAACCATGGCGACTGTAGACATGTCAGAACATGACTTTTGTTGTTTTTGAGAAGAAAACAACTCAGTGCTGTTCTTTATTGTTCTTTTAATAAAGAAATGTAAAGTTCTGATAAAACTGGCACTTTTCTAGCAGCCACACTAATGTCTTCCACCATAATTGCACTGGCATCTTGTTGCTGCTTGCTTGTGTAACAACACCGTGAAAGTACCGCCCCTCTTCGCTGATTGGTCCTGTCACTTTCTAACTGGGCCCAAACGGTTCAGACGGGAATGTTGCAAGATGGATTCACCATTGAGAAACACAGAAACGGGTGTATCCATCTGCTTTGCAAGGTTATGAGTTTCAAATACAGAGCATAAATTAGCCTTGAAAGGGCAAACTGAGAATTAGGCAGAATTTTTCCGCTCTAAACTGTGACTGGCCCTGTGTACAGCCTCATCAGTAAACAGTGAAGAATACAAATAACCTGTAAGTTATTTATTGTGGGACCTATTTTGGAGGAAACTGCTCTGTAAAAGAGAGGAGGCCATACGGTCATCAATGAGAGGGGAATCCCTGGTCACCTGAAAGAAGAAAAACAGCCCAGAAAAGGCCTAAACTCCGTCCCCTGAGAGCGTGGCCAGAGAGCTGCTAAATTAAATGACTGGTGAAAATAGCTGTAAAACGCTCACTCCCCTCAATCTGATTTGGACTAAGTTAATTATCAGAATCAGAAGAGGAGCGCTTTCAAGCCGCTGGCATGAGACAGTTCATTAAAGACCCACCACCGCTTTGTTATCGCGGCAACTCCCAGGGATCGATGCGTAATGCGCTTTTTGTTTATGGACATGGAGGAAAGAAGGGGAGGAGAGAGGACAAACTAATTGAGCTCCTCCAATTATTACGCTGATTGCCTCGTGGCCTTTTTGATGGCAGCAATGAGATCCTCCCTGTGAGCAATTATAGGTGCATTTCTAAAAACTGTCACATGAATGGGACTGGGCCTAATTGTTCCCTGCAGATGCACTCCACGGCGAGTTTATGCACACTGACAGAGTGGTGTCACAAACCTCTCTGCCTTTTGTCAGCAGAAAGAAAAAATGAATAACTTTTATTTATCTAGCTTTCCTCTACAGACAGCCAATAGACTCAAATGGCAGGTATAATTGAATTTCACACTCTTCATAGTCACAAACATACACTCTCTGCTGTTAGCGTCCGAGTCAAAATAAACAGCGCTAATATGGTGTCTCACACTCAGTAATTACAACCCGATCCGTGCTGCTTCTCCTGCTTTCCCTTTTAATTGCTCTTTTCTCTTTCTATCACTCCCTGCTCCTCCTCCTCTGCTCTCCCTCCATCCATCGCTCCTCACCAATACTGCATTTGAAGAATTAGCCGCACTAACGCAGGCCCTAATTGGCTGTCATCGCGTGCTGGAAAATGTGAAGCCACTTCCTCGATATAATCATGTTTACACACGAGCGCCGGGTGCCAGACTGCTGGGCTTGTCTCTATCGAGCTTGTTTAGGAAGTAATTTACTGTAAAATTGGCTATGATAGTCCGTCACAGAGAGGGAGAGAGAGGAGCTAGCTCAGCGTAAAAAGGCTGACACAATGACTTTCTCAGCTTGAGAGCTTTTTTCCTGTTCTTGCTGTTGATTTGGAGGAGGGGGTCTTACTCTTGTATCCACACCTGTGAGCCTCATTATCTTTAAATTATCCTAATCAGTTTACCTAAAGTAAAACAAGCTTAACAGTGTATTACTACAACCAACAAATCTCATTAGATGGATTACAAGGCGTCCACTCCTAGAAACAGGCAACATTATCATTATGCTCCTACATTTGTTTACACAGTCTTTCTTTCTGCTACTTCAATTTATCACACTAATTGGAGAAGATAAAACACAGCCGTTTCAGAAAATAACAAATCAAGATGCAACTTGAGGAAAAAAGGAAAACACAAAAGCCCATAATTCATCCATTTGCTGCTATTCCATTCAGTATAAAAGATCTTGATGGCAAAGTGATCAAATAGGTTACTTCAAAAGGAGCAGTAACGCCTTATCTTTCCCTTCTAACAGTGAAGGCTCCGTTTTTCCACGAGTGTCAAGAGTGTTTCTGATTAAAAGCATCTTCGTTTGGAAGCACGGTGACCGTGGGGCAACTCTCCCAGGAATGCATTCCTTATTTACTGGGTCCCGTTAATTCCCATTCCCGGCACAGCAAGGGTTTGGAGGGGAGGGGGGCACTTGAGAAGTCGGCACACTGTGAAGTAGACCTGACATTTTTCTCCTCTAATTGTGTTTTCCTCTCCCTTTGCAGGATTGCAGTGTGTGTTTTTATTTGTTTCACTCTGTGTGCGTGGCTGCACAACAAAACCTCTTTCTACTAAATGTGCGTGTCTGCGAGTGCAGTTATGTGTGAATGTGCACAGGCATACTTATTCATCCCTGTGTGTGTGTGTGTGTTCAGCAACAGTGTGTATGTTTTTGCCAATTAGGCACTCAATGACAGGACATGTGGTGAAGCAGCTAGCTGGGCTATTCATGGATCAGCAGTTATGGAGAAAATTTCCAAATACCAACTGGATACACACTCTCACACACACACACACACACCCACACACACACAGCCGCAGAGCTCCAGTCATTTTGAATGCTCAGTATAAAGAGCGGCTCAGACAGCAGGATGCTGTCTGTCAGTGCATCATGTGTTGACACAGTTGTCCTTCTCAAGTGTCAAGTTCTCTTGTTTGTTGTTTGGATCCACTGATTGTTCAAGTTTTGACAAGTGAAGTCAAGCAGAGTATTTTTTTTTCATTCACTGAGTAAAAATTTAACACCTCTTTAAAATACAAAAGAGTAGGGGAGTGTGGGGTAAGCTGAGCCACTGGGTTAGCTGACCCACTCCTACTGTAGCAACCTGACATGTCAGATAGATGTTTCAAAAAATTCTCAGAAGGTGATTGGATGGACATTCTGTCTGTCATATTTTTTACAGGCTAATCAAGACAAGACACAATGAGGAAGTAGGCGTGCGCATCTCTGGTAAAGGCAGCCTTACATCTAACGGCTGTTTCTCTCATTTGAAAGTCACAGGCAAAATTCAAAAGTTAGAGAAAAATCATGGGAGTCTTGCTAAAGTTGCAGCTCGCTCCTGTTGTCTCAGTCGTTAGGTGTAAGTCGGTCATAAGACTCGATTTTAGCCATTTTAAGGCGGTCTTTCTTCAGTCTTGGCATCACAACGTAAGTTTTAAGTCTGGTCGTATGCAAATTGTGTTTCTCAGTGATGTGTCCACAATCGATGGGAGCTGGTGTTGAGTGTAACCACATTAATTCACTTCATTCTTCAAAATATGAACATAAGCGTAGATCATTCTAGAGCTGCTGAATGTCCGCTCAGAACTCAAGAGATTAAAAACCTTTCCTCTCAGAGCTGCAGTCAGATCTCTGCACCTGTGTGTGTGAATTGTCTGTCAATTCATTCCAGGCTGACATGACAGGTACGGTAAACCACCACTTGGATTTTCAAAGTAAAAGCCCGACCAGTTTGTTTCTGTAGTGAGACGACTCGCATTTCCATATGGTACTTTTATTCTGTGTTTCCGGGATTGTTCCTCAGTTGTTGCTGTAACATGCAAAGTCGCTTCTGTGTTTAACTTTCCTGTCATTTCTACTCGATGTAAACGAATTTAAAAAATTGTATTTTAAGAGATATTACCTTAAATGTGGTCTCCATCTTCTTTTACATATTGTTCTCTACTCAAAAATTGTTGTTGTAAATTTCAACCAGACGCATGATGGGAAGTAATCTTAAAAGGAATTGTATTCTTGCAGTTAGTGACCACCGAACTTTGCAAGATCTTAGTCTCAGACTAAAAACTCACTGGCTTGCTGACAAATTGTCTTTAGATTTGAGAGTCTCAGGTGTCAGTCTTTTCAGAGTCTTCTAAGAGTTTTAGCAAAGTCCTCTGGTTTAAGGAGGGCATTAATAACATGAGCTCAACAGTAAGGTGCTGCCATAGTTTATGAATGGTGGAGCCTGTTGGTGGATCAAACTCATGGCTTGCAGTAGAACTGAATCTCACCTGTAGCTGTCACAAACTCAAGCCAAAGTAGGCTGGGAAAAGAGTGGCAGAGTTTCCATTTGTTGACATTTGCTGGTCTTGGCTGGTTTTACAAGTGGAAACCCAGCTGATAAATATGTAAATCATATTATATACTGCTAGAAGACATGTTGCAACAATCCTTTAATATAAACTCAAAGAAATTTTACTACAACACACGTTCAGTGTGGTGTAGTCAAATTGTTATCAGTGCAGATGACATCCAATAAAGCTTTCCTTTTGGGGAGTTTAGAGGTACTGAAGGCAGGGAGATTTTGGCCAGGACACTCTCGAAAAGAGACTTTATTCTAAGTGAGGTTGTCTTGGTTAAATAAAGGTTAAAAAATCTGGAAGGATTTTAAGTTAATCGTCACTGCAGGTGACAAAGAAGCCGAAAGAAAGGGAACTGCAGTCAGCTGAGTGGCATAAACACTAATGCAGTCGCCGATACAAGGACAGGCCAGCAGCAAGCAGAGTTGTTGTGGACTTCGATATGTAAGTAAATCTATGACCAATTTCTTTGATAGTGGAACTGTGTTCAACACAGAATAAGGGGCTGATGGCCAGCACCATGGCATCTCTCCGTAGCCTGGTGTTCATGCACGGGGCATCCTGGCTAGTCAGCAGCAGTGTGGGAAGAGCCATCAATGAGAGGAGACTGGACTGAACTATCCACAGTGGACACTTTTGTCTTTCTTCAGGTCTACTCTAAATAAACAACAATGTTTAGATTTATTGTTTTAGTGGAGTTTACAGTTGAAATCATCATTTATTTTATTGGTTGTTACCACAGTAACAATAAAATCAAATAGTCACAACAAACCAAGGGCTAGAATATTTCATACTGTCTGGAACACAGATGGTTAAAACGATTACTTGCAGTATCAGAACTCAAGTTTCCATAGCAGTTGATTAAATATCAGTCAGATTCATTTAATCATTTTCCAGCTGTTCCTCATAAAAAAATTAAAAAAAATAAAAAATAAAAAAAAAGGCTCATTTCTTTTTTAACAGCAGCTGTCATGAGGACCAGTGTGAGACAACTGAGTGATCTGGATCACTCCCAAAATCTAATCAGTTCTTCCTTATGCCATTTCTGACATTTCCTGAAAATTTTTCATCAAATTCTGTCTGTAACTTTTTGAGTTATGTTGCTAACAAACTAACTAACAAACCAACAAACCCTGCTGATCACAGAACCTCCTTGGCAGAGGTAACAATGAGTTTTGATACAGTTTAGTGCAGTGGTTCCCAACCATTTCTACTTGGAGCCCCCCTACTTGTTTCAAAGACAAGCTGAGCCCCCAAGACTCAAACAAAAATTCAAATTTTCATATTTTTGCCCAAAATCAACATAAACTTAAGTGTTTCATTGATAAAACCCTAAGAAGTGCTCTTCACAGGTTTCTCACCAAAGACCATTATATAAAAATGTTTATTTAATGCTTCATTATGATTTTACTTAATATTTGCAACTCTTATTTTAACAACCTCAGAGCAGACAAAGCCTCGCGGCCCCCCTAGGAGGTCTGGGACTGCTGGTTGGGAACCACTGGTTTAGAGTAAACGGAGCACTGCTTAGTTATTTGTTTGGATGATTTGTAGGTGTTTTAGGTGGAGGATGGTCAGTTGTGGTAGCAGCTATTGTGCTAACTGGGAGCTAATGGTGCTAATGTGAAACTAATTGCAGTTAATAGCTTAGCTTAAAGTAATTAGTTTACCTGAATTTATCCTACGTAGCCTCCATTGTTGTCCCCCTAAGGTCTAATCATAGGAAAAACAAAGCACCAGAAGTGACCAAACCACATTAATCTGTTTATTTTATATCGAAATTTGTTTTTTAGTTCTGTTAAAGAAGCTCTTTGTGCCTGACCGCAGTGCTATCCATACTTACAGTAGTAAAACATACAAACCCTTCTTAGATGTACAGTTCATTGAATAAAAATGCCTTTCCCAAGAGATGTAGTCAAGATCAAACTCCTCTACTGATTTGAAACAGAAATGCTCTGAAATGAAGTGATGAAAGTATAAATTTAAAAAAGCAGTCCTCTGCAGAACTTTTCTTCTGACTATCAGTTGAAGGCTGACTGACAGCAACATCACTTCCAGCTGATTTTAGTTCCACTAAAATAAATAAGCTGTCAGACAGTTTTTGCTCCTTTGTGGTTCTTGCATCAGTCTTACCTATTTATGATAGATATGCACCAAAAAAACTGTATTTGATGTGTTGGTCCATCCATTTGAGTGTCAGTCATTACTGATGATGGAAACTTGTGTGTGATAGTACCCTGAAAAATTCATGGAAGTAAGGAGTATGTTCAGACAATGTAAGGAAAAGAACATAAAAAATAATTTTGCATAACTGTTCTCCAATTCATGAAAATCACAAACAGATTCGGTGATAAGGGGCAGTCCTGATGTTCTTATGTTTCAAATACACAGGCCAGACATGACCATTGAATAGGCCGGGTAGATCTGGCGCCCTGTAGTTCCTAGAGCACCTCCTCGTTTTGCATTCTTTATAAGGGATGGAAATAAAGTAACGTTGGTCCAGGATGTCAATCAAAGGTTTGTAGGTGTAAAGCAGAAAGCCTTCCACATTAAGGATGTGAGTCTCCTCCTTAGTGTCAGATGTTGGGACAATCTCAGTGTCAAGGGTGTTATTAACGCCATGAGATTTCTTAAACTTCATCTGGTTCTCAAACCATGCATTGATCTCGTCAGTTTAAAACACTGATTTATCTGATGCAATATGATCGGAAAACATACAGCAGTAGTCATGAAATGTAGGCTAAGTGACACAGGCTGGCTAACAGTTCTATAAATGTAAAATGTATGAAGATTAGAAAGAGTCACCCGGACTTGAAAGTTTACCAGGATAGTCAGCTGATAGAAAGCTTTGTTTTAGCAGATGAGCTCTGTTTGTGTAACAGAATAATATCTTCAAAATATGCAATGGGACGTGTCAGGGAGGGGACACAGAGCAGTCCCCTTCCTGCAGGTGCTGATTCTAGTGTGTTCCTTTTTCTTTCTCTGTGGTTTGCATCATATTTATCATTCAAAGAATATAGTGATACACTAGTAGTTAGTAAAAAACATGTGGGATGATAATCTGATTGAAAAGACATGATACAAGACAGTGAAGCTGGGGCGAGGGCATTTCAAACCCCATAAGAGATTCATGAATATTTATCTGACAACAATGGGAAGTGTGTTTCTTGGCAGCTCTCACTTCTCCACAAACATTCACATGAACATGTATGATTAGACCAGGTGTGCACTTTTTTCAAAACAAGTGTGTTCGCTTGTCAGACATTGGCCTTCCCAACTCCTCCACCCCCTATGAGGACAGGGTTCTGAGGTTAATGCAGAGAGAGGCAGAGGTCAACTTTTGTAGCCTAGCAAGAAGAAATGGTGGTAAGAGGTAGTGTTGTAGTACTTGAGAACGGTCTTGGTCTTCAGTCTGGTCTCAAAAACACATTCTGAATGTCTTGATCTCATCTCAGACTTGAGAGCATTTTTACTCGGTCTTGTCTCAGTCTCGGACTGACCGAACTCTGGATTTTCCATAAAGACTGGTCGCACCTGCAAAAACTCAGACATCAGTCCATCAGAAATACCTCTGAACACTTACTTTAGGCCTCATCCACCTGACAAATCTAGATAAACATCTTACTTTAGATATTTGAAATTACTCTTGACTTGTCAGTGGCTTTTTGATACATAAAAGGATTTATTTTTTAACAAAAAGTTAGTTGAACAAATTTGTTAAGATTTGAGATTTTTGATAACCTTGCAAAGCAGATGGATTCTCCTGTTTCCATGTTTCTCACTGGCGAATCCATCTTGCAAAGCTCCGGTCTTAGAAAGTGACAATCAATCAGCATTGAGGGGCAGTACTTTTGGGTGCGGCAGAGTCTTGACATAAGCAAGCACCGACAAGAGGCCAGTGCAATTATGGCAGAAAGATGAGTGTGGATGCTGCTAAAGTGCCAGTTTTATCAGAGCTTGACGACATTTCTTCGTTAAAAGAAGAACAAAGAACAAAAGTGAGTTGTTTTCTTTTCAAAAAATGACAAAAGTCGTGTACTGGCATGTCTACAGTCGTCATGGTTCACGTTATGCAGGTATCTATAGAGTTTACTCCTCGGTAGCGACGCACTTCAGAAGGGGCTACGACGACATGTGTTTTGTTGCTTTGATTGGCCTGTAAAGATGTGACCGACAGAACGTTCATCCAGTCACCCTCCAAGTTTTTTTTTTTTTTTTTCCAAAGGCTCTGCCTTTTCTCAAACGCTGTGTATGGGAGGTTTACCAGATCCATCTGGCATGTCAGGTTAGATTTTTGCGTGTTGTGCTTCGAAAGAGTTGCAGACACCTTGTTTCTATCTATCAAATTTATTTAAAAGAAAGAGAAAATGCTCTTTAACTGTTCAACCTTCTCATGTTTTTTTTAAATGTATTTTTATGGTCTTGGTCTTGTCTCGGTCTCGGTCTTGTCTTGGTCTTGACCCTAAAAGTCTTGGTCATGTCTTGGTCTCTGATAGTGTGGTCTTGAGTGCAACACTAGTAAGAGGCACTCTGAAACTGATGACATGGGTGCCACCAGCAGAAAAACAACAGCAGCTGTGGACGTATGCCTGAGACGTGAGAAAAGTGAAAGTTTAAATGACAGAAAACACTGTAAGTGACCCTTTGCTCAGTGTATGAATTATATCAGGTCAACTCAATCACTACAACTTGCAGGAATTTTGGAAAATTGGGTCTTCTCTCACACATGACAGGACATTCTGATAGGATTACTGTGATACACATTTTAATCTATGGCTAAGCAAAAATGAAGACAATCAATCCTGAGATATAAATAATTTCTTCAGTTTTTTGTTTGAGGCAGCCACCTGTGCAGTACAGCTACTTCAAATCAACATAAATATTCCAGACTTTTTACACATCTTCTCTATTTGTAGAAGAAGAAAGCAGACTACTGTACTTTTTCTAGTATCCAAAAGACCGACTCAAAAAGGATGCAGCTGTTTCTTCTGTCAGTGATTAAATGGCCATGTTTCATTCAGTGCAGAAAAGAGAAAATTATGGGCAAGGAAATAAAAGAGAAAATCCTGTAATTTAAGATAATATGAAAAACAGACAAGGCATTAGTTGAAATGGAGGAGCTGTAAAAAGGGTTGGAGTGGGTTTAAAAGAATGCTGATCACTCCTCTGGTGTCATTATTTCTGAATTTAACAGTTAAATGTGTTTTCTAATGGGCATTTTTCCTCTTATTATTTTGGGTAATAAACAGCCCATCCGGCCTTGAGTGGGTTCTTTGTTTGATGGTCACCCACTGGCCTGAATGTGCACACAGTCACCTCTTCCTCAATCAATCATCTTGCTAGCCCTCCTTCCTGAAGTGATGCCATATGGCGTCTCAAGCTCTCTTCTCTCACTCTCTTTCTTCTTCCAGTCACATTTCTCACCTCTTCGTCTTCGCTTCACCTTCCCCTTCCTTTCCTCACCCTTTGTCCTTAGCACCTTTCTTTGTGTTTGTTACTCCCCTACAGTCCCTTTGTCTCCTCTCTGCTCGCTTCTCCTCCCCCCTCCCTTAATAGTAGACACAGATGTACGTACACACTTCCCAGCTTGTCCTCCTGCCACCGATCTTTCAGGGCCAAATCTGAGCATGAGCGAGAGCGCTGCCAGAAGGCATGACATCTCTCCTTCTTTCTCCCTTTCTCCTCTGTTTGCCTCTGCTTCTGATTTCTCTTTCTCACCTGTCTCATCTCTTTCAGTCTACCTCTCTGGCTCTGAGATCGATACAGCTGCAACTGAACCAAAGCCTAAAATAAAACACACTAAACATCGATGATTTTTGCTGCTGCCTGGTCTGGAGTAACTCATCAGTAATGCATATGGAGTTGCCAAAATTCTTACATAGTGGTTACTTTGCAGACTAAAGGCAATTCCTTTGACAAAATATATCATTAATCTTCCTGAGCACAGAAAGAGAAGAGTCTTCCTGCACACTACTCTGAAGAAGTGCATCTATATTTTGGGATTCCACGACCCAAAATTTTATTTTCAGTGTCAGTACTGGGCATCGGCAGTGGCAAAAGCAACACAGATAAGCCCCATCTGTAGGAAGATGTCATCATGTCTTAATAACTAGTTTCTTGCTGCTACAATCACTTTAATCTGACGTAAACAACAGTGAACTGATAGCATCTCATAGGAACATCGCAGATTAGGACTATTTTGATCTAGCAAGGAAGAGATAAACTTGTCCAGAGGCTGTGTTGGTTTATACTCACACTCACTATATGGGCAAAAATATTTGGCCACACCTGTTAGTTACTGAATTCAAGTGTTTCAATCAGACCTGCTGCCACAGATTAAGCACCTATCATGCAGTCTCCATTTGCAAACATTTGTGATACAATTTGGGTCGTTCTGAAGAGCTCAGTGACTTTGAGCATGGTACTGTGAGTTAATGAAATTAAATCCCTGCTGGATATTCAACTGTAACAGATACCACTAGAAAGTGGGAGCATTAAGTAACAACAGCAACAAAGTGGAGGACCACGTAATATCACAGGATGGGGTCAGGGACTTCTAAGACACATGGTGTGGAAGTCGCCAACACTCTGCTGATTCCAGTTTTCCGAACTTCCACTGGCATCTATATAAACACAAAAACTGTGGTTTCCATGGCCGAGCAGCTGAATGAAAGCCTTAGTCCAATGCCAAGCATCGGTACAGCACACTGACACTGGACCGTTGAGCAGTGGAAATGTGTTATGTGGATTGACAAATCACACTTCTCTGTTTGGCAGTAGGATGTTCAAGTCTCAGTTTGGTGGATGCCGGGAGAACATAACCCACCTTGCTGCATTGTGCTAAATGTGAAGTTTGGTGGAGGGGGGATAATGATATGGAGATGGTTTGCAGGGTTTGGGCTTGGTCCCTTATCTCCAGAAAAGGTCAATCTCAATGCTTCAATGTACCAAGACATTTTGGACAATGCTTTGCTTACAACTTTGTGGCAACAGTTTGGGGAAGGCTCTTTTCCATCATAACCATGGCCCAGTGTCCCAGTGATGCTCCTTTACCACTGCCACGAACAGCATACACCAGATGTTCTTAAATCCACCGCAGAGAACAACCAGAAGGGAAACCAGGAGAAAGTTTTGGGCAGTTTTCAGTAATCTTCTTCTCTCTTTTGGTGCATTTCCATGGCAGCGGTTCCATGGCGCTATTTACAGGTTTGGCATATATACTACAGCGTTTTCAGTTGTTTTCTGTGGTTCCGTGCTTACGCAGACATTTCCTGAAACGATCCCGTGTTTATGGAAAACTTTTTCAAAACGAAACGGAAATGTATCGTTTTCATCTCTGTGTGGACAAAGCCTTACAATTATGCTGCATTTATGTCTTTAGGGAATCGTCATAATTACAAGTTTCCTGAAGTAAGTCTCTGTTCATGTGGATTAACAACATCCAGGTCGTAGATCCAGTGGGAAGGCTTGAATTTTTCCTAAAGTTTTAAATGTATTTAACCTGTCTCATAAAAAACGAACACCTAATAAAAGCATCTAACATCAGCTATTTTGTGCAAAATAAACCAAAGTGGTGAACAGTGGCTTTGAATCTGACTCCTGCTTAAGCATAGCATCTTATTGTTTGTTTAAATGTATATCACTCATTCCCTTTAACAATGATGCCTAACCTGGGATCCCATAACATTCTTTTCCAACCTAGGGTTCCAGTCTTCTTAGGGGGGAACTAAAGATTAAGGGGTGGAATGAGGCTCTGTTTGCTATAAGACTCCAAACTTTATTTGTGCATAAAATAATAAGAACCCACCATCACAGTTTACTCAAATGCATGTTGATAAAACTGCTTTAAATTGCATCTTTAGCCAAACAAGTTAGGATTCTTAGTCAGCAATGTTTCTATTTTCTTTTTTGTGAGGTGGATCCTGGGGGGCTCAGCTAATTTAAAGCCCAATTCACTGTGCCATTTAAAGCCGTGATATTTACGCCCCTGTGACCTTTTGCCTTCACTAGCACATTGCCTCTGCTGTGTTCATAGCAAAGGCAAAAGGCCAAAAGAGAAAGTAAAAAACAGAAGTAAGAACAGGATCAGCAGAGCCCATGGGGGAGCACAGCGCTGTGTTTGTGTCCATGTCAGACCGTGTTTGTATGTGGACTTCCTTCTAGGTTATGCAATCTCCTTCTCCTACAAAGCTGAAACACACTTTAAATGGACAGACGAGGACACATTATCTCATGCTTTATCAATATGAATGTCTCAAGGTACACGTTTAAGGAAGGGGGACTCCAGGGGAAAGGCTGAGAACGAACCATTTCTTTAAATATGACTAAAATGCTTTTCTCTCTCCTTGTTTTACTGTAAACAGACTTGCATCCCAAACCTTTCACATACTTTGACCTTGATAGGAGTTGCTGATCTGTTTTTCTTTTATTTCAATGTCAAATCAATTCTAACCTTGGAGGTGTTGCCTGAGAGTAACCTGACATTGTGTATGCAGAAGATAAACAGGACTGTTACTCAGGAAACACTAGCTGCCCAGAGTTGTTCATGTTTCTCTCTCTTCCAGACTTAAACAGCCAGATCGGGCGTCCGTCCAAGAAACACACCTGCTGGATGCCGCAAAACACATTAGTCTGGTGTGAGAGCCTCTTACTGCAGCTCTCTTCTTCTCTCCTCTACTCCACACTCTCCTTACTCATGTCTCACATCTCCTCTCATCATTATATCACTCTGTACATGGTTTTTCTTCATTTTTTCTAACATCCATCTTCTTCTTGACTGTCAAACTCAAGTCTCAGTCTGATTTAAATTTGGCTTTGATTTTGGACTTGTCTTGATTTGCTGCATCCTTTAGTCCTTCGACTGTAATTGGTCATTGATCCTGCCCAGTGAGGTTGTTGATCTTGACTTCTAGGAATGAGTCTCATCTGATTGATTCAGGTAAGAGTGACAGTGATCATAGATGCACACATTCAAATAGGTAAACACTCATTGTAGAGGTGAGAGCAGAAAAAACTGCTTTTTTAAAGGATATTTATGTATTTTTGAAGTTGGGTCCTAGAGGTACTCGGCAACAGGAGTGGCATTAGCCTCCAGGGATTTCAGTGAGCATTTCTCCTTTAAGAAGACTTACTAGTTGTTACAACAGGGAAACCAGGCTGTACAGCATAGCAGACAGGGACATGGTCCTTGTTTTACAGAGTTTAAAGACCCTGTAACATGAAATCCGAAAATTGTGTCTTAACACACTAGATATGTTGGAATAGGGTTGCTGTAAACATGTGAAAACGTTAAGATCTATGTGTGACTGATTTTCGGTTTAAGCCCAGTAGAAAGTTTTTTTTTCACCTCTTTCCTGGTTGGTTAATTTGGGCGGGGCAAATGTGTGGGCTGATGATGTCACCAGCCCACAGTGGGGAATAACCCTGCCCCCCTAACACTACATTATAAAATCACAGAGCAGTTCATCTCAGTACAGTCTGTTATTAGCTGATGCCACTGCCTTTTTGTTTCAGCCTATGGATCATTAAAAATATCATATAACAGATATTTGAGCCAGAAAACAGACTTTGTCTCTTCTCTGAACCAGAGCCAGGCAGCTGCACTCTGATCATAAGGCCAAGGTAAAGTCAAGGGGCAGGCTTATAGCGTGAGTGCTGTCCTCCATTCAGATTGTAGCTTTTTATAAATTTGGGAGGATTGTATTTCTCCTGAGTGGGTGTGGCTTCAGCTCATTAAACAGACATGCTCAAACCACACAGAGCAGATTTGACTGCCTCACTTTTCATGAAAGCTTAATTCTAAAAATTTAGAGATGTTTTCTTTGACTGAAATTTGACCTGGGGATACATAGCACAGAGACCTGTCATACAACAAACCTAAATACAGATTGATTTTTACTTTACAGGGTCTTTAAGGTAAAAATGGGCCAAGAGAGAATGTTTGCCCAATTGTTTGCTATATCAGAAAGTTTTGAAGTGTTTTATTTTTCCCACAGAAAGCCTCTTGTGTTTGGCACTATTGTGTTTTTCCGCCTTAGTGCATCATCATCTCCTGATCAGGTTTTTTAGTCTGCGGTTTAGACAGAGACAACAGCAAACTGAGCTAAAGCCAAACCAAAATGAGCGATTTAGACTCAAGTGACGTTGATGTTCCATTCACAGTGGATATGAGGGGATACTTTTATGAGCCAGAATACTATCTGTGTATTTTGGTTATAGATGGAAGAGAAACAGTGAAAACTGGAGGGCAAGTCGCCTGGTGTAGGTGTGTGAGATGTGTGTGAGATGCCTGTGCCCAAGATCTCGAAGAGCTTCTGCTTTGGGACTTCACAACTCTTCTCCATGAAATTTCTGTTCATAAAGTAGTGGCTCACAGATGCCTGCAGTCTGCATCACTCCCCATCCAGAGTTCCCTACCATACTGAACGCTGCTGTTTAACCAGCCTTCTTCAACTTTCCAAAGACAAATTGGAGAAACTGACCCCAACCAGAAAATGCCATACAGGTAGGTTTATAGCAGTGTCTTTATTCTTCTAATGGCTGACAGGCTACAGTTTTCATACGCTCACATCAGCGGTTGAACAGATACGCTGAGGCAGAAGAGCTTGTAGCCAGTAGCTAAAGCTTGCATTGCAAAACAGTGACAAACACAGAGGCTTTCTGTCCTGCCTATTTGAAATACAGGTGGATGACATGTGCTAACTCTTTTAACTCATCCCTGAAGTACTTCCCTTTTTATAAAGATATATTGTGGGTGCTGTATGCCTTTATGTAGAAAGAAGGACAGCTAATAGAGTAATAGAGATGAGAGAGTGGAGGGAGACAGAGGTTGCAGATCGGTCTTGAACCCAGGTTGACAACATACACGGGGCAAGACCTAACCACTAGTTCATCTTCAGCCCAACTCTTTGATGTAAACAGAGAGAGCTAAGTGTCTCACAGATCCATATACAGTGCTGGCAGTTCATCAGAATGTCAGATACAGGCATGTAAGCATGATCATCCCATCTCAAGGTCAGATGTAAATGTGATATTTGACTGATGATATTCAAAATAAACACAGCCATTCACTCCAGCTGCTCTGTGCAATTTGCTCTTTTTGCATTTGATTCTGGAGGAGAGACATCAGCACTTGCATTCTTTAGTGAATGACTTTCTTTCTGATCACTCACAGATGATGAGCAGGTAGGAGAGGACACAGTGTGTTTCCAGACTGAAGTGGAGCCTAAAACGTAGGAGTGATACAAGTTTCACATTCTGTAATGCTGCCTGCTCCCTGGAGTGAACCAGCAGGACAAATCTGGTCTGGTTGAAATAACACTCTTCCCAGTTCTGCCAATTGGAATTGGACTGTCAGATTCTGTGCATTTTTATACCTGGGTGAAGTCCACAGATTACATTAAAATGGATTGAGTTTCAATGATACACCCATTCATGTGTAAAGAGAGGAGAAGCCCAGTGATGGTGGTGGTCATGTTGGAACCAAATCTAGCTGTGGGTGTTAACATAGTTGCATGCCTAGAAAAAATTAGCAACAAAACACAAATGTGTAAATGTTAGACTTAATTTTTTTTTTTTTTTTTTTTTTTTAGCTCATCCATGGTTTTCTTTTTTTTATCACTATCATGATCTTTTAGATGCTCTTACAGTCGTAAACTTTTTTTGTTTAAAGATTTGTTTTGGGGCATTTTTGGGCCTTTATTTGTTAGATAGAGCTGGAAACAGGGTCAAGAGTGGGGGAGAGACATGCAGTAAAGAGCCTCAGGCCAGATTTGATCCCCACCATCCGCATACATGGGGCGCGCCTTAAACCACCAGGCCACCTGCACCCCACAGCTGTAAACTTTTGCAGTTACCACCAAAATGTTAAGAATTATAAACCAAGTTTATTAGCTCAGGTGTTTATTTATTGGTCTTGGTCTGGAGTGTCAAGAAACTGTTTATCTACAAAATTTTCACCCATTACATCTCTGAAAATTATACGGTTTATTTTTGTCTAATTAAAACAAGTTTAGCAGTTTCTTTGCTACTTTGCCCTTTAATTTCTATCTTACATGTTTTTGGACACTTAACAGAAATTCAACATGTCCCTCTTTAGTCTTTGGAACTATGCAAAGCCCAGAGCTATAGCTGAGCTGTCTGGTATTTTTTAAAGCATTTTAATTGAAGTTGGTTACATAGCTCTGCTTGGTTCTGCCTCTCTTGACAAAGTCTCAGTTATGCTAGTTAACACAACAACAAACTCATCTGAAAACAGAAACCCTATGTCATGTTCTGGCTGGTCTCCAAGAACATAAAGATTTAAAGCGCGTTCAGGTTTTAAACTTTGGAAAACCTGTTTCTCACTGTGTAAACTGCCAATGTATTGTCCTTTTTGAAAACATACTTCATGTGTGCATGACTGATAGTCATATGTAAGAAGATATTCACTGTTACTTTCATAAAATTGCTTTAGAATAAATGACAATGATACATTTGGGAATTGAAACCTAACAAACAAATGAATACCGATTATATACATTTTACATCTAAGTTGTGCACTTGATTAGTCTTCTCTTGATCTACAGCGCTAGACAAAGTATTTGCCTTCTTCCTGCTTAATTTTTTGCATTTGCACATTTAAATGTGCAAATTACCTGTGATTAACAACAGTCCTGTTAAATCAAAAACACCGTTAAATAAAACCTGTCTGACAAAGTAAATAGGAAGAAGGATTTTAAAAAGCATTACATCATGCAGTCATTGACATCCAGTTTGGAAAGAGTTACAAAGCTTTCCACTACTAGGCTTTGGGATTCCATGGTGAGAGCCATTATCCACAAATGGAGAAAACTTGGAACAGTAGTGAAGAGACCCTACCAAAATTACTCTAAAAGTGTATCAGTGTGTCATCTGGGAAGCCACAAAAGAATCCATCTAAAGACCTGCAGGCCTCACTTGACTCAGCTAGTCAGTGTTCTTGGTTCAATAATAAGAAAGAGATGGCATCCATGGGAGAGTTCCAAGGCCAAAACCACTGCTGACCAAAAAGAACACAAAGGCTCGTCTCACATTTGCCCAAAAAAACAAACAGGTTAATGATCCCCAGACATTTGGATGACTCTGTGGACTGACAAGACAACATTAATCTTTAGAACTGTTGTATCTGGAGTAAAGCTAACAAAACATTTCATAAAAAGAACCTCATCCCAGCAGTCAGACGTTGGGGCGGTAGAGTGATGGTCTGGGGCTGCTTTGCTTCTTCAGGACCTGGATGGAACCATGAACTCTGCTCTCTACCAGAAAATGCTAAAGGAGAACGTTCAGTTACCAGTTTGTGACTTCAAGCCCAAGCACACTTGGGTTATGCAGCAGGAAAAGGTCCACCTCTGAATGGCTTAAAAAAATGAAGGTTTTGGAGTGGCTGAGTCAAAGTCCTGACTTAAATTAAATTGAGTTGACTGGCATGACCTTAAAGTGTAAGTAAACCCCCCAGCTCAGAGCTAACTCTGCACACTTCAGGAATTCAAAAGACGCACAAAAACTGGGCAGTTTGGTACTGAGAGAAGGGAGGGGAAAAGGACGGGGTTTTCCAGACGAGGCAGGAGGGACAGTGACTCCCCTAGCCAGAAAGTGACACAGAGTACCGCAGCACTGCTGCCTCAGAGCGATCTTTTGAGGTGGAGGATTTTTCCCTATCCAGAGTCCCATGAAGCAGGCTGTAGTGTGGTGGTGGTGGACCATGGTGGTCCTGAGCACTACCTGTTTTGGGGCGTGGCTCCAAAGCCAGAGCTCTCAGAGCCAAGGCAGTGCAGGTGCAGGAGAGGATGGGGGTGGTCTCTGAATGGTAAAATTTGTTAGAAGTGGTAACGTTCTACCTTTTATATAAAGTTTGTGACAAAGAAACCTATTGATGGTAGGATTCTACGTCACATAAGCCCCGCCTTTGAGCAAATTAAAAGCCATAAATTGCAGATTTTTATCAGTATGGGTCAAATGTCAGAAATAACATCAGCATGTGTTTTATCATAGTTCAGTCAGATACTTGAGTGTACAGCTGAAAAAAAATGTTAGAGTGATCACTACCACTTTAATGGATGTAGTATCAGGAGAGGAGGACTGACTTTCTTCCAAGCGGGGAGGGCCAACCGAACCTGGGGGGTGTGTTAACTCCCCACATGACATCATGAGGGTAAAGTCTGAGAACGACTTGTTTTAGCACATCTTTTCTGAAAGGTGGAGAAAGAAAGAGGGGGTGACTTTTCTGATTCTTGAGGGGATTGTGGACAGGCCAGGGGCATATATTTTTGTTAGAAAAGCCTGAAAAAGTGATTTTTGCATAATATGTGGCCTTTAAGTATTTAAACACAGAGAAGCATTATATACCCACCACTGTACTTTAACAGTCAGATAATTTTATACCTTGCTGAGGCATACTGTCAAGCAGTATTATGAATGAAATGAACCACAGTGTTTTTTCACAGATTTGTTATGATTTCACTGTTCACGCACAAACACACAGCCACTACAGCTGCCTCATTCACACATTTAAACAGTACTCTGCTCAGGTCACCATATGCCAAATGATCCACACATGTTGACTCTTATTGTGCAGCGAGACATTTTCATGAGCAACCAATGATTAGCCTGAATTATTGTGTTTGGAATAAAAACAGGATTGTGTGACTGTAGGTTTAGTCTTACAGCACTAACTGTACCGATCATGTCGTACGTGACACTGTGTGAAAAAAAGAGGAGCTACCACAGCTTTAGTATTATTAAAAACAAACATAAAGCCAGTCGAGTTTGAAAGTCATTGCTACATACAGTTTGGGCAGCACTGAGAATCTGTCAGTGTTCATTATTTTCTGTTCTTAGCTCTGTGTTATATCTGTCTCTTACTCTGTGTTCTGCTCACTCACCTGCACTCCCCCGTCACCTCGGCTCATAACACAAAACCAACACAGTCAGACTGTGCCTGTGAAAATACAGCCACATCACACACTGGAGAGTCCATCATGTCACACTCATCACTGCTTGCAGCTAAATAATATTGCAAATATCAATGTAGAGAAAGTGTAGTCCATCTTTGATATAAATAAAAAGTAATGAAGTATCTATAGAATGTACGTAAAGATCGAAAAGGCAACATTTGAAAGAACATAATCAAGTTTTCTGAGGAAATATACATGAATAATGAGTGAGTTATTAGAAAATATAAACATACCAATGATGTTAGCTCACCTGGGCACAAAGAGAGACAGCTACAAGAGCACAAGCAAGCAGAGGATGGACCGTGCTTTCTCCAGTTCATGGGACGGATAGAGCAGCATCACAGTAGGTTAATGGAAGTCTGGATGAAACAAAAGTTGTGTGTACAGACTGCAGTGATGAACTGTCTTTAACCAAAGCACAATGAGTCTGAAGTACTACCTCCGGGCAAAACGTATCTTTGCTAATGTTAGCAAAGATGCTAACAATAACACAGGATTAAGCCATGATAGCTCATTTTGCTAATGTTAGCATAGACGCTAACAACAACACGGGGTCAAGCCATAACGTCAAGCTACACCAGCGCAAGTCCAGCAGGCCTGGATTTGTCCCCTAAACAACAACATCTAAGCTAACTAATGCAATCACTAATGGGTCGCCAGAAACTGCAACCCATCAACATCGGTGACGACATGGGGCTTCAAGACATCATCCAGGTGGATGACCGTACCACAGAACACCCATGAGAACTACTGCCACAAGAATCCATGAACTGTATGACAGCTAAAAAGACAACTAAAGTGGAGCAGCTGGCCTGAGCTTCATTTATTACACTGACGAGAGACCACTGGCCATCAGTCACTTCAGCTACCCCGGTGTAACAGCACACCTGATCATTCACGTTACAGCACAAGTTATTTTGTACCTGATGTGTTTGTCTGCTGGGCTTGTTTGCAGTTCATAAATATTATTGCTCAGTGAATGAAGACACTCTGGTTTACAAACCACAAATATGTTTAAAAACTCTAGTTTGTTTAATATTTCTTCGTTTAACCCTTTACCTACTGAGGCTAAAAATGGCGATTTGGACATAGTTTGTTATCATGGCTGTTACATAGTCAGGAAATGCCCTAAGTCTGAGAGCTCTGCTCCCTTTTCCCAGGAGTACTTGAACTTGACTTTTCAACATCTGGTTAATGATTATTGCACATTATATGGAATTGTCAGCAGTTTAAAAGAAGAAAAACAAGAAAAACTGATTTGTTTTTCATGGCTTTTTTGAGAGGAAATGTTGTTATTGCTCATGAAGTTTTGATTTGACATTTGAAATGTAAACCTATACATGTTTAGAACAATCACTAATCATTTTTTGAGTCTAGGACTCTGGGTGTGCAAAAGAGAACTATATATGCTCTTCACATACCTCAGGTCAGAAGATGCATCCTCCAAATCGCTGTCCTCCTCTATGAACTGTAGCAGCTGTTTTACCGTTCTTGATGGTCTTCCAAACATTATAAATGTGTGTAATAAGACACAGACATGCACAAATGCCTCTATCTAACGCTACTATCTATTTTTTGAAAACAAAACACCACTCTCGCTCGCTCTCCTTTTACTCTCTTCCTTCACCCTCCTTTCTCACTCGTCTTCTGCCAAAACTGCCGTTTTTGTGGTGCTGTTCGACATTACTGTAATGTATATACCACACATCATATATTGCTGGAAAGCACAGATTCTCAGCTCTCTGTCAGAGTTGGAATTTTTCAAATTGAGCAAACTTCCGAGGAGTTACGGTGTTGAGAATCTGTGTAGCTGTCTCTCCAAACTTCTGGTGTATTGTAATGTAATGCCCACGTAATATGGTTGTGAACCATATATGTGTGCATGCCCACAATTGTCAGCTTTCAAACGCCGTTGGAATTTTTCAAATCGGACAAACTTTGACAGAGTTATGGTAATAATATTCCAGACATATAAAACACATCACACAACACATCTGGCTCCATAGGTAAAGGGTTAAACACCATACTTGTACTAATTTATCTCAACCAAAAATTCAAGTAAATGGTAGAATGTTAATTTATAGAGAGTTATACAAATAATAATAATAATAATAATAATAATAATACATTTTTTAGTAAAAAGCACTTTCAAAGGGCTGTACATAAAGTTTAAATAATGTAAATAAACACCTGATAATAAGAACATTTGAAAATCTAAAAATTACTAAAACTAAAGAAATGCTGTGATTAATCATGATTAATTACAGCATAGTGATGTGATTAACTTGATTACTATTTACACGTTTTGGCTGTTTGCACCCATAGTTAACATTTCTTCTTTATTTTTTTCCTTTGTCGGTTTCTTCCTCTTTGTTGGTTGCATTAAAGTAGTTATCACTAACAAGGGTTACTGTCAGCTATATTGGTCATCATCAGGAATTACTGGTTTTCCATTCATGCCATGAACTGTTACACCCCTAGCCTAGTTTATTCAAATGTAGCTGACTTGTAAGTCTGGTAGTGACAACAAAGGGAATTTAAAAGTGGAACTGTTTAGTCGACTAGTCATGCACATAAGTAAAATGACCATGTTTTAGCCCAAGACACGTCAGTACTGTCAGAATCACAATGCTAAGTCTGTTAACTTGTTAATGGCAAATGCTGCTATGTGTTAGCAGTAAGCTAATGAACTAAAATATATATCTCAGTAAGTCTGCTACTAACTCCCCACCTCCCACACAGAACAATGCAACAGCTGTTTCTGCAATACATGAATATTTTACTCTGCTTTTCTTGCATGAAAACAAGCAACCCCATGCTCTGTGTACATATCAACTCTGCCTCATTGTGCATGTTGAATAACTTTTTCTTGCCATAGTTACTTTTCTGTTGTGACATGAAAGGAATTTTGAATGAATATAGTCTCACTTTGGCTTTAAAGGCCAAACAACGAAGACCGTGTGTATTCTTGTGTCGTTTGAGTGACACAGGAAGAGGCGAAGGGGGAGGGCATTAGGGACTCTGTGTCAGATGATCTGAGAACGGTTGGGATCCAGTGTTCATGGATATGTATGCACTTGTGTGAGAATGTGTGACCTGAGGAGTGGTTGAGGCTGTTAGGGCTCAAAGGTTGTCTGTCATTGGGACCAAAGAAATGCTGATCTGTTCTTTTAGTCTGTCTATCTGTCAGTCTGACTCCCACTCTGCTGCCCCTTCTCATTGGCTGTCCAAGAGCCTACATGCCCATCTGGCTGAATGAGAGGGCAAAGGGGCAAAAGTGTGTATGGCAGCAGGAAGTGTGTTTGTGTATTGGTGGACAGGGTGCTGTTGGCAACAGTACATAAGTGTGCACACATTTTCATAGAGCTGAAAATATAATGCTGCATCAGACCCAACTGTCAGCTTTCTCTTGACATTGAGAGGAGTGTATACTGTTGTGAAAGAGACACTGGTCTGGAGGACAGAAGCCAGAACAAACACCTCACATATACTCTCACGTAGACACTTTTTTGTTTGCTATGCAGTGACCTGCTGCAATTATGTCTCCCTTGTTCTGCCACAATCAAATTACTGCTAGAGGACAAGGCCTCTGGAGAACACACTCTCTTACAAAAGCACACCATAGCCTCACACACCTACACACACATATACTGTGTTTATATAAGTACCCCCCCACCATGTTTTACCCTTTTATTGATTTTATAAATCAATCTTATTCAAAATAATTTGGCTTTTTGACAAAAATTACATTAAAACTCTTTAATGTCAAAGTGAAAACAAATTTCTACAAAGTCGTCAGTTAAACAAAAAATATCTAATGCAAAATAAGTAACTGCACCTTTGGCTGCATTTACAGCTCTGAGTCTGTGTGGAAGGGTCTCAGTCTGGATACTGCAGCTGAACTCCATTCTTCTTTGCAAAACTGCTCCAGCTCTGTTGCAGGGGGATCAGGTATGAACAGCCCTTTTCAAGTCCAGCTACAAAGTCTCTATTTGACTGAGGTCTGGGCTTTGACTCTGTCATGCCAGAACATTCACCTCGATGTCTTTAAACTATCTGTTTAGCTTTCTCTGTACGGTCATTGTCTTGCTGGAAAATAAAACTTCTCTGAAGCTGTACTTCTCTTGCAGAATGAATAAGATTGTCCTCCGGGATTGTCCTATATTTTGCCACATTTAATTCACCCTCTTAACTTTGCAAGCCTTCCAGGGTCAGTTGCAGAGAAGCATCCCGACATCATGATACTGCCAACATTGTGCTTCACAGTGAGGATGGTGTGTTTGTGGTGATGTGGTTTGATGTCCACCAAACATAGCGTCTTGTCTGATGGCCGTATAGCACCATTTTGGTCTTATCAGACAAAAGAGCTTTCTTCAACTTGACCATGGAGTCTCCTACATGCCTTTTGGCAGACTCCTGTTGAAATTTAATCTGAGTTTCCTTCACCAGTGGCTTTCTGTCTGCCACTATTTAATAACAGTTGCTGTATGCAGAGTCTCTTCCATCTCAGCTGCTGAAGCTTGTAACTCCTTCAGTGTCTTGGTGGCCCCTCTCACTGTAGTCTCCTTCATGCCCAGTCACACAAATTGTGAGGACGGCCTGATCTAAGCAGATTTACATATGTGCCATATTCATTCCATTTTTTTATGATGGTTTTAACTGAAGTTCAGTGCCTTGGAAATATTTTTTGGCATCCATTCCCTGACTTATACTTCTCAATAGCCTTTTCTCTGAGTTGCTTGGTGTGTTCTTTTGTCTTCATGGTGTAATGGTAGCCGGGAATACTGAATAACTAGTGACATTTCACTAATTGTGCGACTAGCACCAACTGGCTGGACATCAGGGGTGAATATTTAATCAGTCACTTAATTTACATTACAGGTTTTTATTCAATTAAATTGCTTTGTAGAAATCTGTTTTCTCTTTGACATTAGAGAGCTTTTGTTGTAATTTTCTTTTGTCAAAATGCCTAATTAAATCGACCTTGATTAATTTATAAAATCAAAAAAAGGGTCAAACATCCAAAGGGGTGAATACTTTTAAATAGACACTGTATGACTGCACAAATTCACTTATATTGATGGAAACTGTCTCTGAAGAATAAGGACAAAGTGGAAACAGAGTTTAGAAATTCTTGCAAATTTACTTAAAAAAAAAAAAAAAGAAAAGAAAGCCAGCATTGACTAGTGCAAAAACTTCCATCTAGCCACTCAGCCATAAAGCCCATATCAGGTCCAGGGACAGCTTCTGCCACTGTAGACCATCAAATTCTTTAAGCAGACCTCAGCAGGTGGGTATACAAAAGTGACTACATTTAATGTGTCTCCTTATAAGCTAACACTTGGTGTATCCCCGGGCCTCAATCCTCTGTCCTCTTATCTTCTTCCTATTCTACTTTCCCTGGTTCCTAGATTAGAGTGCACTTCTTCACATAAATTTTTATTGGGATGATATCCAGTTTTACTTCTCTTTTTATCAGTTTAACTTATAAAACTCCTCACTTGTATAGATCCATAAAACTCTGAAGGAGTGGATGATAAGCATCTTGATCAAACTTTACTCAGACACTTGGAAGCCTTCATCTTAGACTTTGAAACGTTTGTTAGGCCTCCGTTTGTTAAGATTTTGGTTTGCTGCTTCATTTTGGTATTTCTTCTGCAGAATCAAATGGTAAATTGAATTCAGCTCGTATAAAGCTTTTCTTGTCACCTGACTACTCAAAACATTTTTACACCAAAGGTCACATCTACCCAGTCATACACTGATGGCAGAAGTTTCTATGGAGAATTGGCCATCAATATTAGCTAAGCGTCTTGCCACAGAGGACGACTGCATCTTGCATCAAAGCACCGTGGGTTTGCTCTGACCAAAGGCGAGCGACTTCTCCCACTGGAAGCATGTCTAGAGTGCTGCACTGCGGTGCATTGCTCTGATCAGCGGGCAGAGATCACAGGAGAACTGCGAGTCAACGCAGGAATAGTATGTCAACAGCACGCTATTTTACTTTTTGGGGTTAATTCATCATCCTTTCTGATATAAGTCCATGATATTATTGAGTACATTAGGAAATGAAAAGGTTAATGTTTGCTTAAAGGATCTGTGATTTTATGTTAACTTCTTTGGCTAACTGTCCTCAAAAATTCACTGACCTCTCAGTGACCTTTTGCTGTCGCTGCAGGATGAGATGTAATGTTGATATAGTGAGGATTTATGATCGGGGGTCCATGCATTGTGTTGTATTTTGAAAGAACTGGATATTATACACTTGTGACTTCCTGTTTGGAGCATTCTGATCAACAAGAATTGACGGGGTTTGGCAGCGGCCAGCGCTGAAACTAGACCTGCAGGGTATCTCGAACAAAGTGGAGTGAAGCAGTGCTCCAGGCACGCACTGCTGCCAGACTGGAGCACAGGCTGTGGAACTGCTCTGATTGACCTGAGAGGAAGTGATTTTCCTTGCAGTATGATTAACGAGCAGATCACGGCGTGCTTGCAGTATGTGGAAATTGAAGGTTATGATTTGTCTTTGGCCATCCTGGTCATTTGGATTCTGTTTAATGTCTATGCTGCCCTGGCTTGTTAGCTACACTTGAACCTCATCTGAATGGATGTTAAAAAGTTTTCATCATCTTTAAAACACTTTAGGGTTTTTGTCCTTGTCATGAAAAGCTTTGAGTCTTTGAAATAGTAATCTTAAAAAAGGATGTTTCTGCAGCACACTATTAGTTTCTCTTTCTTACACTGGTCGATTGGCAGCATCAATATCGACATGCTGAGTTTAACGTTAGGGTGCCAACTGAGAAGCAAAATGGGAAAGTTTGTGAGATCAACACAAGGAAGGAGAAAAAGCACTTTTCTAGCTTAACCGTCTGCAGCTGCAGTTTCATGCTCAATTGTCCTTCCACCTTTGTACTTTCACAACAAATCTGCAAAGGCATAATATTAGCCTCCTAGTGTGTGATATCTATATTGCATTACAGTGTTGTAGAATCACAAAAGGCAGCTACACACATATAAACACACTGAACCACATTTTCTACAGCTGCTATGTGTGCTGGCTAATCTCACCCGCTAAAGTCAACATGTGTTTCCACAGCACGTGCTGCTGTCCATCCAGAAGCCAGTAGTGCTACTCTGCTCTACTCCAGATACATGACAAGTCTACTTTTGTCTACTTTCACAGCCTGCTTCCACCACACCAAGCTGAACCGAGCAGATAAACCCTGGCATGAAATAAAACATGGAAACACACAGAGTATCCATTCAATTTCAAAATATAAACTGCAGATTGTATATTTCACTGCTATGTAAACACTACAGCAAGTCAAAACAGGCACCGAATGGACAGCAAAGGTAGAGTGTTGTTCTCTTGCTCACAGCATGATCTTGTGATTTCCCAATGACTGGGTGCGTGACAGCTGCGTAACTGCTGTGTCACTGCTCGATTTTCGTTTTGGTGAGCATGTTAACATCTCAGCGCTTTTGGACTTCCTGCTTGAATGCAGCATCTGACACTCCAAGAATCTTGTGAGCAGAATTCTTGTTTTTTAACAATGTAAAGCAGGCAAGACTATGTCTCTAGGCAAATATAGACAGAATTATAACAGAGAGTTTTGTTTTAGCAGGTATGTACATCCACATTGGTGTCACAGGGAAGATAAACACAGTGTGGTTACTCTTCAGGTTTGTGCTTTTTAACGTAAAACAAAACAAAACATTTTTTTTTTTAATTCAAGAAGAGCAAAGAACCCCACTGAACGATTTAATTGGCACAGGAGATGTTTTTGCTTTTCTACTGACTCTGGCATGAATTTGTTTCACCAGTTGGCTCCACTAATAGCATCTACTATAGAGTTCACTCTCTGAAGCTGTGCATGCCCACTGTAGCATATGTTTTGCCATTCTGACAGGCATGCAATGAATGAGACAGACAGAAAGGTCTTCCAATTCACTCTCAAAGATTTTTTTCAAGGGTTCTGCCCTTCCCAAACAAGACATAGACTATGGGTGGTGCCCAGATGGATGTGAGATGTTTCCCATGCAGTGGATATGGGGAACAGTATCTGGCATGTCAGGTTACTGTATGGTAGCTTTTATTCTGAAAATTTCCTCACTCAGTGATAAAGACAATTGTCAGTATCTTTACTGAGGTAATACATCTGAAGAATGGCAGAGCGATGCAGCCAACACACAGCACACATGAACCTGGCATAAAAGCCGCAAAAATGTGGTCCAAAGCTGACTTGCAGTTATCACACAGTCAACACTTGCCCATTCTCACACAACTTTCAGACATAGACTTGATAGATGATGGCAGACTTTAACAGAGCAAAAAAACAAATCCAGCTACTCATGGTTGCTTTGGTTTTTAGGGGTAAGATATGCACATACAGTGCTGTTCTGCCTTACACCTCACAAAGCAGATGGATTAGACAGATTCCATGTCTGTCATCAGGAAAATCCATCATGCAAAGCTCCAGCCTGAAATAATTGTGCCTGGTCTGAAAACGGACCTAACTAATCAGCATCACTTCAGGAGGATTTAGTTGTACTGGGGTAGCAATGGATGCTGCTGGTGTAGTGATTAGCTCAGATGTGGCAATACATTGGGGGCAATTTTATTAGAACTGGTCCCGTTTCTTTATTGAGACAAGAGCAAAGAGACACACTGAAAACTTCTTTTGGCAAGGAAGATGTTTTCGTAAATCTCCTGACAGGCCTCAGTTTGAGCTTTATCCACCGGCAAGCTGTTGATAAACTATAGCAGGGCCTTTCTTATGAGCTCCACTTATAACAGCTGTGCATGCCCTCTACCTAAATCTGTCTAGTTGCTCTGATTGGCCCGTAATGAATGTGACGGACACAATGTTCATCCAATCACCTTCTTAGATTTTTTGAAAAGTCTTGCCCTTCTCAAATGCTTTGTATGGGAGGTTTCTTAGATGAATGTAAAGTATATTCATGATGGATTTATGGAACAGCCTATCAGGTTAGTTGTGTCCCAGCAGCTCTTATGTTTGGTTCTGATCCAGTCTCACCGGGTTATACTTTTGTTACTACCCCAAGCACTGAGACAACTCTGTCCCATTCAGATTGCAATCCTGCAGCAGTGGTGTTTGCACTTGTGCGTCAGTTCTGCAACTGCATATTACTGGTCGAGTTACAATGCTGCAAAATCAGTGGGAGTTTCATAAAACTCACTCTGCTCACTATCATAGCATACTTTCTTTTTTGGATTCAGGATTTTTTTTTAAAATAAAAACTGCCCTCTGTGAGTTCCACTCGTTTGCATTTAATATTGATTTTGTTTCATCTGGGTTTGTTTTAATGTCTTCAAATAAGGGTCATTGACCTGCTGCTTTGAGACCTGCTTTTATTACCCACGCCGACGAAATCGGCAGGGGGTTATGTAAAGGGTTCCATATCTTTGTTTGTTTGTTTGTTTGTTTGTTTGTTTGTTTGTTTGTATGTGTACAAGATAACTCGAGAACGAAACATCGTATCTTCTCCAAACTTTTAGGGAATATTGGGATGGTGACAGGGAAGAATCGATTAGATTTTGGTGATGATCCTCGCACCCGTTGGGTTTTTCTCAGACTTCGAAATTTTGAACACCATAGTAATCAATGGGAGCATGAGTTCCTCGGTGGTGCTGCTTAGGCGTGGGTCTACCGCCTCAGACAGCCATTCTAGTTTTGAAAGACAAAAAGGGACTTCAGGTAGACTGAAGGACTAGAAAAAAAAATAAGGGAACAGTACAAAAGTAAATGTTTGACAAAACAAGGTGCATATTCTTTTTGATTTTTATTGCTGTTTGTGACTTTATGAAGTAAAATTAAATATTAAGGAGCAGTGGTAGACTTATTTTACATCACTGTGGCTGCAGAGAGAAGTTGCAGTGGCTTAACCAGAGTGGGCTCAAAGGGACAATTAAGCAAATAATTAATCCTAATTTTGAAAATTGATGCAATATCTATGAGCCTAAAGTAATCAAGTTTAATCTATTAATGCAGACAGTCCTAGTATTTACTAATCACACAAAACATTTCCCTTTTATGAAGGGATTTTACACATTGAAGGTGTGTGCATCAGAAGGCGGCGCCACTCTTTAATATTTTTTCACCCTCAATTTGTGAAATGTATCTATGTAACAGAAATGTTGTTTTAATGTTTAGAAAACGGGCCTTGTTGACTGAATTGTTTATTGAAAAATCACACATGAGAATAATAAAAAGTGCCATCTTTGCTGGTTTTTCTTTCAGTGTAATTTCCTCTGTCTCTTTCTCTCTTGCAGTCATGGAAGAGGCCATAATGCCTCCTTGACATTAACATGTAAGGCCAGACGTTACGGGGGTTTACATTTCCTGTCTTGAACTAGCGATGTAAAAGGGCTTTGTAGGTCAGAGTCCTGTTGACATTCGTAATAAAAACTAATTTAGAGAAAAACGCTTTTTTCCTGTAGAAAAAGGTAGAAGAAAAAGAAACACCAAAGGTGTGAGCTGAGTGGAAGAGGACAGCAAACCAGAGACCAGACTGGAAACAGAGGAGAATTCAAGAAGAAATGTTAAAAGGAAGGACAGGAGGGAAAATAGCAGAGCATAAAAGCAAAGCATAAAGAGAAGAACCGATGTGGGATGATAGGGAAAAGGAAGAAAAAGGAGGAAAGAACAGGAAGAAGAAGAGGGGAGAAGATGTTTATGTTTGCTTGTTATTCCAGCTCTAATTTTCCCCCTGGAGCTCATTAGAGTCTGGAGAGAAACAAACCACAAAACCTTAAAAACCAACAGAGTGGAGAAAGAGAGAGGCGGGGGATCCAAAGAAAATACAAAATTAACAATCAGAAAATGAGGAATGTGAGCGAACGTTTCAAGGGACCAGGAGGAAAAGAAAGGTGGAACATGGAAACTCGTCGAGTGAATTTTGAAGGAAAAAGCGATGGAGGAATGGAAAGGTAACGAGGAAATGCTGGAGATGTTGAGCAAAGATCCACGGAGATGAAGAAAGGAGGAGACACCACCCTGTTACACATGAGCACATCCACGCACCTGGGGCTGTGTTTGTTGTCTGCTGCTTTCAGTAGTCATGCCAGCGTCAACAAAATAAAGTGCCAGGCCAGGCTTTAAGTAGGTTTAAGAAAAATAAAAGAACCATTTGAATTTTATTGATTTCATCAGAGCAAATAAATAAGAAAACAGTAGATAAACCGATTTGTTTGATCATAATAATAATAATAATAATGATAATAATAATAATATAAAAAATAAAAGTCCTCCAAAGCTGAATCTTTTTCTAGAAGTAGTCTCCACTTTTTGCCACAACTTGGTTTGACCCAAAACAAAAACAAGAAGCATGTTTTTAATCAGAAGAGAAGGACAGCAGCCTCAGATTTCCACACACAATCACTAGTAAGTTTCTCTTAGAATATTTTTCTCTTATATAACACTGAAGTACGGAAATACAGATATTATAGTCATCAACCAGATTCAGTTTTCAATATTTGTATTATCATTATCATCATCATAATATCAGTAGAATAAAAATGGTGGCTTAGATTTCGATATATTTATATATTCATTTTTATATATACCATGTGTATATATATATATTTATATTATAGAGTTTGTGGTTGTAAGTTGGATTCATTGTCCCAAAGTCCATCGTTGAAGAAAAGCAAGGAAGGATCCGTGCTGGGAGGCAAACAAGTACAGCAGCAGATAAAGTACAGACATGAGGAAGGAGAGGGGGGTGGACCTTTAAGGAAAGGAAGAAAGAGAGTTGAGTGAGGGGATAACAGGCGTGTACAAAATAGGACGAGATAGAGAGAAATCTGCACTTGTGGGTAAACAGCATAGTCAAAGAGAGGATCCTGTAGAGGGAGGGGCACATGTCTGAAAAACAGCAGCAGTGACAGAGGAAGAATAAACAGACTCGAGGAAGGGAGATGAAGATGTAGATGGAGGGGATGGAGGTCGAATGTTTGTCAGGGTGCCAGACAGACGTCAGCGTCTCTGAAGTAAAGCAATGCTTTCTGTGTGATTTGGATCAGCACCAGCTTGAGGTTCATTACACACTTTACAAAAGTCACGGTGAAGTACTGAGTTCATGACTGGAGACTGGAGAAAGTATTTGGATCATCTATATTTAAATGGACCCTTTGTTGGCTCTCTGATTGGTCCACTGACCCACCAATAAGAGGCCCCCCTCCCATGGCAAACATTACTAATCTAAGTATGGTTAGCATACTTTTACCCAGACCATGTCACACTTAAGTCATGCTTTAATTTTGTTACTTTTTCATGGTTAAAGGTATGTTTGAGGTGTCTCTTAAGAGCACCTCGCGTTGAAATATGGAAGTATTTTTATCCATTTTAGTGGAAAATGCCTTTTTGTATTTGACTCTATGGAGAACAACGCTGGCAGTTCAAGCCATCTATCAGCATAAAGTATAAATGCTTGAAGGTAAGAGAAAACATTTTTAACATTGACCAGTGTGATGGTCTGTTTAACTTTATTATTATGTTGACCTGGTAGAGCAGGAGCCCATTACTGAGTCCTCATCGGACTTGTTGCAGGATCAATTCCTGATCTGGATCGGCACATGTTTGGTGTATGTCTTCCCCAATTCTCTCTCTCCATGTTTCCTGTCCCTCTTCAGCTGTCCTATCCATTAAACGCAAAAGCCCAGATCTAAATTATTTAAAAATCCAGCACTTTGTTAATTTACAGCAGGAGGAGAGCTAATGCTAGGTGACATCACTTGCAGCAGGCACTGACAAGATTTAAAATGATTTCAACATGTTTAGAGGGATCTGGAGTTATCCTACAGTAGGGGTGCACAAACTTTTTTCCACTGAGGTCCATATACAGAAAATTATGAGGATGGTGGGTTCATATGCCTAAGCTTTAGGATATTAGAGGTAGTAAAATGTAGGTTAAGATATGCTTAGTGATTAGATATGCTTAAATGGCTAGTGACCAGCTGAAAAAGCAAAAAAATGATTGTGTTGAAGAATTTTAAGAGGCCAACCAGATTTCAGGGGCTGTGTGGCTGTCAGTAAATTCTTCCCATCAAAATGTTTATTTACAGACTTAGCATGTTAGCACAGCCTAGTGCTGAAACTAAGAAGTACACTACAGACAAGCACAAGCTTCATGTTCTAATATGGGCCATATTTCATTTAATTTTTAAAAATTGCAGCAAGCTAATCAAGAATGGGCCAAGGCCTGCAAGCTAATAAAAAAATGTTGCATCTTGCAACTGGCCTTTTATCTATAGCCGTGTATACACATTGTGCTTTCAAGCCTATTCTGATCTGATTTATGAGTCTTGTTACTGCTCTGCTGTGCATCTTTTCATTCTTGGGGACATTACAGCCAACCTCAGTTTGATTAGCTTCTCCTGACATGGATGATTTTCTGACATGTCTGATATTTTGGCTGCACACCCCTCAACAGTGAGAGCAGAGCCATGAGCAGATTCTCAAAATTCAAAATTTCAGTTTCATAAATGCACATAAATCAATCATGAGTCAAATCATTGCTGAATTTGGTCGATTTAATAAAAGCTAAAGTGGTTGGGTACCAGATGAAGTGGTTGGGAGCTGAGAGGATTGAGTCAAATGTTCTGGATCACTAAAAAGAGCTAAACTCCCATCACTACAGCTGATGGCACTGCTCATTATTTAACTGCTAGTTGTAAAAGCAAAAAGAAACAACTGAAATTTACATGAATGCGACTTTAAAAGGGAAACTTTTTGACATTTGTTGCAGTCTGTTGAGATTTTACTCAACAGTGTGAGAACTCACGCCCTTCGTGACTTTCGGGTCATAGTAAGAGCACACTCAATTATGGGTGGTATAAACATTTCCGTCTCACAGCAAATGCTGACAATAGACCTCTAATCTTAAAGCATTAGATGCATTCAGGCTGAGCAGAGGCAAGGATGAAACTTGTGCCCTCCAGAGATGAAAATGTTTTATCAGAGGGGGATATGAGAGGCAGAAGGAAGGAAATTCCCCTGGCAATTCCCACCCTGCGTATAAATAAAAGTCAAACTGTGGTGTATTTTCATTTGTTTCAAATGGGAAGAAACACTGTGATAAGAGGTCTAACCTAATAGTTGTAACTGGTCAGTCATCCCTATGTTATTACTGTTGTTGACTTTGCCTTTTTTTCTTAAGCTCTCTCCTTAAGATGTTACTAACCTGCAGATAAATTATCATTCTTTTTAGTCATATAACAATCATGTATTAACTGCATATTTCAATTACAAATATTTTGAACAGGTGTTGCAGCAGAGATTTTGTGAGAAGCTACCAGCTCACATCAGCAGTGTTCTACATCTGATTTATTTATCTATACATATGCATTAAAGAGCAGCAAATCAAACTCTGGAACTTCAGCAACAATGCTGCACAACAGTATTAAAGTCAATAAGCAGTGAGATTCTCTAACTACATGAAACATTTCAGAAATGGTGGGCCCAGCCTCCATTCAGAAGATTTTAGAGACGACCTCTTGACAAAAGCTTGACATTGTAATGTCTATGGATGTGCATCAGGAAACTTGACAGGTTATTCATGCTAAATCACTGCTTTTGTGAGGAAGTAACAGACGGCATATTGGTTTACGGAAACACAAAGAAAAGTTGTGACAAGGCTCGAGCACTTTAAATATAAACTGAAAGCCTCTACTTGCACTGGTATTGTCTTCAACCCTCTCTACCTTCATATCCAGAGGCTTTAAAAAACAGTTTCAGAGAGGTAAATGAAGCCAGCAGGTCTCCTAGATCTGCTGTGTTCTAGCTAGTTTCTTCTTCATGTCTTTTGTTATGACTGCTGCTTCTTTGTTTGTTGTTTATTATCAGTTAGCAAACTGCAAAGAGCATTACCGCCACCTGGATTTGGGTGCTGGCAACGTATAGAGCAGGGGGTCATCAAGTACGTCTACACAAAGGGCCAGATTTAGTCTTGACACAGACTCTGGGGGTCGGACTTTCAAATAAACGAAAGCTAAATTAATATTTTATTTATGGATGGTATCAGTATTTGTATATCTTTTCAAAATGCAGACAATTCTTAGGCATTACCAGATCTATCCTTATTATCTATAATGCAGCAGGCCACAAAGAGACAATTCTGCCCATAGAACTGGCTGGGCCCTTGAAAGTCCCATAAAATGGGCCTTCTGTGATTAAGAAGCACAGTAGACTCATTTTTGACACTTTTTAACCCCTTTTCACAACTTCATTTGGCCATTTCTGCAACATTCTGCCCCTCTTGACAGATTTTTTTTTATCATTTTTACACTTTTAAACCTATTTTTTGCCAATTTTTTTTGCCCATTTTGCCACTCTTTAACCCCTTTTCATTCCTTTGTCCTTTTCCAGGCTATTTTTTACTTTTTGCCACTTCAACCCAATATTTTCTACTCTCTATCCCCTTTCAAACCACATTTCTTGCATGTTTGTGACAATCTTGTATTAATTTTTTTCCACTTTTCATCTGTTTTTGCCACTTTTTAACCCCTTCTCAAACTTTTTGCCCCTTTTTCCTCTTTTACCAATTTTTGCCACATTTTAACCTCTTTTCACCACTTTTCCTGCCAATTTGTGTTCCTTTGTGTCGCTACACAAGCCATTCTGACGCTTATCACCTATTTCTGCCACTCTCTAACCCATTTTCATCACTTAATTGGGCCATTTTTGCAACACTTCTGCCAGTCTTAATCCATTGTTTTTTTTAACATTTACTAATAACGACTTACAAGGGAATTTCTATAAAAACCTATCTAATGTTAATCATTCTCAAAATATTTCAATGTGATTTTTTTTAAAGACACTCTTACAACCACACTATCTTCCTGTCCTCCTCTGGATTTAATGATCTTCTGGGGGCCAAACAGGAAGCTTTGGGGGGGGCCTGATTTGGCCCTTGGGCCGCCAGTTGATGATCAGTGGTATAGAGGTTGTGCGCATCAGTCTTTTTTCCTCTGTTTAGATATACTGATCATGTGACCTAACCTTGCTGGCTGAACCATCACCAATACAAATTCCATTACACCTCTTGTTCTGGTATAGCTTATTGTGAAGTGATGCATTCAGTTTCAACATTTTGTGACTTGGCAAATTTGCAACTTCACATTTGCTAATTGTGGCAACACAGAAAAAAATGCAAAGCTTGTCTCCAACAAACTGCCATTTGCTCTGCAATCAGGTATTAAAATATTCTCTGGGAGACAATTTACCATGATATGAGGTTCATACTTGCATGTTATTTGTGGATGCAGGAGACATGGATATGAGAGAATAAAGGAGACAGATAAGTCTTCCAAACAAAGTTTTCGAAAGCCAAAATTCATTGGGATGTCTTTAAAATTCATCATTACACTGCATATTTTTCCTGGCATCTGATTTTGTGATAACAGATTTGTATCCCTTATGAAAAATCTGGTTTGGCTTTGCAGTTGAGGCTGATCAAATCAAATCAGTGCTTTTTATCTCCAGCATGAAAAAAAGACAAAAACATGGCCACAGTTAAATGGGGATGACGGGAGCAGTTCTTCAAGAAACATTCTTCAAAGCTTGTGTTGATAGACGTCAATGAATTAATGACTGAATGAATGAATGTGGAGGGGGAGGGGGGTTACACTCGGGCTTTAGAACACTCTGGAACATATAAATGATCAATTGCGTCTTTCGGCAGAGAATAAAAAAAGTTTTGGCTGTCCAAAGCTGCAGTCAAGCCACAGAGAAAACAGAGGGAGGATGATAAAAGGACGGATGAAAGGAGGAGAGTGAAAAAGCTGGCCATACACTTTCATGTACTCCCTTCGTAAATCTCTCATTTTATCCTTTTATAATCACTCTGTGCCACACGCTTACATCTCTCTCACATCCTTCATCCTTCCTCTTCCCTCCTCCCCCTGCAGTGTCCAATCAGAGTCTGTTGTCACATTCCCTCTTCTGATGTCTTCTCCTTTTCCACCGTCTTATTCAAGTCCTCTTCTTTTTCTTACACCCCTCGTCTTCCTCCATCTGCCTTTTTTACATCATCACACTCTTTCATCAGCTCCTCCTCTTTTTGTTTCCATCCCCTGCTCCACCTCCTCCTCTTCCTTTACATGGGGAACACCAGGAAGCCAGAGAAGGTGGAGTATTTCCATCCTCCCATTAGGTTTCCTCTCTCCAGTTTGAGGTAGGCCCGGTCTCCTTTCTCCATCTGGATCAGAACGCCATTACTGGCTGCCTCGCGTGTCACATCCTGGTCGCCTGCAAACGCTGAAATCACCGGCCAGCCGTTGTGCATCAAGCTCACCTGGATGAGGAAGAAGAGGAGAAAGAGTGAATGAAACATATGCACAAATCTGTGAAATTATGACCTGTAACAGAGTGTTTATTTGCATGGAGCACAGTCAGTATCTCACCCCAATTTTTCTCCTTCGTTTGTTTTTATTACTGCTTTTTTAAGATTCTACAGTGGCTAAGGCTTTGTCAATACTGCAGGATAAAGAACAGCACAGGTCACCTGGGATCTCCATCCATCAACTACTTACAGTAGTTTATCATCTTTAGGGTTTCAGGGGGCTGGAGCCAATCCCAGCTGTCAGTGGGTGGGGCGGGGTACACCCTGGAATGCTGCCAGTCAGTCACAGGGCTGACAGAGTTAGACATCTCTCCCTCACACCTACGGGCAATTTAGAATCACGAATCAACCTAATCAGTATGTTTTTGGATTGTGGGAGGAAACAGGAGGACCCAGACTGTAGCCACACATGCAGAGAGAACATGCCAACTCCACACAGAACAGCCCTGCCCAGGATTTAAACCTGGAACCTTCTTGCTGTGATTTGACAGCATTAAATACTGAACGACAATGCAGCCCAAACATGGAATCTGACCTTGTTTTTTCTTCTTAGGATTATTTTTGGCCTGTCTGCC
This sequence comes from Cheilinus undulatus, assembly GCF_018320785.1. Classification (NCBI taxonomy): domain Eukaryota; kingdom Metazoa; phylum Chordata; class Actinopteri; order Labriformes; family Labridae; genus Cheilinus; species Cheilinus undulatus. The sequence continues at coordinate 42,921,435 of NC_054873.1, forward strand.
TTTATTTGGATAGTACAGCTGAAGAGAGACAGGGAATATGGAGGTAGAGAGGAGGCGAAGACATCAAGGACTGTAGCCTGTGTAAAAGGGCACCTGCTCTACTACCTGAGCCAAGCCAGTGCCTGAATCTGACCTCTTGGGTTACTCACATTTATAGTCCTAAATCAGATACAGATCTGGCCTCTGCAGTGCAACCTCAGTCTGAACAGCCAGGCCCGACTAGATGTGACTTATCACATGGCGCTTTCAGACAACCATTTGAAGACAGAACACTTGTGCTCCTGTTATGCTTTGTGTGCTATTTGTAAGAAAAAAAGGCAGAATGATGGGGTGAAGTCATCCCAACCCTGATCCACCATCAGAGGTTCAATGGCAGGAAATGTGCTATATCAGTGGAACAACAACCTGTCATTAGCAGTTCAACATAGTTTACATACTCAGAGGAAAGCACACTGTTAGAAAAATCTGAAGAAGTAAACATATCCCAGACTAAAATCACATACCTGCAGTGTGCTGCGGAAGCAACATTAGGTATAACTAAAATGTTTGAATGTTCCTTTACCCCATTTCATGTGAAATATTTGAAGAAGTTAATCGCTACTTGTTGTTTTTTTAAGGCACTGACGAATTCTGTAACTTTTTAAAAGCTTCCTGTTAGGTGAACTTACAGCTTGGACAGAGCTCGACATTGATGCACAGTGCAGAAATGAAAAATGTTAAAGGCCAAACGTATCTGTTTAAAAGCACATGGAACATTTCTGCACATCCCCACACCCTATGATAATAGTTTTGGAAAGTTATTACTCATTTTATCTCTGAGAGGAAGGGAGGGAAAGGGGACGAGAAGAGAGCGACTATGTGCCATATAAGGAGAGAAACTTCAGTAAACTGTAACTCAGTTTACCTGTAAGGGGTTAAAACAATCTTCAATTACAAATAACGTCCAGCACTCCAGTAAACATCGTCTTATAAATGTCGGGGGTTTTTAGAGCAGAAGCATTTGTTAACACCTTCCTCTCTTCCTGCAGACATCCGTAGCGCTCCATCTCTGGACATTTTCAAAAAACGTCTCAAGCACCACCTGTTCACCACAGCCAACAGTCTTCACTAAACCACCCCTTACTCTCATCCTTCCTCTCACATAGTTTGTCCATGTCTTATCTGTTTTTTGTAAAGCATCCTTGGGTTTCTTGAAAGGCGCTATATAAATTTAAGATGTTATTATTATTAAAATTATTATTATTATTATTAACACCTGTAGCAGCACACGCTCTGCTCACTGTTCTTGTGCGTTCACATCTGTAAACAATAATGTGGTTTCTTAACACCTGACAGTAATAGCGTTTATACTCGGGGGAGTTTGGTGAAGGATGGACAATTTAGAAAAATGAAAACTTCCAATTCCTAATTAAAATTTACATCAAAGTTACTTCAATAAAGAGATTTTCTCAAGAAGCTGTTCTTTGTTGTGCTTTCATTTTGTAATTTGGACTGTCCTTCAAACCTCAAACCTTCTGTTCAACTGAACATGTTTTATTTTGAAATAAAAAAACAAACTTCTAGTATGGGATGAAATCTGGTTAATAAAAGAAAAAAAGGACTTGCTACAGATTGAAAAGTGAATAAAAATGTCTAAAGGGAACAGTTAAAAAAAAGGAAATATTTGTTATCAGATAGCTTTTGACTTGTCCACTGAGCTGTCTGTGAGTGAGATGAGACACTTGAAGGCCACATATTATGCAAAACACACTTTTTCAAGCTTTTCTAACAAAAATATGTCCACTAAATCCAGACCCCCTTCTCTTTCTACTACCTTTCAGGAAATGTGTGCTGGTTTTCTCCTCATGATGTCATGTGGGGAGTTAACACCAGCACGAACTAATGATATAAACTTGTCTTAAAGGGGTAAAATATGTGACCTTTATAGGAGCAGCACTCTTTATTCTGTCACTGTGAGAGCAGAGATACACTTTGATGAGGATCATCCAACTGCTGCACCACCACAGCAGCTTAACTTTGGTGCACCTACCTCAGGACAAAATAGTGTAAAATTAATGTGATTTTAAAAATTGAATGTGTTAATTCTTGGCCTTAATGTCACCTCGATTAACATGTTAACAAAAACTCCTCTTTTATTTTTATGTTCAAAAAATAGAAGGCTGCAGTGCTTGGCATAGTCTGTTGTAGTATGACGTGTTAAGCATTATTAATATCCTCATTATTATATTTTCTTAAATGGAAAATCATACAGAAAGGAGGTTACAGTAGTTCAACTCTGCTTATTAAATTGTGCATAATAACATGATCTCTCTTCACACCAGCATGTCTCTGTCGTTCTGTGCAGCATGCAGGTCAGTTCAGGACGTTGACCTATTGACACAGGAGTCTGATACATGCCACATTTAAAAAATAATGTGAACACCCCAAAGAAAAGAACACGAAGGCTCGTAGCCTGAGAGAAAAAAATTTCACACACAGCAGACCCACACTGTGTCTGACTCAACAAATGTTTCAACAGGGAATAACATCTTGTTACACAGAGAAGGAGCTGTCAGTGATGTGTCTCCTTCTCTTCCCAGACCAGACAACACACACACACACACACACACACACACCACCCAGCAACTTTCATCCTTTCTCTCTGAGAAACAGCAGAAACAAAAGCGCTTGCTGGATTAGTTGGCCCGTATGCTTCACACGAAAAAAGATTTTATCCTACCCTGGCACCAGTGTAGAACTAAAACAAACTGAGATGAATGTTGGAGAAATGTCTGTTTATGCAGGATCACACTTTATAAAAGCTGTGAGATTACTGCCTTCCTGTGAGCAAACTTAGTTCCTGGATAAGGCATGAGAAAGAACACACGATGTGTGATCTGCATGTCTAGGTGTGGTGGTAAAGACAATCACTGCATGAAGGCTGATAGAGCATGAAGAAGAGGCCAAATATGCTCACAATTTTTGGCTCTGTTTTTTTTTTCAAGCTCAACATCTTCACAGTCTTTGATTTAAAGACTGGAAATTTATGGTAAAAAAATATCAAGATTTCAGTCTCCAAGACTCCTCAGTTTTCTTCTTAACTGACACCACCAGGCTGTGGTTATTACTAATGTCCAACACAGGAAGGACTCTGATTGGTTAAAGGAACAGTGTGGAGAATTTCTCCCCGGACTGTCTACATTATAACAAAATGATTCGCACTATGTTGTGTATTTTTGTTGAGTTCTTGCATACAAAGACTGCTGTATTAATTTATCATGAACATGTTTTTAGGAACTCAGTTTTGAGCTGTGCCCAACCTTACATTCTTTTCACCAACTCCCTACATAGGGGATGAGGGAGTATAGAGCAAGGCTGAATGATTTATTGTTCTCAGGTGTGACTGTGATGCAAACATCACAGGACATGTGACATTTGTCATGAAACATGTGATGCTGCAACTTCAGTGTTGTTTGTTGGAACTCAAAGGTGCCAGTTTTCTTGACTAATCTACTGCTGATGGTCAGAGGACTGAGCCCTGTGCATGTAGAGCTGGTGTTTCTCCAGCATGTAAAAATGAACAGAGTACTGCTGACACAGCTGCCAACACAGATACACCAGCATGACACTCGAGGCAGATGCTCAGTTACATGAGGTGGCTCTTACGTTATTGTATTCCAGCTAGGGGTGCTTGAAAAGATGATCCTACATCGTGACAAAACAGAATTTATTGGCGAACTGCTAGAGGGATCGATAGCTGAAAATGAAACTTAAGAGTTCATCCTTAAAAAGAACTCTGACAGTCTTGTAGGGCTGGACAATTCATCGAATATTAGATTAAATCGCAATATGGCCTGCTGCAATTTTCAAATTACAAAAGGTGCAATATTTCTTTGACCTGAAATTTGTGTCAGAGTACCAGCTGACAATTGTTTTTGCAACAGAGATGTTATGCATGACATATTATGCAATCATTCAGGTGCTATAGTTTTAGAATAGTCTTCAGAACAATCCTACATCCTCATTTTTCTTACTTTTTACTTAATAAAAATAAAAATGACAAAAACCCTTTAACTGAAATAATTCATATCCAATTTGAAATACGAGTCAGAATCATAAGAATTAGACACTTTTTAAGAATTGTTCAGAGCTTGTTTAGGAACAAAAGAAAGTTAAGGAATAATTGCATATCAAATGAAAATTGCAATATTGGAAAAAAAAAATTGCAATTAGATTATTTCCCAAAATCGTCCAGCCCTACTTATATGTAACTGCTTCTGGTCTTTCTGAACCCTAAGAGGTTCACTGGCTATTTGCCATCTTGTCAATACTTGTCTTTTGACAACATAAACCAGAAAATGTAAACCATGCTCATGTTTGGTTCTTTTTTCTGCACTACCTTAACTTTAAGAAATGAAAACTATAAACCCCCCTAAAAACATGATTTTTAAATTTTTTTATTCGAGGCAATATAGTGTTTTTTGTTGCTGTTGTTTTCTTTAATTACAAAATGCGAAAATTGTGAAAAAATAGTAGTGCCAGTCCTGTTTAGTATGGTCCACTGTCCCCTATGTGTCAAATTAATGACATTAAACAAAAAATGGAAAGAAAGCTCAAAAATCACGGTCTCCACACTAAGTGATTGCGATGCAAAATGACTTTGTTTTCATGCTATCATGACAAAAGTAGCGGATGATGAAATCTCGCTGCCGTGATCATGGACTCCATGATCACGGCCATGTAAAACTGTCTGTCAACAGACAGTTTTACAAGCAACACTATTCTTTACAAAGTTTGCAAACTTTTTGATGATCTCAAGAGATTCAAACAGCTGAGAGACAGACACTGAAGTCAGCACCGCAGCTTTTACTGCATGAACATGAGATAATGGAATCACACATGACGCTCTGTAATACTTGAAAAATGGATGTGGCTTAATTGATGTGAAGGGTGGAACTTTCTTTCAGCTAGGGAGGGCCAACCAAACCTGGGGGCGGTGCATAATATGCCCCCTTTAAGGAGGGAGGCTGTGATGCAAGCAATATACCAGCATAAAATGCTGAGACGTGTGCCATCACTACCCTGTGCAGCTGTCACCATCACGCACTGAAGGCATCTTGAAATTTACCCCAGTGATTGTATGACCATGACAGCAACTTTACCTCTCAAAACATACTAGGAAACATCTAAACTGGACTGACAGAGACACCTTTTAACAGCTTTTCTCCATGATTCTGCATGATTGTTCATGCACATACCCAAGCATTGATGTGCAATATCCATGTGATGCATAGCCAGAAAGACAGTTTCCTTTGACAATCGTTTTAAACACTGGCCAAGTGTTACCGGATGAATTTAACAGACTTAAAATAAGCCACACAGTGAGTAAAGTCGTTTTAACAAAGTATTTATCCATTGTGCTGACTTCAGGACTGCACGTTTTGAAAGTGATTGGGTCAAATTATGGTGTGATGAGATATCCGTGCTCAGACCTGGTTGGGCTTGAAGTGAATGCAGACTAGCAAGAGGAGAGGAGGGCAAACACACTTCAACATGAGTGTCATGAACTTTGTGTGCATACACACAAAGGATGAACATTTATCTGGCCATGCTGGACCCACTTATCACATCTTTAAGCATGACGTATCTAAAATGTAGACTACTTCTAAACTTTATGAAGTAAATAAACTTTTAAAAACAAACAAAAATGACAAAGCTGTCTTGGTTTAGTCATTGTCAGGCAAAATCAGATCATCACAGAGAAAATGAATTTGTGGAAACATTTCTCTGCTGAGTGTTTGATCAATAGTATATAAAGCAAATAGACTATGGAGTAGCAAAGATTGACTGACTTCAAGGCTATTTGCAGTGTTTTTGAAAACATTATTCACAATATTATTTCTCCTATTGTTTTATTTAATAATGATATTGAATCATGAAACTAAGAAAGATGGTTCCTTCTGAATCATATGAATAGATTTGTGATAAAATATAATCGATATAAGCTGACATCCAAGACTTGAGATCAAATTGAATCAGGACAAAGGCACTAAAATATAGTAAATAGCATGTGATTTTAGACACGGGCTCGCATACAAAACTAGTGCTGTCTTTCCTCTTAGAATAGTTTTACTCACCAACATGAACAGATAACCTGACAGCCCACATGGACTGTTTCACATAGCCATGTCCTGGGATATGCAGTGCTTAACAAATTTATTAGACCACCTGTCATATTTGTCTCAGAGACCATCAAGCATCATGAAGTGCTTTAATGCAGACTTTTTCCCTTTTAGTGAGCTCTCCACGTTTTACCATTTTAAACAGGAATGAGGGATTACAAACTGAATTCACCCAAATTTGAGCCGGCTCACTGGGCTTCTCTGAGAAGTCAGAAATGAATCAAGCATAACATTCAACCACTAAAACTCGTTTTTCTGTTCAGGAATGCAAGAAAATAACTATCATTTGACATATTCATCAAGAAATAATATTGTACTTTACTATTTTGTCAGTTTTTTTTTAATAAATCAGTAAATTTGAAAATTCATGGCTAACAATAATAATGATATTTTAGCATTAAAAATATCATTTGGGTTAAAGAGCTTCTATATATTGGTGTATTAACCATTGCAGAAACATCAAAAATGATTTTGGTAATTACCAATGCTGTTAATTTAGGGCAGCTGTGGCATAAACCTTACTTTGGTTAGGGTTAGGGTGGTCTAATAAATTTGTTAAGCACTGTATGTCACACCCCACCGGCAGTGTTTGGAAAGGGAGGAATCTTTAAAAAAAAAAATGAGTGGCTGATGACAATAAAAAAAACATGTATCCTGGAGTAGGCACTAGAACATGGCAGTTAATCAAAATTTAGATCAAAATGCAATATTTCCAACTGCAATTTTCAAAGCAGAGAAGGTGCAACATTTCTTTGACTTAAATATGTTTCAAAATACCAGTTTAAGAGCTTTTCTGAGGCAAAGATGTTATGACAAACACATCATGCAAACATTCAAGGGTCAATTTTTCCAGAATAATTTGTAAAAATGCTACTTTTCTTTTTTTTTTGTAAATGTTTGTCTTATCAGAAATGAGGAAGACATGAAATCATTATTTAGTTCATTATGAAAATCCTAATGAATTTGCAATCAGTCACAATAATTCTGCTTAGATATAAATAGTTCAGCCTTATTTGAATCTACCAAATATCTTTTGTTATTATATTGATTGATTTATTGCTTGTTTATTGAGAAATATATAAGATGAGGACCTTCAAGAACAATCACCTACAGTGGGCTGTTCCCAAAGTGGGAGTGCCCAGGGGGGTGCGGCAAGACTAAGCGCCACCATCTGCTGACTTCAGCGCTATAGAAGAGGATCCGTTTATTGATGCTTCCTCAGATTCAATGATGTGGTTCCAGTTCAAGCCCAAGATGTGGTCTTCAATTTGGATTGGAGTGGAAAAGGAGTCCTCACTACTGGGAAGGAGAACCCTGGCCACACTTCTCCTCTTTGCACCATCCTACCTGTGTGAGACAGCTTTTTCTGCTGTTGCCTCTATCAAGACACACACAGATCAAAACTTGACATTAAACATGAGCTGAGAGTGGCAGTCTCACAACTGCACTGAGGATCTGAGAATGTCTGTTGCACCAAATAAACCTACAGTCATCACTGGAATGATTGCAGCACTGGTATAGTATACAGTATAGTATTAAATCCCAATCATAATACTGTGGCTAGAAATCGTAATTAGATTATTTGGCCAAATCTTTCAGCCCTGGTAGGCGTGCATCTCTTAGTTTACAGCCCCGACCTTGAGAATAAAATCCATAGGGATCCTGACAGGCAGTCATTATTGCTGTTCACTATCAGTTTGAGTTGATAAAAAAGAGTCAGGAGAAGAGCAAAAACATCTTTTCCACCACGAAAAAATGTTCAGTGCGGTTCTTTGCTCTTGACTTAAGAAATGTCGTCTCTTAAAAAGCTGCCATTGTTCACAGGCTTGCAGTACATCAAAGCCACGCCCATAGTGACTAGGGGTGTAATGATCAATCGATGTATATTGATAACATCGATCAGTTGATTGATAATCCATTCAGATCGATAGATAATCAAAACATCGATTTACACAGTCACTTTTTAGGTACACTGAAAAAAGTAAAACATTGGTTGAACTTAAAAAAGTGAAGTAATCAATCACACGAAACATTTTGAATTGAATCAATTATTATTATCTTTTTTAAATTAGGTAAATGTAATTTTTTTAAGTGCAAAGAAACTATGTTTGAAGGTTGAGCAAACCTAATTATTTTAAATTGTCCTTAACTAAAAATAAATGTTTCATTTCCCACCCAATATAAATATTCCCCTCATTTGAACTTAAAATGTTTAAGTTCATACAACCATTTCATAAAGGTTGTAGAAATGTAATTTTTTAGGTTGTTTCAATTAAGAAATAATAGTTGTTTTTATTTTAAATGTAAAGTAAAGCAAATTAAATTTTCTAAAAAATGTTTTAAGTAGAGAATACAGCACTCAATCCTTTATCCATCCATTTTCAATACCACTTATCCCATTGGGGGTTGCAGGTGGTGGTGATGGCTTTAGCCTATCCCAGCCAATTTAGAGTCACCAATTAACCTAATGAGCATTTTTTTGGAGGTTGGAGGAGGCCGGAGTACCCGGAGAGAACCCACGCATGCATGGGGGGAATATGCAAACCCCGCACAGAAAGGCCCTGACTGGGAAGTGAACCAGCGACCTTCTTGCTGTGAGGCAACAGTGCTTGCCACTGCGCTGCTGTGTCTCCCACAAGTCTTGAAAGTCAACTCAACACATTTTTCCTAAAAACTCTTGCTACTTTGGCCCGATGGGAGAGCAGAAATGTATTAAACAGGACATATTTTGCCCTTTAAGACAAGTTTATATTGGTCTCAGAGGTCCCCAAGCCATGCCTGTGAAGTTTATTGCTGGAAAAACAGTAGTATAGGATTCTTGCAGGAAATGGATGTCACTCTCCTGATGTTTCAGGCACTTCTTTTCAAAGTTTAGGGCTAGACTGAGATTCAAACCATCAATCTCCCATTCAAAAGTCAGCAGGGTAACCCATTGAGCTATCCAGTATCTCTACTAGTAGCTGAGAGGAGGATCAAGAGAGTTCACATATTTTTGTTAGAAAAACCTGAAAAAGGGATTTTTGCATATGTCCCCTTTAAAATACTGCAGTGAAATTACAATCATGTAAGAACAAGAACATCTCAGAAAACGAGAAGCTGACAGTCTCTGAATTTGGGCTGTCATATTTGTAACCTCTGGAGATAAACCTCAGCAATAAGCGCAATCTCTTAGAGGGGGCCATGAAGGCTAAGGATGAATTATATTTGTATTAGATCAACTGCACAAAAAGCTTATGTTTTTCCTTCCTGTTTCCAACTTGGCACTTTCTTCTCAGTCGCAGTCAGTTCGCTGGATGCCTGTGCTGGAGTGTAGAGGGAGAGCCACTCAGAAAGTGACGGCTGCTGCTGCATCAAGTGTTTTTTGAATCCACTCGGGACCTATGGGATGTTTTTACGAATGCACATGTGCACAGCAGGCTTAATGCAATAAAAATACATTGACAGAATTTAATTTGGTGTCCAGCTGCCAGTTTAAATAAAAAATAGAGGTTCAACCATTAAGATAATTTAGAAGGTTTAGATTTAATGAACAAATCAATAATTTTAGGCCGTTATTAAACAAAAAAATTACACCAATCCAACAACAGCATTGTTGTACTTTTTCAGTGTAGCCTCAGGACCCACCAATACCTTTGATAACAAATCATGACCCAGATTTCCAAAACTGTCCAACAATGTGCGTTTAGAAAATAAGAATGTTGCTCTTAAGATCCTGGATGGAGCAGAATCCATGACAGGAAAAAGACAGGACAAAACTGACATGCATCACCTTTCCCCCTGATGATGTGTAAATTTTAATTTCCAGGGATCTTGAGAAATGACTTCATTAACATGGAAAAAGCAGATTTTTATAGCAAGAAAATGAGTAAAATGAGTGAATGAATAAAACATTTAAATTGACCCATTATCACATACAACATCATTTTGTCCAGACACATATTCATGACCCTGAAAGCTGCTTCATGACCCACTTTTGGGTCCCCACCCACCAGTTAGGAACCACTACTCTAAGCTACATGTTGCTCAGAGAGAGCACTTTGTTATTACTGATTTAAATGAGTCTAAACACGTGAGCTGTTATTCACAGAAGTTTCTATGAATAGTACTTCCTCCTTCTCACTTTCTTGTCACTTAAGCAACACTTTTTGCCTTTTCATAATTCACACACCATGTTGAGTTTTGGAGTTCAGCAGCAGCTCTGACTGACTCTCACACCTGAGCACTACATCTGTCAAAATATTTCTGCACACCCAGGAAGTCAGTAATTGTAAAAGTGATGCTAGCTGATGAAACACAGTCATAAACATCCCATAATTATACACTTATCCAACTCATTCTAGCTAATGGTCAGGAGAGAGAGTGTATTTGTGTGTGAGAGCGAGATGGAGAGCCTGTCAGAGTCAAGAGCTCTCTTGGCCAGGCTCTCCTCTTAATAGCAAACTGAACACATCCACACAGGCTGACTCACACAAAGTGTGTGTCCCTGAGTGTGTGTGCGCTCTGAACAGCCAGACTGTGAATTTGATGAGAACACTCAGACTATACTTAAACAATTTTTTATAATTATCAAAAGCTGGGGTCATGGCAGAATACACATTTGAAAATGCTGAAAATTAAGTCATTTAGGCCCACGACACATCCGCGGAGAGAGTTAGTGTTGTACAGTATGAGGCATGTGTGAGGTTAGAGAATAGTGTTTTGGCTAACCTGACCTAAACTTGGCTCCTGTTGAACCCATATTGAACCACAGAGAAAATAAGTCTCCTTCTTATACAAGTTTAACAGCATCAAACTCTTCACTTTGGCAGCTTTTTCTCCCTTTTCTCATCCACGGTCGTCCTCTCTCTGCAGTAAAGAATGAGGAACTCACACAGGGGAATGACACGCTGCTCAATATGGAGGAGAAATCACCAGTCAGCAAGTTTCAAACTGTTCTAGTTTAGTCTAGTGTTATTAAGTCTCATTTAGCATCTCATAGAAATGCACATGTCAATGTCACAGACGAATGGAGAGCAGTGGAGAAAGACTGCAATGTATTCTCTCCTTTATATCCCAGCGTATGGACCGATGACGGCGCACAGCTGTGCACAAACACTGACACCAATAAAACGAACTAAACATGAAAATATTTGAATCACTGCAGACACTACACCTGGTTTTATGATGATTCAGAGAAAATGTATGGTTTTAGGAAGGCCCTCCATTATACATTTCTCATTTATTTTCTTCTTATAACTATAGGTTCTTTGTAGATGATGTCATGCAGCAGCAGAGAATATTGATGGGTGAAGACGTGATTTCTACATAGAAAAATTCACCAAAAAGGCCATGTTTTGAGCTGTTTACAACTATGCCAAGCATTCTACGATTAAAAAATATAAACATTTTCTCAGCTTTTTTTTTGTGCCAGAAGTAGTGAAATAGGGCAAAAAATAAAATAAATTATACGAAGAAAAAAGTCAGAGAAACGGCAGCAGGCAGGAATAAAAAAAAAGCCAACATCAAAAAAAAAAAAAAGCCACCAAGGTGCCTGGTGCACCTTGGCCTTCACCGATATACACCCAGCAAGGTTATTATAGTTAACTAAAACTAACTAAATAACTAAAACTAAAATTTACAAGTCATTTTAGTTAACTGAAACTAAATAAAAACTAAGGCTTACTAAAAAATGACAGTGGTAGTTTTATGTCTGGAGTTGTACTCAAACTTCATCATTAAGAAAATAAAATGATAAGTGAAGAGTGGCCTGTTTCAATATGTTTTTAAAAATGTATGACATTCACTCAGCCTCGACATGTACCGATAAAAAACTAAAACTAATAAAATCTAAACTAAAATGAAGCATTTTTGCAGGATAAAAACTGAACTAAAATAACAAACCAGCAGTCAAAACTAACAAAAACTAAACTGAAATGAAACACAGAAAGTGAAAACGAAATAAAAATAAAAACTAATGAAAAATCCCAAACTATTATAACCTTGACACCCAGACCACAAAATCACATCATATGTTTATTTTAACTGGTAAACTATAACTGTTAAACTGGGATGAGCTCTGCAGATTTCCTTCAGTATAAAAAATTATCTTTGATTATTCAAAATACGCTTGTTAAGTCATAAAATTTAAAGAAGTAAAGAATAAAAATAATCAGACAAAAAAAAAGTCAGGAATGAGGGAAAGGAAAATAATTTGTTTGCTTTTCATATTTTCAATATTGCAGCTCACAATTATGTCTAAAATTAAGGATTTTACTTTTTTAAGAATTATTTTTGGGGGGTTTTCAGGCCTTTTTTAACAGAAGAGAACAGTGAAGAGAATTAAAAACGGGGAAGAGAAAGCTGGGGAGAGACACGCAGGAAAGCACCACAGGCTGGATTCAAGCCCAGGCCGACCACGTACATCAGAACCGCCTTAAACCACCAGGCCACCTGCACCCCAGGATCTGACTTTTTGACTCCTTTTTTGACCGTTTCAGTTCAAAAAGATTTTACTTTTACATCCTCTTATGTGTATGTGTTAAAGTAAAGAAAATAACCAAATAAAGCAGTTTTTGGTGCCCAGTAGATCATTTTCTGTTGCCGTGGAATCACAAAGCTTTCAGTATGGTGTGATTTTAACCTGTAAAGCTAAAATCATGTGAAAATATTGTGTAAAAATCTGTGATTCTGTGTGACAAGGTTACACCAGCAGAAAAGAGCTGAGGGATATTGGGGAAAACAGTGACATTGCAATGTTTTTACTTTTGCGATATATGTTGCATTTTTTGGCAATAAAAAAGGAACTTATACCAAATAAATGCAGTCTATTTTATGTAAATCTCATTCATTCTTAATCAGTGAATTATATTTTTACTTGTTTGGGTCTTTAACCCTAGAAACACCAAGACAGTTTTTACTATTTTTGGACCCCCTGAATTTTTTATGCAAAACTGCCTGTAGAATCTCAACCCTATCAAAAACAATCAAGTTTTAGACATTTTCAGGACAACCTTGCCCATCAGGATATGTGTGCTGCAATGATGGCAGATAAATGCATCAGTAGTTATTTAACAAAAACAACAAAAGTGAAAATGAATCTAATAGAACATTATACGTTATACAAATTACACCCATATTAAGCATGACTAAGCCTTTTCACATCTATATTTCGTTCCTACAGGCAGGGCTGTACGTTGTTGAATTTTTTATCCCCATAGCACTGGAGCTACAGGGTTGATAGTCTTGTAGCACGAGACAAAAAACTTGTAGCACAATATTTTGACTAATACTTATAATTTAATGTAAAGTAACAAATCTCTCTTAAATCCATAGTTATGTAACTTAATAAGGTAAAATTAAAGTCACAAGGTTTGTGATAAACTTGTAATCTAAATTTGTGTTTACTCTAACTACTGTATATGCTTACAGTTCATGCAGCACGGTGCTTCATTGTTCAACTCCTGTCACTATCTCTACCTCACCTCCCTCTCTCTCTGCATCTCATACTGCTGTCTGTCTGTCAGTGTGACTCATATTGGACATCTACGTTAAATGCAGACGCAATATCAATGAAGAGAAAATGTGTTATTTTATACTTCAACCAGCACTCTGTCATTTCACCAACTGATATCTGAGACAGGCCAAAAACGAGGGGTCGGTTGAGCAAGCTGCAGAGAGAGAGAGAGAGAAGCGGAGGACAACAGAGATTATGCTGGCTGATATTCATATTTAACATCACCTCGCCTAGGCACCTTAATAAAATCACTCTGGGGTTGTTTCAGGCAGCGCTCCTCTTAAACCTGACGTCTACCTTAGTGTTGTTAATACTCGAGAACGGTCCTGATCTTGAGACCACATTTTGGATGTCTTGGTCTTGTCTTGGACTTGAGAGCATTTTTACTCGGTCTTGTCTTTGTCTTGGACTGGTCGGACTCAGGATTTTCCATCAAGACAGGTCTAGACCAGCACTGATCTGCTATTCTTCTACTTCATTAATGTGATAATAAGGAGAAGCACATTCTAAAACAACAAATAGCTACACCTGCAAAAACTCAGACATCAGTCTATCTTATTTCCAGTCAGAAATACCTCTGAACACTTACGTTAGACCTCATTCACCTGACAAATCTAGATAAACATCTCATTTTCTGAAATTTAATATAACACAGGACTTTTCAGTGGCTTTTAAATACATACTAGGATTTATTTTTTACAAGAACTTAGTTAAACAAATTGTTAAGATTTGAGATTTTTGCATGTTGTGCTTTGTCAGAGTTGCAGAAACCTTGTTTTTATCTGTGAAATTTTTTAAAAAGAAAACTAAAATTAAAGAGAGAATGCTCTTTAACTGTTCAATCTTGTCATATTTTTTTTAAATTCATTTCTATGGTCCCGGTCTTGTCTTGGTCTTGGTCTAGACTCTGTCTCTACCCCCAAAAGTCTTGGTCTTGTCTTGGTCTTGGTGCACTCTGGTCTCAGAAAGTGAGGTCTTGAGTACAACACTAGCCTTCCTATGTTCATATGCCTTGAGCCGGCCCGTCTATCCTCACAGTGGCTGCATGCTCTCCGTGTGCAGAGTTATACATGATGTGAGGGACTGACAGCTTGATTTCATGTCATACTGCAAACACAAAATCAAAAGAGTTTGTACAAGTCTCACATCGCAAACTCCAAGTTGAGTCTTGAGTCTTTGAGAGGCTAATTAAAGTTAGGTTTAAAGTCACACACACATACCTCTCTCTCTCCCACTCTTTCATTGCACTGGTGCAACAAGATGAATAACCTCATAGCACAGACCAATTGTCTTGCAGCCTAGGTGACATATGTTGCACTGAGCAGCTCTATCCACAGGCCTTGTCTATCAGAATAAATAACTACTTATAACTTACTTACTTATAAAACACACAACAGGAACTATCAACTATCTCTGTCAAGTTCAAGTGTTGGGCACATGTGATATTCCAGAGCATAAAGTGTGCCTAAATCCCATTTAGTGAGCACAAACATCCTTTTTTCATTATTTGGGCCATAGAGAATGTTTTTTTTCTTACCTTTCCAAACTAGCAGATAACTATTGAGTCGCTTGTTGATTTTTGGCTAGTCCTGATTGGTTACCATGGCAGAGTTAACAATGAAAGAAGGAAATGGAGCATCATGATTGGCTGATAGGCTGTTGTCTCTTTACTTCTAGTGTCCAAATAGGGGACTGATAGCAAGAGTGCTAACTTTTCTTCCTGAAAAATGTAATAAAGAGTCATATTATCATGGTTTTACTAATGTGGATTTGTAGTATCAAAGCTCTACATAAATTCCACGCTTTGTGCCTAGATTAAAAATGTTCTGGAGTGGATACAAACACGAGGAGCCCTCAGTAGACCGAATTCTGATCACAATTTAATCCACAGAGATCCATCCTACAGTCCCTGAAATATTGTAAACAATTCATGCACTACCGCTTGGGGTCATCAGCATTTCAGTGAGTTTGGAGGGTTCAGTAATTTTTACTGATTTCAAATCTAACCCCTCCTTCTTTCATCAATTTGGATTAGGCCTGTAGTCAACCAGAGAAAAACACTGTCAACTGAAATCAGACCCACACACCGACCAAATGAGTGGATGGTGGAGGAAAAGAAAAGAAAACACATGTTACCTCTAGATCAACCTAATCTGTGATGATGTCCTTATTGTACAACAGTCATGAAATTTAAGATAAGTTTTTGACCATAACAAATAATTTCAACCCTCTCTATGGTCTGCTCTTTATCTGTAACAGACACTAACATTAACTTTAGAGTTTTAAATAGACAATAAAGGGACTTGATAAAACGTAAAAGCCACCTGTGAATGAACCAGTTGTAAAGACTTTAGGCTGTAACGGAGGGAGGAGAAGAGACAAATATAATCCTGCTCCTATGTGGTGTTGTTGATGCATTTCTATAACCTGACACGCCAGATGGATGTGTTTCACACATCCATCTGGTAAAGCTTCAACAGGAAACGCTTGAGAAAAGGCAGAGGCTTTGAAAAAAACTCAGAGTGTGACTGAATGAACGTTCTGTCTGTCACATCTCTACGGGCCAATAAGAGCAACAAAACACATGACATAGCCACTATCGAGCTGCGCATGCGCAGCTACTGAGGAATAACTTGAAACAGGCAACTATAGACATGTAAGTACTCGACTTTTGTTGTTTTTGAAAAGAAAACAACTCACTGCTGTTCTTTGTTCTTCTTTCAATGAAGAAATTTCGTCAAGTTCTGATAAAACTAGCGATTTAGTGGCATCCACGCTAACGTCGTCTGCCATAATTGCAGTGGCCTCTTGTTGCTGCTTGCTTACATCACGACTCCGCTGCGCCTAAAAGTACTGCCCCTCGTCGCTGATTGGTCCTGTCACTTTCTTTTTTTTTTTTTTTAAGATTTATTTTTGGGCATTTTTGTGCCGTTATTAGATAGAGAAGGACAGTGGATAGAGTCTGAAACAGGATCAAGAGTGGGGGAGAGACATGCGGTAAAGGGCCCCAGGCCATCTGCTTTACAAAGTTAGTATTTCTATGCTCTTAAAAGTGAACCGCTGTGAAACAGTCAGAAAATACTGCCTTATTCCTCTGTGTCACTGCCTTGTTTACAATCACCAGCACTCTCTCTCTTTCTATTTGATCACCCACTGCACGAAGCCCTCTCTCTCTGCAAATGTCCTTCCAATTAGATTTGGGTCGAATGAGAGCTCATCAACTGACCCACCAACTGAAGGGTGGTATTCATTTTTAAAAAACTGACGTATCCTCTTCAGATTTTACTGGGGTATATGGTATTACCACCAGGTGTTCAAAAATCTCATTATACAGCGTGGATGCACAAGCAGAGCGAGCACCTCCACCAGCATTTCATTAATCCTCTATCAAAATGATTTGAGTCTAAAAAAAACAGTGTTCATCAGGCAAGCTCACAGGTGTCTTGGATCACATTACATTCACTGATGCATGTTAAATAGGTTACGGTTTGGCTTTAGCAATTTGACAAGAGAAGACCATCAGTGACAGAATTTCTTTAATCATAAGTAAAGCATCTTTACACACAGTGTGACTGCAGGTTAAAATGGACACATACTCTGAGGACATCTTTCATGCAGCACCGTCTTCATGGCGGTAAATAAAGCAATACTGTGGCTGTTTTGTAATACCCCAGGATAAGGTATTACAACATTCAAAGTGTGAAGCCTGCACTAAAATAAGCCCTCTCAGGTGTCTGTAATGCAAACACATGCACACACACACTGTAGGAGTCGGAAAGGGACAGGAGTGGAAAAGTGACATACAAAAAGGGAAACAAGTTTGAGAAAGGAAAGCTTGAATGAAAAAAGAAAAGGAGGGTTTTTTTTTTTTCGATAAAATAAAAAGAAAAATCACATCGACAGCTTTACACCAGCATGGACTGAATTTGATTTAGTCCACATGCGTCACAATTCATACTACCCACTGTGAGTGTGTGTCTGAATCACCTTCTGTCAGACACAACCCAAACACTGACTGAAGGTTTAAATTTCTGCAAATACAGATGTTTGCAAAGTCCTCCACCATCTCACTGAAATAAACAGCGTACAAGTCTGGCAGAGACAAGCCGACAAGGCAGAGAGACGGAAAATCACCTGATCATTTCATTTGCACTTCGTCCCAACCATAGACTGTAAAAGAATTGGGCAAATCCTGTGTGACATCAGCCGTCTGCTTACAATAGGCCGACTCAAACAGCTTTTGAAGCCAATCCACGGCAGCTTTTATATTGAAATCATGGTCTCAACCTAACAGCCCGCCCACTAACTCGACTTCCTGTCATCTAGTTAGTTAGCATTCTGGTTGGCAGAAACGTAGCTTCCGCCTATCAAGCTATCTGTCAATCAAATGAGACGCACCAATCGTTGCGCAGTGAGGTTTCTCCTCTCCAAAACAAGGTAGGTCCAAAAACAAATCATCCCCGTACAGTGAGAGCACATGAAGACATTTGCTAATGAGACATGTTTTTTTAATCAGGCTGTAAACCAGTTTGTTTCTAGAGCTAAAGTGGATTTTTAACTTGTGTTGTGTACTGGACTCCCTGTGTTCCTACAGCCAGCCTCAAGTGAACACTCACAGTATTGCAGTTTATTGCACTTTCGCATTGGCTTCATTTTTCGGGACCGGAGGTTGTCTCTTGGTCCCAACTGGGCCTGGGTGATATGGCTCAAATATCATATCACGGCATTTATTTTTCCCTGCCTGGTAATGGTTTTATATCACAGTGTTACAAAACTAAAATATATATTTAAATGCATATTCAGAAGTTACAACCTCCATCTCCCTCTTAAATAAACCTGTGATGGCACACTAAAGTCATGTCTGAGCATAAGATCACAGGAAAATACTTTTATCAGTCTCTCTGTGTTCATTTCTTTATAACTGTATCTGTTCTTGTATGAAGTTGTCAATCTGCTACTGAAAATATTATATTTCCTGATGTGGCTTTCACAGTAACAGCCCTTTGGGAAAATAACATATGGTCTTTAAATATGAAGGATGGGTCAGTGGTACCATGTTTATCATTGACTGCTCTTTAGCAGCAGGACTGCTTCTCCGACCTCATTTAATGCCACAGCCTGCTACTTTGACTTAAATCAATCATCAGTTTAAACACACTTTTATACAGTTGTTTAGGCCATCACTGCAAAGCTGGGCTCAAGACAGTATGCACATTGAAGATGCTGTGGAAAGTGAACACTGACTTCATGTTGCTGTTATTACAGACATCAAACTTTGGGGGAACACAACTTTTACTTTATTTACCTTACATTTATCACACAGACAGAAATCAGGGAGCATTTGGCTTCTTATCTGGCCTACTGGACTCAGACTGAGCTGCTGTCTGTCACCAGTGTTGGGACAGTTACTCAAAAAAAGTAATCCATCACACATTACTAGTTACTTTCTAAAAAAGGGATGAGTTACATTAGTTACTCAAAGCAAAAAGTAACTGATTGCACTACCAGTTACATTACTTTTCCATTATTCTTTGTCACCTGAGATCTTCTGTAACTTAATTGCCAATAAAAAAACAATCCTAAACCTTACACTCCCACATCAATTTGATATAATCTAGTGGCACTATTTTACGCAATCAAAGGTGTAAGGATACGTGAGTGATGAAATGATGTTATGAGTCAGGACTTTGTGTGGATGTGCTCCATGAGAGGTTAGTCAGCAGTGGAGTGTGTCTGTCATGTTATGTTCAGTCAAGCCGTGTTAATAAAGTCAACAAAAGATAGTTGCTGTTCCTTTCTGCTCTTTACTACAAAAAAGGTAACAACAAAGTTGTGAAAATCAGAAAAAAACAGCACCTGATAGAGAAATACGTCCAGGCAGTAGAATATCTTTGCAGGTGTTTAAACAGTATTCATTCATTCACAGCACTCAGCACACAGCACACTCAACACTGTCTGTCACATACCACTTTGTTATGCTAACTGCATTTATGCTTGATGTGTGCACGACAACACAACACAAAACAAGTGTTTAAACCGGTGCAAAAATAGATACCATGGCAGAAATTTTACTGGTGACGATACTGATACCAGTTCACTGTCAACCACTAGTCCTTTGCAGTATTTTTACACTAAATACTGTAAATCACTTCCAGCACCTCTGTCTTAAGCGTCCTCAGTGTTGTTGTTTTTGACGTTTTTAAAAGGAGTTTATGAAGTAAAGGTGTGCACTCTAATTGCTGTCCTTGCACTCAGGCAACTGCTTGTTTGACCTGTAGATTTTATCTGTCTTGGATATTTTAACTCTGATGTATCTGCTAAAGTACTGTGTTTTAGGTGTCTGTTAATTTCTAATATTTCCCTTTTTTACAACTTTAATCTCTAAAAACCTCCCATGGACAGGTGTTGACCTGCAAGCTCTTTGCCATAAACACTTACAGCAGTGCATCTGGGGCCTGTGTATGACTAAATGTCACAGCATCAATGTTACTGTGTGTCTATGTCAAATAAATGCTAAATAAAAAAAAATATATATATATAAGGCGTTTTTTAAAACCTGTCTGTGATACCGTATATACGGGTCCGCTTAAATAATAACTTTATTTATATAATAACAACTTAACTTATATAGCACTTTAAAAAAACAGTTGTTTACACACAGCAAGAGCAAAAATCCAGGGAAAAAAACATCAACAATCAGAGCAAAAGAGAAGCTCTGTAAATTCAAACAAGAAAGAAAGAACATTATGTGGACACAGAAAACAAACAAGAATAAAAGAAATGAAAATAACACAAGTAGATCTTGAATGGTAGCTACAGTAGTTGATTATAAAATCTAAAATATAATGGAGTCAGTGAAAAATAAAATGATTCGTATGATAATATTCTGAAAGATATTGTAGGATGTGTGGGAATACAATAGAAACGAGGACAGGCAAGTAAAATTTAGATATGTAGACACGAGATAATAAAGTAAATAAACATGCGATAATAAAGAAGGGCATAAGATTTTAAAAAGTATAAGAGTAGCAGTGTAAATAAAAGAGAAGAAATAAAGTAGATAGATGGTTGAAGGGACATCACATAAAAGCAAGACTGTAAAAATGAGTTTTAAGGAGTGATTTAAAAGATTTCACCAAATCTGCCAGCCTTGTCTCCTCAGGCAGGTTGAGTCCTGACAGCGAACGCCCTGTCTCCTTTAGATTTCAGCCTCGACTTTGGAATGACCAGGAAGCCCCCACCTGAGGATCTAAGGTTGTGCACTGGGTCATAAGGAGTCAGCATTTCACAAATGTGACCTGGTGCTGGACCCATACAAGCTTTAAAAATGATCAGTAAAATCTTAAAATCAATTCTAAAAGTAACAGGAAGCCAGTGGAGGGAAGCGAGGATAGGGGTCATGTGATGTCATTCAACAGGTGTCGTTAAAGGTTCAACAGTGTTAAAAAATTAATGCCATCCAATCCTGGCGGTCACCACACACTTGAGGATTATTTGGGCAGATAACCATTCGTGGCACACAAATCAAAAAACTTTAAATACATCTTTAGGACAAGAGACCTCAGAGATTATGGATGACACTCACTGCCTGACCAAGCCAATATTAAAAGCTTGTTGTCACGTCAGCTCCTCATCTCTGTTACTCTTATTCTTTGACCCACAAACACACACATCTCTCTGTACTCTAGCTTGAATTTTGATGGACACAGAAGACACACAGCAGAGGAAATATAATGGATTTTGAATGTCTGACAGTCCACCTCTAGCGTTTTTATCCTGTCATGTTTCATAACCAAAAACAAAGCTACAGTTCAGTCCGAGTTTTTACTACAAAGGTCTGTTTTTAGCTCACCAGTCTCTACAGTGCTCCGAGTAAGGGGAAGAAAGGTCTCTGATGAGCACTGACAGAACTGATTTAGCATTTCTTCTGTGGGTTTTTCCATCGCCGTTAATAATTAAAAAACAATATGAAAAGTCACAATTTGGGGGTCTCACAGTTTATATTTTTGTTGCCATTCTATCAAAACAAGTGATAATATTGTTTGATTTTTGTTATTTTCTTTCTGAGTTTCAAAATTCTGGCATTGTGAAAACATTGTGCTTTCAACAAATTGTCACAAATTTTCAATAAAATAGTCTTGACTCTGCAAAACAATAACCTGTATTCTCAGTGGTTTATGTGGTGAGGTCCTTGCCAAAAGCTCTATCACATCCAAATACAAATTAGCAAAGGGATTAAAGTGAAGGCATGTCATTGTGATCTATGTTTGCCAAAAAATCAGCTCTGTCTAGAATCAGGGTTAAGCTGGGAGTACTGGTGAGATTGTAAGCCAACATTATAATAATTGTGACGAAATGTCAGCTTACACTGGGCAACTGACTCCTGAATCCACACAACCAACGCTCACCAATCCTAACACTGTAGGATGAGATGTACGAGGGAATTCAAGACAGACTGTGGCAAATGTCAGTGAAGATTCCTTTAGAGTACAAGACAGAAGTTAAAGTCAGGTCTGTTATGTTGTTTGCAAGACTCAAATAGCTACTGACAGCGACTAAAATGGCTCCCACAGTCCCAAATGTACACATACATACAGCATCACCAGCAAACACAACTCGCAGCTAAGTAGCAACAAATATTCCATCAGCTAAAGAGGGGAATGCTAGCTCTTTTTTTTGTCTGGATCTTCTGATCAGCACAAAAATAGCAGCTGGATAGCTTTGTGGTTTACATTGTTGACTGTGGTATGGGAGACTGGGGGTGCAAATCCCAGTCAGAGCACCCGTGTCCAGTGAGGGTCCTTAGGCAGGGTTCTTAACGCAAGGAATACCTGCCCCAGAGGTAGGTCGCTTTGGAAAAAAAGCGTCTGCTAAATGACATTGTGACATTGTAGCACAGAAATAAGAGCAGGTTCTTTCAGCTATAAACTTTTAAACGTTGCTCTGGCTTTTATGAAATCAGCAAAATACAATTACACAATTATTCAGTATAATAACCATGGATTGCTTTGCATGATGTTTGGTATAAAACATCACTGTTCTACCATTGAACAGTAGCTGTGTCTGTAGCTGAGGGGTGTGAAGGAAAGTGTTTTGTGATGTTTTGATCTGATGTGTAGGGTCTGATAGGTTTGGATTTTTCCCTTCATAAATAAAACCATCATTTGGAAACTGCATTTTGTATTTACTTGTGTTGTCTTGTGAGATATTAAAATCTGATCTGAAACATTTAAGTGTGATAAATATGCAAAAGAAATCAGGAATCAGAAAGGGGGCAGGTATTTTTTCATGGCACCGTATATAAATGTACTGAAACATTTACATTCCTTTTTTAAAATTGACTTTCCTCCTGCAGAAAATCCAGCATCAAGTACGACTATGATGACAGAATTCCCTCACAAATATAAATTATAAGGCTGAGCTAATGTTTCTGTAATGTCCATAAAAGACCGTCAGGCTAATCAGGTCATTACATGTAGAAAGGAGGACTTCTACTTAACCTCATTGACCTCAAGATCAGAATGAAAAACAGACATAACAGGAGGAGAGAAAGCACAGGAGACACCAGCATAGATGGAGAGAAAAACAGCAGTGGCTGGTACATTAACCCTCCAGGGAGGGGGGGGTCTGCTATTTCTCATAAACGACCAGGATGACTATCTCAGTCTGTTAGCTTGATGGTAATACATAGTTGAAATTGCTACTGGCAGTCTAACAGAATTAGCATCATACAGCAGTAATTTTCCCCCAGTTAAAGACATTGTTTCTTAAGAGATAATACCAACACGCAGTCTGTACCAACACAACTGTGTTGTCCATGCTAACTATCATTCAATCATTCCTTTATAGTATGGAAGTCAATGGATGTAACCATACTCAGGCTAAACTTAAACTACCCATACGGCATGCTCTTCTTTCAGTAGCTTGATGCATTTACTGTGCTACACCGACACCCCCCCAAAACACAATTTATCATAAGTTATTTGCAGAATTAACTTCTCACTTCTGTAATGGAGGGGAAAGCTTACTCTGTTGTTGCCAATAATCAGAAGAAAACTGTGACAGAGAAAAAAAACACTTGAAAAAACAGAGGTGGGGATTTTACCAAAGGGAGAAAAAGATCGACAGAGAAGGGAACCAGGGATATAGTGGTGATGGTGGAGGGGACGGGCTTGGGAGGGTTCCTTTCCAGTGTGCATGTAATGCTAGACAGAGACAGCAGGCAAAGACGAGCCAGCATGGCTACATCACTGTTACCCTCAAATACACACAAATCATGCCGTCAAAACGCACACTCTCACCCATCCCACCAGACAGCAAGGTCACTCATGTGGAACTCACATTTACTCAGCCTCTATGTCTCCCTAAACCCTTGTGTTTTTCTGCATTCATGTATACATTACATGCACAATCTCTTTTAAAGTCCAGTAATGCGCATGTCGCTTTGCTGTCTTGATTTTTTAAGCAACAGACAGATCTAGAGTCCATGGCCCGATCACACAGAGTGTCTTGGTGTTCAGTTGTCACTTTCATGTTGTGCTCATGTTGTTCAGATGGCAAATAAACTTCCACTCCTGTAGCCCCCATGGGTATGTTTATCATTGTCAATGTCACCTAAAGTATAAATTTAATTGGATTGATGTCAAAGTATATAATTGAAGGATAATCATAAAAAACGGCAGGTTTTTCTTTGCTTACTTCAAAAAAGTAATTCCCAGTAGCTATATGTGTGTGTATGTTGGTGCTTGCTGCTATGGTTAAAATGACGTATTGATTGAGAAGAGATACGGGGAGGATGTCTTGGCGGAGAAGCCCAGTGACCGTGAGGAGACAACGGATCAGGCGTACCACTGAATAAGGGCCTGAAAGTAAAAAACTGTGGAGCAAGCTGTCTTAAAAAATACCTATAAAAGGCAAAAATAACCAAACCAATAAGCTGTATACAAGGTGGAAGGAGTCTCCCATCCACTCCTTTCACACGGATGTTGTGGCTGGGAAATTAAAAAAAGGAAAACTGACCAAAGAGTTATGTTTCTCATGGATCAGAACAAGGTTTACTTTTTCCTCGTATACAAGTAATATAGGCTTTTTTTCTGTTGGAATTCTTTTGCACCTTTTTGTCGAGAGAATTTGTGTTTTTGTTCTTCGATGCCGGGTAGATAATGAACTTTTCGGTGATTGCATTGATAGCCTGTTGCACCAGCTAGGTTAGCTAAGTAAAACCCTGCACTGAAACCAGTTAGGTTGTAACTTCCATGATTCCATGATGCAGTGACCACCTATATTGGCATATGAGTAAAAAAAAAACCTTTGATATCTGTGATTTTTCAAATGGCAGAGATAGTGCCAAATTAGGCCAAATTGTGCCCAAATGGCACAAGAGGGGATTTCGCCTGGATATTTTTGACTAAAATCTCTCTTATTTTGTCCTGATAATCCCCTAATGGCATGAGATTTGAAAGAGGTAATGTCAAAATTTGGTGCTTTGGCCTCCTGGAGAGTTTTGGGCTTTAACTGCATTATTTCTATGAGATATAAAATGCAAAAATTGCAAAAAAAACAAAAAACAAAAAACAAAAAAAAAGGCGAAAATGAAATTTTTTCATTTGCCAACTTCATTCTCTCTGATCCAGTAACATATATACACATATTTACACTTCTGAACAAATTTCACAAGTTCCCTCTTCATAATGGTACCTTGATCATTCAAATAGACCTTGTATTTACAGAGTTATACTCCTTTAAAGATAGGCTGGAAATTTCGAGCAGTAGCCTAATAAAAGAGGCTCAGGCTTAACAGTTTCAAACCACCTGGTTCACAGTCACACCAAGTGTCATGGTTGGGTATTCACAACTGCTGCAAGTCTCTAATAAGCGACGTCTTAAGTTCACTGCTTGCTACTGACTAAAGTGTCATTTCAATGCCCCTCTTTATAACGCATTATAACATAAGTATACTTTTAATGTTTCATAAAACACCTTATAATGCCTTATAACAGTTAAAACCAATTAAAGTGACATTATAAATCAAGCCTCCTACCAAGGTTTAATATACTGAGTGTTATATTACTGTTTTCTTTAAAGGTCACATATTTTACCCTTTTAAGACAAGTTTATGTTGGTCTCAGAGGTCCCCAAAACATGCCTAGGTAAGTTGTTGCTGAAAAAACACTCAAGTATTGGATTTTTGCATGTCTGAAAACCCCTCCGTTTAAGCCCTGCTCAGGACGAGCTGTTTCTGTGTCTGTGGCTTTAAATGTTACTGAGCTGTCTGACTCCGCCCCTCTCTGGAAATGGGTGTGGCTTAATGGATGTGGCTGTCCTGATCCTGCTCTCTGCTGAGAGCAGAGAGGAAGATCAGGTGAGGAAGGCAGAACTTTCTTCCAGGTGGGGAGGGCCAACCAAACCCGGGGGCGGTGCTAACTCCCCACATGACATCATGAGGGGGAAATCTGAGAATGGCTTGTTTCAGCACACGTTTTCTGAAAGACGGAAAAAGAAAGGGAGGGAGGGAATGGATTTTTCTGATTCTTGGGGGGATTTTAAAAAAAAATTTGATGCTACCAGCCTGCTCCATTCCACAAACACACAGTGAATAAATGCAGTATTTTACAGCAGTAAACAGGAGCAGGGGTTACCTACAGTTGGAGTTCTTATGCAACTCATTTTACCAATGAAAGAATGAAGGCAGTACAGACTGTAGTAGTCCTTCAGAGACTGATGCGCTCCAAAAAGCTCTGTGTTTTCAGCGTTCAGTGATGTCTGCGCGTCTGCTCCTCATCCTCACTTCTGTTTTTAGCACAAACTACAAATAGGCCACATGTACCACATGCTCCTTTGTTATGCTCGCTAAGTTAACTGAATATTACAGCCAACTGGTTAAAAACAGTCAGGTTTAAATCATGCTTGGGCCATGGAGAACTTGCTCAGGCTTGTGTAGAGTCAGGCTGGAACTTTTGGGCCCAATCTAAGCTCAAAAGTCTCTTGCAAAGAATTGCCAAGAAGACTGGTTTAAAACATGACAAGACTTTTATCACATGAAGCAAAAGAGCTTGTGTCATTTTTTACAGTTGGCACATCTCTTGTGAAGACAGGATGTTTAAAGGCAGATTGCGCAACATCCTAAACAGAGTATTTTGGTACACAGAGCCATTCTTTTTTCCATGTTGGCATCACACCAAAGCCTTATTTTTTTTTACAAAAGTTCATTTTTTATGAGCCATTCCTCAGAGTCAAATCCGTTGCTTCAAACTGATGGCACTGGTCAAAACACAGTTTGTGTAACTTTGTGCCTCCTGGTTAGAATCTATTATGGTGTCTAAGGCCGCTTCAGGTACTACCTAAAATTGTAGAAAATTGCCAGAAAATTATGTTATCTTTCCAACATCATTTCAACATGTAAACAGAGGGCATTTAAAGAAAAGTGTACAAGGCTGAAAGAGGATCAGATATCTCTCTTTGTGTCTACTTTAACCGTCTCTCTTCTTCTGTGCAGCTCAGACACACAGAGCCTCAGCGGGTCAGCGTGTGCACTGTCCCAGTGATGTATGGCTCTAATAAAGCCATGACAGTGGCTTTGAACGGATGAGACTGTGGTCACCACACATGGAGGCACATCCACACACACACACACACACACACACACACCTGTGTGACTGGAGAGCATGGTGTGGCTATGCCTGTGTGCAGCTGTCGGCCACAGACACACAGAGATGTGCACACATTTACACCATGAGCAAGAGGCGTACAATTACCAGCCATAAATATGAAAGCATGATAATAGGGCCAAGCTTCTTGTCAGGCCTCGATCGATCCGCGTTCATTAATGCATAAGCACCAATTAAGTGGCTGAGTAACAGAGAGCGTACAGGGAGAGAGAAAGAGGGGTATTCAAAGAGAGCTACAGAGGGTATAAAATACAGAGGAAGGTTGGATGGGGACAAAGAAAGGAAAGAAAATGTGGCTCATATGTAAATATAAATTGTCTGTCTTCTGAGTGCAGCACTTAAAGCCAACATCATGATGACATCCTGTCATTGCATCATCAATTTCTGTCATTTTGGCTGTCTTGACATGACAGTTATTATCCTTTTTTTTTTATCTTCGTCTGTGTCTTTTTATGTCCAGTTTTATTTCTTTAGTCAAGTTCACTTTAATTTATTTAACATCTATATATTACTCTGCTTTCCATATTTTATCCCTCCTCATTTCTTTGGGACCAACTCTTTCTTCTTTATCCTGATGTATTACCTTCTCCCACAACTTTGCATCCATATTTACAGTCTGGTAAAAATCACACTGGATATAAACTAGGGCCCTCAGTGTTATCGCGTTGATTGGGATCAGACTGATGTGATCATGTGATGATCGCATTGTCATGTTCTGTCCCTTTCAGCACATCTAACGCAGTCTTTTTGTCACTTTTGGGGCTGTACTGTCGTGAAGCAGTCTTCCTACTGCTAATGAATAAAAATGGCACCAATGTGCCTTTAAAATGCACATTTCCCCTTTAAAAGATACTGAACAGCTCTGTTAACAAGTCCAAAGTAATGTGCTCTATTTAAGACAGAATTTAAATACCTGTGTAGGACTTGGAGCTTGAGTTTCAACCTACAAGTAAAGCATACAGGTACCACAGGTCAGGCTAAAGCCAGCAGGTAAAAATGTCACCAAAAACGGCAGAGCTTAAACCATAGATAAAGACAGGCTTAGAGAGCTTAGCCACAAATCTTTTCTCAGCAGCCTTGAATCTTTTAGGATGGTTAAATATATGTAGCTGTTGCGTGTTACAGGGGCTGCAGTGGCGCAGGGGTTTTGTCTCACAGCAAGAAGGTTCCTGGTTTGCTTCCTGTCAGGGCCTTTCTGTGTGGAGTTCTCCCCGTGGCTTCTCTCCAGGTACTCCGGCTTCCCCCCACAACCAAAGTCATGTTCATTAGGTTAACTGGTGACTCTAAATTGGCTGTAGGTGTGAGTGTGAGCGTGCCTGGTTGTCTGTCTCTATATGACAGCCCTATGATTGACTAGCGACCAGTCCAGGGTAGGACTGGGCAATTAATCGAAAATTAGATTAAATCGAAATACGGTCTGCAATATACAAATTAATAATTAATAAATCCTTTACTGCAGCAGCAGAGATTTTATGCACATTATGCAAACATTCGTCATTTTTTAAAAATGGTTATGTGCTTTTGTGTGTTTTTCTTAATCAAAATGAGTGACATAAAAATGCTAATAAATGTCATTAAACAAAGCAAATGACATCACATTTGCAATATGAGCAAAAATAGCTCATTCTAAATAAAATTGATGAAGCCTAGTGTTACTTCACAAAAGTCATACCTCAGCTGGTAGCCAGCCTCACGTCCACCACCCCAGCTGCCTCTTTTATAGCTTAAAGCTTGTTGCAGCCCTATATTCAGATTCATGCTACTATGGATTAATTGCATCTGAAATAATTTCATTGTTTTCAATGCACACGGTCTTATTTACACATCTGTAATGCTAACTATGTGCAATAGGGCTATGTGCAATAATGTTAGCACTTTAACTAACCAGGCCAAGGCTGATGTGCAATTTTTTCTTTAAGCACACTCATGATCATGTGCAATATATCAGCACTTTAGCACTAAAGCACTTTATCATCTGCCTTATGCACTTTAACTGTAATGGTCACTTTATTTCTGGTCTGTCCTAAGCTAAGTATCCTTTGTATTGCATTGTACTGTCCATGTTGTCTGATTTTGGTGTTGTCTGATTTTTATGAAGATTTTTAATAGACTCTTTGTTGTACATACCATCAACCTGCCAGGAATTACAGATGGAAACTAGCCTATGGCTACAATCTGGCACATTTAACCTACATGTTCTTGTCTATTAATGTGCATTGTCCCTTGTCACAAATAAATAAATAAAATAAAATAAATAACTTAAAAAACATATATTTATTGCTTGAATTTGTAGATTTTTTTGCAAATCCTTCAGCCCTAGTCCAGGGTGTACCCCATCTCTCGTCCAATGACAGCAGGGAAAGGCCCCAGCCCCCTGCTCAATCTGCCTGATGACAGACATGAAATCTGGCTAATTCATCATCTTAGCAAGGTTAAAGTTTTACAGTTTTGTTGGAATTTAAAAACTTAACTGAATTCCAGTGAAATATGACCTCAGATACTAGGTATAGGTGAAGTCAATGAACAATTGAAAATAATGGATGAAGCCTGGGTGACCTCAGCCATTTGGATACTAAAAGAGTCTTTCAGGTCCAACCTGTGGAAGCTGCCATATTAAAAATGCTGTTTAAAACTAACTTTAGATCAACTTAGAAATAGATTGAGAAGTGGATCTGAGGTGGGTCTCAAGCTTCCTGATTAAAAAACTACAAAATGCTACCTTCTGGTCGAATTATGCCCTAACTTGTATCTTCTTAATAGGGCTTGACCGTAATTAGTTTCTCAGGGCTGATGGCAATTATTTGTAGTTCATGAGACCAATAACTGATATTTGGAACCAATATGCATTCATTCTGATGAAAACAAATGCACTTAATTTGGCAAAAGTGACATTGCATGAAAAAAAAAAGACGGAAAATAAATCAAATAAATAATTTAATCATACCTCAGCATGAGAAACGGCACAAGCTTATTAGATGGCGCAGGGTAAAACTTGTGAAAGTTGTTGTTAGTACCCCTCCCATTTTGATTTCTGCCGCCGCTGTGTATATGAGCATGACCTGTCATGTGACATAATTACGCACACTCGCTAGCCTGTTCCAAATGTGTGTTCAAGAGTTGCCAGGGAGGACTCTCGCAGTTTTCAGTGGGTTTTGACTAGGTGACCATACAAGAAATGGTGGCAAGAAGTCCTGAAATCCTTAGTGAACATGCATCAACACCTTTTATTTTACCCTGTTTTACTGTGGAATTTGGTAAATTTAAATGTTTGATCAATATTTCAACAAATTTATCTCCTTTTCTTGCAATGGAAAAGCTATTTTTCCCATGATTTTGAAGTAGTTTCTCAAGATCTCTGGAAAACTAGCAAAAATGTACACATAATGATGGGGAAAGAGGGTCCAGTCATGCTCCAAACTGCAACATAGTATCATACTATGAATTTGAAAGAAACACAAGATACTTGTGCCCTATAAAGAGGATCAGCGCTCAGTGAAGAAATCCCTAATCCATCACTATTTGCCCCCGCAAGTCAACCATGTAGACCCATGGGTAGTAAGAAACCAGCACTTCGCAGGGGTTGTCAAGTGGGAACCCTCCTTCTTCAGTGTTTTGTCCAGTTAGTCCTACGACACCTCCAGAAGGCTGAACAGTGATCTCCAGCGTCCCAGAGCCACCCCCCTCTATGCTGGCTCTTACCACCCACCATGCCAACACGCAGACATCATCTTACCTATGAATACTGTATTCACCTTAAAATGCATTGCTGGAAAACTTTTGTAAACTTGGGCTGTGATTTGTCATAAGGCAGACTGGTGAGTCCTGAGGTTGGACCAGTTGAGAACCACTGCTCTAGTGGACACTTGAGGAACTGCATTTTTTTGCACGTTTGCAATAGCTTCTTGTCTAAGCCCTTGTGAATGAAACTAAGTCCTCAAGTCAATTCCAGCACTTGCTAGATGGGTGGCAACAGACTGCAGGCCAGTGAACGTGTTGGAAGACCTGGGACTAATGTATGTTAGTAGTTGCACAAACCTACAGGACATTTATGATACAGAAAGAGCAACAAAAGATTTGCAAATGCAAATTATCCTAGGATTTTTGGATATCAGTGTGCAATCAAAAGGAACTAGAAGTAACATCAGTAGTTTTTCTTTTGTTTACCTCACATAACTCAGTCAGTAGAGTTATGGAGTTTATTTTGTGAACAGTTCTCCTTTCAGAATTAAAATAAACACTTTTATTCTCAGACTGAGCACTTAAAAAAATCATGGTTTCAGATAACACAGGCGTGGCACTAATCTAAATTAAAATAAATCTTAAACTCAACATCATTAAATGAAGTTCTTGCAGATGTTCTGTCAGGAGTACTTGTTTTCACAGCTATAGTTCTTTTGTCAGTCACTCTCTGGCATGCTTACAAACTTTTCCACTGTCAGTCTGGAGGCTGTTATTGTCCGGGGCTATCACCAAGAAATCAACTGGCCTCTTCCAACCAGTAACAGAGTGCATCTCCCTCACTGTTGGCCTATAATTATTTTTTTTTCTGCTTCCATTTCAAATATGATCTTTCTGTGCTCCTAGGTGTCTCAATTTGATGTTTAACCTTTCCATCACTGGCCGTCTTCACAGAATCACCAGCCATGAAGCCCTCACCTACCCATCTCTTAAAGTCTTCAGCTACCAGCAGCAGTGTCTGGACTCCATGGGGGATTTATTCTGACATTCTTCTGTCAAAAAATGTTCCCATAAAGTCCAAGCACTAAAGAACTCCTTTCAAGATAACCACTCCCAAATCAAGACTACTGTAGTAGCTGCGTCACATAGTTAATATAGACTTTATATTGTGTGTTTTGAAAAGCAAAACCAAGGATTCATAAAAGCATTGAAAGGTGAACAATAACTATCACAATTCTAGGATTAAATGCCATAAAATATGTAAAACTTTGACAGCCCTGATATAAATGTAACTGTATAGTTTGTCTGTCTTTTGATGTGGATTTAAATAATCACAAGACTATGCATTCAGACACAGTGGGTGGTAAAATATGTGATGCATCATCAAATACACTGAAGAAGAAGAACACTAATAAGTGCAGCTGCAACAAGTTTATGAGAGAGTCAACATGGCTTCACCCCTGAGGATGCCTCTCACTTTATCAGAGGATAACGCAATGGCAGTTTAAAAAATGTGCTGCAAGAATTCCTAAAGGAGGAAAGAAGTCTTCAGGTCTTTGTTTGTATTTTAATGAAGAATTGTCATCAAGTTCTGATAAAACTGGCACTTCAGCAGCATCCACGCTAAGCTCTTCCACCATAATTGACCTATGGTTAAGCCACACCCCCTCCACTCACTCGGACAAACAATGAACATTCACTGACAGACGGTATTGCAGTTGTCACAGTAGGAGACATTTCACTGGAGGCCATTGATGATTTTTGGAGACAGAAAGATCACATATCATCTAGAAGTCACCAAAAGGGTCTAAACTACTCATGGAGGGATACATTAATCATTTTATCGTCGAGAAGGTCGATAAAAAGCTTCAGTTACAAGCCCAAATTTACAGGTCCCAGTGCAAATGTGATAAACCTCATCTCGTTGCCATCACAATGTCAGACCACAAGATAGAGGATCAGAATCACAGTACCACTGAAGTTAAGGTTTTTGGCTCATAATATGACAAAAAATATAAGGGCCTTTTTACCATCTCTACTAAGAGTGTCTCTACGGTAGTTTGGTGCTACAATATTTACACTGAATCATTTAGCATAATATTTGCCAACCTTTGTTATCTCCCCTATTACAGATAAGTTAACGAAGCTAAGCTCCAGAAGTTGACGTTAGTCTAACTAGAGCGCTTTGGACAACAGCTAACAATGATGTACGATCACCAAAACAACGCAGCTAGGAGCTAATGTTAGGCCAACTTTAGCTAACGTTAGAGATGTTAAAGATAACTTTATATTCCTTTCCAGCAAAGTGACAATATGTTGCCTCAAATATGATGTTGGCTTACCTTAGAACAGATGTTGTTAATTTTATCCACGTTGAGCTGATGTTATGGTCTACTGCAAAACTTTTATTCAAAGAAGACACTTTTCTCGGTTTAGATGTGGCTTAGGAAAGGGTAAAGAATACACTCCATCGCCCAGCCTCTCAGGATACCTTGTGCTGGAGTCGCATGTACCCCATGAACACTGTTTGACCATTTTAAAACTTAAAATCTCAAAAAAAAAAACCTCATAAAACCGGACAAAACTGACTTTCTCCCATTCATTTCAATGGACATCCAGGCAGCCGATGTCCAAGTGTATTGGAGTGGTATACGCACTGTGATTGGCTCATCGCGTTTGAGGGCAGGACTTAGCCATAGGTCAAATGCACCGGACTCTTTTCACTGCTTGCTTACATCACAACTCTGCTGTGCCACAAATTACTGCCCCTGGACGCTGATTGGTCCTGTCACTTTCTAACTGGGCAAGGTTACCTCTCTGGATCATTAGGAGATTATCACATCTTAAAGAAATACAAAGCTATGGTAGCCGCTATTATCCCAAGTTGAGCTAGTGCAGTTCAACAGGGACTTGAACACAGCAGAAAGTTTGCCAGAGACAGCCCAGAGGCTCAAATAATTCATGACAAAATAAGAAAATATTTCATGACAAAATAAGAGTTTATTGCACTTCATGATCAATCCTTCTCTGTAGTTGAAGACCAAAGATTCATCAAGCTAACAGCACACTTACAGCCCAGGTATGGTCTCCAGGGATGGTACTTTGCATCCATGCTTGTTTTGCTTGTTGTGGTCTGCCTTCACACACAGTCACAGTCTGATAAACAGCAGAATCAGTCAGTTTAGATTACAGACCATTGTCCAGTGAGTACAGAATGATCAGATGGCCTTGTGGCTGGTTTAGACATTAATATGGAAAAGACATTAACGCATTCACAGGACTGCTCTGGTCTGCATCACTTTTTAAACCATCCTCAGGTAGAGGAGGCTAGAAATGAAAGAGTGCATGTTTTGTTAGGAAGCAATCCAAGAAATATAGCTGAGAGTATGGTGTCAACAGCCTGGGCTATGTGCCTCACACTTTGTGGCATCCAGCTAATGAAGCTGTCCTGGGCAAAGACGAGTATCCAACTGTGTTTTCATCAACCATCCTAAACCCATTTGAACAGCTGATTCAAGATATCAGCTCAGGTACAGTCACAGCAGCAGACATGATCCCCTCTATCAAACCCTTAAAACCCCTGTTGGATAGGACTGCTGCAACAGACCAGGGAGCAGAAACTTCCAAGAGCTCGTTTTTACAAGCACTTAACCAGCCATTCAGTCACATCCATGCCAAGCTGCTGTGCTACCTTGCAGCAGTCGTGGACCCTAGGTATAAATGCTGCTACTTTAATCTAGTCAGGCTTGTACATCAAACAACAGGCCAAAAGAACTGCAAACAAAGAAAACTAGGAGAAACATCAACTAGGATTCCTTTCTGGACATGTAGGATTTAATCCTTGAGAATACTGATTTCACAGAAGAGCAGGCAAGACTCTAAACAGTTAATGAGGTAGGCAATTTCTTGTTAATATTTACATGATTAAGTTTTCCTCTTCTTCAGACACACGCAAGATTATCACATTCATATTGGGATTCTTTTTGTGCTTTTGATTTGACGATGTCTGTCAATCCCAGGACTGTCTTCTCTAATACTGGAGAAACAAAAATCCTGTTTCCCCACCGTGACTGAACTTGAAATTTGTGAGGTGGTTGTTGCTGGCTTTTCATTCTGACTTAAATCATACTAAGCTGAACTAGTCAAAATTGGAATAACACACTCAAATCATTGGGCATTGATTTGTTCCTGCATGTATTCACCAGGGATGCACCGACAACACTTTATTCATAACTGAATACAGACCAAAGACCGCTTGTCAATTTATCAATGCATAGTGTTCATTCTCCTCTACCTCTCCTCATTTATGTTAAAACATCAACAAACAGCAGACATGACTCCAACTTTGACTACGTACTCACCAGAGTTTGAAAATTACATTTTTTGCCTCCCTGCCACAGTGGCTGCTGGATTAAAAAATCTGCTCACTTTATTTACCAGCCATCTCCTTTTAACCCTTTATGACCTACCATAAAACAAGTCCACCAGAGCATTTCTGTACATATTTACATGCTGTGGGGCCATTTTTTTAAGTATTTGAATTGGCTATACATCAACACAACCCTTAGAACCCAAATGTTAATGATATGTATGTATTAAGTCCATAGTAACAAATAACTTACTCAAAAGTGTAAAAAAAATTAAATAAAAATGAATAAAAACCTTTTGGTTTGTTTAACATATTTTTCTAAATACAGAGATGTCATATCTGTACCCCTCAATATTGTGATTGTAAAAAAGTTGCACAAGATCATTCCAAACCACAAAAAATTATTTCAAGTATGTTCATAACTTCATTTTTGAAATACACTCATCTTTATAAACTGGGGCCAAAAACGAAAATTAAATAAAATTGTGCTCAGTTTGCAAAAAGACAGCATCTTTATAAAGTATAAACTATTTACAGTAGTACAATCAAATCTCTAAGTGTGCCAGATACTTTTGAGCTTACAAATGTTTGCAGAGGACCATCTTCAAACAATAACAAGTGCAACTCGGGACCTGCAAGAAAAATACACGATTCTAGCCCAGAGTGTATTATATTATATAGTTTGTGATGTGTGTGCTTTGTACTTAACTTCTGCAAAAGAAGGAAGGATATTTCTAGAAGGAAACAGTACTCTGGACAATGTTGAATGTGTGATATGCTAGTGTTACTCTTCTGGTTTCATATGCAAAAAGAATTATTGCTCTGTCTTTTTTCTTTACAATTCTAGCCGTGGTTAAAATTTATATGCAAATGGGAGCACCAGCTCTCCCGTACGTTTTAAAGGGTTAACTATCGCTATAATGGGATGAGGTATGATAGAATGAAGACTTAAATTAGTCTGAGGCTATTCAATGAAGTGGAAAAGTTTCCATGGCATTTCTGA
Organism: Cheilinus undulatus; assembly: GCF_018320785.1. NCBI lineage: Eukaryota > Metazoa > Chordata > Actinopteri > Labriformes > Labridae > Cheilinus > Cheilinus undulatus. Next base: position 42,957,805 of record NC_054873.1, read on the forward strand.
CTTGCAAAAAAAAAAAATCTTCTGTGCATGATTCCTGCAATCTCCTGCATTGGATTTCGGGCCTATCTTTGCCAAACATTGGTTAAAATGCACCATTAGCAGATACACCAGCTGCAGAAGTACTTATATGATATGGAGTCAAACCATCCCAGCACACAGTCATCTGTAAACTTTTGACAGGGACGCAGGGAGGAGAAGGCAGGGCTCTTTGGTCGGTAAGCATGTAGGTCTGCTCAGTTCTGATCAAGATGTCAATAGCAACAAGCAGAAAACCTGTTATGTTTCTATTACTGGCCACAGTGGCCAGTTGGTTGAGCAAATTCACTTGACCCTGCTCAAAAATGCCCACATTTGGCTGCTGCCGGATGCTAATTTCTCACCCTGGTACTCACATAATGAGAGGCTAACAATGCTTTAACATGATATGGAGTATGCAGACCTGGTATCATTGCATCCCTCGTATACACCTCAATCAGACTAAAATTGGACCAGGTGTTCAGTGCCTGCTCCACAGCCTACAGGCCAAGCTTTAACCTGGAGATCATGGGCAGTAATATGATAATATTGTATCATGTGGTATTAAAAAATAGCCAAAGTATTGCTTTAATTACCGTGATGAGGACAGTGCTGTGTCATGGGCAAACATTTCTTATAAATGCCTTGAAAATATGGCTCTGTTTCTGGGAGATACAGCACTGCATGTGTGTGAAGATGTTTTAATAGTGATAACGACTCATATACACCCACGCACCATGGCTTGAAACACACTTCCGAACAGCGCTCTGGTCTTTTCTAGAATCGTAGCTAAGGCTGAGAATGCATCCACCATTACCATGAAGCTCTGCAGGAAACACTGTACTAGTGTTGACAGTGAGTGTTGGTTTTCTGCTGCTCATGTAGTCAATGTGGAAAAAACTCAAGCCTTCTGCTCTAACCCGTGCACCAAAAGTAGCACAGATGTTCAGTAACCTCTTCATTTATTAGGCCTGACGGTCTCATATGTAGACGTTTACTGCATTCGCATGAGAAAATTATTTCTCTTTGTCTTCATGAAATACTTTCTTATAATTCAGAGATAAAGATGAAGATAAAGATCAACTCAGAAAAACAGAGCAATTTTATTTTATTTTTTTATGTGAGTGCTATATGATTCCGTAGCTATAAGCCTTTAATACTGCAGAATTACAGAGCACAGGCTAGCGTTAGCTGGTGCAGACTAGCTTTTCAGTGTCTTTATTTTGGTGCAGTGGATTCCTCTTTTCTTTTGAAGATGACCTGATTTTCATAAGATGATATTAGGTCTGATTTGACATGTTATCAGTAGACTGAAATGTTTGATCTGTATTTAACTCTCTGCATTTAAAGGTAATTGTTCTGTAAAGCCAAAGTATGTCAGTTTTTAATGTTCTCCATTTATTATGATAAAAATCAAAACAGTTGGACAGCAAAATAGTTCTCTACTTTACCGGTTTAAACTAGTGATTGTGATCGATGCTATTTTTTTTAGGTGATTGAAGTATTGGTATTTGAAGTTTTGAATTTTTTTGAGGTAGCATGGGGCGGCGCTTACGAACGCAGCGGCCCAGCACTCCATCACTAGCAGCAAATCAAAGCCCTACACTTACACCAGAACTGACAGTGTGCCCAAGGAGTTTACAACTGTCCCAACAGAGATTATTTGGAGAACGGGGCACCAAGAGAATGAAAGGAGGAGGGTGTGGAGCAGCACAACACTTACAGCCAGAGGGGAGGAGGCAGCGATGGCATTGTGTGTAAAGGTGGAAGTGGGGCAAACAAGCTGGGCTGCAGGCTAGGCTAAGAGCAGCCCCACACAAACCTGTCGTACTAATCTTCTTTCTCCCCAGGTGCCTGCCCCCTCGCCAGCGGGATGGATGATGTGGGGCTGTGGATTTCTAACCACCGCTTGGACCACTGTGAGTGACACAGTGCGCACCTCAGGCAGTGCCGTAGTTATTTGGTAGTTCTGGCTTTGCATTTGCCTTTAAAACAACTCCGCCTGGTAATGTTCCATGATTATTTCATAGCGTGGTGCATGTGCAGGTCATAACTTGTCCACAAGAGCGTTCTGGAGTTGTTGGATTGTGTATTCCATGAGTTTGATAAGGGAAAGTCGGAAATACCATATGTCTCCATAGCGTTAGCAAAGCAGCTCACATCTCAGCCCCGTCGATCTAAAAACAGCTTGCACTGACAACTAAAGGTAACGAACCTATTACTAAGACAATAGGGATCATGGCAATGGGCAAATTTGCCGAAATGTTGAAGTATCCCCATTTTTTTTTTTTTTTTTTTTGTAAAATAGTATAATTCTGTTCTTTATTACTTTAGAGGGGACAAATTCAACCATGGACAACTTTTTACTTCAACTTATTTCACAAAGAAAGATACGTAAAATAAATAAATAATAATTGCAGCATAGACATAGATAAACAATCCTATTTACCCCATATCTTATTTAAAAATACAGCTGCACATAATTAAAAACAAAATCTGTGTTTTTCCAGCCCTACCTTATAGTCTAAATACGTCTAATTCTTCTGCATATATATATTTTGCCCAGCCCTGCCCCAAAATCTACATCTTGGTTACATGTATGGTTTTGCTCCACAAAGATTAGCCTCTCTGCTTTGTTTGCAGCTCAGTCCATTTCTCTTCTTATCCTGGATGTGAGAAGCAGACCCTGAACTAGCGTGAGCATGCTAATCAGCTGCTCATCAAGCTGGTATTGCACACATCCTCATCAAAATAGTGCTATTAACAATGGAGATCTAATAAGGAGGAGGTGCAGAAAAGTAAATCCGACTCTATTTGCCCAAACCTTTTGTTAATAGCCTCTCACAAAGTAGTCTTTGTTGTTCAAACACCATGATCAGTGGCTGCCACCTTGTGTAAAAGACATTCCAGGGCTCCTACTGAGTGGATCACATCAGCATCCAATGAATCTGATGCCCTTATTTCCCTTGTTAGCTGTTCTAATGGAGAGAGAAGTGTGATAAAGTTTTCAGTTATCCACACTGCTGTGCAGTTAAAGTTGTGCGTAGCTCGTACTCTGAGGCATGTGTCGAAAGCACGTTTTTGTTCCAAGACACTTTGCATCATGTAAAATGTTCTATTTTACATGGTTGAGACGCCCTGCTGCAGTCTTTACGGTTTCATTCCTACCTGTACTTTCACAACCTGCAGGCGTGAGTAAGCAAGGGGAGAATGTTTAAAGAATCTCACTATTTTATATTTGCAACTACATCCAAGATGCTGCAGTGGCTGCAAACGCCACAGCTAGCTGTAGGGTGTGCACTAACCAGCCAAAACTTGCATCGCTTTTGTCATATTTTTGTGTTATCTCTCTCATCAGTATGCACTTAAGAGCTGTCTGTTTTCCATCATGTCACATTATTCACATCGGCTGATGGTTGTCTTGTTAATGCTCCTTGGTCGATACTGATGTCAGACAGATGCACTGATGCATCATTAGTGTAAACATTAGTGATGTCTGTTATTACCAACAACCAGCTACCAGCAAGCTGGAATGTCATATTTTCTTGTAGTCTGCTCTGCATTTTAAGGAAAAACAGTCTTTTCCTGCAGCAGACACTCATTATTTGAATGTGGAACATCTGTGCTGGCCAGGAGACTTTATGTAGGTCATCTCTGAGTGTTCATGTGGTGTTTTTGATTTTCAGATTTCTGTCTTTGTTGATGCACCTTTTAAGCACACATTGAGGAAACACATAAAAGAAGCTTTCGAGAAATACAATCCAGAAAGGCAATTACCACCCTGCAACTCTCAGTGGGACATCTCTAGGTTTTGTAACTCTTTTTTAATGAGCACTTTTTCCAACTTAGTTAAATTTGTACATGAAAGATGGAGTCAACTATTATATTGCTGAAAATTCTCCCAGCTTTCTGTGTCTATGGAAAGAGTTTGCTCTACAGCAGTGTAATTCTCTGTAATAACAGAGATCTAAAATTATCACTGCAGAGAGAATAGAAAAAACCTAAGAGGACTTTCAAACATATTTAAACACCACTGCCTCAGTGAATGCATCCTGTAAGTGATAAAAAGGAGCTGATCAATCTATTTCAACTCCACATAGCTCTTCCTGTTCACTGAAAGCTGTTGTTAATCCAGCAGTACCATCCAGAAAAGTTAGCATGGCACTGGATGAGATTACTCTCCCTAAATACTGGATGTGACACTCCCATCACAAGCCTGAACTGAAAACAAGTTTCTTCTTCCTACTCATAAACTTATCTTCCATCAGTGCCAGAGTGATCTGTGCAGCTTTTAAATCATCTGCTATTAAAGGCAATAGTAGCTATGAATATTCATTTTACTTTAATGCATCCAATAAATGTTTCTTTCTCTCTGTAACCCTCGTTATTATGACTGGACCTTTATGATTAAAAAAGAGAGAAAATAAACAAGAAACAACCCTCATTGGTCGGAGCTAGGGAATGAAAACTTCAACTTCCAAGTTCCAAGTCGACAGACTCCCCCCACGGAGCCACTGTCGCCCCACGGCAACTCAGACAGGAGGGATGGGGGGTCTCAGAGGGCAAGAGATGACATAAAGAGATGATATAGAATTTGGGAACAACTCATTGGAGTCTGACAGCAACACTCACAGGATATAAGCCAGCCCTCCCACTCATTCACTGTGAATTTTCCTGAATAGATTCTGCTGCATTCCTACATCAGCATAACTTACTGGCTAGAGTCAGGTACCGTTTTGATTTTATTGCTTGCAGTTCTGATTTTCAACTTGATCATTCCAGTTCTTATTGATAATTGATTCCAATTCCATTTTCTATTTTAAGAGTTGAGGCAAATCTATTCACATTAGAATCACACATTTGTTCATTAGGGTTAGGGTTACAATTCTGAATCGATTTAACTGCCTGAGAGCCGAGCTTTTGTTTGGAATGCATTTTTAGTTTCTCCCACTTATCTGGGTTAAGAAGGACCTGATAAGTATAAAACCTAACCCTTGTTAGGAAAGTAGTTTAAACCAAAACATCATGTCTGAATACGATGGCAACGAGCTAATTTTAATGTACAATTCAAAACAAAACTATTCCTTTACTTGTAGGAAGTCATTGTCACAAAGAAAATGTTTCTGATGTGATAAAGATGGCTCCAAGACAAACTCATAAAAAGTACCACATCTCCAGAAGACCCAGTTTCTGCAGAAACATCACAGCGCTGAGAAATGTGTGTCAGCCAGTTGGTAAGGGGACGTTCAGTCGGTAAGAAATGGTGTCAGTCATTAAGAGACTGAGGGTGTTGTCATTTTTCTGATGATGGACCACAAGAACTTTTTAAAGCCAAGTAAAAAACAAAATTCCACTGAAAGTTCGGTAGGTCTTGGAAAATTTTATTGGAAAATGTTAGAGATTTCGAAAAATAAAAAAATCTCTAGAGTTTTCAAGACTTTGACAAAAATTTTCCTAAAAAATCTTAAGACTTTTTTTTTTTTAAATCCCATTAAACATACCCCATATTTTCCTAAAATATATTCCAAACGTTTCAGTGAAACTTTCTGAAAATACTGAAATATTGGAATAAAATTTTTACCCAAACTTTTATGAAAATTCCACAAAATTTACAATCAAAATCCCCACAGTTTACGATAAATTTCCCCATGAGTCCATGTGAAACTCCGGAAAATTTCCTTAAAATATATTTTTAAAAGATCTAAAATTTCTAAATTCCAGAAATAAATAAAATATAATCAAATTCCCCAAATCTTCCACATTAATCCTGAAATTACCATGTAGGTACACACAAATATCAGAGAAAATGTTCGATTCAAACTCTCCAAAATAAACAAAAATGTCCTGAAAAGAGGAAATTCTCTCGACATCCCAAACAACATACTTATACCTTGACTGGAATTCTGGACTGGGGCTGAACAATTTGGGAAAATAATCTAATTTTTTCCCCGAATATTGTGATTGTCCTTATTGTATGTATATCTCAACAAACAAGCAGTTTATATTTATATATATTTATATATAACAAACACCAACACAATATTTGGTCATTTTAACGAAGGCTGAACAATTTTGAAGAAAAAAAAATCTAATCATGATCATTATGAACAAGTGAAAATTATACTAATAAAAACTGACACTTTACTGTTTTCTTGATGTGTAGAGCATAACATCTATGCCTCAATAAAAGTAATAAACTGGTATTTTGAGACACATTTCACGTCAAGGAAATATTGCTTCTTCTGCGATTTGTAAATTCCAGTAGGGCGTATTGTGATTTAATCTCCATTTCCATTGATTTGCCAGCCCTATTCTGGACAATTATACCAAAAATTATAATTGCAGAATCTATGACTATGTTGCAGGAAAACCAAAATGTCCTCATGTGTACATGCAGGGTCTAAGGAGGTTAAAATGTCCAGAAATTGCTTTTTAAAACATACTATACTTACTACATTTTCAACAGAAGCCAGTTTTAGTACTGTAAACACCCCTACTGATGTTTTCCACCATGGACCATCTCCATCTTCTCTGGGACAAACATTTGCTGCTCGAGGTGTGTCAGCCTCATTAGCTGGACTGTTAGCATTAGCACCGCTAGCTCTCAGAGTTGGTAATGTTTCCATGGCTGTGTCTGACATGCCGACGTTCAGTGTCTATGGAGCTGTGGGACACTCATCCTGTCCCTCTTCACGAAAGGAAGTGTTCAGATGCTGTGGATTCTAAAATTCCCTTGGTAAGAGGAAGCATGACCTGATTAATATGAAAAGGCTGCTGAATGAAAGTCAGGCAGTTCAGGAACCAGTCAAAAGTGTGAGTTCACTTCATAAACCAACAACATCTAAATCTGCAGACTATCATTACGGGTCTATCAACTATGAATAGACAAGGAAATAAAAAGATCCATCAACAGCTTCATTTAAAAGACAGTAAATTTAGAATTATCATTTATGATCATTTTTCAGGCCACTAAGTTTCTGATAATTTTGGGGTTTTTGGGTCATAAGCTCGTAAATTTTATTCATGTTAGATTATTAATTTAAGCACAATAAATGTTGTCTTTGTGCTAAATGAAAATTTACATTTATTTAATAAGCTGATAAAACACTGCAAATACACTGAAAGCTGCATTATCTAGAAAAAAAAAACATACCTTTTTAATGTCAATAATACACAGCTCCTTAGTGCACAGCAGACTGGAGCAGATCCTGGAATAAGTCTCTCTTTGTATCAAATTGGGAATATGTTGTGGATCAAGAATTGGCTTGTGAACGTGAAGGTGAGCTCATCTGTGTTTTGCACCAGCACAACTTCACTGCTGCCGCTTCTGCTAGCTGCAGACAGGAGACCACAACACTGGTAGTGCGGTTTATATTCCCACAAATTTGCTCTGTTCCATTAAACACTGACTCATACTGTCTTTACTTTCTCCCTTGAATGCAGAGTCTATATTGACAGATGTTACAGGGCTTTCCACAGACATATGGAGTAGTCAGCCAGTTTGAAAAAGTAGCTAGCTAAGGACGTCCAGGGACTCCAGAAGTCCATTTTGGAAGTAGTTCTTTGTGCCCAAGCCAAGGGCTGGCAGGAAAAATCCTATATAACATTGGAGTAACAATTCTGCTGTTCTCATGGGAAATGTTCAGAGGCCATGCCCATCTGTGAATAGCATACACAGTGATGATGCACTTTAACATCATGGCCATAGTGTATTTGAGAACTATTCTAGACAAACTTCACTAAAATTACCAATACACTATACGGACAAAAGTATTTAGCCATACCTGTTAATAATTGGATTCAGGTGTTTCAATCAGACCCACTGCCACAAGTTTACAAAATAAAACACCTAGACTTCAGTTTCCATTTGCAAACATCTGTGATACAACCTGTGTCATTCTGAAGAGCTCAGTCACTTCAAGCCTGGTACTGCGACAGATGTAACCTTTGCAATAAGACGGTTAAATTCATCCCTGCTGATTCCACTTTCAACTGAAAGTGGCACTATTAGAAAGTGGAAGCGTTTAGGAACAACAGTAAATCAGCCACACAGCAGAAGACCATGTAAAATCACAGAGGGGTCAACGACTGCTGAGGTGCATGGTGTGGAAAAGTCGTTGACACTGTTAGTTCCATAGCTGAAGCATTTCGAACTTCCACTCACATTAACGTAAGCACAAAAACTCTGCAGCAGGAGTAATGAAGAAATAAAATTACCAAAAACACAATCCCGCATCAATCCAGGCCCCTTTACAAAAAAAAATCCTTTTAGAAAGCCTATTTTTTAGACACTTTTGGAGGTCGTTTATTACAGTAGACCACATCTCGATGACAGTCTTCTGCTCCATGAATGTGGCCGATGGATATCTCTAAATTTGCTATATCTAAGTAAATAAGGAGCCAAGCCCTAAAGAAAAAGAGTGAGGGGGTTTCCAGCATGTAGCCACCAACTTTTTTGTCGCCGTAAGCCCAGCCAGTAATGCCCAATTTTTGCAAACTGCAATACCAGCCAGTGGGAGGTCATTTAATATCAGAGCAGCAGGTAAACAGGGCAGTGCCGAGCCAAATATTGTGGAGGCGAGACGCAACTGACTTCCAGAACGCTGCCACAGGGGGACATTTCCAAAGCACATGTATAAACAAGCCAATTGTTTTTAAGGAGCAGAAAGAGCATGAGCGGTCGGTGACTATGTTCATTTTATGCAATTTTCTGCGTGTTAAATACAGCCTGTGTATAAAACTGTAACTTTTTGCTCACACAATTTGAGGTCACAGTAACATTGAAACTGCACCTCTAAAATGTTTTCAGTTTCTCCTTCAATCCCTCAAAGCATTCTTGAGATATCACATTCATAAACACGGGACACACCTCAAACCCACTTGGCCACATTTTTACCTCTTAAATCCGATCTGTGCATCCTTAAGTCAGAGTGGACATTGTTGCTAAGTTTGAAGAAAATCCCTTAAAGCATTTTTGACACATTGCCCTCACAAAGATGGCACATATATATATATATGGACACACCTAAAACATAATGCCTCTGGTCCTCGCTATCACCAGCATGCATACTAAAGCTTATATATAGGCTTCTTTCCTCAAGCATATCTGCAGTAACACTGGATGGATTTAGTTACAAGTGTTTCAAAACGAAAGAACTAATACTACAATACAATAGCAACCTCCTCTATCAGTGTACACATAAGGAGTGAAGGGTGTAAAAGGGAGATTTATATTAAAGACTGAGATACAAACACAGATCTTATAAATGACAAAGTGTCAAAGATCTACCAGTCTTCATCAATACTGCCTCAGGGAACAACATCATTAGTCAACATTATTCACAGCCTTCACTTCTCATACATCTCCTTATATTGAAGGAAAATCTTAAACTTCAGAGGATGCCAAATGTTGATAAGTCAGCTGAGAAAGTCTGTTAGACCAGATGCTCCTGTGATTCTTTATGCTGCATCAGTGTTAAAAAAATAATCAAGGCATTAAGATTGTAATGCTACATTAAATCCGACATTACTTCTTATCAAAAACATTGTAAGGTGGATTAATTAGCAGATAATTTCATATTCCATCCTGGTAAACATTTGATATCCTGAACATGGATTGAATTACACAATAATCATCTGACAAAATATTTAAATCCTCTTGCTCAGCTGCAGCTGGATTTACAACATGCACTCTTAACTTTGTATACAAAGAAAATTTGCACAACATATGTGCATCAAATGACAGACCTGACTTTTTATTTGCATTTGTGGTCTATAACTTTTAAGAACTAAGCTTCGGATTACAAGTACAGAGTGAAAAGTAATTTTTGCATTGGAGGTGGCATTTTTAACGGATACCAGTCCAGACCATGTTTGCAAATACATCTCAAGGCGGCTTTAAAAGATTTCTATTCAAATTGTTTTTTAAGTGTCAACTCTGTCTCAAGGATGAACTGGTTTGAATTTGGAGGTCAGAGGTCAAGGTTATTGGGCCTTATCTTTATCCTATGCCTGTGAAATCGATAGCTCAAAAACGCTTTCGTGGATTTTCTCCAAACTTTGGACTAATGTCCAGCCTGACTTAAGAACTGATTAGTTTGTGGAGCTAAAAAAATGGAGCATGAATCTGTCTTTGGACCTGTCCACTGAGGCTCTGCTGCTTGTTATCATAGCTGCTCCACCATGCTTTGGATCAGCGTCTCTAATTTGGGTGACCCGCAGTGACCTTTCACCTTTACACAAGAGTTACAGTAGTCGTAGGTGCTTGGAAGGTAGCTGGATGTGTTTCACTGGTCATCACCAAAACCTCTTACAGTTACAGTTCTCTCCCTCAGGAATCAAGTCATGTGGACTTCATATGAAGGAAGGACAACTTTCCAAATGTCCGCCTGTACAACGGCAGCATATAAAACTCAACTTCTGAGATGGCAGAGCTAAAGATTAGCTTAGATGCTAATACTAAACGTAGCACAAACAGAACCAAACATGAACAGTTTTCTTAGTTGAAACTCAGGGAAGTCTTCTGTTATCACGGTATTGACTGCCCATTTTATTCCCAGGGTTTATAACCGTGTTGTTCAGAATGATTGATTTGGTGGCATAATCAATGTCTGAGCCCACAAACATGATAATAAACAGAGCTGGACACAGTTTTTACTGTTATCAGGATAAAAAGACCAGGAAAGTTACAAGTATGGACCGGTTAACTATTTTTTATATTTATCTCCCAACTAACTGTCAAAGTGAGACACCTGGGCAGGCATGTGAAGACATAATGTCAGAATGTTTGAACAGGAGGCCTGATATTTGGTCTCTTTTATATATACTCAGACACTTGGACTTACATGGAATGATCTTGTTCTTGATCTTTTTATTATTGTAGTATTATATTTTTCTAGACATGTCAATGTTGTTTCATATAAGTAATGTTAAGTGATTATGTCGGGGGGGGGGGGCAGGGTTAGTGTTGGGGGCCTCATACCAGAGTCTGCTTTGGGCTTCACTTTTACCCCTTTTCCATCAAAAGAACCAGGTGCTTGTTCGATGCTAGTACTAGTGCTAGTGCTTAGTTGGTTCTAATTACATTCTTCATAAGAACCAGTTTGATTTTCCACCGGCAAGGAGCCAAGTCATGCGTCACCTTAAAACATCAGTACATCACTGCATACGTAGCCGTTTACCTAAGGACGCTCACACCATACGGAAGTAAACAAAGCAACAATGGAGGAGCTCATCATTGCAAGTGATGATCCTTTGAGGGGCGGCCCTGCTCACACCCCAAATGAAAGCTTCAGAGGTTGCAAAAAAACTCCCAATGAAAGCCAAGTGGGCTTTCTGAATGCACTGTATTCTCTGATATTTTCCCCTCACACCCTCTTTCATATAAGATAAGGAAACTACAACTTTCAAGTCTTACATGCACAAAGATTAACTGAATGAAACTAAACCTCTGTCTTTCAGTCCCTCTGATATTTTACATGCTTTATTTTAGGTGTTTAGGTGTGGTTGTGGAGCAGACGATAGCATCAATTTTAAAAGCAGGCGATTAGAGGCTTTATCTCAGTGAACCACAGGACACAAAAATCAATGAACAAAAGCAACAGAGAGGCTTCTCTACATGAATGTATGAATCCCACTGAAACACTGCTGGAAAGAAAAACAAACAAAAACGGTATGTCGAGGAATAAAACCACCTCTACTTAACATCCTGATTTTATATTCCTCACTAAAGAAGAAGACATACTTCTCACTAATGTGATCCTTCAACTTCTTACAACAGATGATTTTGATGAATGAATCACCAATATGGTCACCGCCATATTTCTTCCCCCAAGTAGATCCATTAAGATGTCACATCAGAGGAAAGAAACGGTGCTATTATATAAGATGAGAGGAGGGCTTTTATACTTGACCTTTTGAGGGTTTTTTTTTTTTTCAAACAACAGAAAAAATCCTTCGTCTTCACAGAAAACTGACCAATTTGATAAGACTGCTTTTGAGTGTAACTTTTAACAGATTTAACAGAAAAATCATTCTTTGTAGTCAAGATCTCTATTTATAGGAAAGGAAAGGGAAGAAGATGTGAGGGAGGGTTACAACACAAGATAAAACACCAAAAAATGTTGAAAAGCAAGATGACAATATTGCCATGTTGACTTTATTCATCTTTTCTGTTTAGCATTTGGTGTAATGTTTTCTCAAAACCATAAAATAATAGATTCAATCTGCAAGTAGGACATTGCAAGAGTGATTTTATGTGATAGTAGCACTAGATAAAGAGAAAATGATGGCAAAAGGCATGTGGTCATACGTTAGGGAGGAAACGGTTATTAATTTAATGATGACAATGATATTCCCTCACAGCTAGTTATACTACTCAAATTTTAATTATCATTAAAACCTTTCGCAATAATCGTGCTTTAATGTCATAGTAAATAATGTCCAGACCGCATGCAGCATTGGTTTGTTTACTGAGATAGATGTGGAAGATCTCTGCAGGTTGACTGGAGACGAGGAGATATCGCTGTCTCTCTCCTCCTCTGTCGTCTGCACCATGGAACTGTGCTGTCTGTCAGAGTACGGGGCGATGAGAGGTACAAATAAGGAGCACTTTAGCTAATGCTGATGAAGTCATAAGCTCAACGTACATCAGCATTATGAATCCAATTAAACCAAAGGGAGAAGAAATAACTCTGACTGTTGGAGTTGCATGCCCTCAATGGCTTCAGCTTCTCATCTGCTTAGGAAGTCTATGTCAAGCACTTCCATACTTTTGAAAAAGTTGTGTTAGTCCTGGCACACACTAGCCCGATTATCAAATGGTTCTGAAGATTATCTTGTCAGATTATCCTGGAATGTGAAATGACATGTGTTAAGAGTGATATTTCCATGTCTGATCTGTTTGGAGGACGATCAGAGACGCTCCATGATCATAAATATTAAATATTCACAATCAGATATCCTGATGTGCAGTGAGTTACCAAGGACAGCCAAGCAGGCATGAGCAGGACTGTTATTTGGAACGGAGCAATAGCCAATCAGAGAGTAAACTGATGGAAGGAGGAAGCACAACAAACACAGCCATTGCAACAAAAATTAAGAAGCATTAAGTTGTATAGACACCAGAAACAGAAAAACCACTTGTTGCTAACGTTAGCAGTACTAGCACTGCAGGCCTTCGACCCTTTCTGATGGTTGACATCCACATTGCTGTGCACTACAGTTTAGACTAGTGGTGTTAAAATTAATCATTTCCAAAATGCATCAGAATGTGGACGTAGATAATTCTGCATAAAGCAGAGGCAGATCTTAATCGATGCAGACGGATGCAGCTTAGCTATTGTGTTCTTGCATGTAGCTCTACCGTAAATACTCTAGAAATGACCCTGTTTCTCTTCCATACCAGGTTGCTTTCAGTGCATATCAACACTAGTCTATTTTAAATGGCACAACTTTTCCTGTCTCTGCGGTAGTACCAATTGCATGTACCACTTCTCAACCTATCATCTCCAGTGTTATTACAAGGCCAGCGTTAGAGATGGAAGTGTTCTAACACCGGCCTAACAAATGCAGATGGGTGCTGTCTGCTGACTGAAAAAGGAGAAAGAGCACAAGTCAGGGAGAACAGCAGAGATGGCAGTGAAAAGACGTTTTAAATCGAGGATGGACGGACTCTTTTATGACTGTTATGCTCATTGTTCTCACCAACAGTTGAACACCAGTGTGTCTCATATGTTTTGTTAAAGTTGCTTTCCTTAAATACAGTCATGTCGAGCATTACTACAAGTCACACACACGTCTGTGGAGTGATCGTACCATACAGTGACATGGGAAATAAACAGGCCCATTATGTTCATTTTAAATGAAGCCTGACACAATCAAACGCTGCCTAACAACGTACCAACAATGTTCTTTGAAATCACAGCAGTTTGAGTCATTACAAAAAAACATTTTAATGACACAGGAGGCTACCTGACATATTTAGGACATTTTAGGACTTTTAATATGCAATATTGTTTACTGAAAATGTTTTATAAAACAAGTTAACTTATAAAATATGAAAAAGAGAAAACCCTATATATAATGTCAAATTTATTTTATCATTCCTTTTCTAGAAGTCATGCTGACTTTTTACTTAAAATAATAAATTAATATTATTTTAACTACTTTTTAAATTAAATTATTTAATTTCATTCTGTCTTAAGCTGTGATAAAAATATGTTTTTGTAAAGAAATTCAGGTTGGCATTGGGAGTTCATGTTTACATGTATGGATTAGTCATGATGCATCGTGAAATTAAAACAAACCTTGGCCTGATAATCATGATCAAATCAAATCACGAGACCAGCAAAGGTGTACAGCTCTAGTTTAGACAGCAGATTTGAGCCTGAGCTGAAAAAATGTTAATTGGTTTAACCGACTCATAATCCTGGTGCCAACAACAGGGGGATCTGAATTTTACTGTTTTGCTGGCTATTCACAAGCATCCCTAATTGTAAGGATGATAAATATTTGTTCTTTCAGAAATATAAAATGCATATAATCGATAAAAGATTGAGGCCCTTTATTTTTTTAAACACAAGCTCCACTCAGCTTACAGAACTTCTGTCCAAAATAAATACAGTAGTGTTTTAGTCCTTCCATGATCAGTGCCCATCAAACAGACGGGCACTGATCATGGAATCATTAAAGAAGAAGCGTACACTTTAAAAAATTTTCAGCTGTACACTGAGGTATCTGACTGAACTATGATAAAACACATCAGTGATGGTGTTATTTCTGATATTTGCACCAAACTGATAAAAAATCTACATTTTACGACTTTTAATTAGCTCAAACAGACATCTGCTTTACAAAATATCTTTTCTATAAAGGCAATGCTTATGTGACAGAAACCTACTATCAGTGGGTTTCTATGTCACAGACTTTATATAAAAGGTAGAACGTTACCACCTCTAACAGACTTTACCATTCAGAGACCACTCCCATCCTCTCCTAGACCTGCACTGCTTCACTCTGAGAGCTTTAGCAACACTGGTGCTGGAGCCAACGGCCCAAATAGGTAGAGTTTAGGACCACCACAGTCTGCCTAAACTTTGGGGCTTTTTCTGGCATATGTAAAAAAAAAAAAAAAAAAAAAAAAAAAAAAAAAAAAATTAAAAAAAAAATTTAAAAAAAAAAAAAAAAAAAAAAGACTCTTAGTTCATTCAATTTCTGTCCTCAGATCTGATTTCAGTTTGCAAGACTTGAGACTCATAATGATTCTTAGTGATCAGGGCTGTATTGTCACAAACTGTCTGTGGGGAGAATGAATGCTTTAGAGTCATTCTAGATTAAAAGCTAATTTATTTTCTTATTTAAAAACACAATGCTTCTTCTTTTCCCTGACTCACATAATTTCTCCCACTGTGTTTCTTCCTTCCTTTCTGGCCGTCCTGTGAGTTTCTGTTTCATCCCACACATGCCGGTTTCACTAGCAGTCCCTGGTCTGAGTAAAGGATCTCATTAGCTAAGTAGTGTCACCGGATAATTTTGGACAAACACGACCCACCTGGCAGCTGAAATAACTAACATAAATGTAAGAGAAGTTGTCTAAATGAATATAGACTACAGTGATAAGCTGTTTGTATTAGAAACTCTCAGCAGAATAAACCTTGGTCTGCATAGAATAGTAACTGGTTCTGGACCTGGGCCACCGTCCACCATTTGATGACACCTGATCTACCTAAAGTCCCTAAAACTCTTCCAGGAAATACAAAATAACATCCCCACAGCAGAATTGTTCATACTTGTCCTTGAAACAAGCGTACAGAGGAACAGCTGAAATGCATTGTCTTGTGAAAAACCTGACAACTCCTGGAATATACTGTCGCTCCAGCCAGTTGCAGACAAACCAACTCCATTATCTTGTCTTTTCTTCCGCCTTTCTCCTTCCACCATTTCAAAGGCAGGAGAACACAGGAACAGATAAGGGACTTATTTATGTGGCTCTGACTTGCCTCTCATTTCCCTGCATCTCCACTGTACAGGATGAGCACTGTCTGAGCCAATAACACTAGAAAAGAGGTTTCTGTTTTTTTAGCACAGCTCCGGCTGCTCATTGTGTTCACTCGTCTTATATAACACATCGGCACACTGCTGGCCATTCACTCCATTCAAATACACAGCTGTACGCTCTGTGGTGACACTTTGTAGTATTTGTTTAATAAAGAATCATAACTAGTGTGTATCACTGGTCTGACAGTCTTTAAGAGTAGTACTGAGGTGGCCACAGACAAAACACCATTAATGAATGTGTAGCCTTAATTAGTCGTTATTCTTTCATTTATCTTACCTAACTTAAGGGCACTGAAATAATAAGTAAAATTCAAAAGATGCTGATATCTGGTTGATACCCTGGCAGCAAAAAAGCAGAAAACCTTCCTCAGTTTCATTGTTTTTTATTGATCAAATCTAGCAGGAAAACTCTGGCAGACTGTCTAGAACAGGCCTATTCTATTAGTAGCCTGGGGTCCACATGCGGCCCAGAACCAACCCCCAAGTGGCCCAGCCTGTGGTCATGCCAGAGATGCAGAGGGCAACCAGTTTTGCAAGTTTTCATAAATTCCCACAGTATTTCAGACTGTGAATGCAACACTCCACATAGCCTAGCAACAGTCTACCCACAATGCACTGTGTTGGTTTGAAGTGTGGCTAGCAATGCTGACAGAAGTATAAAACATGTCCTTTTCAACTGTAGCTACATCTGTGCAAATTTAGTTTTTATGCACTTTAAGATATGCCTGGGAAAGATGTGACCAAAATGATTATTTACAGAATTTCATTTTCTTTCTCCATCCTATTTGTTTTATTTTTATTCAAGTGAAAAAACATTTCTGCTACCTCAGGTTATGTTCAAATACAGTTCTGTTGCTGTGTTTTTGATGTGCTTTTGTCATGTTGCAAAATTTAAAAGGAATGAATGAATAACTAGAAAAACACTCAGAGAGCGCAGACCTCTGCCATTAGCCCTATCTCCCCATAGTAAAGAATCCTTTGAAATATTCCTGGATCCAGACGGTGATCCGAATCACTCCCAAAATCTAATCAGTTCTTCCTTATGCCATTTCTGACATTTCCTGAAAATTTAATCAAAAACTATACATAACTTTTTGAGTTATGTTGCTAACAAACAAACTAACTAACTAACTAACCCTGTCAATGACATAACCTCCTTGGCGGAGGTAAAAAGTGCATTTTTTCATCAAATTGATCTGTATTGGTTCAAAATTTGACATTGCCAGCTGCTTACTGGGCTCAAGTTCATGGACAATGTGCAGGAACTGGCAAGGAGCATTTTACAAAATATGACAGAAAATCCTCAAGCTTTTTTATTTTTAATACTACTGATCATTAAAATAATGGAGAATTCATCTTTTTGAAATCCCCTGTATTTAAAATGTATTATAAGACATTAATATGCTACCTTTATTTCCTTTATTTACATTTTAGACAGTGTGTAAGAATTTTTCCGCAATTTTTAAAAATAAAGCCAAAGATTTGACTGGCAAGATTCTGTTTTTCTTTTTGTGGTCTGAAATAGGTTGAACATCATGTGATTTTAACTAGAATCTTATTAAAGTTTGGGATGCAGATAAGTAAGGTCACCCCTTGTACGAAGCGGCCCGGGTTCAGGTGTGGTCTGTGGCTACTTTCCCTCATGTCTCTCTCTCACTCTATCATCCCTTTTTCTGACTCCATCTACTTTCTTTCTTAATATATAAAGGCATAAAAACAACCTTCAAGAAAGATAAATAAAATAAATCTGATTTAAAAAATATAGATGGAGAGATAGATACAGAAAGAAAGAGAGAGAAAGAGGGAATTGTGCATTAAAGAGATTTAAAAAATCAAATTAGTTCCAGGCTTTGTGATTAATTAATCATGATTAATTGCATATATGCATGACTGCATTACAGGAAGGTTTCTATATAACCATGTCTGTAATTGATTATAAATTTAAATATATGTATAGATGATACATTGTTGTCCGTATTTTGTTATTTTTCTAAAATAATTAATGAAGAATTCAAAACTATCTGTATCTGATCTGTGACGTCACATCCTCCTTATCCCCCTCACAGACACACACTGACTGTAGGCTCACCTCTGCTCTCAGTCTGCCTCCTCTTTTGTGTCTCACCCTCTCTATTGGTGTTTTATTACTCTGAAAAGTTAAGTTATTCCCCATGACCGAGTTTTCATTCACGAGTATGCACAAAACTCATCTTAGTGACGTCACAAAAGTACTAAGCACAAGAATGTGCTTTTGAGCAGCATTGGGCCTTTTTACGGCGTTTTGAGCTATGTTCACATTGCAGTTAAAAGTGACATGAATCTGATTTTTTTTTACCACAGTGTGAACAGCACAAGTCACACTGAATCTGACATTTTTAAACCAGATTCAGGCCACTTTCGTATGTGGTCTAAATCAGGTACGTATCTGGTCTTTTTGAAGTTGACTGGAGTGTGAACAGGCAAACAAAACAATCAGATCTGAGGAAAGATCAGAATTGAGCATAAAGGCCTGCAGTGTGAATGTAACCTTAAAGTAGCGACACAGGAGATAACTTTTGATCGGGGATGTCTGCAAATCAGTAGACATCAAGATGTGACTTTTGCTCCATAATGCCCAGCCTCAGTACCACCTAGAACCAATAAAACGAACAGCAGCATGAGCTGGACAGTGGTATTAGGATTAATGATTCAAGACCAATTATGCAAGTCAGCCTTTCATGAAAACAAGCATCATCTAGGGTCTTCATGCAAACCAAATACACATGGGTTCCACTTTGCTTTATGACAATATGCAAATGCAATGATTTTATTAATACATGTGTGCTTTCCTTTCATTTTTACATAAAAGCTTTCATTTTCTTTCATTTTACATAAAATCTGTCAGTTTGTGATTAGCCAGTGTGTTGCAGTCTGTTGCATGCTGTGGAAAGCTGCAAAGGGAATCAAGTTAAATTAAATAAGCTGTTTGATTAAAATTTAAGGATGTCTATAAGGGATGTGGGTTTTTCTTAGTTTTATCTCAATGGTTCATTACAAATAAATCTTTCAAAGTGAATGTTTTTTTAAAGGGATTTTACTAACACTTTAATGAAGTAGTGCATACATGGCAAAAGTAGATCCTGACAGCATTATGGCTGCTTTAACCAGGGAAGTGGCACATGTGTCAAAGTCACAAAGCATTCAATAAAGGCTTTCCAGTACAATCAGTATTAAAAAAGTTACACTATGCTAAGAATACTCTTGCATTTTTTAACCACCTTTAAAAAACTGTAAATTATGTTGTGACAAAAAAGATCCCACATCTCAGTGGGACTAACCTGGTTAAATAAAAGTTAAATAGAAATAAAAAATAATGTTGATTTTCATGCAGGTCTTCCCCCAGAGCCACCTCCACCAAAGAATGGAAATGTAAAATATCGAACTTTCCCATTAAGTCAGTGACTGTACTTGTTTTTTTAATGCTGTGAAATCTCCCTTTTGCCTTATAAAACCAACTTCATCATTTAACCTCAGGTGATGCACCAATTAAGAATTTTACACAAAGGGCCTTATTCACCAGTTCCATTTAAGTGTTTTCTTAAGATTTTTCTAAATTTGTTTGAATAAGTTTCTAAGAGACATCTCTGTTGGATGGCATGTTCTTTTACTGCTGAAATGTTGTCCCCTGTGTTTTAAACCAATGAATGCCCTGTGCTCCAAAGTTTTAAGCTTGTGCATGTTTTTCCTTAATAGCATAAAGACACGCCCCTTTAATGCCCTTATAAAGATATAAGACTTCAGGGCTGTGTGCACATGCCACACAGAAGTAGAGAGAGTAGAAAGAACGGGAAGAAGGAAGATGCAATAGGTTTCAAATTCCAATGATTATGCACTGGAGTTAGACATACTGCAGTAGTTCTAAAGTGGATGTAGTGCTGCTCCAAATTACATCTAAACTGGCTAATTAAATGACATATGTAAAATAAACATCATTTGTTATCAGTTGTTCAGACAGCCCTGTCTTCAGAAATGATGCACATCATACTGTAATCAGAACACACACCAGATGAAGTGAAAAAGTTAAATCTCCTGGGTTTACCTAGTCCTCAGATTGAGGGCTTTCATCAAAGAAAGTTATTTAATATCCTCACATTCGTTGCTGGTAAAAATATTTTAATCAGATGGATTGATGATACACCATCTACAATCCTAGGGTGACACAAACTGATCTTTGATCTCATACCAAAGGAGTATCTTCCACACAGCTTCAAGTGCAAAGTTGAAGACTTTTTCCAAATCTGTGCACCAGGGCCAGAGCCAGATGTTTTAAACATCCCAGGCTAAGCCCGAACAAAGAAAGGTGCAGGGGGGCTGTTCCCCAGATATCTTTTGCTTATCAGGCAATTGTATGCACTATTTTTATACATTTATAAACAGAAATTTTGATTTAAAATGCTGACAAATCTAAACATCATTTAGGCAAAAGTGAAGCAGTTCAACCTCAAAACATGTGTTTCCATCAGTTTTTTAAATCCAATTGTGCAAAAAGAGACATTATTTTTCTAAATCATGATACATCAAGCCTTTCTAAAATGTTCGATGTTTATTTTTTTATGTTGCATTATATAGGTAGGGTAGGAATTTGATGTAAAGGATAACAATTGCAACTTTTTTTTTTTTCAAGAAAGAATGCTAAAAGCAGATATGAAGTCACAAATACTGATTTTTTTTTCTGAAAAATTCTGAAAAATTGTATTTGTAGAGCAATGTAAAAAGTACTTTTATACTGCAATAAGTGCATAAGTTCTTAATGGTTAAAAAAAAAATTAATACATTTTATGAATATTATAAAGTTTGGTTTTAAGAATTTAATTTCCATGTAACCAGCAAGGCCCAATGGTTTATCACCCTCTGCATTTATACATTATAAAATGTATAAGCAACATACTTTTAACCATCCTAAAAGATTCTGGGCTTCTGGGAAAACATTTGGGGCTTAAGCCCCATAAGCCACCCCTCCCTATGCTGGGCACCCTTCTTTAGATATACTGGTAAAAGACTGGTGACTTTGGTGTGAAAGGGAATGACAACTGTGACATTTATATGTGTCTCGGATTTAGATAAGAACTTGTTTTTTTGTACTGTTTAAAGTGTTTGAATGTGTCAGAAGTGGAAAAAGTCAAATAAAAATATGTGGAGAAAAAAATAAATCTGGGGGAAATACTTGGAATGAAAAGAGTGACACAAACCATGTGTCATATTTTTGCAAAGTAAATGTAATTTGGTTGAAACCTGGTTGAACATTATTCAAGAACATTGTGTGTAGGTAAATTTTTATTGTTTTGAGTAAGAGTTCAATGAAAAATTCCCACTTAACTTCTGGGTTTATATTCATAATTTAATAGTTTGTAGTTAAATTCAAGCATTGCATGGTTACATTAAAAATTTACCCTATAAAATATAAGTAATCTTACCTGTTATTTAATAATATAAATTTGTCAAATGAATTAAAAAAACAGTAAAATATAATTAAAAAGACATTTTATTGTGCCATTCTTAATGTGGAATATCTAACCGAGGATAAGTACCAATTTATCCCTCTTTCCGGTCATATCAGCACTCAAAAGAGTGTAGAATGCTCATGTTCTGAGAAAGATAAGGAAATGTAGGTGGATGTCAGAATCTTCTTAGTGAGTTTTAAGAACAAACTTTTTCTACAGAGCGTTTGATGAATGAGGATTGATCATCATGTTGTACATGTAGTAAATTGAAATTATACTCGACTATTTGTTCTGTCTTACCATCCTTATGCTCTACAATTAACAGAGATAGTATTTGCTGTTCTTAATGAACTAGATAACGTTTGAAAAAGGAGCATGTCTGCTCTCTCTCAGGAGAGAAATATCTCATTACAACATGGGATGACCCCGTGACCTGAGTTAGAGAATAAAAATGTGTATATTGGAAGTCGAAGCACAAACTTGGGCTGGCGGTGAATCAGCTGAAAGGATTCTGCTTTGTAAGAAAGAGGATGCATCTGCTCTGAGTCAAAATGTAAAAGGGGTTTTTATAACCAAAGAGCAGCAGCATAGAAGGTAAACTAAGTTATTATCAGAGCAGTGTGCTATCAGCAGCTTGAGGCAGTGCCTCCAGGTTTTCTTCTCTTGATGGGAAAATGAAAGGCTTAATACACACACAGCATGCAGCATTTTAGACGTGCTCCTTGTAAAGCTTTCACTCCTACGGTGCTGCTGTGACCTGAGGCCTCATGAATGCCAATTCAGACTGCTCAAAATCTCAAAAACACAGTGAAATACCAATTATTTATAAGAAAAACCCAAATAAACAGCACTATGACTTGTCTTTTACCTTAATATCCCTCTCCTAATCTTTTTTCAATATTCTTCTCTGAAGACTTAGACCTACCACACTGTGCAAGGTCTTTCTGAACTGCAAACTCTGGGTGCAAAACGCTCACTGGCGGAAATGGAATTCATTTGATTATATTTAATTTAGACTAGACAGCACAGCTACATCTAGGGAATGCTGCACTTGAAATGAAGCTTGTAACAGAAGGAAGTTTTTGATATGTATATTGTCGAGTGTAATGTAAGAAAGCGTTCCATTAGTGGAAGTAGTCACAGCTGATGGGTGGCCTTGTGGGTTCTTTGATAGTTTTCCCCATGGATCACAGAGTGAGCTGCACTGAATTTACAATAGCTGAGTGTAATTGGCAGGGAAAAAAGTAAAGTGTGCTAGGCTGGTACAACTTTTGACACTCACATCACTTCTCACATTCCTCACAAACAGATAGACGGATCCCTAGACTGGAAACTACTGATGAGAGATGATAAAATGTTATTCTTCCCTTTGTACATCTAGCAGCATCTATTGATCAATAGTTCCTCACAATGTCTGTTGTTTTTTCTGACTCTCTCTTTGCCTTAACCTTTTCTTTCTCTCCCCATCCATCCATCTTGCTCTTATGTGACTTCTCCCTTTTATCTCTTCTTCTTTTTTCTATTACTTCCTGACTTTCTCTCCAATCCTCCCACCTTTCAGCTCTTCATTTACACACCATTTTCACTTTGTTTACTTTGCACACCTTTTGTTTTCCTTTTCACTCACGCCCCCTACTTGATTTCTTTATTTTTACCTCTTCCTTTCCACTGATTCTCACTCACTCTCATCCTCTCCTCTTTTTCCACTCCTCATCATCTCTGCCGCCCTCCTTTCCCTTCTGTCTCTCATCTCTTGCATGCTCTGCAGTAGCTGCCTCTAAGGCAATCAAACAGTGGGAGTTTTCAACACAGCAGATGCGCTGGATGGATGGGAGGAAGAGGTTGAAGGTGAGCAGCATGCAGGTTGAATGCTTGGAGGAGAGAGGACAACCTACAGTACACCTGTCTGCTTCATGTCATGAACGTGACAGCGCACAGGTTTCTCTAGCCGCACATAAACCTCAAATTTCTGGTTTAGAATTGAGGGGTATTCTTGAAAACGAGAGACAATGAGGATGCTTCTGATATCCCAGAAACCACCAGTGCACAATGGGGGGGGTTCAAAAGGGGGGTTTGAGACCAAAAAACACAATGTTATAAATGATCGAGGTCCAGGCACATAAGACAGCTTACAAACTGTGAAAGGTCTTTGATTTATAGGGCTAGAAAAATGAAAAATCTATTTGTGCATCTTAAGTGTTTCCAGCCCTATGAATTAAAGGCCTTTTGCATGTTTCAAACCATTTTTTAGTGTCTAGGCCTGGGTCGTTTATGCCAGTGGTTTTTAGTCATAAGCTGAAAATACTGAGTTTGTTAGAAAGTGTTTTGGACAATAAGGACTACTGAACTCACTTCCCATTAAAGGCGGCGTTCTTAAGATGCCGTCAGAAGTCTGTTGGTCAAGCAACCATCAGTTTGAAAAATCCTCTGTTCCCTCTTTTCTGATTTGGCAGCTAAAATAACAGGTTCTAATTCTAGTGTTTCTAACTGCAAGCCTAACAAATCACCACAAACAGCAGCACTAATGATGGTGTGACACGCGTTGTCACCATTGTGTTCTGCGCCATTTGACAGATTTAATTACTGCAGAGCTATGAGTCAAGTGTAGCATTCAGTCACACAAAGATGACCGGGAGTAAGCGGTGGGCTTGACATAGCTTTTCCCTCCAACATATCGCCCGCCCTACTTGTTGATGTTGTTGTCGCTGCCTTGCTAATTAATTCAAGACTCCAATAATAAAGCATAAGTAGCAAAACATAATGCGGAAGCCGCAGGGAGCAAACAGCATAATTACACAACAGTTTAATTTGCAAGAGATACATTGTAATTAACGCTATGCTGCTTGTAAAGCTTCATCAAGTGCATGTTAAACGCTGGAAATGAGCTTAAGACTGCTCAAGAGCTTCTCTTGACACATCAAAAGACTGAGAGGAGGGCATCTAAGGCGTGATGATAACAAGGATAAAAGGAGGTATGAGATGGGGCACACTGCAGGCTGTGTGTGTGAGAGAAAGTGAGAAGCAAATAAGCAGGAAACACGTTATCTCTACATAAAAACCCATGTGAGTGCTTGTTTGTTTGTGTGAAAGAGGGAGAGAAAATTAAAATGCCTGCCTGTGTTTGCTTTGTTCAAAATGTACTTAATGTTTTAATCTTCTAAATAATCAAAAACCTCAGTCTGCCTGCTGCCTCTCTCTATATGAGAAGAGGGAGAGAGAAGGGAAAGTCGCTGTCCATGGTGCTGAAAAGTAAAGCTGCTGAAGTCGCGTGCCCCCCCCCCTTACCCAAGCACCCTGCCGGCTGCACGCGCTTCGTTTGGCTCTATCCTCTGTGCATGTATTGATTAATTATGATTGGGCCGGCGGGTGGCGGGCGGCTCGCTTTCATCTGTTAACGCCCGCCCTCGTCGTCGTCTCCCGCGGGAAAGACATTTCAAACAACTACAAAATGACTTCCACTGCGAGGGATATTCAACTTTTAGGAGGGAAAACAGCGCGTAGTGTTGTAAATACGCTCATAAACACACAAACATGTCACAAACACACATGAAAATGTGCTACCTGTATAGTTTGGCGGTTGTAGACCTTCACTACGTGGAAGTTAAAACTGTAAATCCCTTTGCGTGGCGCGATGAAATTACTTCTCTCCTCGTCGAAATTCCTCCCAACGTTCACGAGAACCTAAACAAAGAAGGAGAGAAAGACAAAGGGAGGCATTTCAGAATAGTTGCACTTCAAAGTTACGGCGATAACATGAGAGGCCGAACCAGAGCGTCCTGGCAAACATTAGCTACAGAGGCACTGACGCCATTTTATAAAGACGTAAACCAAATCTTCACACACAGGTATGCTATAAAAATGTTTTAACGTGAATTTTACAGTAATTTTACAACGAACTGTCTACTTTTGAATGATGTAGTTTAGACTTATTTTATTTAAAACGTCCCCTCCTGCCACAGGCTGCTGTACTTTCATTTCTGTAGTTCTAGATACCCTTATCCCGTCTTTTACCGTATCTTTTGTGTTATAGATCACTCCAAAGGGACCTTTTGGCCCTGAACCACATATTCAGATCCAGTGTTGTACAGAGATAACTCTCTGCTCTTCCTCCTGTCAAACTTCCGAACTTTCCAGGGAATGAAAGGGAACTTAATCAATCTTTCAAATGAATTTTTTAATTATGCATTTCTGCAGCCAAATGTCTGGTTTTATGGAGGGAGGCGAACTATGGCGTGTAATTGAACGGCAGTTTCAGGGAGAATTAACCTTTAACGGAAGACGGGAGGACCTCGCCCTCGCGACCCGCCGTCACTAAATTATTTGGCGAGATGTCACTTAGCTGTATTCCACATTGGCAGCTCTAAAAAGTTGAAATATTCAAAGGGCTTGTCTACCAAGCTTTACTTTCTCATGCAGGCACTTTGGAAACGTATTGCCTATAAAAAGAATCGTTACGGAGACGGATCATTTCCGCTCCAGTTTAAGTCGTTCAGGAGCTGCTCTCTGCTTTCCACGAGACCATAACCAGAAGCTGCGCGCGCGTCCAGCCCAAGAAGCCTCGATTCTATGCCTTATTTAAGCTGCATTCCTAGATAAACTGGCTTTTTAATATCGTAACAGCTGTAGCCAAAGGCTGAATTCACTCTTAATTTAACAGACTTTGAAGTGTTTCTTCTTTTATTTCAAATACAGAGGAGATAAAGGCACATTAAAAAGGCTGTGATAGTCTATTTATTGACTTGTGATCCATTCGTGGCTTCCTTTGCCTTCACTCCTGCTCTTACGTGGGTTTTACACGCCTCTAGTGCACAATGTAAAACTTCCTGTGTGCCTTCATAAGGCTGGATCACTCCTTCACACACAGTTAGAACTTCACCATTCTCTGATTATTTATATTGTACTTTAAATTACAGTATAAAATAGAACAGAGTAGTTTTCCTACCCGGTCGAAGTAGATGACCATGGTTCGGTTGCTCATCTCGGAGGGCTCATGGTTGGTGTTCCGGACTGCAGAGAACGCAACTTTGGCGCTGCCCGAGCGCACCGAAATCCCGAGCGCCGTGCCCGTGGGGTCCGAGGTGGGGTTGGAGTCGCACACCACCAGACACTTCCCCTCCAGGACGATTGGTTCCGTCTCGTTCTGAGCGCGAGCTGGGCTCACCGTGAGCCACACGGCACTCAGCAGGCAAAACGCCAACATACCGAACCAGACCGATGGACAACTTCTCTCGCCTTCAAAGCCCGGGTCTATTCCCCTTTAAAAAAGTAAGGTGGCAAGAGTTTCCCCGTGTTCCCCCGACGAGCCTAAAGTACTCTGTAACTACAGCTAGACGCCACTCCGACAGCTTGGACAGATTAGCCTACGGAAAACACTTTCTCCCTCGCGGAGTCTCTTGAGGAGAACAAACCCGTTATTTTGAGGCGACTCTCCTTTTATACGAAATTCTGTCAATTAACCCAGTACCTCCGTTCGTGTCACCAGTTTTCACCTGCTCTCTTCCTCTTTTCTCACTTCTCAGCAGCTTTTCTGTCACTTGGAAACACGATACGCGGGATTCACGCGCGGTGCGGAGGGGCCCTGGACGAGTGACGAGGCAGCAGAACTCATAGCGCGCGGGGGGAGCTCCGTCTGCTCTCTCTCTTTCCCGGGCTTGAATTATTGATATGTGAGATATGAGAGTTTCAAACACAAAAGGCTCGAGAGGAAGGGACGCAGCGCGCGGGCGCAAGATGCTCCCGCCCCGGTCCTACTGTTTTTTTTGCAGACCCCTCCTTCCCCTCGGTAACGGAGACCTATCATCGGATTAGCGCGTGCGCGTCTTCGATATTTTTCCAATCACTGCGTGCCGCCCGCCCCCTCTCCGCCCCACCACTCTACCTCGTATCTCTCGCTCTCTCTCTCTCTCTCCATCTCTCTCTTCTATCCTGCTTTTCTCCTGTCGCTGCGTTTCTCACATCTATCTATCTATCTATCTATCTATCTATCTATCTATCTATCTGTTTATTTATCTATCTATCTAATCAAGCACATTGTCTCTTCCCCATCTTACAGATGAACCACAGAGCAGCAGTAGTCGTTTTGAAGGAGCAGACATGTCAGATGAGCACTTGTGAGTCTTTCCACATGTTCTCATCAGCATCAGTGAAGCAGAAGACCACCTCATACCAAAGTTAAGATTCTCTGCTGTACACAGCAAGGACTCATATTAGTTGTAGAGATAAAACCAAGCTAGAATGTGTAATGACTCTCTGCAGCAGAAGAGAAATCTAAAACCTGAAAGTTTGCAGAGGGATTTTATTATAGGTGCCCGTTGTTGACAACTCATACAGCTTAGGCTCACTGGTTAATATAGGGATGCACAAAATCGTATTTTTGGCATTTTTGGTATTTCCAAACTAATTTACTGAAAGCGATTTATACCAAAACCATCAAGTCTCTGTTAGAAGAATGATGAAACTCTGGGGTCAATGTTGACCCATTTACAAAACTTTTTCTGATTATAGATTTGTATTTCTTTAATCTGTTTGCTTAAAAATAGCGTAAGTGGACCCCTACAACACCCTATGCAAATACTCTCCATCATCAATACTTAACATATTACCGGATTTTTTTTTATCATCAAGCCAAAAATGACACAGGGTGCAGTTAAATAAATCACAATGTCTGCACAATTTGGCTCTAAAAAAGGTGTTTTGTCATATAAATGAGGCATGTCACTGGCACCAGGCCATAACATTTTTTCCTGATTTTAACTTCTTTTTATAAATCAGTGCTATCAGTTACGGAAGAGTATTAGAGCCACTGAATAAAAAAATTTTTGAGACAAATTTTTTTTTTCAATTGTGAGAAAAAAGGCAAAATTCTGACTTTAATCTCAGAATTCTGAGATTAGAGTCAGAATTCTGAGAAAAAAGTCAGAATTCTGAGATTAAAGTCAGAATTCTGAGATTAGAGTCAGAGTTCTGAGATTAGAGTCAGAATTCTGAGAAAAAAGTCAGAATTCTGAGATTAAAGTCAGAATTCTGAGATTAAAGTCAGAATTCTGAGATTAGAGTCAGAGTTCTGAGAAAAAAGTCAGAAATCTGAGATTAAAGTCAGAATTCTCAGTTTAAAGTCGGAATTCTGAGATTAAAGTCAGAATTCTGAGATTAGAGTCAGAGTTCTGAGAAAAAAGTCAGAAATCTGAGATTAAAGTCAGAATTCTCAGTTTAAAGTCGGAATTCTGAGATTAAAGTCAGAATTCTGAGATTAGAGTCAGAGTTCTGAGAAAAAAGTCAGAAATCTGAGATTAAAGTCAGAATTCTGAGATTAAAGTCAGAATTCTGAGAAAAAAGTCAGAATTCTGACTTTATTCTTCAAATGAAAAAAAGTCTCAAATGTTTTTTTTTTCAGAATTCTGAGATTAAAGTCAGAATTCTGAGAAAAAAGTCAAAATTCTGAGATTAAAGTCAGAATTCTGAGAAAAAAGTCTGAATTCTGAGATTAAAGTCAGAATTCTGAGATTAAAGACAGAATTCTGACAAAAAAGTCAGAATTCAAAGATTAAAGTCAGAATTCTGAGAAAAAAGT
Organism: Cheilinus undulatus; assembly: GCF_018320785.1. Lineage (NCBI taxonomy): Eukaryota > Metazoa > Chordata > Actinopteri > Labriformes > Labridae > Cheilinus > Cheilinus undulatus. The sequence goes on from NC_054873.1 coordinate 42,986,926, forward strand.
CAGAATTCTGAGTTCAAAGTCAGAATTCTGAGATTAAAGTCAGAATTCTGAGATTAAAGTCAGAATTCTGAGAAAAAAGTCAGAATTCTGAGATTAAAGTCAGAATTCTGAGAAAAAAGTCAGAATTCTGAGATTAAAGTCAGAATTCTGAGAAAAAAGTCAGAATTCTAAGATTAAAGTCAGAATTCTGACAAAAAAGTCAGAATTCTAAGATTAAAGTCAGAATTCTGAGAAAAAAAGTCAGAATTCTGACTTTATTCTTCAAATGAAAAAAGTCTCAAATATTTTTTTCAGAATTATGAGATTAAAGTTAGAATTCTGACTTTTTTCTCAGAATTCTGACTTTAATCTCAGAATTCTGACTTTAATCTCAGAATTCTGTCTTTTTTCTCACAATTAAAAAAAAAAATTTATCTCAAAATTTTTTTTTTTCAATGGCCTTAATACTCTTCCGTAATCAGTCATGCTTCACATCCATCGGTGGGTGTTTGAAACCAATTAAAAGTCAAGAAGATGCTGCTATCACCACTCAGTGTTAAATTATTTGAAAAATACTAAATTTGTCAACTGCTTGTAAAGCAGAGAATTTGAAGATAGGAGGTCATGGCCTTGCGGCAGCAATACTGGCAATAATTTATAAAAGAAGGGTAAAAATTGTGTTACTGGTGGACACAGTTGGCTAAAAAGCTTCAACAGAAGTGGGTGATAATTATGCACATGCTTTATAGAGGAAAACCAGACGGCCAATTTTGAATTGCAAGGGCAACAAGTGTGATTATTTTTAAAATATATGGCTTTATTTTGACCATCCATTATCAAATGCTCCTTTTATGATAACTAAAAAAATTTGTATTAGGGATGTTCCGATTCCACTTTTTCCTTCCCAATACGATTCCAATAAAGGTTTTGGGTATAGGCCGATACTGAGTACTGATCCGATACCAGTGTGAACTTTCTGGACTGACTGTGCAGATGAGCAAATTATTTTAGACATATATTTGACTCAGAACATGGCTCAGCAAATAGAATCATAATGTACAGCATCTCTGTGACCCTAAAGTTGTTTTTCTGCTGATTATTGAGTTTTACTGCTAAATATTAAAATAATTATACAAGGGGCTGCATCACAGTTCTCTGTCTCCCCATTATGCTCTATTCAGGAAGCATCACTCGATTATGGAACAGTCTGAACCTGGCTGACAGACAGAGGTGCCAAAAGTATTCACATTCATTACTCAGGTAGAAGTATAGATACTAGGGTTTAAAAAGACTTCTGTAGAAGTATCAACTCAAGCTTTTTACTCAAGTAAAAGTGTAAAAGTATTGGTTTCAAAACTACTTAAAGTACAAAAGTAAAAATAATGTAAGGGGGAAAAAAATGCCATTAAGGACAAAAGCTTAGGCCATGCCTCAGGGGCCAATAGTAGGCCTATAGGCCTATAGCACTACCCCACCTCCCCAAAAACATTTTTGTTAAGGCCATAATGACTACAGTTTTATATTAAAATGTTAATGTTGAAATATTGGGGATGCACCTGTTTCAGCCACATTAATGCCCATTGAAAATGAACACATTTTAGTACAATGCAAATACATTCAAGAACCATATATATGTACTACTGAGCAGTAATGTGTTTCACGGAGCAGAAGATATGATGACTAGTTGCCTATAAGTACTGGTCTTCCTGGCTACCAACCTCCTCGCTGGTGCTTGGTTGGGACATTTCGCTCGAGTTCTCTTGAATCTCTGCCACAGACATCTTCGTTCTTGGCTACATACGTCTGCTATTTCCTTGCTGGAGTGTGATGTGATTTTTGTCGTGCGCAGGTGCGATGGATCGCATACAAACCAATAGGGCATCAGAATGGTATTATGTTTATACTTCTCATCCAACCACAATCAAATTCACACTATCCAGAAGGCACAATTTATCTGGATAGTTTTGTGGGTTTTTTATTTGTGTTTTTTCTTTGAAGGATGACAAGCCGGAATGAAAACAAGCTGAAATGAAATAGGAGTAACGAGGCTATTTTTAAAATGTAAGAAAGTACAGATAATGGCGTAAAAATTTAAGGAGTAGAAGTAAAAAGTCGGCTGAAAAATAATTAGTCCAGTAAAGTATAGATACCCAAAATTTCTACATAAGTAAGGTAGAAAAGTATTTGTACTTCGTTACTTGACACCTCTGCTGACAGACTCTCACAAAGGGAAAACAATATGGTGGTTAGCATTCAAGCTAGCGGAAATAAATGATCATAATTCGATTAAAATTGATTTTAAAAAGATGTTCAATATTGGGCTTACTGGTGTGGATTTAATCATTTAGGTCCCTAAAAGTCACACGAGTTCCAGGCTCAGTAAAAAGGGATTTAAAGGCGTCAATAGCGTTAATGAGAAGGCACAAGCTTCAAGAGGAAAAAAAAGTAAGAGGCAAAAATTTATAGTTCAAAAGTTATTTAACGGGGAGCATGGCAGCACAGTGGTTAGCGCTGTTGCCTCACAGCAAGAAGGTTGCTGGTTCACTTCCCGAACAGGGCCTTTCTGTGCAGAGTTAGCATGTTCTCCCTGTGCATGCGTGGGTTCTCCGGCTTCCTCCCACCACCAAAAGCATGCTCATTAGGTTAATTGATCACTCTAAATTGGCCGTAGGTGTGAATGTGAGCGTGCCTGGTTGTCTGTCTCTATGTGTCAGCCCTGTGATTGACTGGCGACCAGTCCAGGATGTACCCCGCCTCTCGCCCAATGACAGCTGGGATAGGCTCCAGCCCACCCCCGACCTTGAATGGAATAAGGTGTATAGAAAATGGATGGATGGAAGTTTTTTAACTTTTGATAAACTGTATCACTTCTTGTCATGTACGACAGCATCGGTCTGGATGGCATTTTAGTGATCACACTCAGAGACAAACTGTCATGCAGCCACTAGTCTTTGCTGCTGCAGTGAGTCCTTTGGTTCTTCTTCACTGCTCTAAATCAGTAGCCTGTGCATGCAGTGCTTTCCAGCAGAGAAGAATTGATTTCCAGTTTATAGTGCTAACATTTAGCATAGCTAAAGGAAGCAAAATATTAAGTTAAACTAAACGATATCGGAATCGGTGCATAATCACCAATACCAATACCTGTATTTCAGGCAGTATGGGACGTATTTCCAATACTGGTATTGGAATCAGAACAACCTTAATTTGTATGAATGAGTTAAAGTAATGGTGGCAAAAATTAGGTAACAGAACTTCGTGATATTGGACTTTCATGCTTAAAAACAGTAACCTTGCAAAGCAGATGGGTTTGTCTGTCATCAGCCAAATCTATCTTGATCAGTTTCTTTTTTTTTATTGCATTGGCTGCCTCTATGCAGGAATGTAGCTACAACATAGCAGTAGTTTTATCAGAACCTGACCCTGTTTCTGTATGAAATAAAGAGAGCAAACTGGACAACATTCTTTTATTAAAACAAGTACAAGAGTCACACAGAAAGCTTGTCTGGGCAGGGAAAAGATGTTTTTGCATGTCTCCCAACCAGCCTTGACATTAATTTTATTCACAGAGGAGCTCCACCATTCTCAACTATGGCTGCGGTAGCCTGTCAGCTCAGGAGAAGCACAAGTTTACAACCTCATTTTGTCTTGTCACTCTAATTGGCCCGTCATGAATGTGACATACAGAACATTCCTCCACTCACTTTCCAAACATGTTTTTTAAAAACCCTGCCCTTCCCAGAAACTTCCTATGGGAACTTTCCCTGATGATTGTGAATTATATCCACACAGTAGATATATGAAAGTCTATCTGGCATTTCAGGTTATAAAAACAGTGAAACCAGGTTAGATTGAATTTAACTCACAATAACAATGAACATGTAGTTGAAACGATGAAAAAAACGTTAACTCTTATTTTGAGTCTTGTTTTATTTGAAAAATACATAAAACGAGACAAATGTTGATTTCATCATAAGTGATGAAGTTTTTTTCAAATAATTAGATCTTGAAAAGCGAAGGTGTTTCTTTAGTCTGTCCATTAATGAAAAATGTGGTTGTAACACTACAAGTAAAAACCAAGCTCCATCTGCCATTTTGAGGACTACACACAGACAGCACTTGCAATCCACTGACAGTCACAAAATAAAAATATGCCTCTTTTCATGGAGTTTACACCTTCAAACTAAAATTAGTTCACCAAATAAATTAAACAACTTATTTGCAGGGCAGTTCCCTAGACAATTCTGACAAATTGCTTGAAAAAAACAAAACACATTCTTCTCAAGTGCAGAAAATTAAAAAGCTGTAATTAAGAGCTCAAACTTCTGTCCTTTGAGGAGGGGATCCTAAACTTCTCAATACACAATTCCTAAAATAACTGTGCCAGAGACTGGGGGCCCCCACTGTCCCTAGAGTTGGTTAAAGTACACATTTTTCAAAGACCACTAATAGGCCTTTTCCAACACTAAAACACAGCAGCTTAAAATCATCCTATGATTTGATAAAGTAATTTATAAAGAAAACAGAAAGCTCTAGGTGCACTTGAAGTTTAGAGAACAACTTTGTTAAGCCGACACGTTTCAGCCTGTGGCCTTCATCAGGGTCATCCCTGGCCACCAGCCAGAACCCATCAGTCTAATAAAGCTGTTCTCTACTCTCAGGTGTTGCTGGAGCTTTCTGTTTCCTTCAAGACGTTTTCAATCCTCAATGCACCTACAAAGTTAGTGAAGTTGTGCCAGAAATACTAACATCAGTTAAAAAGTAATATAAGGCTAGAAGCAAAAGTAAGTCATCTGTATGTGACTGAATTTAATCATGCACAGGTTATGTTTTTACAGAGCAGCAGGCCCCAGTATGATTGCAATCATGTCCAAACTTGCATTTTAAGTATTTCATTTCCGTATAAATATCACCTACACTGAAAAAAAGAAGTCGCAAATTCAACACACTCAGAGTTAAAATCAACACTCTGCAAGGGTTTATGTGGGAACCACAGAGAAATTTTTAAATTAACACTTTTTAAAGGGTGAACCACTGCCTTAGAAAAACACTTCAAAGTTTCAGGAATATGGATGAAAAAACAATGATCAGTAAGTTCTGCTTAAAAATCCACAACCTATTTGTCTATGAATGGGCTTTTTTCCCTCCTTGTCCTTGTTGTGGCCATTTCTTAGTTTGATTTTTTTATAAATTAGACCTTTTGTTTTTCATGTTCTCTTTAAAGCTTCACCTAATGAGCTGGACCTTCACAGTACATGCATTAGTTCTGCCAATATGTACAGCCAGTGAAACAAAACTTTATGGTGCATCCCCACTTAAAAGAGCCACAGCTTGAGAACAATTTGGTTTGTTTGTATGCCAGAAGCCTTAACGGACACTGCAAGAAAGTGCAGTAATGCAGAGGAATGGCCACCATCAGCAGAGACAGGCAGACAAAAGAAGTATGTTTTAAGGGTAACCCAGTGAATCAGTATCATACTAACCTCCAATTTCCACATCCTCCGCCTACACCGTCATTTGTTCACAAAGCACACTGCGGAGTCAGTCTTTGCAGTTCCAGTGCGTGCACTCCAGTCTGTCTCTGATGTGTCCCAGAAACGCCACGCCGTTCCACTTCACTGAAGATCCTCACAAAGTTTATTTTCACAAAAACTGATATTTAGGATGATTATTTACACAATAACGCTGTGGTTTGGGTACATTTGTGGATGGCAAATGAAAGCAGAAATGCAAGATGTAAACAACAGAAAAACAATCAATAAAGGCCAAAGTTTAAAAGGGAGGGAATGAACCACCAGTGTTTAAAAGAAGTAGTGTGTACTTTCTCTGCAATATTTTTGAATCACTATATTGAAATAGTTCATACCTGGTGTATCAAACATGTCCAAACTGGCTTTACCCAAAAGACGCTACATGAATGAATAGTAGTTTGTCTGTGACCTGAAAGGTGAGAGGATCTGAACATCAAAGTCTTCTTCATGTGAGTCATAAGGCATAAGGTAAAGAAAAAAAAAGACCCAGTATTTTAATGTTTTTACTGTAAAAGGTGATCAGATATGAACAGAAATGTGCAATTCATCCTTTTTTTTTTTTTTTTTTTTTAACCGTAAGGCATTGTCAGCTTTGATTATTTAAAGTTAGGTGCATAAGCTTTAGTTTGAAAACGATCTGAGTTTTATGGTTGTAATCTGACAGCCTTCTCCAGTGTATTTTAGGATGTGGAGGCTTGAAGTCCATTTCAAAAATGCCCTGCAGGACTATAAATTATATCTGATTTTATCTTCATTAACTTTACGTTGATGCTGCAGGATTGGGGGAGGATTTAATAAGTTAAAAAAAAAAAAAAAAGAAAATGTTTAATTCACAGTGATGTGAAGAATCTAAAAATCTCAAGATTCACATAAAATCTTGTTAGAAAGGGATGCCTATTTCAGTATCCGCTGATGTCTCTTGTGCACTAAAGGCTTGTGAATAATTTGAGATGAAAAAACGTCATGTTTGTTGCATGTTCTGTTAAATCCTGCTTTTAAAAAACTTACGTGCAGTCGCTAGAAAAAGTATGTGAACCATTTGAGATTTCTTGGATTTCTGCATAAATTGGTCATCAAATGTGTTCTGATCTTCATCTAAATCACGACAATAGACAAACACAGTCTGCTTAAACTGATACCGTGCAAAAAATGATATGTTTTCATGTTTTTATGGAACAAAACATGTAAACATTCACAGCACAGGGTGGAAAAAGTATGTGAACCCCTAGGCTAATGACTTCTCCAAGAGCTATTTGGAGCCAGGAGTCAGCCAACCTGGGGTCCAATCAATGTGATGAGATTGGATGTGTTGGTTAAAGCTGTCCTGCCGTATAAAAAACACACACCAGTTTTGAATTTGCTGTTCTCAATAAGCATTGCCTGATGTGAACCATGCCTGGCACAAAAGAGCTCTCAGAAGACCTAGGATCAAGAATTGTTGACTTGCATGAAGCTGGAAAGGGTTACAAAAGTATCTCTAAAAGCCTTGATGTTCATGTGTCCATGGTAAGACAGACTGTCTACAAATGGAGAAGGTTCAGCACTGTTGCTACTCTCCCTAGGCGTGGTCGTCCTGTAAAGATGACTGCAAGAGCAAAGCACAGAATGCTCAATGAGGTGAAGAAGAATACTAGAGTGTCAGCAAAAGACTTACAGAAATCTCTGGCACATGCCAACATTTGTGTTGACAAATCTACAAGAAGTAAAACATTAAACAAGAATGGAGTTCATGGGAGGACACCACAGAGGAAGCCACTGCTGTCCAAAAAACACATTGCTGCACGTTTGAAGATTACAAAAGAACACCTGGATGTTCCACAGCACTACTGGCAAAATATTCTGTCCATAGATGAAACCAAAATTGAGTTGTTAGAAAGGAACACACAACGCTATGTGTGGAGAAAAAAAGGCACAGCACACCAACATCAAAACCTCATCCCAACTGTGAAATATGGTGGAGGGGCCTGGACAGACTGCTGTCATTGACAGAAAAATGAATTCCCAATTTTATCAAGACATTTTATAGGAGAACTTAAGACCATCTGTCCACCAACTGAAGCTCAACAGAGGATGGGTGACGCAACAGGACAACGACCCAAAGCATAGAAGTAAATCAACAACAGAATGGCTTCAACAGAAGAAAATACACCTTCTGGAGTGGCCCAGTCAGAGTCCTGACCTCAACTCAATTGAGATGCTGTGGCATGACCTCAAGAGAGCGATGCACACCAGATATCCGAATAATATTGCTGAACTGAAACAGTTTTGTAAAGAGGAATGGTCCAAAATTCCTCCTGACCGTTGTGCAGGTCTGATCTGCAACTACAGGAAACGTTTTGTTGAGGTTATTGCTGCCAAAGGAGGGTCAACCAGGCATTAGCCTAGGGGTTCACATACTTTTTCCACCCTGCACTGTGAATGTTTACATGTTTTGTTCAATAAAAACATGAAAACATATAATTTTTTGTGCAGTATTAGTTAAAGCAGACTGTGTTTGTCTATTGTTGTGAATTAGATGGAGATCGAAGCACATTTGATGACCAATTTGTGCAGAAATCCAAGAAATCTCAAAGGGTTCACATACTTTTTCTAGCGACTGTAGGTTGACACAAAGTATATATATATATATATATATATAGAGAGAGAGAGAGAGAGAGAGAGAGAGAGAGAGTATTATATTGCCAAAACTATTCAATCACCCATCCAATTAATTGAAATCAGGTGTTCCAATCGCTTCCATGGCCACAGGTGTATAAAATCAAGCACAAAGGCATGCAGACTGTTTCTACAAACATTTGTGAAAGAATGGGTCACTCTCAGGAGCTCAGTGAATGTGCAACCAGTGCAACAGGTCCAGTCGTGAAATTTCCTCACTCCTAAATATTCCACAGTCAACTGTCAGTGGAATTATAACAAAGTGGAAGCGATTGGGAACGACAGCAACTCAGCCACGAAGTGGTAGGCCACGTAAAATGACAGAGCGGGGTGAGCGGATGCTGAGGCACGTAGTGCACAGAGATTGCCAACTTTCTGCAGAGTCAATCACTACAGACCTCCAAACTTCATGTGGCCTTCGGATTAGCTCAAGAACAGTGTGTAGAGAGCTTCATGGAATGGGTTTCCATGGCCAAGCAGCTGCATCCAAGCCATACATCACCAATTAAAGCATGGCTGTGACAAAATGAGGATTTTTTTATTATTATTTGTTAAAGAGGCTCAACTAGCCTCTTAGCCCAGCAAAAAAACTCCTCTAGACCACCCGCAACGCAACCATTGGGCCCGGGTGGGCCTGGGCCAACCCATTTTAGGCTCGGGCCCACCCATTTTGACCCAGGCCCATAGTAATTTCGGACACAGCATTAGTTGTCATTCTGGCTGTTCATCCAATAAGCAGCCTGAGGAAAGCTTTGAGTGAAAGCTTCTCAGCCAATCAGAGAATTGTACATCAGCAAGTCATCCAATGAAATGAACGATAATGATGCGCAAGCTCTTCAAGCAGCAAGCTCAAAGAGACTGACACAGACGGTAACTTTAGCTATTAGCTAATATTAAACGTCAACATGGAAAAGCAAAGCAGCTTGTTTTATTTAAATTCACTGAGAAACGTTCCGAGGAGCAGGAGGAGGAAACTCCTGCCATTTTAAGTAAAGATACGAGTGACGAGTTACCGTCCTGCTCAGCCGCCCTCTCCCCATCATGTCCTCGTAGCCAGCCCCTGACACCAGCAATGCAAGTAACATGCTAACGTTATCGTTAGTTTCTTGCTGTCTGTATGCTGAGTTTCCGTTAGCCGGCATTTGCTGGTCATTGGCCGGTAAAAAGGGCGGAAGTACGGCGGATAAAAATATAACAGGTCAAAATGTCCGGCAGAAAACATGCAAATGACCAGATAAGTAAATACTGAATACTTGCATATTGTATTTTGTGTAACCTAGAAGATATGTTGCGAGAATGCGTTAATATAAACTAAAAGTTGCCTAATCTTACTACATCTACTGTCCTGCGGTGCTGGGGTTGTTTATCTCCTCAGACGGCAAGCACATGGCTAATTATGTATGCAAGATGACGTCAAAGCGAATCTATTTCTCTACTGCGCCTGCTCATTACTGCTGGAGACTCTGCAGGGAAAGTTTGACCAGAGCTTTTGCATAAAGCAGAATTTTAATCTAAGTGAGGTTTTCCTGGTTAACCAAAGGCTTAATATCATCAGCGGTATGGAGGGATTTTGAGTTTGTCATCGCTGTGAGTAATGAAGAGGCTGAAACAAAGGGAACTGTATAGCTGAGCGTCATAAACACTGATGCAGCAGCAGAGACAGAGAGAGGCCTACGCCGGCTAATTAGCAGAAGTAGTCTTGGATAACTGTCAAAAAAGAGAAGGACTGGACCGGACTATCTGCTGTGGAGCTTTTATCTTTTCGGGACTAGTCCAAATAAACCAGGATGGTTGGATTTACTGCTTTATTGGAGGTTACAGTGACATCATCATGGGGACTGATATTAGCAACTGACAGTAAGACTCATTTTTCATTTGAAATGAGAGTTCTAACGCAGTGTCCAGTTAACAGAGCACTTCTGTTATGTGTTTGGATGCTTCGTTGTTGTCGGTGGAGGATGGTATTTGGCTGTTTTAAGCTGCTTAGTTATGATAGCGGCCAGCTTAGATGTGCTAACAGGCTAACGGTGCTAATATGAAGCTAACTGTTGTTGTTTATGAGTTTAACGTGGGCGTATATTGTGTGACTGACTGCGTGTGTCAGGAAAAGCGCGCAGCTTTCATTTTGATACTTTAAACCACTTACACAAAGAAAAAATAGAGAAAGTCTCTGTGCAGCCATTTCCAGGTTCTCATCATGTGAACGTGTCTACCAGTCTGTAATAACAGGGTAATAATTACTCAGGTTTACTGTTGGCTTGGTTTCTACTGTCTGGGTTTTGGGTCAGGTCTGGAAATAAAAATGTGTCCTCAGTCCCGTTTAGCGCAGACTTGTATCGACGTATCACAGAATATCAGATATATGTGTTTTGCTGCTGTTAATGCTGCAAAATAATGTTAAAGCTACCGGACGGTAGTTGTTCTAAATGGCCGGAATCCTTGAGGACTGCCGGTCATTTTGACTGGGGACAAAAAAAGTCTAGCGGAAACGCTGGTGTACGCACAATTTCTGGAGTAAAAATAATATTGGCAGTAGGCAGAGATAACTTATGATAGCGTTATGGTGTATGTCTTTGTCCGCTTCAGCACTGAGCTGAGGACAGCGACACAAGCGCAACACAGGTAGGCTACAGAGTGGCTGTCCTCAGTGCCGCAGAAAAAGCACTGAAACGGAGATGAAGGGGAACCCTTTTTTTTGGCTTATTTTAACTGGCCCATCCAGTTTTCTGGAGGCCCACCCACAATCAAAATCCTGGTGCCGCTAGTGCTCTAGACTCTTGTCTCCCTTCATCTGGATAGACAACACTGGGGGTCTAGGACTGGCGTTGCCACCTTTTGAGCATAAAAATAAAAGACGCCCCACAATCCTCGGGGCCACAGCTATCACGGGCCGGAGGAACGGGTGCCTGTAACATGACTACTATTACCACTCTTTGAGTTTTGTTGTGGAGGCCATTGTTTACTTTTTGGAGTGTTTTTAATAGGGCTGAATGATTTGAGAAAATAATCTAATTGCAATTTTTTTCATCCAATGTTGTGATTCCAATTTAACATGCAATTATTCTTCAGGTTCCTTATCTTTTAAGCCATTCTGTATTATAACACACAAAGCTATTTCCCCAGAAATTTATATCGAACAACCCAAAGTCTACAAATAAATGTTCCAAATTTCTAAGACAATAACTAAGATTTATAAAAGTGCCCCTACCCAAAATAAATCAAATCAACATCACAAAAAAGTATAAATAAATTCCTCAAATTTTAATAAGAATTCTTTAAAAAAAATCACAGCAAACCCCACCCCCAAAAAATCAAATCAAAAATTTCCCAAGTTTTCATGAAATTATCTAAAGTTTCCGCTCTTATTCTCCCAGAAATTTGAATCAAATTCTCCAAAATTTACAAGAAAATGTTAAAAAATTTCCTTAAAATACCTACAATTTCTGAACAAATTTCCAAAGCAATTCTAATTAAAATTCCTAAAAATTTCAAAATACATTTCTCAAATTTCCACAAAAATATCTGCAAATTTCTTAGCTAATTTTCCCCTAGAATTCAAATGGATCTAACAAAAATGTCTTATTGCAAATGTGTTGTCCTGTATTTCAAATTTGATATGAATTGTAATGAAGGGAGTGATGATTTTATGTATCAACAAATCAGTGGCAAAGCATTACATGAGGGATGAAAATACAGAACAAATGGCGTCCTGTATTGACTCAAAACAGGACGTGTCATTTAACTGTCAAATACAGGACAATACTGTATTTTAAAGGAGGGGTGGCAACCCTATCTAGGACTGGGTAAATTGAGATATCGATCAACTCCATACCAGATAATCTTTTAAACTATTCATATTCAATGTATGCAGAAATGTCCTAATTGCAGCGTAGAGGTCCATTCAGAGCTGTAAAGTACTAACATTCCCATTCATTCCTAATGGCTGTCCCCGACTTCCTGACTGCCAACAGACATTTGGGATCACATGATTGCAAACAGCTTATACACAGAGAAAGAAATGGTACATAGTTTGTAATCTGCTCTACTTTCATCCTCCTCCTTTAGGTTGAGATATCATGAAACGGCCAAAGATCTCTTTCGATTATTTGCTACTTTCCTCTTCTCCTGGTGGATCAGTCCTTTGTGTTTCCTCTCTTGGTGCTCTTTGCTCTCTCCTGCCTTCCTCACATGTCCCCATCATCTTTCCTCCTCTCCTTACCCAAAGATTTTTCTCTCTTGGTTTCTTTCTCCTTCCTATTTCCTTCTGTCTCGTCTTTGTCTTTCTGAATTTGCCCCCTCCCCTTCTGCTGTCGTTCCTGCGGTTCTCCCCCCGTCTCTCTGTTGCTTTTCCTCTCTCTCCCAGGGGTTTTCTTTAGTCTCTAATACAAGCTGACGCTGAATGACAGGCCAAAAGGACTTCTCTCTGATGCAAGATGCAAGGGACGAGTCACATCTACTCCCTGGCTTTCTCTCTCTCTTATGCATACTTTGTCTGTCATACAATCAAATATAGATGTTGTCATACACTCAAATCCCCATTATTCTCTCCTTCTCTAAACCATGGTGATCTTTTGCTGACTGAATTAGGTGTGTGTGTGTGTGTGTGTGTGTGTGTGTTTGTGTGTAAGCTGTCTGAGGTTGTCACAGCCACACAGGAGGAACAGAGCTCATTGTTTCTCAGAGTGACACTGGTCTGACTGCAGTTTAACTGAACTGACAGACAGTAGCAAGCTGCCAGCACACACCTACTCTGCCCATGTGTGTCGGTGTGCATTTGCAGTTCCTTCAGGGTCTGTGTGTAGGATGCATGCGTGTGTGTTGGCTTGTGATCGGTGAGGATTCAACAGTGATATCATACCCAGCATTTAGGCCACTAGGCCTGTCTTCTCTCCTGACTGCCTGTCTGTCCACCTGCCAGCTTAATTACCTGTCTGTCTGTCATGCTTTTCTGTCGGTCTGCCTGCTGGCCGATGATGCTCTCTAGCCTCAGACTCTGAGGCTGCGCAGTGCAGGCGTGACATTTAGGAAGCGAGTTCACCAAAGTTCATCATTTTGGGTTACGAATGAGAAAAACATAAAAATCAAAGCTAATGAGAGGAAAACACTCATTCTTCGAAGTCTTTTTATGAGGATGGCATTAGGGAAACAAAAATAAACAACAGGGTGAAAACAGCATGGCTTTAGAAGGATGGTGTATGGAGTTGAAAAAGGACTACGGTCTTTGATGGCCTTAAACGAGATGTTTGGAAGCTAAAAGGTATGAATGCTGACAGGATCAAGTCTCACATTTTCTATTTGCATGTATATTTAAGGGTTATTTCACATCAGCGACCCAGGCCCAGCTCTGAGTACACTTGACCCCAAAATCCAGTCCATTTAATAAGTGTAAACATAAGCATACCTGACTCATGCACCAACTCTTGGTCCTCTTAAAGAGGTGGTCCCGGGTACAGTTCACATGTATAGGAGTACAGTCCAGAGGTGTTAATGCAACCATGCTAACAAACATTTCTTCCCTCTGAGCTGCATGGTGGATGTGGAATTAGGAAAAGTGTTATTGCTGGCATTTAAAATCAATAAAAACATCCATGGTAGGACTTAGGACTTCCATACTGTGGCAAAGTGTGATCACCCTCCTGCTGGTCTACTTCTACATTAGTAGCATCATTCCTACCTGAGGACACTTCTGTGCACAGTCTGATACAGTCGGTGCATGCACAAAGTTGATTTTCAAATCTGCAAAAAAGAAAGAGGAAGAAATAACCAACTGAATCAACATATTTTATGCTCTGTGCAGACAGTGAAGTCCATCTTGCAACTGTGAACTTTTCTGTATTTGTGCGACACCGTCAACAACCCTTTTGCTACCTCCACATCTACTGTGAAGCTCAGAGGATGGCACAAGTTTGCAGGCAGCAAGCTATTTGTCAAAATAACATGAAAACATTCATATTTTACAGCAGGGATGCACACAACTAGCCAGCTACATGATCAAAAGTGAACTTCTCTGTAGTCATCACCAAAGTTACAAGTCGGGTAACCTAATTCCTAATGTTTTTGTCAATTCAGGCCCACATGTTCCGCACATGTCCTGTCTAAACTGTAGTGTAGCCACCTGTCACTATAGTCGTCATGTAGCTCCAGCTAGTGGTGATTGCCTTTATGCAATAATGCTCTTTAACCCAATGTAAACAATGGTGGATGGAAAGCATCAATGGCATCTCATAGGCACAGGGACGTTTAGCTCTATTTTAATCCAGGAAATGGAGATTAAGTCATTTGTATGCTGTCAGGCTATACTCACTAATGACAATGCTACACTGGCAGCAGCGATTGCTGTTGTTACTCAGACCAAACACAATCGTTTAAAACTGAAGCTTTGCAAGATGGATTTGCCTGATGACAGACATGGAATCTGGCAAATCCATCTGTTTTGCAGGGTTAGTGGATGTTAACCTGCAAAGCAGGTTGAAGGCCAGTGGTGCCAACACTGCTAAGGTTTGCCACACTCTGAAAACAAACTTAATACAGTTTCTGATCACTTCTTAAATACATAATGCTCAATTTTGACCGTTTCCTGTTTTTTCTGTTAACTTTGGACAAGGCTTTAGACTTTTCTAATTTGCATTTCACCAGAGTTGAAATTATTTTCCTTTGAAGATCATTTTTTGACGGCTCTGCGCATTTCTGGCCAACCATCTGAATGGTTGGTGTTCCCATATGACAGGAAGAAGCAGGCACAACAAATCACATTTTGCTGTTTGATTTCTGGGTCGGGCTGCACCGCTTGAGGGGTTAGCGCTGTTGCCTCACAGCAAGAAGGTTCCTGGTTTGCTTCCCAGTCAGGGTCTTCCTGTACAGAGTTTGCATGTTCTCCCCGTGCATGCGTGGGTTTTCTCCAGGTACTCTGGCTTCCTCCCACCACCAAAGACATGCTTGTTAGGTTAATTGGTGACTCTAAATTGCCCGTAGGTGTGAGTGTGAGCGTGCCTAGTTGTCTATCTTTACATGTCAGCCCTGTGATTGACTGGTCGGGTGTACTCTGCCTCTCGCCCAATGACAGCTGGGGTAGGCTCTTGACCCCCAACAGGATAAGTGATATAGAAAACGAATGGATGGATTTCTGGGTCAAACCAAAGATCGTTTATTGTAGGAAGTCATTTTGGGGTCTAACTTTTTAAAATGTGGGTTAGACCAGGAAACAACTGAAGACAGTAAGGGGTTTTTGGGCAAAAGAGGTCAAATATTACAGTATTTTTTCAATAAATTATTTGTAGCTCTATTGATAGACAGCATTTATTGATTGCCAATGATCTGTTGATTTTGACTGACAGCATTATTGCAGAAAAGTGTTGGACCTGAGATTCTCAGCTTCCAGCAATGCACGCTGTCCTGCATGCATACATTGTCATCGTAGTTGAAGATTGATGGATCTTTTAGCCCTGACTGATTTGTGTCCACACATTGCACATTATTATTATAGAGCAGCAATAAAAGTCCTCTTCACTGCTTTCAGACATGCTCTCTCCAACTGAAAATAAAAGTGGATTGGAAAATTGACTTAAATTTGCTACTTAAAGGTACAAAGTCAATTATAGACAAGGTGTGGAGAGAACGTGTGAATAAGGTTTTATGAAACTCACACTTAAACCGTTGCACCCATGTACAAAGACACACTTTCTCTGTGATTTTTCATCAGCTAAAAAGAACATCTCAGTGGAGAAATCTCAGGTCCAACAGTTTCTGCAAAACAACACACCCACACATACACACAGAGACAGAAGCAGTCTTCCAGAACAAAAACGTGCACACATACACCCACACACCTACATGCTCACACACACAGAGGCAGGTAAACACAGAGGGATCAGGGTTAACCAGGCATCAGTGGGATGTGCTGTCTGGTGATCGGTGGCCTCCCTCCTGAGACCCTGTACTTTCACTGTACCAATCTTTGTGTGTCTCTGTGTGTGTGGGGAGATGGGTTCATGTGAGCATGCATTCTCATTGCGTCATACAGTTGCCTGAGGTACAGTATGTTTTTGTTTCCTGTCTCAAAGAAATAGAAACAAAAGGAAAAAACAGCTGCCCTCTCCTTTCCTTTGCTTCATCAGGGAGCTTCATCTTTGCTTTCTTCTTTCTTGTACTTGTCATACATCTCTGAGAAATGAAAGATGACTAAACATGAAGAGGAAAGCAAATAGGTAGAGAATGCAGTCCACCTCTGGGACACTACACAGTGAATGTTTTAGGAGCAGCGACAGAGCAGGCATGGAAGCAGTCTGCAAAATTATGTCTGATCCTAAGTAGTCCACCAGTAGAGTCTCAGTTTCCTTCTGTGCCTGCACCAAACCAGCTCTTAATCTCACTGTACGCTTCTTAATGAAAGGAAAATTTACATTACAATATTTAATCATTTTTAAATCTGGTGAGCTTAACATCTTTCTGGATACAGCCAGGCATGGAACAAGCTGTGAAACAAAAGTACTTTGACATGCAGTTAGAAAAGTCAAATTTAGAAGAGAATCTGTGAAAAAATGCATCTATATAATTATGGAAAATTTTCATTATATGTAAAATTGTGAGGACTTTAAATTTTCCACCATCTACAGTACATCCATTCATCCATCCATCCATCTTCTTCCATTTATCCAAGGTCAGGTCACAGGGGCAGCAGCTTAAGCAGGGAAGCCCAGACGTCCCTCTACCCGGCCACTTTGTCCAGCTCTTCCTGGGGGATCCCAAGGCGTTCCCAGGCCAGCCGAGCAACATAGTCTCTCCAGCGTGTCCTGGGTCTTCCCTGGGGCCTCACCAGGGAGGCGCCCAGGAGGCATCCGGGCCAGATGCCCAAGCCACCTTATCCGGCTGCAGTACATAATATAATCTAAATATTCAGCGAACCTGGAGAAATCTCATTTAGCAAGGGACAAGGCTTCAGGTCAGTACTGGATGCTTGTAATGTTTGGGCCCTAAGATGGCACTGCATTAAAACTAGACAGGATTCTGTACTGGAAATCACTGCATGGGCTCAGGAACACTTCCAGAAATCAACACAATTGGCCATGCCATTTACAAATGGAAGTTAAAGCTCTAACATGCAAAGAAGAAGCCATATATGTCCATGATCCAGAAACGCCGCCATCCTCTCTGGTCCAAAGCTTATTTCAAATGGACTGAGGCAAAATGGAAAACTGTTCTGTGGTCAGATGAATAAAAGTGTGAAATTTCTTGCAAAACTAGGAAGCTTTGTCTATAGGAGGAGAGTAGAGGGACCATAGTCTGCTATTAGCGCACAGTTCAAAAGCCTGCATCTCTGATGGTATGAGGTGGCATTAGTGTCTACAGTGTGGGCAGCTCACACATCTGGAAAGGCACTATCAATGCTGAAAATTATCTATGGGTTTAAGAGCAACATATGTCAGAAAAGGCCTTGCATAAGACATCCATCAAAACAGTATGGCTACACAATAGAAGAGTTCAGATGCTGAACTGTCCAGACCTTTCACCAACAGAAAACATTTGGAGCATCATAAAATGAAAAACCCAGCAGGACTGTTGAACAGCCTACACCAGACAAAAATGGGACAACATTTCAGTTACAAAACTCTAGTAACTTCTCAAACATTACAGACTCTTTGGTAAAGAAGAGGGGATGTTACATTTTTTATTCAAAAATGATCTACTATTTTTCATGAAATTGTAAATGTCTCAGTTCCAACATTGGAGATGTTGCTTAAGTTCTTTTGTGAATAAAATATGGGTTTATGAGATTTGCAGATCCTCTCATTCTGTTTTTTTTTTTTTACATTTTACACAGCACGCCAACTTTTTGGGAATTGTGGTTGCATGTGCAAACATGTTAGTCATGATGCAATCATACTAAATTGAACTTCTCAAAGTTGGACCAATACACCTAGCTAATGCAGTAGCAGATAGATTTGTTCTTGCTTGTGTATGCCTCAGATAAAACCAACCTGGACTGAGCTTTCTGTGCATTCAGTCTCTGTTCTGGGCTTTGACCCAGAAGTCAAGCATCGAAGGAATCACATGGTTATTGACATAAGCTAGAGGTATGACGGTAATCTAACTCGTGAACAAAAGTTAAGAAAATAATTCACTCACATAGGACAGGTCTTAACTAATGGACCATCCCACTGAAGCGTCATGACAGTTTAGCCTTTCGTAGACGGCAGCAGTGCCACCTGCAACCTAAACACCCATGCAGGAGCCAAACAGGGTCCTTCTCATTACAAAACTTTGTACATCCCTGCATCCTCTGTCCCTCTATTGACCTGGAAATTGTTCTCCCTCCATCATGATGAAGGATCTTCTAATTCCTTAAATGCACCTGGAGGAGGCGAGGATGGAGGAGGCTTCTGGAAGAGCTCAGACTGAGAAAAAACAGTCTTTCCTCTGCTGAAGTCTTTTGATCTAAGAGGTTTTTGGAGGCACAGTTCCTGATGAAAAGCCGCAGCTCTGCACAGTTTGTAATTCTTTTCTCACATTCATTCTCTGAGCTGCTTAGAATGTAATAGTTTAAGCTGCTGATAAATATTTTGATACACTTAATAACTTTATACAGCATAATTTAATCTCAAGAATTATGGCTTAATCAAGGCAAAAGTTTGTTTTGTATTTGTATTTTATTGCACAACAGCATCAGTATAAACTCACTGAGCTCCGTGGTGGATTATTGATCAGATTACAAGAATGTTAATGAAATAAAAATCCTCATTTATCATAATCACAAGGATCTGTACATAGATGAGGATAATTCAAAGAAATACCACTGATTACACCTATGTAAAATAAGGAATGCTGCCTGTAAATATTGATTTTTTTTCTTGTTTGTGACATTTTATGAATATATTTATGTAAAATAATCTAAAATACTATAAATAAATACATTTTAAAAGAGGATCTGCCTAAGGTTCGCACAGCAGGCTATGAGGAGAATCAGCTGATCAGCTCATCATCATCATTGCTCAGACTGATGCTGTAAGGTGAAGGAGTTCTCATTTTCTAAGTTCTTTTCTACTCATGCCTCTTCCTGTATCTCTGATTTCCTAGCTGAGTGGAGCTAAAATGCAAGGAAACAGTACAGGTGAAGGAAGGATACCAAAATGGCAACTGAGAAGGTCCTACAGACTCTGGTACTGCATCGTATTCCGTTTTCTAGCCTCTGATGGGGATTTTAGGCAGACTTTAATGCAATGTAGTGACAGCCATTAACAAACTCATGGTTTTGGCTTCATCCAGAAACACAGAAGTAGCCCTCCCCAGTTGTGATTTATTTATGATGTCAATGCTTGTGTGTTAGAACAGACGCATTTATGCTAATGACCCAACTAACACTGAGTTCATTTTGGAGCTGAGAAGAGTGTCAAGCTGTTATGGCTTCTGATGTTGAAATTGGACCACTTTTTAACACCTTTTCACCACTTTTCCCCACATTTAACCTGTTTTGCCAACTTTTGCCACTACAGCTTGTATTTGCCATCTTTTGCCACTTTAAAGGCATATTTTGGGATTTTTTTTCTTGTCTCCTTCTGCCGTGCACTGATCCCCTGTCCAGCTGTGTGGGTCTGCAGGCTTCTACATGGATAATAAATAACACTACATTGAGCTAAAACAAAGGTAATATGAGTGATGATGATGATGATGTGTCATTTACTGTGGATACGAGAGGATATTTGTATGAACCAGAGTTCACCAAAGAAGAACTTGCACAGATGGAGAATCAGTGGGCTGAAAGAAAGAGCAGAGAAACTTCATTAGAAAGGTTTGAGCAGGAGAGATCCCGAGTTACCCGTCGGTGTAGGTGTGGAAAATGCAACCCACATGTACAGGATCTCTCCTGCTCAAAACTTTCAAATGAAGTTTCCCAACTTCAAAAATCCCAAAATATTCCTTTAAATCCATTTCACTGATTTTTTCCTTACCACTTTGACAAATTTTTGCTACTTTTAACCCATTTTGACAATTTTGACCCATTTCACTAGTTATTGTGACTTTTGACCCAATGTCATGTCTTTTTTGCCGCTTTAAAACCTTCCTGCCTCTTTTAACCAATCTTTGACAAAATTTGCCACTTAAGTCCATTTTCTCCAATGTTTAACCACATTTCACTGATGTTTTATTATCACTTTAAACCTTTTTAGTCTCTTTTAACTAGTTTTTAACAATTTATTCCACTTTTGACCCAATTTAATGGCTTTTTTAACCCACCTATATGATGATTTTCATCACTTTTAAGCCTTTGCCTACTGAGTCTAAAAATGGCGATTTGGAAATTTTTAGTTATTATGGCTGTTAAATAGTCAGGAATGCCCTGAGTCTGAGAGCTTTGGTCCCTTTTCCCAGGAGTACTTGAACTTGACTTTTCAACATCTGGTTAATGATTATTGCACATTATATGGAATTGTCAGCAGTTTAAAAGAAGAAAAACAAGAAAAACGGATTTGTTTTTCATGGCTTTTATGAGAAGAAATTTTGTTATTGCTCATGAAGTTTTGATTTGACATTTGAAATGTGAACCTATACATGTTTAGAACAATCACCAGTCATTTCTTGGAGTCTAGGACTCTTGGTGTGCAAAACATAGTGCAAAAGATAACTATATATATAGGTGACAATTTGTGCAGATAAAGGTGGAAAAATGCATTCTCAACATTCTCAAGTAACATATTGTTATTGCACATGACAGACACGGACAAATGTCACTATCTAACGCTATTTTCTGAAAACAAAACACCACTCTCGCTCGCTCCCATTTACTCTCTTCCTTCACTCTCCTTTCTCACTCATCTTCTGCCAAAGCTGCTGTTTTCACGGTGCTGTTCGACATCACCGTAATATACAGTGCTTAACAAATATATTAGACCACCTGTCATATTTGTCTCAGAGACCATCCAGCATCATGAAGTGCTTTAATGCGGACTCTTTCATTTTCAGTGAGCTCTCCACGTTTTACCACTTTGAACAGGAATGAGGGATTTCAAACTAAATTCACCCAAATTTGAGCCGGCTCACTTGGCTTCTCTGAGAAGTCAGAAATGAATCAAGCATAACATTCAACCAGTAAAACTCATTTTTCTGTTCAGGAATGCAATTAAATAACTATAATTTGACATATTCATCAAGAAATATTAATGTGCTTTACTATTTTTTTTTTTTTCAGTTTTTTGTAAATCAGTACATTTGAAAATTCCTGGATAACAATAATAATTATATTTTAGCATTAAAAATATCATTTTGATTAAAGAACTTCTACATATTGGTGTATTAACCATTGCAGAAACATAAAAAATGATTTTGGTAATTACCAATGCTGTTAATTTAGGGCAGCGTTGGCATAAACCTTACTTTGGTCAGCGTTAGGGTGGTCTAATAAATTTGTTAAGCACTGTTTAAACAACACATCATATATTGCCGGAAAGTACAGATTCTCAGCTCTCTGTCAGCGTTGGAATTTTTTAGATTGAGCAAACTTTCGAGGAATTACAGTGTTGAGAATTTATGTAGCGGTCTTGCGATGCTTCTGGTGTTTTGCTATGGTGTTTTGCTATGAATGCCAACGTCATATGGTTGTGAGTACTGTAATAAACCATATATGTGTGCATGCCCACAATTCTCAGTTGGAATTTTTCTGATCGCACAAATTTTGACAGATTTATGGTAATAATACTCCGGACATATAAAACACAGTGCCGGCGCCGGCTCAGTAGGTAAAGGGTTAACTCATTTCATCCATTTTGCCCATTTTTTCCCCCTTTTCCAAATTTTGACCTATTTTTGTACTTTTTTGCAACTTAAAATACATTTCTACCACTTTTTCTTCTTTTAGCCGATCTTCACAACTTTTTTGCATCTTTAAAACAAGTTTTGCCAATTGTTTTTAATATTTTAAAATATTTTTTACCACTTTTTGCCTATTTTCACACTTTCACATCATTTTGCATTTTTTAAATTTTTTTTCCATTAAAGTTGTCAAACTTCTTTTCCTTTTTCTGAACCCTTACATCTGACCATATGTTTCAAATGGTTTTGTTTGATTTGCCCATCCACATTGTTTTCACTACCTAATAAAAGGTCATTCTGTTTTAAGAAAAGAGGTTTACATCGTGAGAAAGGCTATTTCTGACTACAGCATTAATAAACAAAATTATTTTTTGTGGCTTTATAAAGAGTGAGTTTAAGTCATGTTAAATATAAAATAGGGTTCTCACAGCTAAACTTTACAATGAACACGATTTTGCATGATAACAGAAGGCTCTCACCTTTGACCCCTGACGGTTGCCTTGGCCATCACAGTTGAAAATTGATATGTGGTTCAGACCTGGCACAAAGCACCAAGAATAACCACCTGATATCCCTGATGCCCCTGTTGATGGCCTGTATTTAGAGGGCCACAGACTGTAAACTCTGGCAGCAAGTACTGATGTTCATCCCACTTGGCTGTAGTGTTAATTCACTGAACTAAAAATGTGAAGTTTTGACTTAATGGACTGGGAACTGGGATTAAAAAACAACCAACCTCAGTTCAAGGTTCTCATAAATTCTTGATGCCTTCAAACAAGAAAAATACATTTTCTGATGGAGAATGTGAATGAGTTGGATTTTTGGGAACAAAAAAAAATCCATCTGCTTATCGGTTCAGAAAATATTGTAAAAAGAATGATAATCGGCTGTAAGTCAGTCAGTACTTTTGCTCTCCTCTCTTGTGCAGTGCTACTAAAACAAAATTTAACATTTCAAGCCCACTGTGGTCTCAAACCTGGTGCTGACATCTCTGATAAACACTGCAGTCTATTGGCCTTTTCTTGTTTTATTGATGGGTCAGCATTGTGATATTCTGATGCAGCAGGCTGGCACGAATCGAACAGGTTATTTAATATACAGTCGTCCTGGCGTAACATTAATTAACATACACTCTAGCTATTTATAGGCGTGTTTTTGAAGCACGCTGCCATTAAATGAATTATGGTCTGTCACCACATCCAGCGCTTCTTCTGAAATAATCAAATCAGATATGTAAAGTGCAGACTATAATCTCATTGTCTAAACCTGATTACATTTTGTTGACAGGACATTGGGCTCTGATGGTTGCTGGGTGTGACAGTTTAGTGTGCTGCAAGGTTGTCATGTCCTATAAAAAAAAGGTGATGCTTACTTTTACAACCAAGCATCCTGGATTATTTAAAGATAGCAGTTTTTTCTGCAAGTCTTGAGCAAAGGCTGAGGTGGATGTGAAAGACACCAGCCAAGAGAGTTGATAGAAGTAAAAGACAGTCATTCATATGGGTTAAAAACAAGCAATCAAAACAGACATTTACAGAAATTATAATCATTATGCCTTTGTGCCAGCAAAACAGAGGCCAGAGACAGTCTGCATGGGCTGCAGTCAGTCATCTGTTCAGGTATCTATGTTTTTCAAATATTCCCGCTGGGCCCTTCTTGTTAACAAGATATCTCAAGAATGAAGTCCACTCTGACTCAAGGATTAACTGATAAGATTGAAGAGGTCATTGGAACAAAGGGTCAAGGGCAGTAGAACTCATGTTTTTACCTTGTTTCTGAATCCAGTATCTCAAAGGCATGCCATGAGGGTTTTTTTCAAACTCTGACTTAAGGATGAACTGAGGAGATTTTGAGGTGGCAAGTCATTGAACAATGTAATGATTAGATCTGAGGGGTCATAAGCCACAGGTTGGGTCATTGGAACTCAGTTAGACCCCTTGCTTGTAAACCCAGGATCTCCAGACTGCTTCATGGGGCTGGCCTTGAATCTTGGCATAAATATTCACCCTGACTTAATGATGAACTCAGGAAATTTGGAGGTAGTAAACCACATGTCAAGATCATTGGGTCTCATGTTCATTCCTTGTCAGTGAATAGAACATCTTGAAAAAGATTTTTCCTTAAAAACCTGTGCACAAATGTCCACTCTGACTTTAGGATTGACTGATTACATTTTTGAAGTCAGATTGACAGGTGAATTGATGCAGCATCAACAGTACAGTGGGCCTTCTGCAGGACCGCTGTGGTGAAGAAGGAGCTAAACTAAAAGGCAAAGCTTTTAATTTGTCAGTCGATCTACCTCCAAACCCTCACATATGGTCAGGAACTCTGGGTCATGACTGAAAGAATGAAATCGCAGATACAAGCAGACAGAATGCATTTTCTCTGGAGGGTGGCTGAGCTCAGTTGTAGGGAAAAGGTGAGGAGTTCAGACATTTAGAGGGAGCTAAAGGCTCATTTATGCTCTATGCATGCATGAAAATAGTTCTGTGCATTTTTAACTTAACAACTGTCAATACCCTCATACAGCTGTGTGTCTGCTATGTTGGAGTGGACATTAAAAAACAAATGTTCTTCTTCATTGTGTTTGCTACCCTGTGTTGAACTGTTGGCCACATTGCTCAACAATGCCCTACTATTTGCGGTGGTATTACAACATTTGACCTATAGCCATAAGCTTTGAGAGAACAGACCTTTCTGTATACGGTTCAAACATAGAGCATGAACCAGCCCTAAAAGTAGAGATGCTGCTCCTTCACAGCGAAAGGGAACAGTTGATGTGGTCCTGGCATCTGACCAGGATGCCTCCTGGGTTGCCTCCCTTTGTAGGTCTTCCTAGCACATTCATTTCAGAGGAGACCTCAGGTATGACCCAGAATGCACTGGAGGGATTTCATATCCTGTCTGGTCTGGGAATGCCCCAGAAGGTGATTGAAAGTTTTGCTGGGGAAGAGGATGTCTGGGTTGACTTGCTCAGCCTCCACCACAACCCAGCCCAGGATAAATGGATGGATGGATGGATGGATGGATGGATGGATGGATGGATGGGTGGGTGGATGAATGGATGGGTTTTGGAAGTGAAAGGTCATGTTCAGTGGGCCTTATGTTCAACCCTTGCCTGTGAACCCAATAACTCAAGAATGCTTAAAGAGATTTACATCAATCTTTGCACAAATGTCCACTCTGTATATAGGATGAACTGATTACTTTTTTGGGGGTCGAAGGTCAAGGATAATGGGCCTTGTGTTAATCTCTTGCTTTGAAATGTGTTTGAACACTTTGAGTTATTTTATTCAAAACTTGCACTGATGTTAACTCAAAAAAGTATAAGTATGTTAAGCAGTCGTCACAGCCAGAGAAAGCTAGAATTTATTCAAATTCTGAAAAATTTTAATTTTTATCTTTGATTTTGGTGTGTTTTCCATTTCATGTAAGACTTCTGACTTTAAACTAGAAATATCAATAAGTTTTTTCCACAGTATTCTGTTTTAAAATTTAGAATTCTGGATGTTTTCTAAGAATTCTTTGATTAATGTCAGAATTATGAAGATTAGTATCAAAAATCTTAGAAGATTTTGGTGTTATATTTTCTTCTCTAAGTGGAGCAAAATTCCTCCCAGGGATAAAAATGAGTGGAACTGAGAGAGTGAGTGAGAGAATTTAAGAAGATTAAAGGAGGAGGGGAACAGAGTGAGTCAAAAAAGAGCATATCAAATAAAGAACCTGTAGATCATGATATAATTCAATGTTCTTTAGTATGTCATGGTATTTCTTTAAAGAACAAGTAACATGCATGCATAGCAATTTGAAGTAAGTTTTTTTCATTTGGATGTTTAAATACTCCTTAATGAAATACATGTATGATATAAATTGAAACCATATAAAAAGTCTTAAAATGGCCAAAAGTGAGCCCCCAATGTTTGCAACATCAAGCCCCTTATTCTCATCCCATCACTGTACCATCACTGTGAGGCAAATATATAGGCTTATAGCTGCCAGGCATGATTCAAGTTTTTATTATTGCTAGAATTTTGTGTGACATGAAAGTCAGCATCCACTTGACCTAAAAGAATCCTGACTATGTAAGATCCCAGCAGTTTCTCAGAGGATCTCTGACTACACTACACACTTTCCAACAGCTTTTTTTAAGCTTGTTTCAAAATTGAAATGGCATTAAATCCTCTGACCATTTTCATCCTCCTCATTTCAGCCTCAGCAGGCAGCTGATTTATTCAAAGGCTTTCACAAATCCACTGAACACCACCCACCCAGGTGTTGGGAACCACGACAGGTCTGAGAGGAGGATGAATGTGAGACTTCAGTTCGATTGAGAGGGACTTAAAAAGATGTTGCAAGCCATCCAGGAGATGTGGGAACAGTCCCCTGTTAACAAAAAAGGTGATTTGATGGTAACATGTGCAACTTTTGTTTTGCCAAAATTTGCATGGTTCAGAAATCTCTTGATGCAGGTTCAAGACAAACATAAATGACTTTAATGTTCAACATTGTTTGTTTTAATTATTTGATAGGTTCATTTAAGATTAAATAAATAGTGTTTGAAAGAAACATACATGTATCTGTGTTAAGATATACACAATTACACAGATACATACTTTACCTAAGCAAAAACGAGCAGCTTGACTGAGAAGGAGGTTAAAAGAGGATAAAGAGCCATAGCAGGTCTAAGATTAGCAGGATGACTGTTCTGTTTCTCAGGTGCTTTACTGCTTAATGCCATCTCACAAAGCTCAAAATGGTCTATATGGAGGAGATGTCAACCTTTTGACTGGAGTGATCTACGGGGATTGAAAACTGACAGCTTGTCTGGAGTGTACTGTTGAGCCAGACCTGCAAATGCTTTGAGAACCAAGAAAGATTTTAAAGCCGTATACTGAAAACAACAGCTTCACAGCGAAGGTGAACTACTGTTTTATGAATTGAGTTGTTTCTCTGTATATTTCCTGATGCAGTCAGACAGCTGATCTGTGTGTAAAAAGTAGCCTCGATCAGAGTGTTACCGTCATCTTGTTTCCAAGGATTAGGCTCATTTTTGAGCATAAAAGCTGGCAATGATGTCAGAGGTTGTGCAATAGAAGAATGCAATTTACACATCAAAGTAGATCAATGTTTCAAAACAGTGCACTGATATTTCATTGAAATTCAAGGTGAGAAAAAGCCAAAAATTGGAATTCCAATCCCCTAACCCATCAGCAATCCCTGTCTATCATCTGCTAAAGATGATATACGCCTTTGCAAGGAAGGCAATTACTTGGCAACTCTAGATAGAGTTGAATAACTTCCAAGTCTTCTTTTCCTGTGTAGTTTTTGTTGCAGACATTAATGCTGGCAATTTTCAGTCCATAACATACCAGCATAGCACCGATCTGTCTATTTAGGCTCATTTATGCTCCTTTTGCATATGAAATTACCGGTGCCAAACAATTAACCTTTTGTGTGTCAAGCTGTTGGACTGCATGTACAAAATGACTCACTGAGGACCACTTCTTTCTGATACTGACCATTGCTATGTTTTTGCTTTTAGTCAGTGTTAATTTTGTTGACTATGACTAAAAATGTTCATTGACAGCCTTTTTTTTTCATGACAAAAACTAGACTAAGTCTAACAAAGATTGAACTGTGATGACTAAAACTGACAAAAAGTAAGTTTAGTTTTCATCAAGATGACTAAAACTAGAATAAAATGTAAGGTCGTTTTTGTCAGACATTCAAAATCTCTGATATTTCTCCACTGTGGGTGAATCTGTCAAAAACAAGGCATCTACGTGTATCTATTCTGCCTCTTAGGCAGTAGAAAGCAGGGACCCCAGGTTTAGTAGAGTGCATAGAACACACAAACATGATTTGATACCACATTTGAGCAAGAAAATAAATGCTTGGACTAAAATATGAGGACTTTTTATGGACTAAACTAGACCAAAATGTTTTTGAGTTTTAGTTAACTAAAACTAGACTTAAACTAAAAAGGGTAGAAATTACTAAAATTTGACTTAAACTAAAATACTTTTTATCTTAAGACTCAGACTAAGACTAAAATTAAAAATAACACTGCTTTTAATGTGTCTTGTCTTAAGCTAAGAGTACTCCTGCTCCCATCTTTTGTTTTAAAGGTAATAATAAACTTCTAGTAGTAAACATTTGCTTAATCACAGAAATAGATCCTTGCATTTATTTGAAAAATAAATGATTATAGCTAAGAGGATAAACAAGTTATATCTTCAGTCAAAATAGTTCCTGATACAGAAATACCCACCAGATACACTGGTGCATTCTCACTCTGAGCTCATAAAATCCCAAACTGAGGATCAACTCCCTGTGGGTGTGCATGGCCATATACTTTAGGCTGCTGAAGGCCAGAGGTGGCTGTGCCAGTGACTGAGGATACATAGGAACAGAAATCTTAAAGGATATCTCTCAGAGATTGGACATTACATCCAGTTTCAATGAACTACACAACATAAGTGGAGCTAAATAACAGAGAAAGTTAGAATTTAAGCAAACATTAAATTTACACAGTGGACTCTAAAAGCTATTTTAAAAATCTACATGTTTCTTATAGTTGGCCTGTGATTAGCCAAGATTAAAAAAATGTTTTGGGTATGTTTATAGAATGAATGAATGAATGAATTTAAATTTAATGAAATCACTGTAGTAGGGTGTATGACTATGAAGTGTAGAAGCCTAATAAGATGGTTTTCTGACTTACCATCAAGGAAAAGAGATTTTTTTTAAAGTGTCTACAATCATAGTCTACAAATGGAAGAGCTTAAGTTCCACTAGCATGTCCCTCCTTTAAATGAACTGATTAATTTGCCTCATGTTAAAAATAAAGTTTTGAATGCTGTCATTTCAACAACTTTCTGCAGCTTCTTACTGCTCATATTGTCCTGTACTCCTGCATACGGTGCATTTAGAAACTATTAAGACCTTGTTCACTTTTTCAAATTTTGTTATGTCAAGCCTGATGCTAAATAAAACAAACATTTTATTTGTATTAATCTCCACTCAGTACCCCATAATGACAAGGTGTAAACAGAATTTTCAAAATGTTTGCAAATTTATTGAAAATAAACTAAAATTTCCCATTGGTACAAGTATTGAGACCCTTTGAAAAACACTTGAGATTAAGCTGTGGTAAAACAGATTGATTGGACATGATTTTGGAAGGCACACACCTCTAGAAGGCCTCACAGCTGACAATGATATCAGAGCAAAAGCCAAGCCATGAGGTCAGAGGAACTGCCTGCAGATCTCAGAGACAGTTTTGTTTCAAGGCACAGGTCTGGGAAAGACTACAGACAAATTCCTGTGGCTCTGAAAGTTCCCAAAAGCACAGCGGCCTCCATAATTCTCAAGTGGAAGAAGTTTGGCACAATCAAGATTCTTCCAAGAGCTGTTTGCCCGGCCAAACTGAGCTATCAGAGGAGAAGGGTCTAGGTAAGAGAGGTGAGCAAGGACCTGATGGTCACCCTGACTGAGCTCCAGAGATCCTGTGTAGGGATGGGACTAAGTCCCAGAAGGACAATCATCACTGCAGCCCTCCACAATGGCAGAGTGGCTAGAGGGAAACCCAGCCATCCATTTTCTATACCGCTTATCCCATTGGGGTCGCAGGGGAGATGGAGCCTTTCCCAGCTGGTATTGGGGGAGAGGCAGGGTACATCCTGGACTGGTCGCCAGTCAATCACAGGGCTGACATAAAGAGACAGACAACCAGGCACACTCACACCAATGGCCAATTTAGAGTCACCAATTAACCTAACAAGCATGTCTTCAGTGGAGTACCCAGAGAGAACCCACACATGCACGGGGAGAACATGCCATCTCTGCACAGAAAGGCCGTGACCGGGAAGCAAACCCAGGACCTTCTTGCTAACCCCTGCGCTGCCGTGCAGCCCGTAGAGAGAAACCCTCTCAGTGTAAAAGACATGAAAGCCCACTTGGATTTCACATTGTTCTTTTGCAAACATTGTCAGCTGTGAGGCCTTCTATTGAGAGGTGTGTGCCTCTCCAAATCATGCACAATCAGTTTAATTTACCACAGGTGGACTCCAATCAAGGTGTAGAAACATCTCAGCAAAGATAAGGAGAAATGGGAGGAACCTGAGCTAAATTTTGTTTTCTCCTTGTCATTCTGGGGTATTGAGTGTGCACTGAGAAAAGAGCAGGGGTTCTGAATGTTTCTGAATGCACTGTATGTCCGATTTCTGTCTTTTCTCAGACAGAATCAAACTCAGTGTTTTCACACATGATGCATTTGTCTACACTGGTGGTTTTCAACCTTCTTTTTGCCCTAGGCACACCAAAGATCAAGCCAAAGTCTCAAGGCACACTTTATCCATATCCTTACAAAATAGCCAGTTAAGAACATTAATAGTGACTGTAGCTGCTGTATGGTTGTAGTGATAGCTCCCATGGCACACCAAGACTTAACTCAAGGCACACCAGCATTTGAGAAACACTGGTCTACACCTTCCACAGCCCCCTCTGTTTCCACTGTAAGAGCAGCATGTTTTACTCATTTATCAATTGAAATATTTCTAGTTAGCAAAGCTGTCTCAATGTTTGAACAAAATATGTTATATAGAAAAATATAACTCTTACCATATAATGAATATCTTATAAAATGGGAAACAGTCATAACTTCTTGATGTAAACAGCTCAGCCACAAATTATATCCTGGCATGCCATTAAAATGAAACCATAAATGATAGATGTCTGTGTGATTGTTTAAAAGACAATAACGCTCCCTTGGTAGGAACAGCAGGAGGGACATGCTCAGGACAGCAAAACAAGAACATTCATGCTCTGTTAAAATAAAATGAGTAAATTCTGTTCATTAAATAAATATAGTATTTCATGCCTTTCATTCAGACAGGTGGGTGTTTGAATGAATGGTAGGAAAAACACTTAGAATAGAAAATGGTGCGTATTTGTAGCTTTGCTCCTTTCACTATAAAGAGGGCACTCAGATAAAATAAACTCCCTTGGTTGCCTGCCATCAATATTACATGATTTCCATTTACGATCAACAACAAAGTAAACCCATTCAGAGCTGGCATATTTAATATCTGTAACTGTACCTTTAATGCATGTTTCCTCTCTATGTTTAGATACTAACTGAAAAGTCAAACCACGTATGTAGCTCAGTTTAATCCAGAAAGGGAAATCTGGAGCAGGCTTTTAACTGATAAAGAAGAGGGTTAAATTCCTCAGCCCATTCTCCTTAATTTTTAAAAGGGTATTCAAACAGAGAAACCCTTTATCTTTAATATTGTGAGTATTTAGAGCTCAAACCTCAGGAATCTTTGTTGACTACTTACATTCATTAGCAAATGGGCTTCATTGATTCCCACTGTAAACCACTGGACAGTCACCCTCAGGTTTATCGTAGTGTAACCACTACTCATTTAGTTTTGGGATGTTTCAGCCAATATTGTCATTGTTGTATCAGGACTAGCAAGTTCTTGCCAAAACAAAAGTTAATTAGAAGTATTGGGGAAAAAAAGTCTGCTAATATTTTCAATCAATATATCAGTCGTAATATATAGGCCTTTGCTTTGGCCTTGAATATTAGCCACATACAAACAAATGTGTGGAGTTTTAGGACCAACAGACCAACAACAGCTGAAGCCATTTCTTTGTTCATCCTTCAACTCTAAAGTGTTTTTATGGACTGAATTTTTTGTCTGACCTACACTGAAATATCAGTTCTGTGTTGGTATTGGCTGGACTAATTTTCTAAATATTTTCATATTGCATATTGACAAAAATAACATTTTTATTTATTTACTGTTTATTGCTAGGGACAAAAACAGAATCCATAGACAACTGAGAACAGCTATCCCATGCAAGTATCATAGAGTTTATAGCGAATGATAATTTGCAACATCTATCATGCTACTAATACACACTCATGCCTGCACAGCAATGCGTGGCAACACCAAACAGCACTATGTCCCGGTCTTCTCTGAAAATAGACTGCTAGACATGCTCTGCTGGTTGTGATCTTTGGTATTACAACTTAACTCTTCTTTTCTATGGATGAATCAGCGATGAGAAATGATCTGAAATGTATTGATAAAAGCTAGAGCTGTGAAGGTTAATTGCATTAATCGCAATTAATAAAGGTCCATCATTAGTGCACTTATTTCTTTTTTAACTGTAATTGATTTCATGCTTTACTGGGCCTTTTAGCACATTTTGGTCAAACCATGTCAGTGTCTCCCTGCAGCAAAAAGAGGTGTAAAATAAATCCACCACTGCTCCTTAATGTGTCATTTCACTTGAAAATCACTCACAGACAGCTCAGTGGACAAGTCAAAAGTCATCTGCACCTTGTGTTTCCTTTTTGTATTTCACTGAATTTCCTTTCAAATTCAATCTTCAATCTCACTATAAAAGCAGGTCTGCTACCAAACAAGTCAACAACTCAATTACCCTTAGGTATGGTGTTGCTTTGGGTCATTGTCTTGCTGGAAAAAAAAAATCCAGGGCTGACTGCCAAGAAGCACCCCCACAGCATGATGTTGCCAGGACCGTGCATCCCAGTAGGGATGGTGTGTTTGAGGTGATGTGCAGTGTTTGCATCAGCGTCTGTCCAAAAAGAACCATTTTGGTCTCATCAGACCAAAGAACTTTCTTCCACTTGACCAT
Organism: Cheilinus undulatus; assembly: GCF_018320785.1. NCBI lineage: Eukaryota > Metazoa > Chordata > Actinopteri > Labriformes > Labridae > Cheilinus > Cheilinus undulatus. Next base: position 43,019,562 of record NC_054873.1, read on the forward strand.
GGAGTCTCTCACATGCCTTTTGGCAAACTCTAGTCGGGATTTAACCAGAGTTTTCCTCAACAGTAGATATTTCTTTACCATTCTCCCATAAAGCTTTGACTGCCTAAGAATAGGGGAACAGTTGTTGTATGCAGAGTCTCTCCCATCTCAGCTGTTGCAGCCTGTAACTCCTTCAGAGCAGTCATAGGTGTCTTGGTGGCCTTTCTCACTAATCTCCTTCTTGATTAGTCACTCATTTTGTGAGGACAGCCTGATCTTGGCAGATTTACACATGCCATATTTCTTCCATTTCTTGATGATGGGTTTAACCTAACTTATACTTTTTCCTTTTCTCTGGAGTGTTCTTTTGTCTTCATGGTGTAACAGTAGCCATTAATGCTGATTAACCAGTGACTGGACCTTCCAGACACAGGCGTCTTTATACAACAATCACTTGAGTGCATTCAGGTGATCCTTTTACTAATGGCGAGACTACTGGTGCCAGTTGTCTGGACTTCTGTTGAGTTAGATCAGTCATTTTAAAGGGGGTAAATATTTATGCAATTACTTATTTTACCTCACATATTTTTATTTAATTGACATTGCTTTGTACCTTGTCTTTGGCACTGAAGAAGTTTTTTTCTCATTGGTCAAAAAAGCCAAATTATTGATGGTCCCTTGGACCACAGTTGCCATCAATGACAATGAAGACTAGCATTTCCACCTACCAGCATCTCATCCAAATGTGTGGTTCAATAATATGGAGTAAAAATGTATTTTTAATCCATAGGTAAGTGTAAATAGTGTGGAGGCTTAAGTAACAGCCAAGTATCACCAGATCTGATTGTCAGAGTAGCAGAAATGTCAGAGGAGGAAGTCTGATTTTGACCTTTATGGAATCTTCTCATTCACACTTATACCCCCCAGTGCATACAAAAACTCAATTTCCCACAGTTCCCAGGGCGCGACCCCTCTTTTTGTCGCTTTAATAGACTGTATAACCTGATCGTAGTCGTGGTGCATTAAGAGAAACGTTCACCTTGACTGTCCTCTCTTTCACACCTATCTGATTATCTGTCATCACCTTCTCTCTGTAACTATCTCTTTCTCACTTCTCTTCTCTTACGGTTACTCTGAGTTCCTCCATGTCTTCCTTTATAATCCTCATTCCCTTCTCTGAGTCTTTCTCTCTCTTTCTACTTCTGTGAATAACTCTTTTAAAAGTCCCAATCTTACTTCAAAAATGAGAATAAATACAGCGTTAGCACAGTCTGGAGATCATATGTACATGAGATATTAGGGTGATTATAAAGGAGAAGAGAAGGAAGGAGATGAATACAATCCAAGTGGGCAGGGAGGCAGGAAATGGTAGAATAATTATTTACCAGTACTCACAGTAGAGGTCTGCTGTGGGGCTTTTATTTTTATGGCCTTACGCACATGGCTCTCCAGTGAGTGCCTGCATGTACGTGCATGGTGTTTGTGCGTATACTGTATATGTCTCAAGTGTACCAAGTCAGCTTTGTGAACAATAAAACCTCCGTAAACTAACAGCCAAGAATTAAACCTTCACCCCATGGTCTGCTCTCACACACATACACCAAACATTAACACAAATTCAAACTGGGTACACTGAGGATGCCACCCACATGATAAGAGTGCGACTCAAGTCTTGGAACATGGATGCATTTGTAATTACATATAAAGCAGGTTTTAATGATCCATGTCCAAGTGCATGCTAAGTATAAGTAGTTAAACCTAATGTGGTGGATCTTTGTGTGTCTAACAGTAGATTTGAGATATTTTTCAGAATATACAGAGTACATATACATTTATAGACATACATTTAGCCCTCTTATTGTGGGGTTTGTATGCTTAAGTCTTTCATGTATGGGTGTGGGTGGATGCGTGCACGTATACTTGTGGTCCGTGTAAGGTGTATGTAATAAAGGTTTTCATTTGGTTACGGGGCTGCAGAAGGGGCGTCCAGAGAAGCCTTAGATTAGATCCACCGTGTGTCCGAGGAGGATGGGAAATAACATCAGCCGTCAGGAGAGGAAAGGTGAAAAATAACCTGTCATCACTTCTCTCTTTCTCTCATCCACTGTCCTCCCTCTCACCTTTAGAGCCTTCCAGCTCTTCTCTTGCTCGCTAATCTAAAACTTACTGGCTCTTAGCTTTTCTCACAAGCTTTTTTTTTACTCTTTATGTGCTTGTTGTATGGTGATTAGCCTCTGCATGTGGAAGCATATTAAGGATAAAAAGAAGGAGCAATAAAATACCTAATTTAAGCTGCAGCACCATGTAAAGATTTAAGGGTGCATAAGTATCAGCACTGTCTTCTGAGAATGGAGGTGCACAAAACACAAATGGGGTGTAGCATGCAGTGGGAAGTGAATGGTGGGCTCTAAGTGTAGAACAGGATGCAAAGCTTAGTCGCATAACATGAATCAAACCAATCAGCACTCATTACCTTCAGAAGCCAGATGTTGAGTTGTGTACATCATTTGATGGATTTCAATCTTAGTTCTTAAATGGGTTAATCTCCAGCAGATTTGTATAACTTGTGTCCTTGACTAAGCCTGTTTTTGTACAATAAACACTTAGCATCACTACTGGCTAAATCAGCATAGTAGATATCAGCAAAAATCTAATATCATACATCCGTAAAAAATACCATATTGCTCTCTGCCATTTGTCACCATATAAAACACAGCATATGCAAAGTTGCTGTTTCTCTCCTACTTGTTGTCATTTTTATTTAATCTCCACATCTTTATTAGCAGCTATAAATTTGCATTCATTACTCTTATTCAAATGACTGCTCTGCGATCCCCCTGCTCTTCCACCAGTCTACATGGAAAGCATCAAGCAGACACATCACACTTTCCTGTGCCTACAAGGACAGCCTGGGGCAGGGAGAAAAGCAGCAAAAGGCCAGATTAGAGAGGGCATCAATGACAGCAGAATGACATTGATAAAGTCAGAGGTAGAATAAAGGAGGAGCTGGGGTGGAGGAGGGTTGTTTAAAGCAGCTTGCAGAGCTGCAAAGCGGCTTGCATGAGATCAGCTGATCTCAATTATACAGCAGTGTTTAACTACTAAATTTACATGTAAGAAGCTATTTTGTATAGATGTGGTTTTGGTGTGCCTGAAATTTTGGCTTGATCTTAGGTGTGCTTTGGCAATAAAGATTGAAAACCACTGCCCCACATCCTACTTTTTGTTTCAGAAACTTTTATTAAGAGCATGGTCTATGCTGTAATCATAACAACATTTAAAGGAACCCAACATGATCAGGGAAATTCACCTTTAGCATTGATATTACTATCTCTCATATGTATATTGAACAAAAAAATCTCACTAGATATCTGCATTTTCAGTTAATCTGAGCTTTATAGTGGAAGTCGATGCCTCTGACTCTTGGGTGGGGTTTAGTCCTGTCCCAGCGCTCAGCTTCAGACCAAAAGCTGACACCCATGCACATTCTTCTCCTGCAGCTTATCGCCCACTGAAAGAAATGATGATGTCAGGAACAGAGTAGTATTCGCCATCAAGCTTAAAGAATTGAGACACTGGCAGGAGGTAGCCCATCACCCCATCAGAGTGTAGACTGACCATAAGAATCTTACTTACATCCAGACTGCCATGATGCCAGATGGGCATTGTTCTTGGGGCTTTTCAATCTCACCGCTACTTACTGTCCAGGCTCCAGGAACCTCAAACCTGAGGCTCTCTCCCACCAATACTACACACCAGAGATATCCAAAAACTAATGAGCAGACAGAGACAGCAAACCAGGACTTTAGGTGCTGTGACACTGTCAAAAACCCTTCCTCCTGGAGCACCCATGTGGTATGGTTGAATATGCACACAACCCCCAGTCCAGCTCAGCAGCAGGATTATCACCCTTTGAGGCCCCATCTACACGGAGATGAATTCAGGAGTATATGCTAAAGTTTTTTGTCGTATCGGCATTTCATCCACACGGAAACGACGTTTTGGGGGCCGTAAACAATACTTTTTTAAACTTACCGTTTCATCTCCATGTGGACTGACAGCCACATCACAGCGTAACCCACTTTCAGGGCATGCGCTGTCAAACTAAAATAACAATGGCGGATTACAGGGTTGTGTTCGTGCTGCAGAAGCTACTGAGCTTATTATGGCTTTTACAGCAAAATCTGATGCTTCTTTACCACCACCAAGAACACCAGATGTTCTTAAATCCACCTCAGAGAACAACCAGAAGGTCAAACAGGAGAAAGTTTGTGGCAGTTTTCTGTGATCTTCTTCTCTTTTGGTGCATTCCGTTGCAGCGTTACAGCACCACTTACAGGCTTGGCATATATACTACAGTGTTTTCAGTCGTTTTCCATGGGTCCTTGCTTATGCTGACATTTCCTGAAAGGATCTTGTGTTTACGGAAAACTTTTTCAAAACAAAACAAAAATATACTGTTTTCGTCTCCGTGTGGACAAGGCCTGAGTGTGCCTTTAGCTATCAGAAGCCTCTCTTTCCTGCACAGGAGGAGCAGAATGCATTCTTCTGGGTCCAAGCCCACCTTCACCTATTTCACAAGTTGTGGAGAGACACTCAGACCGCCCTGCTCCACTCAGCAGACCACAACCAGTGCCAAAGGACTCGAGCACCAACCTGCAAACCAAGTCAGAAAGTTTGGCTCCCTGCCCCCTGAAATTGTGCTCCAGAAAAAAAAATGGGGATGAAAAGACTCTGTCATCAGTCCTTTGGTAGTTAAGCTACATTTAAACCCTCACATTAAATTCCCCACACTGTCTGAGTGTCCCAGTTGAAGCCCATAGCCATCATCTTACTGGACCCCCAGATACACCCCCACCCCCTGCCTGCGTCACTGACAACAGCCTAGCCCACACTGTCTGTTGGTTGTTGGATGTTTGCCACCAGGGTTGTGGCAACCAGTTTCTCATTGACTTGGAGAAATGCTGCCTGATCCCTCATCGACTATTTTGGATCTGTCCTCTTCAGGAACTTTTGCAAAGAATACCCAGTGGATTCTCCATTACCTCTTCCTGTCCACCAGCTTTCAAGCCTCCAACACCCAATCTTCGGCCATTAATCTGCAGTTCTACAATAACACTCATTACAATTCAGACTCCTCAGATTCTGAGTCCTGCATCAGGGTCCAAACTCACCAGGCAAAACATGACTGACTTTACCTACTGAGCTATCGTCACCTCCTGCAAAAGGAAAATCAATCTGTCATGCAGCTGTTACGCAGCCACAATGCACCCAGTCTGAAACAGCTGTTAGACAACAGCATGCACAGCAGATGGCAGAGGATAACCGTAGTCCATCACAAATAAGCAGCACAAAGCATGAATAAGACACAGCAACAGATAAGCAGCTTCAGGTAGCACTTCCTGCTTCCTTTCTGCAGTCTCTTACATTCAGTGTTTTCATAGAGAAAAAAAACCTCACAGCCTATCATGGACTGTTACAGCTGTAAAAATGAAAGATTTATATGGTTAAAAAAAGGTTGGAATTATTTGAGGTAATTGTAGCATAAGCTATGCTTTTTTAAACAGTTTGGATGAAAAATCACACTGTTGCCACACAGAGGATGAGAGATAATGATTAAAGGTTAAAGAGTTACAGCAGATAAGACCTATTCTTGGAAGGCAATGAAAAGATAGGACTGTGTGAGACGTTTGTGAGCGAAGGTGGTAAACTGAAATGCGAAATGCTGGCGAGGTGAGAAACACTGAGATGTATATTTGTATAAATAAAGCTGTAAGGCAGGTGAGTCAGTCAGGAGGGATGGTGGCTTGTTGCCTGATTCCAAGGGTAAAAAGAAAGCCTGTTGAGACTTTTCTTCATATTGAGTATGTGCCAAAGACGTGTGATCTAGTAATTAACGGTAGAGAAGCTGATTTAAACAATTTAGGCTGATATTAGGGGCTGAATAACCTGAACATAGCAATCTTCATGCACAATGTGCAGTCTTTGTCTTCTCTTGTTTACTCCCATAAACTGGTCAGGTTGGTTTTGTTCACGATTTGAATTTTCTACTCGTCCCAGAAGACATGTGAAGTGGGCAGGCACCGAGAAAACAGCAAGAACAAAAATAGACTGACTCTTTTGCCATAAGCTGCTGAAAAGAGCGATTTAAATAGAGTTGAATGGGAGGTGTAAAGTGGGTAGTCAGTGAAAACATTGTTATGCTCACCAGAGGAAGCCAGACATGTTGGAGAACATTTGGTATGCAGCACACCCAGAGAAAAAAAAAAAAAAAAAACATGTTACTGTGTCCAACGCTGAGAAGTGGATGCTCATTTTTTCCTCAGATGGGTGTGAAAGTGCCCCAAAAACAGCCGTGATGTCTTCAATTCTAACAAGGTGAGCAGGACACAAGACTGTTTTGCATCTCTGTTTATCTAAATGAAAATCCTGTCAGGTCAGGAGTCATTTCTCTGTCTGTGTGAGTGTACTGGAAGGAGTGATGCTGGGGTTGCTTGTGTTCATTTTTCTGTTGCATGTGTGTGCCTGTTTTAACGTTTGTTTGCACCTGTGTGCAAATATCAGAGAGGCGTGAGGTGTTGTGTTGACTCTGAAGATCAATGGTTGATCTCTGAGGAAGAAGAAAAGGCCAATCTTCTGCTGTAATAACACCATGCCTGCATGTGTCTAAAAAAGTAATAGAAAACATGGTATAGACATACAGAACATGATTACCAAGACTGTCATCTCACAGGGACTACATACAGATGAGCCAGTCATTCTTGATTTCTGCCTCCATCCTTTTTTTCTTTTCTTGAAACTTGTTCAGCATCTGTGTTTTTTCACCTTGTGTACCTTACCGTATTATAGAAAAGTCAAGGACAAAATCTTCACATTCCTCAAGCATATTACAGCAAGGTTTGAGTGCTTTCTTTCCACTGATGGGGTTTCAAATCATCAGCAAATTATTCAGGTCTGTTCAACAGATTTATAGCCCAGAGGGTTGCACATTTCATTCAAAACACTTTTTAAAGAAATAAGAAAGTCAGACAAGCCAGGATACAGGGTGCAGCACCAGTAATGAAAAAAGCCTGAGACAAGTCTTGCTTCATAAAGGATTGTATTTATGGTACAGAATGTGTTTTCACTTTGAATTCAGACATGACAATGTTTTTGTGGGTCTAAAACAGCCTTTCTTTAATTACAAAAACGCAGACAAAAAAAAAAATGATAAAAACTATGATGAAAAGTAAGATTAGTGTTAGTTACAGAGACTAGACAAGGCTAAAATGTTAATGCTGGATTAGTGCTGAGCTGATGGGATATTTGGGAGAGAAAGCGGGAAAGCTGGCGTGCCTGGGTGTGTGAAGCAGAGGTGGAAAGTAACTAATTACATTTACTCAGATTACTGTATTTGAGTAGTGTTTTTTGGCTACTTGTACTTTTGTGAGTACATTTTAAAATCAGTACTTTTACTTAAGAAATAGCAAGCAGCAACCTCTGGTACTGAAAAATGAAGCAAATGCAGAAGTGTAAAAAACCCCAATACGACCAGTGTCCACTTGAGGCTGGCAGCAGGAAGTCATGTACACAACACATATAAATAATACATGTTTTACATTAGATATAAACCAGTTTACAACGTGATTCAAAAAACAAAACGTGTTTTATTAACCAATGTCCTCATGAGCACACGCGGTATGGGGGGCACATTTTTTTGTACCGCAATCGATTCAATTCCATTTAGAAAAGTCTCTCTGTGCACTGATTGGAACGTCTCAGTTTGATTGACAAATAGCTTGACAGTCATGGACGAAAGTATTGGCACTCCTGGAATTTTTCCAGAAAATACACCATTTCTCCCAAAAATTCTTGCAATTACAAATGTTTTTGGTTTACACATGTTTTTTTTTCCTTTATGTGCATTGGAACAAAACGGAAAACAGAAGGCAAAATTGTCATAGTTTTACACAACACAAAAAAAAAAAAAAATGGGCCAGAAAAAATTGTTGGCACCCTCAACTTAATATTTGGTTGCACACCGTTGGGGAAAAAATAACTGAAACCAATCACTTCCTTTAACCTCAACTGGAATTCTGGTCCACTCTTCTTTTGCAAACTGCTCCAGGTCTCTCAGATTTGAAGGGTGCCTTCTTGCAATAGCAATTTTGAAATCTATCCACAGGAGTTCAGTGGGATTTAGATCTGGACTCGTTGCTGGCCACTTCAGAACTCTCCAGCACTTTGTCTCCAACCATTTCTTGGTGCTTTTTGAGGTATGTTTGGGGTCATTGTCCTGCTTGAACACCCATGATCTCTGACGCAGACCCAGCTTTCTGACACTAGGCCCTATACTGAGGCCCAAAATCTTTTGATAGTCTCCAGATTACATGATTCCTTGCACACAGTCAAGGCACCCAGTGCCAGAGGCAGCAAAACAACCCTAAAACATCTGTGAACCTCCATCATGTTTGACTGTAGGTACTGTGTTCTTTTCTTTGTAGGCCTCATTCTGTTTTCTGTAAACAGTAGAATGACGTGCCTTTCCAAAAAGCTCTACCTTAGTCTCATCTGTCCTCATAATGTTCTCCCAGAAGGACTGAGGCTTACTCAGGTACATTTTTGCAAATCCCAGTCTGGCTTTTGTATGTCTCTTTGTCAGCAGTGGGGTTCTCCTCGGTCTCCTGCCATAGCGCTTCATCTCATTCAGATGACCACGTATTGTCCGAGCTGACACTTTTGCACCCTGAGTCTGCAGGACAGCCTGAATTTGTGTGGAAAGTGACTGAGGATGTTGCATTCTTTTGTCAATTTTTCTCTTCCATCCACGTCCAGAGAGATTGGCTACAGTTCCATGGGTTATAAACTTCTTGATTTAAGGATCTCTGGAGATGGTCTTGGACCCTTGAGATTGTTAATATATTTCCACAGTTTTGCTTCTTAAGTCTTTAGACAATTCTGGGCTCTTCTTTCTCTTCTCCATGCTTGGTGTGACACACACAGGCACACAACACAAAGGTTGAGTCAACTTTTAGACATCCTAACTGGCTTCAGGTGTAATTTCCAGATTGTGAGCACCTGTTACTGCCACAGGTGAGTTTAAATGAGCATCACATGCTTGAAAAAAAAAGATTTACCCACAGTTTTCAAAGGGTGCCAGTCCGGCCCATTTTTGAGTTTTGTTTTTTTTCAGACTGTTTTTCCCTGTATTTGAAGGCCTCCATGCAGGTGAGGGTTTCTCTTATGGTGAGGATTTCAATAATCATCATCCAACACTGAAGCTTCAAAGGTAAAAAGGCCAGAAATCATTGTCAAGATACCATTTTTTAAACATATGGCAGCATAACTGTTCTTGATCATTCTCACCAATGGCATCTTTTTCCCTCTTTCAGCCAAACACAATGACGAGCTATCATATGCTGCCTTTGGAACGCCAGATAAGTTGGTGAAAGAGAGCCATAGCTGCTGAAAAAAGAGAAAAAATGAAAAGACAGATTTGTCTTTTACAGATGAGAGCAAAACTTATCTCAAGTAGACTTATATTTAATGAGTAAACAGATTACTTCTTATTTCTACTGGCACAAAAGAGCCAGTGCTTATTTAACTTTTAAAGTCTTGATAGAAAGTCCTGAAAAGCTTTTTAAAGCCCAGTATACAGAAACCCCGACAGCAAACTGGTTAAGTTGCACCGTAATTATTCGTACACCAAAAATGACAGGATGAAACCACTGAAAAAATAGAAATAATGATGTATCTTTCTTAAACAGAGTCTCACAGACTCAATAATGACATTAGATAAGGCGAAAACATTTTCAGTCTGCACCAATAAATGAAGAAAAAGATATTTCATCTTAAACTCTCCTGCTGCTGCTGCCTTTACCTAGAAGCAGTGCACAGAGGGATTCAGCACACTAATTAACACTCCCAGTGTGAGTGTGTGTGTGTGTTTCAGTCTGCCGGTGTGTGTGTTGAATACACCTGATTGGATTGTGAAGATGAAAACTTGAGTTTGCATCTCATGGCCCCAATTAATTTAAATGTATGCGGGGAGGAGAGCCTCACTTCATCCACACATTAGAGAGGCAGACATTAGGGGCGGGGGGGTGGGGGGCTTGTAGTGGGAAGCTCATGCAGGTGTGATGTCAAATGACAGAGTGAGTGTGGAGAGCAACATTAAACCACGTTCACGTGCACGTATGTGAGAAAGTGTACCTAGAAGGAGGTCCAGCCTTAGAACGTTTGTTTCAGACATTGTCTCACCTACTGGAACACTTACATTTATCTGAGGTGAGGGGTGGTCCCTGGGTAAAATATGAAGAGTAAAAGAGGACATGCTGAATGTTATTAATGATTATATCAATGAAATCAATATAATCTCTTTAATCCATTAGCCCTTTTTGGATGCTTCTATCTGCATAATTATGGTAATGTATGAACGTGGTCTGCATTTATCTCTGTCATTCTCTCTTTTCTAGAGCAGTGGTTCTCAACCTTGGGAGTCGCAAGACACAGAGAGGGGGTCCCAGTTGCCTCCTGCTAAAACTGAATATTTTAAAATGATTTCAAATTGAATAGTTCACCCACTTGTATAACTAGAAAAGCACTCTGCCATTAGCCCTATCTCCCAATAGTGAAGAATCCTTGAAAAAATTCCTGGATCTGTACCCATGTGTCCCCTACCACAGCATTTGCAGATTACTCCCTCCCCGGTGGGGTGGAAACATGGTGAGGCAAAGCTTTGGCTTCGCTACAAGTGGGCTGTCATGGTGGAAGCATTGCCAACAGATGTACTGACAGTCTCACCCATGGTCTCACTGAACGACTGGAAGTCATGGCAGAGGGTGAATATTCCTCTATTCCTCCCAGCATTGTGAGTATTCTCGCTACAATTCGCTGTCTTTCTCTCTGTTACGCTCCGACTAGTCTCCTTGACCGGGTGTGCATCTTTCAAACTCTATAAACTCCAAAACTTTGAATAGAAATACACCCAAAATGCTGCTGGGATTGAAGTTACTCATGTCCGCCATCTCCTGGTGTAAAGCAGTAACAGCACAGACCTCCGCCATTAGCCCTATCTCTCAATAGTACAGAATCCTTAGAAAAATTCCTGACTCGTGGTAGTGATCCACATCACTCCCAAAATCTAATCTATTCTTCCTTATGCCATTTCTGACATTTCCAGAAAATTTCATGAAAATCCGTCCACAGCTTTTTGAGTTATGTTGCTAACAAAAGAACAAACCCACCGATCACATAACCTCCTTGGCGGAGGTAAAAATATAAGCATTAATTAGCTAAATGTAAAATAAGATCATTTCAGATCAAGATTATAGTTGCAACTGATCATTTTTTATTTATTTTTTAAATATAAATAAATGGTAGCGACTGAATATTTGGAAATTAAAGTACAAAATATAAGCCAACACAACCACATCTCAAAAATGAAAAATTCATACAGACATCCATAGGACTTCAAACAGATAAAAATCAGTACCATCTTCAGCATGCAATGCACTACTGTGATACATGCACAGTCTGAAAATCACAGAGGGAAAAGGAGAGATGGGAGAAGGATGATGGGAGGGAGAGATGGGGACAGATCCATGAGCAGCAAAAAGGAGCGCTATTTAAAACAAAGTGAAGAGAGGAAAGACAGACTCAAGTAGCACTTACCCAGAGAGTCATGTGCTGTTAATGGAAAAGATGGAGTGATGCATAGAGGGATATAAAGATTGAGTGAAGGGAGAAATGGGTCATGTGGTCAAGAAAATGTAGAGATAGCTCCTTAAAAATATAAGGAGAAAAAAACAGGAACTATGTGCTCAGGAGCAGACATGAGTATTTACTTTCAATCAAACCTGGAGTGGCTACTCTGGAGAACTGGGAGAGTTCCCAGTGGGCCAGGGCCGCTGTACAGTGGCATTAGATGTGGCCACCAGAACTCATTGTCTGAGCTGTGTTTTGTTTAAACATTGGATAACTTCACAAGCTGATGCAGCCAAATTTGGAAAACTTGATTTTTTTAAACCTTCAGCTGGATGTAAACACACCAGCTGTAGATGACACAGGTAAGCTAGAAAAGGTCACCGAAAGTAAGAGTTAGTCCCTGAAAACAGTTCTGTCTCAGTAATAAGGAACTGACTTGGATCCCAAACCTACCATCCACAAAAAATGATAACTTGCAAAGTTTGCACGAGTTTTTGCATGTCAGATGGCAACAAACCAAAGTGGTACGCAGCATCATACGCAGTATGCTGAAAATCAAGCAGCACCCACAGCCAACTGATTCACAACAAGCAACTTAAACTCAGGCATATGAAGAGGGCACTCCTTATGAGAGGACAAGTAAGAAGTATAAGGAAGAAGGTAACTGTGGCTGTAAGGTTTTACATAGCAGAGGATAATTTCTATCTACTGTATGAGTTATTCAGCTGACTTCCTAGATGATCTCACATAGGGGTAAGGTAAAGCCCACATATGAGATCCTTATACTGATTGCACAATGTTTGTCTGCAAGAAAGCAGTCAGCATTCTCCTTCAGCTGGAAGAAAGAGGGACTGAAATGAAGCTACCTCAACAAAAAAATCATCAAGATTCACCAACAAGATGAGGTTCCAGACCTGCTAGGATTGAGAGAGACCTAGACCAGAAAAAGGCAATTTCTCCCACTTAAAAGGCAGGATCTTGACATGATGGAGTCCATGAAAAAAGCCGCGGGTCCACTAAGGGACTTTACAGAGGCACGTTGTGGAGAGGAATATGTGTTTCTTGTCTCATGCCAGTGCTTCACTTGCTCAAAGTCTTGCTCTTGAGCCGTAGCAATGATGACACTGAGCTAACGAGAGCAATGAATCCCAGACTAACTCATGGACAAATACCAGGATCCCATCACTGATGTCCTGCTGAATGTGGCTTCACTTGTTGATTCCAGGTTAAAACACAGTACACTGACAGTGTCAAGACAGAAGCATTACAAGCCAGAGCTGTGTCTGAGCTGGAGTCCCTGCTGACTGTACAAGCACAGCAACAGCCTTCAGCAGCATCTCACTCCACATCACAAGGCCCTGAGGCAGAGGAACAAATACAACCACAGAAAGTCGGGGAATCACTGAAAACCTCAGGTTCTGTGACTGCAGCTGCCACATCCTGCTTCCTATCTCCAAAAGAATTAATAGATAGGAAGTCAAGGACAACCTGTCAACACTGAAAGCAGATAGAGATGCATCCTCTTGGATGGTGGACTCCATAAGGGTGACTTTCCAAAGATTAGTCAGCTAAATGTGTATCTCAGCAACAAGTGCTCCCTCAGAATGAGTCTTCAGCACCGCGGGTAAAACAGTAAGATCCCAAAGGGCAACTAAAGCTGGATAAAGTAGATTCCCTTGTCCTGGCTAAAAATTTTGCATCATTATTAAGAGGAGATGTAAGTTGCAGAATGTCTTAGTAACAGTATATTCTAGTAAGGCCATACTTATAGCAAATATTTACATCAACGTTACAGGATCAATAGCGGCAACTGCTGTGACGATGACATTTCAAATTTTAAAAAAAGACAAGCATGGATAGCAAACTATTCACTGCCAGGAAATGCAAGCAATGACATGGGGGAATTCAGATTTGTGTAAACACTTGGAAGTTGGGAATGGGAAACAAGTTTCACAATATACAACCTATGAAAAAAAAAACAAGGCAAAATATTTGGGTGTTTCTTCCCTCTCTAATTCCATAGAATGTACCTTAAAAATACCCCCCGTAGTTGGTTTGATCCAAAAGTGGCTGCACTGTCAGTGAACTGCATATCACAGACTCTCAGAGATGCTAACTACAGGGATCAGTGTGTGGGTGAAGTCACAGAGGAGACTACAGGAGCTTTGTGTTTAAATGTGCAGATATAAAATATAATGACTTATGTATTATTATTCACCTGCTAAAGACATTTGTTATCCATAATTCAGTCGTTGGGCCCTCTGTCTTACTAGTTGTTAACTTGTTAAATCGAGCTTCCTGTACATTACTGACAGTGAGTTCAGAGCTGAGTGAATCCTAGAGGACTACAGGTAATTACATCAATGCTAAATCAGAGGGAAAAGATAGTTTAGATCATTTCTGGTCAGGATCAATCATCAGAGGATCTGTGGAGATATGAACATCAGAGAGACATAGAAATACAATTTCTTTGAAAAATAACACCATTCATGCTGTGGAGTATGTGTTTCAACATGCAGAAAATAGCATCTTTCTTCCCTTTTTCCAAGAAGACCCCTCTAGACCAGGGGTGTCAAACTCAAGGCCCCGGGGACCAAATCCGGCCCGTGGTAGAGTTATACTCGGTCCACAAGATCATATCATATTTTTTTAAACTGGCCCACCAGAATAAGGTCTGCAAATTTCATTATAAAAGTGTAAACTAAACCTAGATGATTTAAAACATCCTAATTAATTTATAAAAAAAATCAAAACCTAAAGAATGAAAATAAGATAAAAAGTCAGGAATGTGGGAACAAGAAATTTTGTGTTTTCACTTCATATTTTCAAGTTTGCATCTCATAATTAAACTCATCAGTTTGACTTTTAATTCAATTTTTGTCCTTTTCAATTCATAACTCTACCTTTTTATTTTGTATTTAAACTTTTAAATTAATTCATTTTAAATCTGACGTCATATTTTGATATACTAAACTCATCAAATTTTATCTCACACTTGACGTCTAACTTTGATTTTTAAACACATATTTTGACCTTTTAGACTCACAATTTAAAATTTAAACTCATATTTTGACCTTTAAAACTCATGATTTCACTTTCTGTCATATTTCTCTTTTAAAAAATAGGGACATTTTATTTCATAATTGAACATTTAGATTTTTTTTTTTTTTTTTTTAAGTCATATTTTTATATTTTAAACTCAGCAAATTCTATCCCACATTTGACGTTTTTAACTCCTAACTTTGATTTCTAATCCCAAATTTTGAACTTTTTAGACTCTCATTTTAACATTTTAACTCAGATTTTGACCTTTCAAACTCATGATTTTAAATTTTCTCATAGTGATCTAAAAACAAAAATCATGATTTCAACTTTCTCTATATTTGCCTTTTTAAGACCTTATTTTGACTTTTAGGTTTGTGTTTTGATTTTCTGTACTAATAAAATTGACCTTTTAACCTCAGATTAAGCCTTTAAACTTATCATTTTGACTTTATGTAATCTGGTAAAAATTACATTGACGGTTTATGGTTAGTGTTGACCCTGTTATGGGACCTAAATTCAGAATCCGGCCCCTGCTGTGATTGAGTTTGACACCCCTGCTCTAGACCCCCAGAATTTTCGCTTGCATGATGCCCCTGGATGCTTGTGATCTTAGGATCCTCAGGCAGCACTGTTATAAAAACAGGCATGATTCTGTCCTGGAAATCACTGCATGGGCTCCAGAACACTTTCAGAAATCATTATCTGTCTGCACAGTCTGCTGACACACAACGATACATCCACAAATGCAAGCTGAAACTGTATCAAGCAAGAAGAAGCCTTGACTGAGCCAAATTCAGAAATCCCACCATTTTGTCTGGGACAATGCTCATTTAAAACTGACTGAGGCAAAATGGAAAACTGTTCTGTGGTCAGATGAATCAAAGATTGAAATTATGGACACTGTGTCTTTCTGACTAAAGAGGACAGGAACCATCCAGCTTGTTATTGGTGGACAGTTCAAAGGTCCAGAACTCTGATGGTATGGGGTTTCATTGGGGCCTATGGTGTGGGAAGTTTGTTGAAAAGACACTATCAATGCTGAAAAGTTTATAGATCCCAACAGCATGGCTTCACAGTGCAAGAGTCCAGGAACCAAACTGTCCTTCCTGCAGTCCAGATCTTTCACTGATAGAAAACATTTGGAGAATGATAAAATGAAATATCTGGCAAAGAAGACCAGGACTGTTCAGCAGCTAGAGTCCTACATCAGACAAGAATGGCACAACTTCGGTTGTATCTTCTTCAGTTGCATGCTTAAGGTGACACCCAGCCACTGTGCCTCTACAAACAGCATCCCTACTCCTTTTTTTGAGTCTGCACATGCCTGTTCCTTCGTAAAGTATGTTGAGGTAACACCTGTTTTGATTTGGTGCTGTGCAGACCCCCAAAAATCTGTGATCTCCACCATATGGCTCCTCAGTGTTTACTTCTACCCTCTTTTTCTCCTCCATTTGGTCACTACATCAACGGGCCCACAGACATTTCGTTATTAACAGGCTGATATAAAATGTTCAGGACTTCTTTCTGTGTTGACTGACTAAATTTAAGAGTAAGCTTTCCCACAGGGAGTGATCTGTAATAGAACGATGAAGACATCTGTTTCATCAGGTGCCAGAATTCAGGTTTGAGATGAGAAGTGTGATTTTAATTTCCTCTCCACAGGAATACCTTTCACTTTGTTATCACCATTAACAATGTTCTCACTCCACCTACAAGCTACACATGACTGACTGTAGCACACTCTCAGACGTTATGTAGTGTGACTTTAACCTCATTTCTGTAGAGGCAGGGACTTACTGACAAGGATGTGTAAGGATCAGGTAACAGGTGGTGGTGTAACGATAATCTGATATGGACCGGTTAACTGATCTTGAGCCCTGGATTGGTAAAAATGAGGCATGAACCAGTCTTTGAACCGTCAGAGATCAGTTCACTGAGGCTCTGCTGCTTGTTTTTATAGCCCGTTCCATCATGCTCTGGCTCGGCATATGTAATCTCACGCAACCCACGGTGACCTTTTACCTTTCAACGAGAGTTCCGTTCGCTGTAGGTGCTCGTGAGGTAACTGGATGTGTTTCACCAGTCATCACCACAGCGTCTTTCAGTTACAGTTCTGCACCTCAGGAAAAAGTAATGTGGACTTAATATGAAGAAAGAATAACTTTTGAAAATTTCTGCCTGTCTGCATGTTTAAAGACCCTGTAAAGTGAAATCCATCGTTTTTTTCTTAATACTCTAGATATGTTGGAATATGGTTGCTGTAAATGTGAAAACACTGAGATCCACATGTGACTGAATTCTGGATTGAGACTGTTAGAAAGTTTTTCACCTCTTTCCTGGCTTGGTTTACTTTGGGTGGGGCCAATGTGTGGGCTCATGATGTCACGAGCCCACAGTGGGAATGGCCCCGTCCCCAAACAATACAATATCAAATCACAGAGCAGTCAGTTGACAGCTGATGTCACTGCCTTTATTGAAAGTTAACAGTCAGTTAAATGCTGTTTTTTTGTTTTAATGTTAGGTTGAAATAGCATTTGCCATGTTACCACTGCAGCTGTTGTCCAAAAATGCATTTCTAGAAACTAATGCGTGATGTTATTCAGACTAGGTCTATATTTGATGTAATCTGAGCCATTAATTTACAGCATTGATAATTTAATAACTCTTGTAACAATGAACATAAAGCCAGGAGGAGCACAGGAATGACCTGAACAATGTCTAATTCATGGATTCAAAGTGCAGCAAGCACACGTCTAGACAGGCCTGATACTGTTAGGAAGTAATTGTTTGCATCCAGACAGAAGAATTCCTTAATAATGATATTATGTTGATAGCATATTTGATTACAAAGCTTTAACTCTCATGGATAAAACTTGCTTAAATTTAATGGGTTTTTCTTTGTTTGTTGTATTATAGGATCTACCTGAAAGAGCTCATCAGAATGTTTGTAAAGGTCAAAAATAAATGACTTTCTCTGCCACAGCTTGC
This sequence comes from Cheilinus undulatus, assembly GCF_018320785.1. Classification (NCBI taxonomy): domain Eukaryota; kingdom Metazoa; phylum Chordata; class Actinopteri; order Labriformes; family Labridae; genus Cheilinus; species Cheilinus undulatus. The sequence goes on from NC_054873.1 coordinate 43,037,259, forward strand.
CCTCACACAGTCATTACGTCTAATGTTTTGGGAGAAAAATGCACACTGATGTAGCAGGGTTTAATCCAAATGTTGCAACTGGGATGTCATTAGGATTGTTGTGTTTTAAAGGCAGTCCATTAGCAGAGTGAGTCACTGCAGCGTCCCGGTCACCACGACTCCTACCTCTTCTCTGTGAAAAATCACTGATCTGATGCACCTGGAAGGCTGACAGCTGTGTAAAGCAACACACACTTGCACCTGTCCACTCACATTACCAGTCCGATTATTCCTGGGAAATAAACAGCGGTGCTCTCTGTAAAAGTCCTGCACTCTACATCCTCTTGGTGTTTGTAAAACAGTAATAGTCCGTATAGGTGTCCCCTATACACACCATATCACATTTTCACTCTCTTGTCTCATCTTTCTATTTTTAACAAACTGCAACACCGGGGGAAGCCGAGTAGAACCACATATTTATCCTGCTTTAGTGCTGAAGTGCCCTGAAAACAATGGAAGCTTATAAACAGACTTGTTTAGGTTTTTCCCCTTCCTGGAAATTACTCATTTATTTATATGGTTTTAAGTAGGGTTGGTTTTGGTGAAAGGCACATCATTTGTCCATTACATTATTTACTTTGATAATACTTCCTCTGTGAAGGTGAGTCATTTCACTGCACAAAACTGCCATGACGTCCAACACAACAAAGGGAAGACGAGGGGGTTTGATTTACACGTGGGACATCCCATTCTTGACACGTTTAGTGACAGCAGCAGTGTCATGACGTTGCATTTTAGTATTGCCTCAACTCCCTTTGAACCTTGCCAGAGATCATGCCAAAAAATAAATAAATAACAGGTACCTGGTACAATTCCCAGTGGACCCAGTAAGAGTCAACAGGAGTAGAGAGAGTACCTCAAAGAAGGAAAGCACCATTAGTCACAGGAGATGCTGGTCAGTGTGACCCCAGCTAAGCAGACTGGGTTGTTTGCTCCCCTTAGTCTGGATCATTTTAGATGATTAAGCTCTCTGTGCAGAGCAACATGTTTTTGTTGTTGCCATAGCAGTGTTAAAAAAACAATCTTACTAGCAGGAAAGTAAGATTCGGTAGACTTTTTCAGCTTTGTGTACCTTGACCTGGATGTTGTTTTGTATTTATTTTTCCTAAAATTAGCTGAAACATGAGGACAAAGTGGCCCTATCCACTGGAGCATATTGTGTAAAAATCATATATTTTTTTATTTTTCCCATTACAGTATTGGTATTACACCGCAACATTACAAAATTACGCATTTAGATACATTTTCAGGTGTTACAATCCTTCTCCCTCTAACACAAGCCTGTAATGTCAGACTCGGCTCAGGTCTGAGCATAAGATCACAGAAAAAGTATTTCATAAGTCTCAATGTGTGGAAATATCATCTCCGCCTTTGGTTTCAAAGGGATATTTCAGTATTTTTGAAGTTGAGTCGTATGAGGTATGTAGCAGTAGCAGTGGCATTAACCTTCAGTGATTTCAGTGAGCATTGCTCCTTTAAGAAGGACTCGCTGGTTGTACTGGCCAGGAGGCTAGGCTGACACGCCAGATGGGTTTGTTTCACACATCCATCTGGAAAACCACTCATACACAGCGTTTGGGAAAGGGCAGAGCCTTTGAAAACACTCACACCCGCAAAAAATACATACTATTTAAACCTTTTGAGCATCTTAGTTTTTATTCACAAAGCAAGAGCCCGTAACCGGTAGCCAGTGCCAAAGTTTATAATAGTACGTACATTCAAGCCAACATTGTTTTGTGGCCCAATTTTTACAAAAACTCACAAAATTCTGCTACATTATGCTGTATAGCCTAGCTTCCTGGCTAGTCTCAAGCAAAATAACAACCAGGCTTTTATTATAAAGAACTTGTTTAATATAGAGTGTATTATTGGTTTAATTTAGCTTTAGGATAAGTAGTAGTGAGTTCATGGAGCAACTGAGTTTAAAGCTGCTCCTCTGACCTAATTCAATGTCACAGCCTGCTTCTTTGAATCATCATAGACTTAAATCAAGCAAGTCTTGCATTAAAACACACCTTTAAACAGTTGTTTAACACTCTGAAACAAACGTTGTTGTATAACGACAAGAAGAGACACAGATTACAAAAAGTTCAAACAAATTTTTGTATCATAAATCCTAGCTGCTTATTTTTATTTTCTCTGGAAGCCCTCAATATTGGTATTCTACTAACCATCTACACCTTTTTTTTTCTTTTGTCTTTATAGTTTCATAACTTCTTTAAAATATATTCTATTCTATTATATACATTCTTAAAACTAGACTGTGCACCACAGAGTACCAGGTTTTTTAAGTTTTTTGCCTCGCTCGAGGCAAGACAAAATGGTTACAAAAAAGCAGTAGTAGGAATAGTAGTATAAATTACTGCAGTGCTTGGTTCAAGATGAACCCAGTTGATCCGTTGCAGCACATGGCTAACTTAAAGCCCCAGACCCATGCATGGAGATGCTCTGAAAAGCAAGCACACTCACTATAAGTTGCTGTTATTACAAACATTAAAGAAGGGAAGCAAACATATATTTTAACTAGCTGCTGTGCTTCACATTACACCATCACAAGCAGGTAATGGTTGGCTTCTTACCTGCTTGCTCTTTAGTAAAACATGCTAACGACTGGACTGAGCTGTTGTCTGTCACATATCACTCTGCTATGCTAACAGTGACATTGGTTATGCCCTGTGTGTGCACTAAAGCTCAACTCACTGATGACAGTGTTGCAAAAGTCCAGTCCATGACAAATTTTACCAGCCACCACTACAGTCCACATAACCACACTGTCCAAGTACCATATTAGAACTGCTGAAGATCTCTCCTTAAACAGGCCATACAGATCAGCATCTCATTTGACCAATACACTTACTACAGACAAGAACCTTAAATAACCCATGTTCCAAAGGTCATTTGTTGTTGGGGTTTTTTGTTTTTGTCTTTGACAGATTAACATCTGCTGCCTGTCTGGAAGAACTCTTCCCTTTTTTTGCTTTAGTCCATCTTTTGGTCTTTTTGAGATTTCTCTCTACACTCTAGAGTTGCTGTTTATCTTTATCCTTATTTCTCATTACTTTCCTCATGTGCTCTGACCCTCCTTCTTTGTTGGCTCACAAATGCGTACAGTGAGGAGGTGTGAGCGTCTTTCTTCCTTTCCTCAGCTGTTTGTGTGTTTGTGTGTGTGTGTGTCGCTGGTGAAGGTTCTGGGGTGGTGGGAGGGTGCAGCTAAAGGTCAAAGCTGACAGCCTTTTAGCAATGCTGCTAACAGCGCACGGAGGAAAAAACATAGACGGACAGGTGATGGAAGGAGGAGAGTGTGCAGAAACAGACATGAAGGATGAAGGAGATGGATGACTGATGTGTAGAAGGAAGACGGAGGAGAGTTTAGCTAAATAGCTGGACAGATGGATGATAAATGGATGGAAGAGCAAAATAAAGAGAAGGCAGGTGAAGGGATGGATGGATGGATGGATGGATGGACGGATGGACTGATGAATGGACAATCGGACAAGCTGGCAATTTAACCTTTATCTATCTTAGTTTATCTCACTGAGACAATCCGAACTGCTGCTGAAAGAGAGTGAGCGGCAATGCAGAAAATCATGTATGCTTTCAGTACAAACAGTGTTGGGGCATGAGGAAACCCAAAATGTCTGCAAGTAGCCTCAGGGTCATGTCTGTGCACACTGGCCAGCCCTGTGGCTCTTTTCCCACATGTCATTTTCCACTCTCCAGCTCTGCCAGCTCTATCAACTGTCCTCCACTATAAAGTCATAAAAAGCCCAAAAATAAATATTAATAAAAGCTGCACATGAACAAAGCAGAGAGACTAGGGCATACTTTTATAACTTACAGTCTAGTTAACATAGTGTAAATATCATAGTAACCATGTTGAATGGGTTTTACTGGGTCTCATCAACAGGTGGCACTGTGTCATTTAATGGAAGCAATCAGAAACACTGTATTGCCAAATGTATTCACTCACCTGCCTTGACTCACATATGAACTTAAGTGACATCCCATTCTTAATCCATAGAGTTTAACATGACGTCGCTCCACCCTTGGCAGCTATAACAGCTTCAACTCTTCTGGGAAGGCTTTCCACAAGGTTTAGGAGTGTGTTTATGGGAATTTTTGACCATTCTTCTAGAAGCGCATTTGTGAGGTCACACACTGATGTTGGACGAGAAGGCCTGGCTCTCAGTCTCTGCTCTAATTTGATCCAAAGGTGTTCTATCATGTTGAGGTCAGGACTTTGTGCAGGCCAGTCAAGTTCATCCACACCAAACTCTCTCATCCATGTCTTTATGGACCTTGCTTTGTGCACTGGTGCACAGTCATGTTGGAACAGGAAGGGGCCATCCCCAAACTGTTCCCACAAAGTTGGGAGCATGGAATTGTCCAAAATCTCTTGGTATGCTGAAGCATTCAGAGTTCCTTTCACTGGAACTGAGGGGCCAAGCCCAGCTCCTGAAAAACAACCCCACACCATAATCCCCCCTCCACCAAACTTTACACTGCAGTGTGGCACAATGCAGTCAGATAAGTACCGTTGTCCTGGCAACCGCCAAACCCAGATTGTCAGTCAGATTGCCAGATGGAGAATTGTGATTTGTCACTCCAGAGAAAGCGTCTCCACTGCTCTAGAGTCCAGTGGTGGTGTGCTTTACACCACTGCATTCGACGCTTTGCATTGCACTTGGTGATGTATGGATGCAGCTGCTCGGCCATGGAAACCCATTCCATGAAGCTCTCTACGCACTGTTCTTGAGCTAATCTGAAGGCCACATGAAGTTTGGAGGTCTGTAGCGGTTGACTGCAGAAAGTTGGCGACCTCTTGCACACTACCTCTGCACCTCAGTATCTGCTGACCCGCTCCATCATATTACGTGGCTTACCACTTCGTGGCTGAGTTGCTGTCGTTCCCAATCACTTCCACTTTGTTATAACACCACTGACAGTCGACTGTGAAATATTTAGGAGCGAGGAAATTTCACCACTGGACTTGTTGCACAGGTGGCATCCTGTTACAGTACCACGCTGGAATTCATTGAGCTCCTGAGAGCGACCCATTCTTTCACAGATGTTTGTAGAAACAGTCTGCATGCCTAGGTGCTTGATTTTATACACCTGTGGCCATGGAAGTGAATGGAACACCTGATTTTAATTATCTGGATGGGTGAGTGGATACTTTTGGCAATATAGTGTATGTTCAGAGGTGGTCTCTTGTCAAACAAGGACAGCTCAAGGCAGTTAGGGGCCTAAATGTTGGAATAAAGGCTTATTTATGTGTGAAAATTACCAATTCTATCTACTTAATAAGAAGAGTTTTTTCACTGTTTCACACAGGCTTATCTTACTCCTTAGTTGCTGCTCTTGGTCCATTATCTACCCAGCTGTTCTGTTGTAGTTGTAATTTTTCAAATGATTCTTCTTCATTGTGTTTTGTTGCTCCTGCTTACATTTTTGGCTGCATTGCTCAGCACTGCCCCCATTACTGGTGGTCCATATTTGTGAGCTTTGAGAGAACATGCAGGAATAAAGACAAAATGAATGCTGTCCAAAACGCTGTCCACATGAAAATGTAAAAACACAGTTATGTACATGCTCTAAATAGTATGTCATGTCAACAGTATTTTGTGCTTCATTGCGCTGGCGAAGCCGCTCACTCAGACAGCCGTTTGTGACTCAGCTGCTGCGCATGTTCTCTCCAGCTCACACCATCACAGCTTTTATACCAGGTGTAAGTATGCTACATGTTGGCTGCATCTCCATGCTGTCACAGCCATGTTATTCAAATGTTATCTCAAGTTTTACCTCAATACACCTCCCTTTAAGTGACTTCATCTAGAGTTCAGTGGAACCATGCAGGAAACTAGTTAAAATAAGATCATTCTGTGCAAACCGAGTTTCTTTAAGAAATGCTACACTGAGCTTTTACTTTGAAAAGTACAAACTGGAAGTGTACTTGCATTTTGTTGATCTTCCCTATGACATAATGTACCAGTGTGGAAACAGAAAGCTTCACTAACAGATGCATTTAAGTGGATAAATATGTTGCAAACATATTCTACTACTCCAGATGTGCATATCTGCCACAACAAGTTCAATAAGGCTCTTTATCATTTTCCTGTCTATTTGACGATTAAGGGTCTGTGTATCTTTTTAGCACTGGCGGTGCTTATTTTTAGTCCCAAACCAATGTAGTCCAGCACATTGGCCAAACAGCAATGTTGTTGACAGGGAGTTGCAGGAACCATGAGCAGGAACCATTCAGTCTAATGTCATGAAATATTTACATGGCAAAGATGCATGAACAAAAACAGTTATTGTGCAATACTGTCCCTCTTGTTAAGGTAGTTATTGTGCAGTGACTTTAAACAAATCACTTCAAATTGACTGTGATGGGTGATAGGAAACAATGCATTGTCTGCTTCATTTGCAGGGGTCTTAATTTATAGACTTTTAGAACATTGCTGAACAGCTCATTGCAAGACATTGTGGCTTTCAAATTGTCTTGTTGCACATCTTTTGTCTGACCTGGGACTTAAACACTGTTTGCATGTGTGTGTGAAAGGTTAAAATGTACAGAAAAAACACTCACTCCTCAAAAATACTCATTTATGTGGGGAATAGGCTTAAATACCAAAGAGTGTTTCAAATCTTGACAAACGCACATCATCCCAGCCCTTTAAACTATGAATCTTTTTCTTTGTTCTTTTAAATAATCCAAACAAATGTATCTCCATTCAATAGAGCAGACATAAAACAAGCTTTGTCTGAGGTTGGAATCAGTCGGAGGTTTCAAATGTGAAGTGCTGCAGGTTGGAGAGCTGCTCCAGACAGAACCCTCCCCCCTTCTCACTACTTCCATTTAACTTAATTTCTTTTACTATCAAGGATGTTTTAGCGGGGACACAGGCGAGCCGCATCACACAAATGGCTCCCCAAGGAAACGCAGGAGTAGGAGAGCAGAGAACAAGGTGACATGTCTTAAAGCAGGAATTATGGACAAGAAGGCTAAACCAGGATGTATGAATGGAAAGGAGGACCAACAAAGAAATATGAGGAGAGGACTGGTGCAGAAAGGAGGTAAAGGTTGTTGTGGAGAGCATTGAAAAGATTGGGGGGGGGGGGGGGGGCAATAAAAAAGTCCTGCAAGCTCAAGAGAGGGAAAATAAGAAAAAAGTAGAAAGAAGGAGGAACGATAACGATTAAAAAAGATTTCAGTGAGGTCTTGCTCGCCCAGGTGTGTGTATTTGTGTGTCAGAGCATGGGTGTGTGTGTTCAGGATGAATGCACTGGCAAAAGGCGGGAGACAGATGAGAATCACTGACTGAAGCGACACTGCCTCCCTCCTCTCATCATCCAGAAGACTCAAGAGGCACAAGGCACATGCACGCAGAATCTCGCAGTTTAACGGCAAATCTAGTAGAAAAGAGAAGAAGAGAGCAGAAGAAAAGACATGAAGAAGAACAGAACAGGATGTAAGCAGTAATGTCAGTCCATGGGGAATAATGAAGACAGAAACAACTGACATGAACATTGTCAGGATGAGACACCCAGTTCCACTGCTACAAACCGTGCTTTTATTCTGAAGGTGAAATTATTCAGCCGTGATCTTTTTTCTGTTGTTGTTTTTTCTTCAGACACTGTCCTCACTAAAAATTAGGGAGGCACCAGTTCAACATCAGTTTAACATCAGCCAATATATAAAATTGTCCAATATCAACCTGATTGAGAACACCAGCTATTGCAAATAATCGTGATGAACTGATACCAGTGTTAAAGTGCTGTGTGTCCTATCAGTTTAATGCTGACAAGGCAAAAGAAAAATGTTAATATTTTCCATTAGTGGGCAAGAGTCACCTAATGGACAAACTGTGTTTGGTTTTGTTTGTTAAATGCGATGTGTGTTGTTAGCTGGCTAAAGGGTTAAATTCAGATATCAAGTTAGAGTCTGTCCATCCAGTCCATCTAGACATACTTTTTTTTGTGAGGGTAGGGGGGGCCTTTATGATGGACGACATGATGGAAAGGAGCCATAGGACTTACTGAATCAGGGTTGCTGGTATACCTGAGGCGCAACCTCAGCTCTAGGCCCTCCCTGCCCTTCTCTGTTGTCATGCATAACTCCTGAGTATTTCCATGTTGACGTGCAGCATAAAAAGAGAGGCACCATTGAAAGTAGACTATCACTGTCAAATATAGGAACAGGTTATTATTTGAGTATTTACTCTCGGTCCAGCTGCAGGGGTAAAATACACAAGCAGCAGTGGTCTGCATCTTTCATAGTTTCCTCTGTATCAATGCAGAATTGTCCAAATTATAATGCATTGTGGAAATGATTGTTTTCAACACCACTAGTCTGTGGTCACTTCAGCACTTTGCAGATTTATAATTAAAACATGGACTACTTAATGCATCTTCCTATTCATTTATAGGCCCAGCATTTAGAACCAGGTTTATTATTGTTGAGGTGAAATCAGTGGACGTGCCGTAAGTGCACAGTATGAAAATTTTGCCCCAAAGGGATTCTAACTCAGATCAACAGTAAGGCAAGTAGAGGCTTGTGCTGCTTAGCTCCACCTTTCTCTGCTGTTTTAAGTACAGGTCTGTGTTAATTTAAAAATATTATGATGTACCTATTTCACCAATAAATTTCAGATTATTAGGGAGAAAAGTTGTTAAAAGAAACAAAGGTAGTTCGTGTTGTTAGTCATTCAAAAAGTTGTTTTGGGATTGTTTGCAGCATGGCACTGTAGGCGCACTTTTAACTGCTTTTCTCCCTCTTTGTGAGGGATTAATCAATGAAACTATAAAATGGTGGATTACTGTTAAGTAAATACGTTTATTGAGCAGAGTCCTCAGTTCCAAAAGCAGCAGAGCACAAGGCCTGAGGTCTAATTTAAAAACCAGTGCATAGAATCCACACTAAACGTGTATGCACGCCAAACCCCCGGAAATTGCATGCAACCAAAAGAATTTAGATTTATAAAACTGTGCCCATACAATTTTCCCTTTATACATCAGAATCCACTTAGAATTGGGCACACGTGAGAGAGTCTCACATCCCGCCCTCTACACACCTACATCCAAAGTTGAGACCAAAAATCGAATTGCCTCACACCATCAAAGCATGTCAACAAGGAAAAGAAAATGGCAGCAATTTTGGTGGACAGCACTGTGCTTGGCATTGCATTGGAAAGGATGCAGCAGCGCCAGGTAAAGCATTTGTACACTAGTATTTATGATGAAATAATTTATTCACATGTTGCATTTTATTATGAGCTAATGTAGCATCTTTACATTCGCCCAGAATTGGTAGTCCCTCCTCGCAGTCAAGCCCTCAACATGGAAACCCCCCGACGAGGGGGATCCCTGTGAGGGGCCTGTGGACAGTCAACTTGTTTTCACCAGCACCAGTGCGTCTCATGAGCCAGGTGGAGGAGGTGGGCGCTTGCTGACAGATGCCGTTCTGCAGAACCAGTGAGAAACGATTAATTTCATAGATAAAGTCTATAAAGAACGCAAGATGTCATGAGCAACATGCTGCCAGTCATGTCAGATATTGCATCATTATTAAAGGAGCTTGTGAAATAGCAAACCTTATTCTGTCTTCTTACAAATGCCTCATCACATCCTCATGTGTCCTCGCTCCCTGCAGAAAGTCCACATGTCTGGGAGCAGGTTGTGGGTCAGTTTCTCATTGTTGGGGGGAGGGGGTCCAGGGGGAAGAGGGATGCCAAAACGCTGAGCTACATTGTGCAGTATGTCACATGCCATGACGATTCTGCACACTTTCTCGTGCGTGTGCAAAAGTTTCCCCAAGATGCATCCAAACAATGCCACCTACACGTCAATTAGCCGATGACACACTCCACAAAGAGCAGGCACACGTGGACTTCACTTTAGCGTATTTCTTCTGCACTTTGTAGGTTTGGGAAGGAGGTGAGGAGCCAGGCTCTTAAGGGATAACCACTGTCATCTGCAGACAATGTAAAAGCAGTTATAGTTCAAGCTTAACAGACAGGAATTATGTTTGAGTGCTTTATTTTTTACTTACCAAGGAGACAGCCATCATTCACAGTACCTGCCTTCGGTCTGTTCCCCACACTGCTGTACGTCAGGATGAAAGAGTCATGTGTTGATCCAGGCCACTGTACCACTAAATTTGTTAAGATCATTTTGGGGTCACAAAGTAGTGGCACATTGATGGAGTGAACATGCTTTCTGTTTACGTGGACATGAAAGTCACCAGGATTGTCCCACATGTGACCTCACAGTTTCCAATCAATGTCCATCTTTATCTGAAAACTACATGTCTAATCAATGCCTTAAACTCAGAGGTCTTTAATTGGCACTGGTAGTCTTACCAATCACAAGTGACTTGCTGTATATTCAATTCAACAAGTAGGTTGAAGAGATAATCATACTTTTGCTTATTTGAGCGCTTGAATTAATTCCTTCAGCACGGATATTTCAAAGGTTCTGTATCAGGGTTGATTTATTTCACAAGTGTTCTAATTGGTTTTTGGGTTAAAAAAAGTTTTTTGTGAGAAAACAAAATTCAGGGATGACTGACAGCTGCAGACACTTCTCTGCATCATTATTTCTCCTGCTTTGACAGCTAGTTTCTTATCAAAATAAACATGAATTAAACTGGAGCTGACTGAAGGTTTTGGTGATAAAAGAATGTTTCAAGTGAGTTTCAACACAGCCACTACTACATTTAGCAGACTACTCAGTAAACTGTGTAAACGTTTTGTTAAATACTTCTAATTGTTTTTAAAGACATGAAAAGAATTACCCACAAAACCTAAAATAGAGCCATGATGATCACTGGTATTTTCTTTTTATTTTTATTGATGATGTGTGTCATAAACGATCCAGTGGCACAGTGTGAATTGACATTCCTCCATGACTGTTACCTCCAACATCCACATACAGTGACTGCACCGCAATCCGCCAGCAAATCGTATGGCGGAGCAAACCGTTCTCAGTCTAGTCAATCAGAGCAGTTCCACTGCCCATGCTCCAGATCGGCACTGATGCATCCCTGAAGTGCCACTCCAAGGTTCTTCACCGGAGATACGTGCTAACCTGCATCTATTCCCGCTAATAAGAAAGCTCCAAACAGGAAGTGAAAAGCATTGAGCATCCGGTACTTTCAAAACACAACACAGTGCATGGACTCCCGATTGTTAATCATCACTATATCAACATTACGTCTCATCCTGAAGAGAGAGCAAAGGGTCACCGGGAGGTCAGTGGGTCACAGAGCTACAACAGCACCATTGACAGGGGAAGTTAATTTTTTAAAAATAAAAGTCCACATAATTTGACATAAAACCACAAATCCTTTGAATTTCCCAATGGACTCCCCATGGTGGAAGCAATAATATAATGGACTCATGCCAGAATGAATAAATCAACCCTAAAAAAGGAAAATAATCTGATGTTGACATACTATTATTCCTGCATGAACTTGCAGTTCTGTTGTGATCTCTGCCCTCTTATCATGGCTGCGCTTCATTGCGCAGCGCTCTAGATACCCTTCCAGTGTGCAAGGACGCTCACCTTTGTCGGAGCAAATGTGTGTTGCTGCAGAGAGTGGTGCAAGTGTTGCATGTGGAAATTGAGGGTTATAGTCAACCTGAAATCACACAGTGTACACCTGGCCTAAGATTACCTTTAATCATAAACAGCTGATCTTTATTGAATATACATAATGAAATATTGTAATGATGCTTGGAGTCACCGAATCACATCCGATCATCTAGCTTTTGGTTCTGCTGCCAGTGTAGCTGCCACTGCATTGACTTCTACTGCTCTTTAGCCGGGCATACACTGTTCAATATTAAGCTGACTCTATGACAATCATGGTCAAAGTCAGCTCACATTATGTGACTGAAATGTTTATGGCACTAAACCATCGTACACGATTTATGTGCTCACAGATGGCTTTGGATGACCTGAGTGTTCTCACTGTATGAGTAAAGTCAGGACAGACTGTAGTTTCCTTTAGTAAAGACTGACAAACTGAGGTTGATTCATATCCTCTCTCTAGTTATGTCTCTCTCCCTCTCTCTCACACACACACAAACACACCTACACACACACACACAAAACTCACTATCCTTCACTATCCTTCACTATCCATGTCAGCTGGATTTTATAATGACTTTAAGATGCTGCCTCACAGATTAAAAAAGAAAAAATGTCCCAAAGTTGAAGAATCTGTGCATGGGTCTGTGCAGTTGTACGACAAAAATATCAAACATGTCAAAAATCCATCTGACCATGATCTGGTCGGGCCACAACTCAGGCTATAAATGACACACAATCTGAAAGTTGCTACGACTTCTACATGAGTCATGTGACTCCAACTTCCTGGTTGAATCTGCTGAAAATCTCACAGTGTCCACCAGACTTTACTGCTGCTCCTCAGCCTTCAACGTTAAAAAACCTGTAGTAAATATTCATCCATTGCTGAAATCTGCAGTGAAATCCTTGGTAAAACCAACAGATTAAAACCTGCTAGCTCACTTATGTTAGCTGTTAGCATATTAGGTGGCATAATTGGTATTTTGATGCATTTAAGGTCCAGCTGGTAAAAGTTGTCTGGTTGGAGGGCCACATTAGCAGACAAAGGTTTTTTTTACATGTTATCCTTGGGATAACCGCTGAGATTGCAAACAATCAAAAGGGAGAGGGACAAAAAACAAAAGAAGAAACTAGAAATGGGTTAATACTCAAAAAACACTCATTCATAATAGCAAAGTGACGAGGGGAAACTAAACATCTGCTGCTATGCAGCTAACTGGAAACCAAGACTGTTGGGAAGGTTGAGAAACCACTTCTTTTACAAAAGCAAAGGTCATCAGGCTGGTGTTATTAGGCAAACATAAAGGCTGGGTAAACGTAGAGCGACTTGTAATACTAAAAAAATACACACAAAAAGATTCTTGAAATGCTAAAGCACTCTGTTACATTCAAAAACCACACGAAAACCCAGAGAGATGCTCCCCTTATCTCTGATGGTGAGATACTGAGTCAACATAAAGTGGCAAGAGTATATAATCCTGCCACACCTGGTTTCAGTCAGGGCTGATCAGCCCCACACACACCTGCCACTGTCCAAACATAGGCGAATATTTTCAAACCCAGTTTTTCCTCATCTCGATTTGAAAATAATCCTGTCAACATGCACAGCATTTTAGAAACATCTACGTCCACACAAAGATGCAAAAACGCACTATTGTAAAGATCACACCATGTCAACAGTAGTCTGTTCTTTACTGGACATGTGAAGCAGTTTACTCACAGACATAAAATAATGTCCTGACATGTAGAAGTTCTTTCAGTGTTCCTCCACAATGTCGGTTTTCTTGTCATAGTCCTGAATACCTGAACCAGGTCTGATCCAAACTGCCCATATTGGCAGTGGGTTATATATCAGCACTGAGCTCCATCGTCCATTCAGACGTCTCTGTTTATCAAAATAGTGGGAATAGTTCAATAGAAAGTCCAATTAGCACAACTCTGGTAGCATCCAACATTGCTACAGAAACAAAAGTAGCATCGTGCAGCAGTGACATCAAACAGGGGAAACTGAGAAACAGGGTGGTGTTTCAGGCCAAATTCTCCATTTTCCCTGTTCACACTTACCTTGCAAAGCAGTTGGATTTTCCCATTTCCATGTTTCTCACTGGCAAATCCATGTTGCAAAGGTCCCATCTGAACAGACAGGGCCTTGTAGGACAGTGACAGGACCGATCAGGAGTAAGCAGCAGTACTTTCAGGTATGGCAGAGTTAAGACATAAGCAAGCAGCGAGAACAGGCCGGTGCAATTATGGTGTAAGTGAATGCTTCTATAGTGTCAGTTTTATCAGAACTTGATGACATTTCTTCATTAAAAGAAGAACAAAAAACAGCATTGAGCTGTTTTTGTTAAAAAATGCCAAAGTTGTATACTCACATGTCTACAGTCGCCATGGTTCGGATTATGCAGTTCTCTATGGACTTTACTCCTTGGTAACGGCACACACCCATGATGTCACGTGTTTTGTTGCTCTGATTGGCCCGTTAATGTGACCAACAAATGTTCATCCAATCACCCTTTGGATTTTTTTTTTTTTTAAAGGCTTTGTCCTTTCCCAAACACAGTCTATGGGAGGTTTCTAGATGGAATCAGGTTATGTCTACATGGAAATGGGGTAAATGAAGTTTCCCAAAAGCTTCACCCTGGAAGAAATTTTTGAAAAAGTTATCTTTTCAGTGACCTAAAAAAAAAAACCTCAGTTTTTGGAAGTATCTGAAGTATCTGAGACTTTGTTTTTAGCGTTAAACTAATTTCTGTAAGTCACCTGGCATCAGATGGGTCAAGTGTACCTCATGTCCATGAGGTACACTTGACATGATAAAGCTTTGTGCCTGATGTGCAAAAGACCACTTGCTGATTGTAGAGCACAATTGTGGACTCGTCCCTATGTCTAAAGAAGAGGACAACGTGGACAGACTATACTTCAGAGAGAAACTGAGGTGTGAATGAAACATGTTAGAAAATTAGTCCATTTAGCCCAGCTGGATATAATTATGTGTGTGACCCATTGGTCAGCATCAGGATCCACATTGCTGACACTAGGTCAGGTTGTCAAACTAGATGGAAGGTGCAAGAATAACCCTGACACTGTTGGATTGGGCAGTTGGGACAGCTTGGGTGCACCAATGATTATGTCAGACTACAAAAATATCCGGCATTCCCTGACATTCATATTCAGGCCCATTTCTACACAGCATCAAAGTCTGGCTTGACTTGTGTCGCCTGATCCAGCCTAAAGTCAGGGGAACTAATAATCTAGAGATGATGAATATCTTGGCAGTTTTTTTTGCACTTACCTGTTTCAGTCATATCTCAGAGGATGAGTGAAAGCTTTGACCTGCTGATGAGAAGAAGAAGGTTCCAGCAAGCCATCTTCAGAACGATGCTGCTAATATGGCCAAAAACAGAAATATCAACCGGTTTTCTGCTAAAACCAGTAAAAACAATATTTTGAAAGCTTCTGTTGTTCTGTTGTCAGTCTTTGTGTTTATTTGTGGGATTAAAGATGGGGGTTGTTCTGTACACTCCTGTCATAAAACTCTTTGATCAATCAATGTGCTTCCTGACAAAAGCCATGACAGCAAGTCACATGATCAGAGAGAGCACCCCAAGCCCCAAGTGTGTGTATTTGTCATCATACACACACTGGGGATATCTGGGGCCCAGAGGTAGAGATGTTGTCTTCCTATAGAAAGAGCAGCTGCCTATACAGTTATTCAGTCCATATGTACATGTGTTATTGGCAGGTGCAGCTGGTGCAATATTCCTGGGGGGGGGTTCATAAATGGAACAGGATATACATCTTAGCACCAAGATTACAGTGATGCATCTATCTTACTAAAGATTGATGATTTCTTACATTTGGTGATGATAATTCTTTGCAGCTTTACAGTCCTCATCACTTCAGCTGTGTCTGTGGAGCTGTGGTGGTGTGAACATTATATATACTATTGCCCAAAGTCCAAAGAATTATAATGAAAATGCCATGTGGGATATTTGAAACATCCATTACGAGACAAGCCTTCGGTCACCAAAGCTTGAAGGACTAGTATTTTTCTATTTGGCGGGCACATTTTCACTGAATGTCGACTGGTACTGACGGACCACCAGGTGGACTGTACATTTTCTAACTAAACTGTTTAAGAAGTTACAGTTGACTTTCTTCCATAAAGTTATTCTCACCTATGCTCTTCTGGAAATTACAAGAAAATCTCAGCCTGGCTGCCTCTGAGATCTCCCTTACTCCAAAGTCCACATTCCTTCTGCAGTGTGTTCCTGTTGTGAAGTGCTTTGCAACCTATCAACCTATTGTGAGCCACCTGGAGACTCGAGATCATAAGGTCATCCAGAGGAATATGTGAACAGATGATTTTGCCTTCCTGGGGGTGGTCTGCCATTCACTTCAACATTATTCCACTTATCATATTTACTTCCCCTATGGGTGAGTACATTAGGAAGAATAATGGTTTATGTATGCTACAAAGGATGTGTGGTTTCATGTAAAATATAATGTTATTCCAACTTAAAGGTAACTTCTGTCAATGGCGCTGTAGTAGCTCTGTGACCCACTGACTGACTGGTGATCTGTTGCTTGTGTCAGAATGTAATGAAATGCTGATATAGTAATGATTTAATATTGGGATAGTCCATGAATGTAAGTTGACTGGATGCCTTCTTTTTTTCTGTCTGTTTCGATCGATCTGCTGTAAATGAATTGATGTCGTTTGGCTGCAGCTTGTGCTGAAAATGGACCTGGCGGAGCAGACGGGTATCAAAGACTGACATGGGCATGAGCAGTGTAGCTGTATAGACTGAGACCCTGATCTTCCCTCTCAGTTCAGTTTTATACTCTGTTTGTGTTTGTGCACATAATGTGTGTGTGTGTGTGTGTGTGGGGGGGGGGGGGTGTGAGCCTACATGACTATGTGCTGATGTTTTTCTCAGATAGCCAAAGAATCCAAGCAGCTCTCCAGTTCTTACAATAGCACATTACTGTGTCGTTAGGGAGCTAATAACATTTTCCTATGTCAGGTCATTGTTTCTCTGTTTCCTGTTACTAACAGTCTCTCTTTGCCAAACACAACCTTACCCATGACAGGAGCTGGAGGTCATATAAGGAATATAATATACAGTGCTTAACAAATTTATTAGACCACCCTAATCCTAACCAAAGTAAGGTTTATGCCACAGCTGCCCTAAATTAACAGCATTGGTAATTACCAAAATCATTTTTTATGTTCCTGCAATGGTTAATACACCAATATGTAGAAGCTCTTTAACCCAAATGATATTTTTAATGCTAAAATATAATTATTATTGTGATCCATTAATTTTCAAATTTACTGATTTACAAAAAAACTGAAAAAAATAGTAAAGCACATTATTATTTCTTGATTAATATGTCAAATTATAGTTATTTACTTGCATTCCTGAACAGAAAAATTAGTTTTAGTGGTCGAATGTTATGCTTGATTCATTTTTGACTTCTCAGAGAAGCCAAGTGAGCCGGCTCAAATATGGGTGAATTCAGTTTGAAATTCCTCATTCCTGTTCAAAATGGTAAAACGTGGAGAGCTCACTGAAAATGAAAGAGTCCGCATTAAAGCACTTCATGATGATGGATGGTCTCTGAGACAAATATGACAGGTGGTCTAATACATTTGATAAGCACTGTACCTACACTAGAAAGGGAAAAAAAAAATTGCTCCATAGTGCATTTTGTGACCAAGTTGCTGCACAGGGGGAGTATGTGGAAGTTGAAGGTAAGTGGGGGATCCCTGTTAGGCTGGCCACACTTTAGACAATTGTCAAAATCATTTGAAACCATCAAATAAGGACAGTTCCAACTCCAGATGTTGTGGTTGAATTTCCCACAATATTTTCCAAGTGATACTGTGCACAGCAGAACTTTAACAACTACCAAAGGCAGCCCGTCTGTTTTATTTTTTTCTAAATAAATCGATAGCCTAAAGCACTGAGCAACAACTGGAGGCCTGGGGGCCACATCAGGCCCCATACAGCTTCCCATCTAGCTCCTAGAAGCTGTGCTGAAGGAAAAAAATATATTACTGTATTTAGGGTATCTTTCTTTCATTTTCCTTGAATCCCTTTTTTTAAAGATCAGCTTAATGTTTGATCAGTTTTACAAACATCCAACCATTATTAACCAAAAGTGTGTGGACATACAGCACATCCTTATATTTTTTATTGAGTTTTCCAGAGATAGTTAGGAAATGTAAGTCTTTTTCTCAAGGTTTCAACTTATATCTCTCCCCCCAATGTAATATTGTTCCTCCCAAGATAATTGGGAAATTCCTGGAGAAATGACCACATTTCTATGCTGTCTGAGGAAAATCATGTAGAATATAATGTGCACCAATAATAATGCGCCTTTCAAACATGTTTGTTTTGTCTTTGTTCATTCATGGTTTTATTCCATTTCAACACTGCAGCATTTTTCATCAAAAACACTTGCTTATGATTGAATATTTTCAGAAATCTGGTAAATCCAGCACGTTTATTTTGTCTTCTCATTCTGAATAATCTACTTGGGTTTCTTTTTTCAGACAATTTATTAATAATTAATTGATAATAAATTGGCTGGAAAAAATAAACCCAAGTAGATTATTCAGAAATCTGGGTCACAATTGGTCGACAAGGAGCTGATGTTGGGTCCTGACCCACCAGCTGAAAACCACTGACTTGAATATCTCAATCACCCCCTTGTGGCTGGCTTCAGTATAGGTAATAGGGACTGAATTCACTGCTAAAAGCTAAAAATAAGGTACATTTCAAAGTAAATGAAATTATTTCGACAGAAGTGTTTCTTTCGTTTAGGACATTTAATGGTATTAAATAATTACAGTCCAATAAAGCCTGAGATTTGACCTTGTGGCATACAAACAAAAACATAAAAGACTGTTTCTATTGTCCTTCAGAGCACATTTACTGTATGTGAAAACGTGGAGAAAACCCTGCAGCTGTGTGTGTCTCTCTCACACACAGTGAACACAGTCAGTGTGTTTGCACAACGGGCTCATACACACACCAACAGAGAACAAAAAGATCCATACTGATCATGTTAGTAATGACTGGCCCGCCAATTATAAAGCTACTGGATGAATATGATTATTGTCTGGTGGGTCACAGCTGGCTCATACACACCTCCCTCTCTCTCACCTACACACATACATAGTTTAGTGTGTGGTTTATAGTCAACTCTGGTTATTAGCTTTTGATCAATCAAGCTCTCTGCTCCACTGATCCTCTTCATACACACAAGCACACACACTTCATAACAGCACAAGGAGAGAGGAGAAGGAGAGCGATGAGGAGGAGAGAGACGGAGGAGTGAAAGGTAGAGGATGGCAGGGTTTTGTCTCAACCTTTCTGTTTGCCTTGGCATTGATCTCTGCCACACCTCAACAATAAGGTCAGCCCACACACACACATATTTGCTGAGGCCCTGGCTTCGACCGGCTGACTGGTCAAATTAAACCCAGATCACTGCAAAGCTCCAGGGACAGAAAGAGAGAGAGAGAGAGAGAGATACACAAACATGCATGTCACTGTCACTGGAGGAGTTAAAGACTGATATTTAGAAAAAATAAAACACACCAATAGTGGGACTTTAAATGTGTAAAAGCATCAGCACATTATGAGAACAAACCACACATGTATGAATGTACCACATCCATAGTAGTAGTGGTGATGTTGAAAATAATTTCCACAATACTTCGTGATGCGGATGAAGAAGATTCTGCATCGATGCAAAGGCAGCTTATGAACGGATGCTGCTTTTGTGTTTTCCCCCTGCAGATGACTCTACCATAATTGGGCTGTTTTCACTGCATTTTAATGTTACTCTGTTTTTATGGTGCAGCTTTCGCTGTGTCTCTGCAGCACTTTTTTTTTTTTTTTTTTTACAACAAAAAAGTCCAAGTCTGGCTGCAGACCATTCATCTCTGACTGCCATTCTCCCAGACTGTCTGTCTGAGGCGTTGATATCTCAGAAAGGACATACACACTAAATATTTTAAAATTAAATGGAATTTTAGGGTTAGGGTAAGATTTAAGAAAGCCAAGTAAACAGTCTGCTAACAGGAAAAACTTGTCCTCTACAGAAACAGTCTAGCACAGGAAACAGAGCTTATGTAGCTCTGTTAGCTGCGTAAGCTATTTAGATAACATAGCTATGTACTTAAAATAGCTAAAGCTAAGCTCACAAGGCAACTACATATCTACATTGTTTACCTAGCTATGGTAAGTAAATGTATCTACGTTTGCTAAAGCTCATGTTAAAGCTACGTTAGCTATAGATAACAGAGCTATGTAGCTAAAGCTAAGCTCACAAAGCAGCTATGTAAACTACGTAGATACGTTATCTATGTAACTTTTCCAGCTTTAGCTACATTTGCTTTAGCCCACATATCTACATTGTTTACCTAGCTATGGTAAGTAAGCTTTAACTATGTTTGCTAAAGCTCATGTTGCTTGGACTAACTTAGCTACATTGGCTTATACATCAATAACAGAGCTAGCGTAGTTTTGGAAGCATTAGCTAAAGCTAACAAAGCTAGAGCAAGCCATTGTCTAACTACTAAAATGTGTCTATACATCATTTAATCCAGGATTAACCCCTGACCTTTTTATTAATTTTCTTTATGAAATGCTACTCTGTCTGTGATGTTTGCAATGTGGTTTTTTAATGAATGTTACTCCCAGAAATGAGTTATGAATGAAGTTTGATTTTATAAAAATCTTAAACTGGAAATATGATGTCCCAGCAAATTACAACACTTCCTTTGTGAGATATACAGTGTCAGATGAATGACTGGCTGTCAGAAATGAACGGTCTCTCCAGAAGTCTTCAGAGTGCAGTCTGCTTACAGAACCATGGAGATGTGGAACTAGTCATTTTAATCAATGATGTACAAATTCTGTGTTCATTATGATCCTTGTCCTCACTAACGGTTTAAAACCAGCGTCTCTTTTATTTCAGCCTTGCCAAAATCAATAAACATGGTAATGTCAAACATTTATTCCACTGTTCACCAACAATACATGAACATTTCAGGCATGATGCTGCAAGCACCTGCTGTACTTCTGAGGAAAGTTGCACAGTTTAAAAGGAGCGTATCAGAATGTGGCACAGTAATCGTTTACTCTCAATCGTCTTGTTTTTATGATTGTGAAAGCTAAAATTGTAATCATAATTGAAACTCAATCACCCAGCACTAATCCATAGCACATCTAAAGGGCTGAGTGAGTAAAGCTTGTAAGTCATAATAATACTGCATGACAAATAGGCAATAAATAAGCTAAAAATAATTATTAAATGGGTAAAACAAGCTTTATTTGAGGACTCAAACAAAGACACACAAACATCCACTGTGGCCTCTCGCCGTCTAAAGCGATCATAGATGAACAAAGTCCTGCAGGTTTGTGTCTGTCGTCTAGGAGTGTTTGCATGCATGTGTGTTTACTGCATGTGATTTCCAGGGTGTGTGTATGTGTGTGTGCATGTATTCATTGGGGTGTGTGTGTAAAACGTCTCTTCGTATTTCTGCTGTGTCAGCAGCACAGACAGACAGCGCTGTTGTTGTGTAGCCACAGAGGAAATAAAATAACAACCCACGTCTTTTCAACCCACTGACAGCTCTCTCTCTCTCCTTTGTTTATTATTCCTCGTTTGGCCCTTTTGCATTCATTCTCTGTTTGCCTCTTTCTCCGTTTCTTCTTGGACATTTTTCTCTCTTTACCTTTTCTTCACTTTCTCTGCTTCATAACATCAAACAGTTGATTTCTTTTACATTACTTTTTCAACAATTAAAGAGCAAAAATGACAAATTGTGTTTTTAACTGAATTTCAATGCATCTCTCTTAACATTTACATGACATCAATGTGTGTGTAAAGATTGAAACATGAGCTTTGATGTGTTTTTTTTTAATCTCCTGTAAAGTACATTCAGCTATCATCTGTTTTAAATGTGCTTTACAAATAAAATTGAGTTTAGATCAATTAATTTTAAAAAATGCACAAAGAAAATACACTCTCACCCACACAGGATCACTAGATAAAAAGTCTGGGGCCTTTGAAATAAAAATAAAATTATTTAGGTTTCCTAAATTAATCTGCGCTGGGTGAGATGCACCAAAAATCCCATTGCAATATTTTTATTTTAACACACATCTAATTTTTCAGCAAGGAAATAACAATTGAACATCATTACATCAGAGTTAAAATGTTTTGATATGATTTTTGCAAAGATAATTCTATTGAAACACGTTTGATGCAACAAAAAAAAAGTCCTTGACTCCCAGTATTAGCAAGTTTTTCATGTTCAATCGTCGCCAGTTGCATCAAAACGTAGAATACACTTAAAAAATGTTTGCACATTGAGGTTGTTGAATACTAAAACGATCACATCTCAATTATTTTAATGAGCTGCCACATCATAAAACATAATGATCTTCAATCTTATTTTAGACCAAGAGAAAGAAACCCTCACTCTTTGCTGCTACTGCCCACTTTTTTAACTGTTTCTAACATGTTTGTGCACAAACACACAGACGGTGTACAGGAGTTTGCTTGCAATTTTTTATAATAATAAAAATAATAATACAATAACCAGCAAAAATGATGATAATAATAAATGTATAAATTAATTAATTAACCAGTATTGTGTAAGACTTCAAATTTCACTACGGTGATTTTAAACAGGCATCAAAATATTCAATTCTTTTCTAATAATCTGGGTTTTAAATTATATTTTTAATCATGATTAATCTCATAATTTCCATTGTTAAAAACAGTTATCTCCCTCCTTTTTGAAATTCCACTATTTTGCATTTAAAATGTTTAATTTTTATGTTGTACTCTTGAACTGTTCAAAAAGACAAATTGACTTCCTGTTTGGACATCAACCTTTTTTTTTTTTTAAGAAAATTATGACCTTCAGGTAGATCAAAGATTATGACATGAATTTAACCACTAAAAAATAAACGTGTTATGGATTAAAAATAAATAAGGGAACACTAAAAGGGTAAATGTTTGATATATTAAGGTCCACATGACTTCTGAGGCTGCAAGGAAATGCTGGCATGACTTAACAGCTGTGCTGATCTTGACAATAAAGCATGTGTTTAATTCTATTTCAGAAAAATAAATGCACTAATTATGAACATTCAAATTAAGTTAATGAAACAATAACTACCTATTTAGATTCAATATTTCAAATAGATCATGTGGTCAGAAAGCAAATTACTTTCAGTGGTTCATCCTGTAAACAATCTTTTTACTGAACATTAGGTCTTGCATCTTTTTTGTTTTAAATTTACATTTATATAAACTTTATTGATATAAACAGGATCATCTTGCCCCACATCTCGTTTGAAAATGTATTCATACATCTTAAAAATTCAACTGATTTCTCTGCTGTAATATATCTGATTACACTCTCAGTGTCCTTCAGTCTTTCAAATGTAAATCTTATTCCCTAACAACTAACTGACGTTTGATTTAATCTTTTACTGTGTCATGCTTCATCAACATGCCCAGACCAAAACAAGTGTATTAGACACCGATAAAGAAGGCCGACATAAACACTTTACAATAACAGAATAAACCATCCTGGCAATTCCTCCAGACGTATGAGGCAATGGTAGCCAACCAATAGTAATAAATGTTTCTCTATGATCTATTCTATGATCTATTCTATAATCTCTTCTATGATCTATTCTATGATCTATTCTATGATCTATTCTATGATCTATTCTATAATCTCTTCTATGATCTATTCTATGATCTATTCTATGATCTCTTCTATGATCTATTCTATGATCTATTCTATGATCTATTCTATAATCTCTTCTATGATCTATTCTATGATCTATTCTATGATCTATTCTATAATCTCTTCTATGATCTATTCTATGATCTATTCTATGATCTATTCTATAATCTCTTCTATGATCTATTCTATGATCTATTCTATAATCTCTTCTATGATCTATTCTATGATCTATTCTATGATCTATTCTATAATCTCTTCTATGATCTATTCTATGATCTATTCTATGATCTATTCTATAATCTCTTCTATGATCTATTCTATGATCTATTTTATGATCTATTCTATGATCTATTCTATAATCTCTTCTATGATCTATTCTATGCTCTATTCTATGATCTATTCTATGATCGTTGCACTGAAATATTTCAGGCTTTTGAACAAACTTGTCATTTATCAAGACATATTCTTCGCTCGTTCACTTTTCATTAATTTGGTTAAACACTCGCATTATCGTAGGAGTGAGTTTTTTTTAAGAGTTTTTTGTTGTTTGTTTTTTGCAAGGAGTCGTTTTATTTATCTACAGTTATTCTACAGCACGTCTTATCTCTGATTGAAGAATTCTATATTTGTATTTTATATATTTGTGTAGTGATTTCTTGAAGGGGAATCACAGCAAAGGTTGAACTCCATGGATGATGCAGTCATGAAATAATGGGTGAAGCTGGCTCTATAGTGCACAGGAGGACTCTGAATGGTCTTTAATGAGGAATGAAAAAAACAGCAATGGCAGATGGACAAAGACAAGTCTGGATAAATGGATAATGCACACGGCCCATAAAGGTGCCAGCAGATTGAGTTAAATTGAGTGGAACTGGGATTAAATTCAGCCAAAATCTTTGTTTAATCTTCAGAGTGGACAGCAAGCTTCAGACAAAACAGACTCAATCAAAGACGGTCATTTCCATGTTCCAGTATTTGAGCTCAGCTCTGCTGATGTCCGTATTTGAAATCTTCATCCTGCAGTTTTAGGAGCAATGCTGCCATCTCCTGGACTTTCTGTAAAACGTCTACACCATCATCCAACTCCCTTCCATAACACCCTTAGAACTAATCACTCTGCTGTTCTTATATTAGAACAAAATATGATGAAGTGTGGGGAATCATCACTTGGGTTGTAAAAGATTCTTATATCGCTTCATATTTTTACATTGTTTAATTTTCTGGTGATGAACTGCAGAGGTGGGATTACTAAAGGAGAAAATGTCAAACCTTCTGCACATTGTTCCTGTAAATAGATGTGTTCTATTTGCTCTGCCTCACTGATGAAATTCTCATAAACCTGTACATATTCAATGTGAGAAAATCTGAATTAAACTGTGAATAATGTAGGACTTTATGATTAAATGTGACTAAGAGAAAGAACAACTTTGATTACCAAATAATGTACTCTCATGTGGAGTCTTAAAGAATGAAATATTTAAAATATTTAGAAGAAAGGTCGTTTTGGAATCATTACTTGTGTTTCTCATGCAAAAAATACAGAAAACACCTAACATTCAAGCTTCGTCCACTGTTTTTATGTCTTTGCACCATAATGGCTCACAGAGGTCACAGATTAGTTTGTACCTCGGTTTTGGGGTCATGGTTTGCTACCTGGTTTGGTTCTTTGGTTAAAAAGCAAACTAGCTTTAATGACAGTTACAGTTTGTTCCCTCTGGTGCTATTAAAGCTAAGTAAGATCTTATTTTTATCATAACTGGCCCATAGGTATAAGGTCTGTAGATTTCCTCCAGTATAAAAATGTAAACCTAACGTTGATGATTTTGAATATCTTTACATCATAAAAAACAATAAAGAGTAAAATTAATGACATAAAAAGTCAGAAATGTGGAAAAATAAATTGCTTTCATTTCATATTTTCAGTTCTGCATCTCACAATTACGACTTCAACTTAAGATTTTGACTTTTTATCTTATATTTTAAACCTTTAGGTTCACAATTTTAAATTTATTCATATTTTGACATTTTTGCTTGTTATTTTGAATTTTATCTCATGTTTTGACCTTATCAACTCCTAACTTTCACTTTTAATCTGGTATTTTGAATTTTTAAACTCATGATTTCGAGTTTTATCTCAGTTTGTCCTTCAAAACATGATTGTGGCTTTCTATTCCATATATTTCTCTTTTTAAAACATTATTTGACTTATCTCAGATTTTGAGCCTCTAAACTTTTCATTTTGACTTCCTTTAATCTCAGAATCATTTATCAGTTTTTTCTCCATAATTATTACCTATTAAAAATTAAGTTGACAGTTTATGGTCAAATGTTGACCGTATTAAGCCGGGTTAGACCTTCACTCAGAATCCGGCCCCTGCTGTTATTGAGTTTGACACCCCTGCTCCACATGCAGTTTTGCTACTTCTTGGCGGGAAGTCGACCTGTTAAGGACCTGCTTGTTTTGTACAGACCAGGAGACAGGATAAAAGTGCATAAAAGTTGGCAGACTGGACCTCATGGTCCCTGCACACAACATTTGCAGCTCACTGCATTCTGCACAGGACCTGGTGGATTGGATCAGATGTTGGGGGCAGCTGCGTGTGTTTGGGAAGGGTCAGCTGGGAGGATACCTGGAGAGATGAAGCATGGGCCTGGCACAGGCCGGGGCGATGATTATTGGTCGGGCTTTTCCATTACATGGCACGGCACCGCTCCGCTAGGTCTCACTCAGCAGGGCAGCTTAGTGCAGCAGAGCATTTGCTTTTTCCACCATAACCGAGCTACCTGTTTGAGGGATGTCTAGAGCTGACGCAGTGTTCTGAGCTCTCCTCGATCTCTCTACACTGTCGGATCTGATTGAAAAACTTGAAATCCTGGATCTGTACCTGGTCTGTCCTGATATTGCTTGTCAGTGTGAGAACTCCAGCCGTGCGCAGCTATTGAACCTTAGTATGAGCACATAAATCTCGAGTTCTGGTCCTGTGTCATAAATGTTTAAGTCATATGGTGAATGCTGACATTAGACCACCACTTTAACAGAGCAGAGACAGGGATAAAACTTCTCTCCCGTGGGGCGAAAATATATCCTGGGGGGGTTATCAGAAGCAGAAGGGGTTAATCCACCCAGCAAATTGCACCCTGTGAATCGCTCAACATGGAGGTAGGGCTGGCTCACTTAGGCCCTGCTCTAGAGCAAGACCACCGAGCGCAGCTCTGCCAAACTGGTGATGGAAAAGCAAATCAGCATGGCTTTGTTTTGCTCAGCATGGCCAAAAGTGGAAAAGCTCCACAAGAGGCCAGAGTATTACAGGGCCAAGGTTGACGCTGTGACATGCCAAAACAGAATATGTTCCCATACCTGGCCTGAGGATCAATGCAAGACTTCTACTCTTATTTTTGTAGACATTGGAAAGACTTAACCAAGAGTACCGTTAACTCCAGCGCTTTAAAAGGTCCTGGATATTAAACAAGACTTCAGGCATACACACCCACCAACCTTATTTATAGGACTTTAGTTGTTCTTTTTCTACTTTAAAATTCCTTCCAAGCTATTTGTGTGCTGTTGTTATAGTGTTAGTATTTCTTAGGGTTACTCTCTAGTCATGGCAGTAGCAAAGAACTCTTGGTTGACTGAGATTTGTATGTTCAAGAGATAAACAAAGATGGCTGACATTCACAAGCACCCAGGTAGAAGGTTACAGCACCTCATTACTGAAGATAGCACTGAACAGGGGGGAAAGCCACACTTTGCATTGCATTACAGGGTGAATTAGATGTTTTCCTGCTCAAAAGAAATGCATCCAAATTTTCAAAAATGGGCGAAAATGGCCTGGTGGTTTGGGGCGCGCCCCATGTGCACGGGTGGCTAGGGTTCGAACCCGGCCTGTGCATGTCTCTCCCTGCTCTCTCCTCTGTTTCCGACTCTGTCCACTGTCCTGTCAATAAAGGCACAAAAAGCCCCCCCCCCAAAAATGTAAAAAAAACCCAATGTATTTAAAAAAATGCCACAGGCAACCTGTAAAACTAACCAGGAGACTGTGAATTAGGTAGGTTTTTTAATAAGTTTACGCGTGGCCTTATGATAACTTTGACTTATGGTTTGTTTATGTATTTTTGAAGTTGGTTTGGAGGTACTTAGCAATGGCAGTGGCCTTAGCACCCAGAGAGTTCCATGTGCTAGGCCCTTTAAGCAGATCATGCAGGGGCACCTGCCAGGAAGCAAGGCTATACAGGGCTCCAGATAGGTACAGTTGCTCCACATAATTTAGCAAGTAAAAATATGCAATAAAACAATGTTGGCTCAAAGTCAATATTGAAATTTTTTAAGCATTTCATTTTTTCACCCACAAAGCATTTGTGTTTTAATCTGACATGCAAGATAGACTGTTTAATATATTCATTGCATGGATGTATTTCATATTCATCTGGGAAAGCTGCCATAGAGAACATCTGGTAAGGGCAGGACTTTACCAAAAAAATTCAGGAGATGATTGGACAAACGTTCTGTCCGTCAGGTTCTTGACGGGCCAATCAGGGTGATGAGACAGAATTAGGTGCTGCACATGTGCAGCTCCAGAAGTAACATCAGCTTGTCAGGCAAACTGCCGTAGTGTGTAGGCAGCTGAGCTTGAAAACTTGTGCTAAGGCTGAGGAGAACAGTGGAAACATCTTCTCTGCCAAGAAAATCTTATGGTGTAGCTCTTTGCTGTGGATCTTCATCTCTTGATCAGCTGTTTGGCCTTCAACATAGAGAGCACACTAAGCTTAAACAAAGAACCAAAAATGATTTGACTTGAGAGTCAATGACGTGCGATCAACTGTGGAGGAAGATACATTATTACTCTGAGCACATTGAGGAACAACTTTTGCAGATGGAGACTCAGTGGGAAGAGAGAGAGAGAGGAGACACTTAATATATGTTACATGTATATGTATATATTCAACAACTCAGGAAATTGTACATGAGCTTTATAATGCTAGCTCAGTTGTGGAAGAATGTCCACGTATAGCTAACTGAAAGTTTGCTGATTATACACAACCGTGTAATAAACAGAGCAGTCACATCATTGAAAGTTAAAAAAGGTCTTAGGTATTTTGTCTAAGGACAGGCCTTTTTGAATCTGAAGACAAAGAGCAAAGTAACTAACCCTGGCATGCCAGATGGATTTGTTTTACATCCACCTGGAAAACCTCCTGCAGATGGTGTTCAGGAAAGGGCAGAGCCTTTGAAAAAAATCTTTGGAGGGTGATTTTGATCACTTTGTTCTTCTTTAAACGAAGAAATATTGTCAACATCTGATAAAACTGGCGCTTTAGTAGCATCCATGCTAATCTCTTCTGTCATAATTGCACCGGCTTCTTGTTCTTGTTTGCTTACATCCAAGCGGTTACCTCCGGTCCTGAAAAATGAAGCCAACGCAGAAGTGCAAAACATTGCAATACCACGAGTGTCCACTTGAGGCCTGTTGCAGGAACACTGGAAGTTCTGCTTGACCACCTGTTAAAAAGCTGTTTTCTACACTAGAAATAAACTGGTTTACAGCCTGGTTCTTAAAACCAAACTCATTAGCTAATGTCTTCATGTGCTCTCACTGTACGGGGGTGATTTTTTTGTACCACAATTGTTTAGATTGTATTTAGGAAAAACCTCACTGCGCATTGATTTGTGAGTCTCATTTGACAGATAGCTTGACAGGCAGTAGCTATGTTTCTGTCAACCAGAATGCTGGCTAGCTGTGACAGGAAGTCAAGCTTAGTCTCAGTTTCTTAGGCTCTTGTCTGCCGTTCGGTTGATCCAAAGTTTGGTAGAGTGATTCGGTAGAGTGCGGACTGGCTGCAAAAGGAGTTTGAGTATGCCTATTGTAAGCAGACGGCTGACGTCAAACAGGCTTCGTCCAATTTTTTCTACAGTGCTTACATCACGCCTCCGCCGCACCCGGAAGTACTGCCTCTTACTCCTGATTGGTCCTGTCACTTTCTTAAAAGTGTCCAATCAGATGGGAACTTTGCAAGATGGATTTGCCAGTGAGAAATACACAAATGGGTGCATCCCTCAGCTTTGCAAGGTTACGGCATAACAAGACTAATTTCAAAGTGATTAAACTCATTATGTCTTGCTCACAGAAATCTTTTTGTGTTCCAATTTTGAAAGCTTTGACATAACTTTATAGGGCCACACCACACAATTTTTTTGTCATTGGCGGTGGGTTTTGGACAGCTCAGCAGAATCTGAGGCATGCACGATTTCACGGAAGGTGGACCTAGCCACGGTACAAATTAGTGGTGGGAGTATCAATACTACAGTATCAGTATATCAATATTTGCTCTAAAGTAGTGCGAAAGTACTCTTTAGGTATCAATCTCTCTAGCAAAGTATCCATACCAAATGAGTACTATAAAATACGTCTCACCACCGCTTCTCTGCCGACTGCCTCCCTGCCTCTCTCTCCTCAAACCTGTTTTGGCTTTACTGCTCATCCGTGTCACATGTATTTGGAGACCACAAGGACATGTCGATCCTGCCATACCATGTGACTTTGGGGACCAATCATAAGTTTGTAACAGATTTCAGCAACTCCACTCGCGCACATATGAAGTCATTTTACAGTCTGTGATGTGAACCTTCATATGTATGAAGACCAAGTTGTAGAAACATAAGATAAATATTCTATGAAAGTCTTTGATGGCTTGTATTTATTACATTTCTGCTTGAAATTAGTGGCTATCGGTGGCTAATATAGCCCTTCTATCTGAATTTTAAAAAAGAAAAGAAATTGTCTATTTTTATGTTGTAGATATTTTAATTCTGTATACAAGTTTGTGTTATGACTGTATTTTATTTATTTTATTTTTTACCTGCACAAACATTTTAATTTAATTGAAGTTTCTCCCTAAATGAATTTCTGAATGACCTGATTTTTTATTTGCCTGAAATGTGTATCTTTTGAAAGTTTGCAATCCAAAATGTTATTTTCTTCAAAAGTATCGGTATCAGTATCCATAAAATTACATCAAAAAGTATCTGCATCCTATCCAATTAAAAAACACTGGCATCACCCATCTATACTACAAATGCAATTGAAAGAGCCGTAGCATGGAAATGTGACTTAATGTGAATTAACAATAAAAAGATCTGCTTCAGAGTGAAGAGAGCTCACCAGGCAGAAGCTGCATGCTCAACAGACAAAGACAGAGGCATATTTTGAAATATTTTTGTAGATAAGAAATTGAACCATATATTATGCATTTAAAAGTGTTTATTCGATTGTCCTCTTACTGCAGCAAATATACAAATGTACATGTACCCATCGTTATAGACAGTGAATCTGAGCCAGAAGAACACATGGAGCACACTGCAGAGGAACAGTATGAATTATTACAAATTGGTTTTTATCTGAGTGTTATTTGTGCCTTTATTGTTTAAAATCACAATGCATCTCATCTTCTTTTACAGCCAAGAGGACCCGACTGCTGCAGACATTGGCTCAGAACTCTCAACAACGATCACAACAGCCTCTCACAGCAGGTTCAATATTAACAGAACCAATGTGTGGGACGGCACTCTCCGTGGCTTCAAGCGCACTTCATTTGACCCATCTCATGAGATGATAGTGAAATTCACAGATGATGAGGGGCAAGCTGAGAAAGGACTGGACAATGGTGGTCACAAACAGGAGTTCCTGACCCTCCTGATGAACTGCCTCAGATCATGAAGAATCTTTGATGGCCCAGAGGACAGAAAATTTCTCACATTTGACAGTGCAGGTAATGATGTTCTTTAGATTGATGTTTCCAAAATTTTAACACCTACTCTGGTTTTGTTACATTTCCACAAGGATATCTTGTTTTTCACAATGGAAATGCAGGTGCAGCAGGATTCAAGCAAAAATAAAATCCCCTTACACTTCTTTCTTCCTAATTATCATGTGGCAACTGTTAGTTAATGTGGTACTCACTGTACAAACTAGAAAAGCACTCAGAGAGCGCAGACCTCCGCCATTAGCCCCATCTCCCAACAGTAAAGAATCCTTTAAAAAATTCACGGATCCAGACGGTGATCTGGATCACTCCCAAAATCTAATCCGTTCTCCCTTATGCCATTTCTGACATTTCCTGAAAATTTCATCAAAATCCATCCATAACTTTTTGAGTTATGTTGCTAACAAACTAAGAAACCCTGCCAATCACATAACCTCCTTGGCGGAGGTAAAAAATATCAACAGCTGCAAGAGATGATGAAGTCTTTCATGCGGAGAGGATGATTGCAACTTGTATAGTTCATGGTGGTCCGGGTCCTCGCTTCTTGTCAGAGATGCTCTTCCAGCACCTCACAGGAAGAACAAACACTGACATCGAAGCCAAGCTGACTGATATAACTGATGACACCATAAGAGCTTCCCTGCTTGAGGTAGGTTGGCCGAATAACAAAGCTCGTTTACTTCTTCAATCTCAGCATCATTAAATCAAATTAGCTTGTCATACGTACAATCTTAACCTATGTTTTGAGGAACAGGAAGGTAAGTAGATCATGACAACATTTTTGGTTAACTATTGCTTTAAATCTGACATTATCACCACACATTGCCATAATCCCAGGGTCCTATTTCATTCCATTAACATTATTCTTAACATTGTCCGCTGCCCTTCACAATGTGCCATGTCATAGACACAGACATCTCTCCTCTATAACCCAGGAAGAATTTGTCTTTTTTGTCAGTAAAAATCTTACTTTTACATCCCTCATCTTATCCTAGAGAGTGGCTAACTCAACTGTGCTAAATTGCGTCAAACCCGTCTCTCTCTCCCATCAAACACTGTTCCTCACATTAAAAATACAACCTGCTCCCTTGATATCATGTCTTCTTAGCTCCTGAAACAAGTTCTGGACTCTAGGTCCCTGTAATCTCCTTATCAGCAACTCTCAAGTACTTTTCCATCCTGTTTAATAAATACAGTACAAACATTAGTTAATCCCAACCTTACTAAAGAAAAAAAAACATGACCCCACAATTCCGAGCAATTTTAAGCCTTTCTATTTAAAATTCTCATATATATAAAATGTATGCCTTTTTGCAATATGGTTCTAGTCCCTGTGTTAAATTCATACTTGTTTTAATGGTGTTGTTGCTCCTTGGATCTTTGATTGCAACTCAAGATTTGCTCAATACACCTATGGAATAATGAGCTTAAATCCAATGGTTATATTTTCTAATCAGCAATTTTTAACTTTAAAGTGTATTTAAATTTTGTTTGTGTGCTTATGGTGTGTTTATGTTTATTTTAATTATTGTCTACCCTTGATATCCAACGCAGCTACACTGGATGAATTACATGCATCAGTTGACAGACATTCCAGCTCGCTGCAGACTGCCGGTTGCTTTCGGTACCCTGACAGAGTGGATGGCAAAAAGAACATCATAAAGGATTTCATGCAGTGGTACATCATTTACTGCAACCATTTCTCAATGCAAAGGTCATTTTAAGAGAATTTCATTTTCAGTTACATTTGCTTCACTGAAGTCATTGACTTCAACTTTGTCTGTGTAAAAGGGATAAATATGCAAGACAACAGCTGACAACAAATTGTTAGTAATAATTATACTGTATCGACCAATTATAAGACGACCCTGATTTTAAGGTGACCCCCCTCCTTCAAAGATTAACGTTCAGAAAAAGACTCTGATTACCAACTTTTTCAATGTTTCTAAAGAAACACTTTTTTATTGAAATTATTACTGTGAATTTGTCAAGGAGCTCATCAATATTCAAAGAAAAGTTCTGAAACGGTCTTTTTGTGCATGCCATCCTCTGACATTATACTCCATTACTCTGTTTTTCTTGGTGGCCTGGCAGTGGTTGGATGTCTTTGCAGCATTGACAACCATTATCTCAAAATTGACATAATAACTCCACCCCAGTTGTTGGTTACCTACTACTCGCCCTTTTTTGATCTGGGCGGTCTCTGTGTCTTCATCTTTCACCCCCTGTCACTGTTGCTGTGATTGACAGCTGCCCCGGTCATGCCAGGGTCACTCACTCAGTGGGAAACACAGCCCTCTGCTGTAGAGGTTGAATAAAATCATCCTATATTCGTCAATATGGCAATATTGAAATTGTTGTATTTTTATTTGACTGCTTGTAAACACTGACTGATTTTACATTGAGTGGATTATCAAATTAGGTTAAAATATGAATGGTGGGCCTGCTCCTTTAAGATGCTGTCGTTGTTATTAGGATCCCAGATGCAATGGTTGCCCTAAATGTTTTCCAGATTAAAGGATGGACTTTCAGCATTGGATGTCATTCATGCTTTGGAGCAGCATGCACCTGTCTCCAGGGCCTTTATGTGCATAAGTGAGGAACAGCTGATATCTGCAAAACTTGAAGAAATCTTTGAGGTCCAACTGAGTGAAAAAGGCAGCACAAGACGACAGAAGAAACCACAGTTCTGGGATTCTGGAGAGACTATCTTCTTGAAACAGAAGGTTTTGAATGTTTCCATCCCAACATTATCTTCTACTGATGGCAGTTGTATTGAAATACATTTATTGAAATACATTTATTAAAATACATTTAATAACTCAGCTCAACCACACCCCTGCCCTCCAGAAAAACAAACTGGACTCTCCTTCTTCGAGGCCACTGGGTTAAACACTCTGCCTCCTGCAGGAATTCAGCCGCAGCACAAACGGATTTTTCTGGAGACATCTCGCTTCCCTGTCAGCAGCACTTGTACAAACACAACCAAAATGCCAGTGACCAAGACTTGTGAACAGTTTCAAAACGACATGGACTTGGAATACAAAACTCACCAGGCTTTGGACTCTACTCAGATAGTATCAGAAAGCACAAACTGTGATGTTAACCTTATAAGGCAGTTACTACCGCCATTTTCAAACTTGTTCTGTGAAACTCTGACTCACATTTTATTACGTATCAGTCATGTTATTCAGGCTGATATAGTTTTCCACACAGGACTCCAGTGTTCCTGTCTTCCTCCCGTGAGACTGAGAACCCACAGTTAGTTCCACCAAAC
This sequence comes from Cheilinus undulatus, assembly GCF_018320785.1. Lineage (NCBI taxonomy): Eukaryota > Metazoa > Chordata > Actinopteri > Labriformes > Labridae > Cheilinus > Cheilinus undulatus. The sequence goes on from NC_054873.1 coordinate 43,071,719, forward strand.
CTGGGAATAAAATATGCACATTAGATCTTATTTATATTATTTTGTTTTCAGCCAACTATTATCCTGTAATTCTTGGTGTGTGGGCAGCAAATGTGTATTGTGGTTGTAATTGAAACTGTTTTGCATTTTCTGCATCAAGTATGTAAATAAATAATTTTCTATCACACTTGAGATTAGTAAAGATTATAAGTCACAGCTGACGTAAGGTGAATACATAATGACAGAGTCTTTCAAAAGTACTCCACAGGCAAGAATTTAATCACATTTTTAGAGGTAAATTTGATAAAAATATTTGGAAAAAATAAATTGATAGAAACCAACCTCTGAGGCAGGTTGTACATGACGTTTGTTTTGCCAGATGGACAGGGAGACTGTTTAACAGGTCTGATGCTATGTGTGTTCCATTTTTCTCTGCATTTATCAAAGTCCTGCTGTAGGACACCCATGAACACAAACTGCACTAGGCATGTGTGCTCATTACTGCCACTGAATAGAGTTTTCTCCCTCAGCTCATTCATCAGGTCCATCCAGAACTGAGACCTGCACACAGACTCAAGTTAGAACTCTAGCTTGTTTTAGGACACTGTTTCTCAATCCTGGTCCTCAGGGCCTACTGTCCTGCATGTTTTAGATGTTTCCCTGCTCCAACACACCTGATCACATATCAGCATATTAGCTAACCTGACACGCCAGATGGATGTGTTTCACACATCTATATGGGAAAGCTTCAATAGGAAATGTTTGAGAAAAGGCAGAAGCTTTGAAAAACACTCGGAGTATTATTGGGTGAACGTTCTGTCTGTCACATTTCTACAGGCCAATCAGGGCAACGAAACACGTGACATAGCTGCTAACACAAAACATGACGACTATAGAAATGTAAGTACCCGACTTTTGTCATTTTTGAAAGAAAAACAACTCACTACTGTTCTTTGTTCTTCTTTTAATGAAGAAATATCGTCAAGTTCTGATAAGACTGGCGCTTTAGCAGCATCCACGCTAATCTCTTTCTCCATAACTGCACCAGCTCTTGCTGCTGCTTGTTTAAGTCACGACTCTGCAGCACCTGAAAGTCCTGCCCCTCGTCAGTGAAAAAACAAGGAAATGGGCATATCCATCTGCTTTGCAAGGTTAAATAGCAGCAGGCTGCAACGTAAAACCTGAAAAAGTTAAGGGGGTCTGAATACTTTCTGAATGACAGTAAGTGTTTGAACGGACTGACTTTCTTCCTCTATTTAGACCACTGCTGCAGGGCTTTACACCCCCACTATAAAAGCTTTACAACTTAAAGTGTTTAAACTGTTAACATGTTTGTTCTGCATCTTGCATCTTTCCATGCTCTAATGCACAAACATGCCTTTAGTTTGCCATCACAAGCTAGTTATAGAAACTACTGTATGGTGTGTACTGTAGTGTATTTACTACCTGCTTGTATTTCTGATCCTTTAAGGTCATCAAGGAACAAAAACTTTGAACCAAGCCCATCAGACTCACACTAAACACACACGTAAAGACACACACAAAGCACATGTCTAATTAGCATTCCCAGTGTGTGTAAGTGGGAGTGGTATGACAGTTTGACAGTGTTCCAGTCCCTGTAGTCCTGTGTCAGCTATTCATCACAAGTCCCATGACACCAGCAACGCCCCATTTCCCACCCTGCTCCACACAATCACACTCCTCCCCTTCTTCTCTCATTGCTCCCCATCACCCCTAACCCCTTCCACTCACCTTCCGCACTGATGGCTTCTAGATGACACTTCTGTAATTAAACAGGTTAAATATGATATGAGGTATCGCTGTTGTAAATTTAAATATGCCACATTGCTTCTTGTTCAACCTGGAAAACAAACAGGAATGAAAACTATCTTTGTTTACATGTGCAGTATAATACACCCGGGCAATGATAAAGTGTAGAAGAATGACATAACCCCATGAATGTGTTTTTATTGAAGGTGTTTGACAAGTGAGTTTTAGGGATGCATGTTATTGGATTTTAGTTGATATCCAATATGCCAAAATTTCCTAAATCCTTCTGATTCATAAAGACCTTTTTATTGTGTAGACACCCAAGTGTCTCATGTGTAAGGAGAGGCTAAGGCAGGCAGGGCTGAGAGAAGATTGAGAAAGTAGATGGGCTGATAGTTGTTTTACATTCAGGACCTCATTCAAAATGTCATGGACTCACCCCGGATCTCTTCAAGTGTATGGAACTGTAGGAAACCCATCAGGAAACTGGTGCAGTTATAAATTTTGCCAATATTTAAGGCCTATGTATTGTTTATGCCGCTGATATGTACAGCCAACTTATCAGCAGGAATGTTCATATCTTACTGAGGATGTACAATCCAGCCATTTATTTTCTACACTGTTTACCCTGTTGGGGGTCGCGGTAGGCTGGAGCCTATCCCAGCTGTCATTGGGCAAGAGGCAGGGTACACTTTCTGGTCGCCAGTCAATCACAGGGCTAATATAAAGAGACACACAACCAGGCAAGCTCACACTCACACCTACGGGCAATTTAGGGTCACCACCTTACCTAATGAGCATGCCTTTGGTGGTGGAAGGAAGCCAGAGTACCCACAATATCATCAGCATGTCAGTATAAGCAGATTATAACTTATAAAGTTTAATGTCTGCAGATATGAAAATTCCCAGTGATATTTGCTGCGATGCATTAGCTGTACATAACATCTCCTGAAATCTTGTACCTCACAGTGGGAAGCGTTCCTGTAGGACAGGTGGAGGTGGGTTCCAAAGGATGAAACATGGCAAAAAGATGTGGCTGCGAAAGCCACAGATCTGATGCTTTAATGAGAATCATTAAAATTGCCAATCATTGTTACATGTATCCCTACACAAAAACAACACCAATAAAAGAAGGAAGATGAACATAGTGGTGAACAGGAAGCATAAAGACATGGCTGAATAACATGCAAGGAGACTGCATCAGACATAAGTAGTCTGTGGTTGTGTGTGCAACAAGATAAAAAGATGACTACCTCTCCAACTAGCCCATGACAAAATGTCCTAAGTACTTCCTGCTGCAATGACTAACTCAAAATCTTTCCATGTTGATTTCCTTTCAGTTTTCAGTAGCTGTTAAGTTACCAGGAGATAAGCTCCAGCATCATATAGGAAGTGGGCCGTAGTACAATAACAGAGTTAATATTACAGGATTCTTGCAGCATAGGTAACACAATATATGATATGTCATTTCTCACTATGAACTTATTTGGTAACTGGCGTTTTTTTCAGCTGGAAATTTTTGGACGTTAATATTTTTATCTGTCAGATGAAGAAACAGACTTCATCTTAAGTAGGTCTGTTGGTCCAGCCTAAACTCCACTAACGTATTTGTTGATACAGCCTAAATTTACAAAATATTGACTGTACATATTAGTAGGATTTTTATATCTGCCAATACCAATATCATACCAGTAAAACTGGGCATCCCCAGTTCTCATAACAGCTTACCTGATTTCAGGCAGAAGATTTACAGGACGCTGGCCTGAATAAGTCTGTTAAATGAAAATTTCAGCTTTTTGAATGCAGCTCAACCTGAACATTTCAGGAAGTTGGGCACTGATTTGGCTCATTTGGTGGGATGGGCAAACATGCAGAGGCTATAGTCCCATCCCAGTCTCCCTTCAGCTGTCATATCTAATAAAGACAACAAAAGTCCCACAAATAATCTCTAAAATATCAGGATTATTTAAGGAGCTTTGTGTAAGAGGAAAGCACCAGAAGTGTAAAATGTTCTTATATCAGTTTTTCAAAGTGTGTTTATCATAAAATTAAACAATTCAAATGCAGTGAAAAATCCCAAAGTGTATATGACGTCAAGAGAACTGCAAACAAAGCCTGATGATTTCTATTTTTTTCCCCCAAAGTTCTAAAGTGAATCTGTTTCTTATGCTGCTCTACTATGATTGGCTTTTACACAAAAACTTCATACACACAAATGTACGCTCTCATGGATCCAAACCATTTTAAAATCTAAAAACAGAAACTCATATTTTCATTCTATTGAGGTATCACTCACAAAGCATGCTGCTGCTAAGGGTGGGAACACACCTCGCTCTGGAACAATCATTTGTCTTCTTCTCATCTGACAATGTCATCTCCTAACCATGCTATGAGGAGTCAAGGCTCTCTGTTATCATCAACTGTTAAAATATCTCAAACCCGATGAAGCCAACAGGAGCCAGAGAGAAGTTGGGCTGAACCTTACCCTGAGTAGTTTACTTTTGATTAGACATTAATGAAGAAATTCTTGTGTTTTCAGTTGTTTAAGTTCTAATAACATGAGATGCAGACAATTTTTTAACAGTGTCCCACCTTTCATTCAATGGGGTGGAAGCCCACCAACCTAAGACATCCCCCCACCACTCCAACTGAAAGGCAAAATATAGACCTATTTTATTAATTTATGTACATGATTCAGGCCTCTTGTGTATTTCAACAAAGTGTGATTGATTGTTATGCATTAAGCATTGAGCATCGTGAGAGTTCTGCCATCTCTTCATCAGGTCAGTTTGCATGGCGACCATTGAGACCTAACCTTGCAAAGCAGATGGATACGCCCATGTCCTTGTTTTTCACTGGCAAATCCATCTTGTTAAGCTTCCATCTGAACCATCTGGGCCCGGTTAGAAAGTGACAGGACCAATCAGCGACGAGGGGCAGTACTTTCAGGCATGGTGGAGTGGTGACGTAGACAAGCAGCAGCAAGAAGCCAGCATGAGTGCTGCTAAAGTGTCAGTTTTATCAGAACATGCTTTAAATCTTTAGATACTGTGTACCATGGGGCACTGAGGTTTATAACTAACTTTAAGCCCTTGACTCATCACTGTACTCTGTATGATCGAGTTGGTTGGCCTTCTTTGAGCACATGTAGGCTAATTCATTGGCATGTCCTTATTTTTAAGGCCTTACTAAATCTGCTTCCATCTTACTTGTGTGATCTCATTTATGTGAAAAGTTGTAGAAGCTACAATTTTCACTCTGTTACTCAGTCACAAAATTTACTCTTGCTCTCTGTGCCCTGAGTCTGTCTTGTAATGTGTGAAAGGAGTTTCAGGTACGCAGCTCCTGCAGCCTGGAATCTGCTACAGGAGACCTTATTTCTTGATGAGCCGGTCAGTTTTAACTAGGGGTGTGACAAGATCTCGGTGGAAAAATGTCTGGCAAGATTCACAAGCTGCAAAGATGCAGAGCAGCAGCTGCCGTGAAGAGGTCTGATCGAAGTGGAAAGTCCCTTCCTACGCCTTACCCTCCTTTTTTGGGATCAGTGTTAATTTTGGCAGCTATTTTTAATTGTAGTCTTACTCTTAGTCTTTGGATAAAATGTCTTTTAGTTTTAGTCATTTTTACCCTTTTTAGTTTTAGTCTAGTTTCAGTCAATGAAAACTCAAAACATTTTATTCCAGGTTTAGTCTATAAAAAGTCCTCAAATTTTAGTCTTTACTTTTAGTCCAAGCATTTATTTTCTTGCCTAAAACTGGTACCAAATCATGGTAGTGTGTTCTTTGCACCCAGCCAAACCTGGGGTCCCAAAGCTCAGAGGCAGAATAGCTATAGCTGCATTGTATTTTTACAGATTTACCCATAGTGGAGAAATATCACAGATTTTGAATGTCTGCTGAAACCTACATTACATTTTAGTCCAGTTTTAGTCATTTTGATGAAAACTAAACTTACTTTTTGTCAGTTTTAGTCATCAAAGATGTATTTTTGTTACGGGTCGTCTATGTAACCAAGCTGTAAAATTATATTTTATGTTAGAAAAGATTACTGCATGCATCTACAGGCTTTTGCTGACTGTGAAGCAAAAAAAGGTCCTATAAGACATTAGATACAGTAAATTACGCAAGAAAGTAGACAAAGAGTTGAAACAAAAACATTTATGCCTTTATTTCATGTTAACAGGCCTGACATGAGCAGCACAGGAGGTTCAATTGCATAAAATTTAACAGCAGTGCTTAAAGTGGCAGAGAGGGGGAGCTGTTGGACAGCGTCTAGTGCTCTAAAGGAAATTTGGGATGGAGTGATTCAGGTCAAAAACAAGAAAAACAGAAGGAATATCTGATTAGTATTGGCCCTGTATGCCTTCTGAAAAAAGACACTGAAAAAAATGTCTCCTCTCCTTATTTTCCTGTGCTTTATCCTTGTCAGTTGAACTTCTCTTCCTTAAAATACAAAAAAAAACCCTATCTATTTCTGTCCTTTCAAATGTTTCTTACAGTGCTTAAAGTCACTTATAATAATCACTTGTAATAATCATGTGCAAAACTGTCCTAAATGAAAACAGAATGTTCTAAAACAGTAAATATTATGTTAGTACTTTGCATTTCAGTGCTGAAGTACAACATATTGTACCCTAAATAAAACTACTCCGTATTAACTGTAGTGCCTTTCCAGTGTCCAGAGGTCAAGGTTTATGTTCAGGTGCATGGAATAGTTTGTGAATCATATCCAAATTAAACAAATGTCCATAATGGAATACCTTTTTGGTGACATTCCTGTTTATTGCAAAAATGTTGAAACAGAACAGTTTTACTTCTGGATCATTTACCTTTCATGATATTATGATATGAATCCCCATAGTTCAGTTATGTTACTACATTTTTTACATGTACATCAAGAGCCTACAGCTCATCTATGACCCTAAAACACCTAACCCTTGCCTTTAAACATTCAACAGCTTTCAAAGCCGGAGGTATCCTGAATTTTTATAGTTGTAATGGGACATTTTGGAGAAGGTCCCCTTCTATTCCAACATTACTGTGCCCCAGTGCACAAAACAAGGACTATAAACATGGTTGGATGAGTCTTGTGTGGAAGAACTTGACTGGTCCGCACAGAGCCCTGATCTCAACCCCCACAAGCACCTTTAGGATGAACAGGAACGGAGATTACAAACCAGTCCTTCTCATCCAACACCAGTGCCTGACCTCATAAATGCTCTACAGAATGAATGGGCACATAAAAACACTCCAAAATCCTGTGGAAAGCCTTCCAAGGAGAGTGGAGGCTGTTATAGATCCAAAAGGGGGGCAAACTCCATACTAAAGTACATGAATTTGAATACAGTGTAATTATAGTTCCTGCTGGTGTAACGGTCAGGTGGCTGAATACTTTCGCCTACATTTTGTACTTTGAAAAACTGTGATTCTGATGTCCATGTCTGGCGTAATATCTACAGAATAAATCAAAGTTGTACTTTTTGATTTAAATTACAGAAAAATAACTTTTCCAAAGTATTCTACTTCTTTAAGATGCACCTGTATGAGGCCGTTGCTCTGTAAAAACTCTGCCATACTCAAGTATCAATTTAAAAACTAAACATTCATGTCCCTGCATCAAACGACTGCAAGTGTTGCCATCAAGGCCTGTGTCTCAGTGTGTCTGATAGGAACTTTAATAGCTACCAGCATGAGACACTGATCAGCCAAGCACATCAGCATAGAGAGATCCAATATGTCACCACCATGCAGAGAGCGAGGGTGTGTTTGTGTCTGTATGTGCGTGTGTATGAAAGGAGAGCTAGCTGCATGTGTGTCTCGTTAGCGCTGGGTCTAACAGTGGAAGTGATGGCAGTAATGTGGGAATGACAAAGGAGCTCTTACTGTGAGCTATATGAAGACGTGTGAGATCAGCAAGAGTTCTGCAACATGTCACATCCCCTGCTGTGGCTGAGCGCGTCTATGTGCACGACTTCACACTCAGGTAGAATGCACACTGTCTTGAGGTTTGGATGTGTGATCTCCAAATCTACAGTTGCTTTCAACTAAAAATGCACCAAAATAAGTTGATATTGATATATGTTTCTACTTATCCATATACTGGGATGCAATGATGAAAAGTTCTAATTACAGCTGAAAAATGCAATTCTTTAAAATTGTGATTGCCTTGTAATGGCAACAATGATTTATGATAATCACTTAACATTTACTCTGTGCAATTACAACTTGTCACAGCTACTTTTGTTTTGTTTGAACTGTTTTTCCCCATGATGGTTAAGTCCAGGGGTTCCCAAACTTTATGCCATAAGCCACCAGCAAAGACCCTCCTCACATGCCACAAAGACACCATCATCACATGATCAAAAACTAAACATAGGCAACAATTTCTCCATATATTCTTCTTTTATTCTCTTAATTATGCCATAATTCACTCCATTCAAGTCTGTCCCCTTCCCTCCAAGTTTACACCTAAAGCGCCACTTGGCAACACTGCTAGGTTGGGACTAGACCTAAAACTGTTGGGACAGTGCTAGGTTGGGACCCCCACACTGGTTTTGATTGTATTTCAATTAGTAGAGACCTAACAGTAATTTATTTTACAAAGCTAATCCAGCTCCAAGCATAGTGGTGCCCAGGACTCCATCCAGCAGCCAGGGGGGCAACCGCGTGGGTCGTGGAGGGGTCAGCAGGCAGGATACCTGGAGAGATGGGGCATGGGCCTGGCACAGGCCATCAGGAGGCCAGAGCAGTACAGGGCTGAGGTTGACCCAGTGAAGCCAGAACCAGTAGCTCCCATACCTGACCTGGCCTGACAATCCAAAGTGCTTTTACACCACAGGTCCCACCTAACCCACAAACACCCATTCCCACACTGATGGCAAAAACTGCAGTATAGAGTGCCCATCCAGTATCACATCACTCCTGCTCTTCAGCAGCTCCACACTGGCTTTCAGTCAACTACGGTATTGACTTTTAAGATTCTGCTCCTCACCTTCAAGGCCATTCCTAACCTCACCCCTTCTTATCTTTTCTGGCCTCCTTCACAACAGCCCCTCCTCCACCACTCTCAGATCCTCTTCCTCTATCCACATCACGGCCCAGTCCACTTGCCAACTATTACTGTATATCTAGAGCTTTAAGCTGCTCTGCTCCCCACCTCTGCGACTCCCTCCAGCCAGACATCAGTAACATCAACCATCTTCATTTTCATATCCTGTCTCAAAACACATCTTTACCAAGCCACATATTCAGGCTGAAGATAAGATGAGATAAGATTTTATTGATCCCCAGAGGGAAAATTGCAGCAACACATCAAAAAGAGACAAGGTGGTAAAAATACAATAGAACTGAATAAGCAACGTAAACTAAATAAATACATTATTTTACTCTAGGCCTACCTTTGAAGTTTTTTAAATATTTTATTCTTTATTAGCGCATCTATTTACAGTGCATTCAGAAAGTCATAGACCCCCTTCACTCTTTTAAATTTTGCTGTAATGCTTGGTGAAAAACCTCATTTTTATTCTGATTAATCTGCACCCAGTACCCCATCATGACAAAGTAAAAACAGAATTTTAGAAATTTTATATATCTATTAAAAATAAGCTAAAATATTACATTGACACAAGTATTCAGACTCTTTGCAAAAACACTTGTAACTTAGCTCATGGTTCTCCCATTCCTCTTAATCTTTGCTGAGATGTTTCTTCGCCTTGTTTGGAGTCCATCTGTGGTGAATCAAACTGAGTGGACATGATTTGGAAAGGTGTACACCTCTCTATAGAAGATCCCAATGCATATCAGAGCAAAAACCAGGCCATGAGGTCAAATGAGCTGCCTGTAGAGCTCAGAGACAGGATTGTTACAAGACACAGATCTGGGGAAGGCTACCAAAATATTTCTGGTGCACTGAAGGTTCCTAAGAGCACAGTGGCCTCCATCATTATCGAATGAAGAGAGCTGGACATCCAGCCGAACTGAAAAATCAGGCCTTAATACGAGAGGTGACCAAGAAGCTGAGCTCCAGATATCTGGTGGGCCATGAGATAAAATTCCAGAAGGACAACCATCATTGCAGCCCTCCACTGATGTGGGCTTTATGGCAGAGTGTGGAGACAGAAGCCTCTCCTTAGTGCAAAACACATGAAAGCCTGACTTTCACATGGAGGTTTTTTTGCAAACTCCAGTTTTCTATTTTTGAAAAAATTGTGAAATTTTCTAAAATTCTGTTTTTACTTTGTCATGATGGGGAACTAAATGTAGATTATCGATAATTAAAACGATTCTTTTGGACTGTAGCATCAGGCTGCAATATAACAAAACTGAAAAAAGTGGAAGGGGTCTGAATACTTTCAGGCCTTGTCCACAGACAAAATATTTCCATTTAGTTTGGAAATTTTTTACCGTAAGTATGAGATTGTTTCAGGAAATATCTGCATAAGCATGGAACCACTAAAAAGCCTGCAAGTGGCACTGTAACACTACCACGGAAATGCACTAAAAGAGGAAAGAAGATTACGGAAGCCTGCCCCAAACTTTCTCCTGGTTGCCTTTCTGGTTGTTCTCTGTGGTGGATTTAAGAACATCTGGTGTCTGCTGTTCCTGGTGGTTGTAATGGAGCATCAGATTTTGCTGTAAAAGCATAATAAGCTAGATAGATTCTGCAGCACAAACTCAGCACTGTAATCCGCCATTGTTGTTTTAGTTTGACACACACATGCGGCTTAAGTGGGGTACGCTTTGTATGACGTAATTATTGCAAAGAAGAAGCATTTATGGCCTCCAAAAACGCTGTTTCCATGTGGATGAAACACCTGTACGACAAAAAACTTCTGCTTATACTCTTGAATTCATCTCCACATGGATGTGGCTTCAGACTGTTTAAAGAGACATTAACAAAGAATTAAAATGTGTGTTGTTCTAACTTTGCCTTGTAAGGTGACCTGGAATGCTGTGAAAGGTTCTTTTCAATAAAAAGCATTATTATTATCTATTCACATTCATATGCTTCTGACACAGAAGTGGGAGCAATCTGAGGTTAAATGTCTTACCCTAGGACACTGACTCTATACCTGGACCCTCTGGTTGAGAGATGTCTAATTACTGACCACCTGCTGCAGTCTTTAGAGTATAAGCTTGCTGAACTATATGGCTTAATATTCTAAATCTTATACTACATCATTTTACACAATTTGCACACAGTAATATGCAAATGGCCAACTTCAGTGTAGCCAGCATAGACATGTCATGTGTATAAAGATGTATCACTTTCACTATGTGTATTAACTTATGTATGTTTGAAAATATGCTTTTTCTTCCATTGTTAATGGTTTCCTTTCTACCGTTACATTATCCTGTCATTTTATCATCATTTTATCTTGACCCCTGAATCCCACTTCTCTCACTTCATTCTTCCCTTGCTGGATGTTCCTGCAGCACTGAAATGTTTGAAAGTTTTATGTACACTGTGGAGCATCATTCAGAAAGCTCTTCTCTTTGACAGGAGAGTGGAAAAAAAGTGAGCTGGTTTGTACTGTGGACTCCAAGGATCTCAGGTGAAATGTGTAAAATACAGTACAAACCACAGTAAACTGTGTAGAAGCTTGTATCTAACACTAGAGGGCGGTGGTGACTTTCAATAGAGAGTGCTGTACTTCTCATACTGATACTTAAACGCATCACAGTGTATTAACCCTGGCAAAGAGTTTGCTTTAAGATTAATAAAAAGTGCACATCCTTTAGCAGTGTGTCCTAATTTGGTGTTCTCATTTTGCCTTTAAAAAGTATATCTATGATTTTACTCCTCCTCTTGAATCCCCTGAGCAGAGCTCCTAACATCCTGCAATCAGAAAGGACATTTCCAAACATTTTTTCAATATTAAAGACAATCATACAAAGTGAGAATGTGGAGTTAATAAACCTTTATTTAAATCAAAGAGCAGATAAAAACATTAAGGCAAGACGAGCAGCGAGCATTGAGCTGCAGAATGGAACGTCAAAATTTAACTATACAAGGCTTGATCCATTAATAAAAAACTAGAAAATTATAAAGCCAGAGAACACAGAACACAAAGTGAGAAAGAGCATGTGTGCGTTTGTGTATGACTGCATTCAAGCTGTTTGTTATGTGTGTGCGTGTGCATGCAAAGTGACATGTTTGATTTCACCTGTTATGTGTGAAGTCATGAGTGCCTGCAGGACGCATTTTTAAATATGAACCCAGTAAAACAATAAAGTGCAGTTATTATCAGACTACGGCTGAAATGATGGTCAGCCTTAAAAACAAAGTACATTTCAAGCAGCCAGACTCTATTCAAGAGTTAGTAACAGACAACTAAAGTGCACGTGTAGAGACTCAAACAAGAACAAGGTGTTGCAGATTTTTTTTTTGCATTCTACGAGCAACTCAATGATAAAGTTCTGCAGAAAAAAAATATATTAAGGCTCACTTCCTCATTTTAACACGTTTAAACATTGATATGAAAGTGACTCCATGATTTGTGTGATGAAAATATATATTTATAGTATGTAAGATTTAAGAGTTTGACAAACTTAAGTATTTAAAACTACAGTCAAAGGAGCAGAAATTTCTATCAGTATTTGAGATATGAAAGGAACTGTGACTCAATAATGGTTGCTACTATTTATCATGATGTAATCTGCTAAGGACAAGAAAAAAAGCAGTGAATGGAGTGACTAGGAAGGGCTTGTCTGTCTGACTATTCTGATATAAAGAAAAACTGAATTTCTGGTTATACAAGAGGGGATGGCTCTCAACTGGTCTGGCATCAGGACCCACTAGCTACCTATGAGAAATCGTGTCCCAATGTTTTTAGAATGTTCAACCACTCAAATTATTTACTAAAAAGTAAACAGAATATAACTGAACAAAAAGTCAGGGTGAAATAAACATGTTCAGAAAGCACATCATTACAGAGGGACATGTGTGCATCTGATTTATTTACTCTACTGACCAAAGAAAGCATGGAAATGTAGTCATTTCTTCAGGAACTTCCTAATTATATAAGAGGAGCCAATTTTGTAAAAAAAAAAAAAAATGCAATATGGCAAGTGTCCCCTTAAGGCTGGCTGCAGGAACACCAGAAGTCCCATACACAACACCAGTTAAAAAGCCACTTTTTACACTAGAAATTAACTGGATTACAAGCTGGTTCAAAAAACGAAACGTGTCTCAGTAGCTAATGTCTTCATGTCCTCTCACTGTACAGGGGGTGATTTTTTTTGTACCATAGTTGTTTAGATTATATTTAGGAAAAACCTCCCCGCGCACTGATAAGTGTCTTATTTGATTGACAGTTAGCTTGACAGGCAGACGCTACCTCCAGAAGGCCAACTTTAGTTATAGCTTAGCTTACAGGAAGTCGGGCTCAGTGGGCGGGCTCTTGTCTGCCGTTAGGTTGATCCAAAGATTGGTTGAGACTGCGATTTCAATATGGAGCCCGCCATGGATTGGCTTCAAAAGCTGTTTGAGTCTGCCTATTGTAATCAGACGGCTGATGTCACACAGGCTCTGTCCATTTCTTTCTACAGTCTATTATCATTAAAGGAAAACTAAAAACAAAAACAAACAAGGATAAAAAAAGGATAATAAATTAAGGCATAAAAAGCCCTGAAATTTATCTTTTGCAAAAACCTATGTTCTGTCCACTTAGGGCTTCTGTACATCAAAGACTTTTTGCCACATTTTTTCCCCATGCACACATTTACAACACACTGGAAACTGTTACACTGCCAACTTAAGGGTCCTGACCCACCAGTTGAGAACCACTGGTTTATACCTTAAAGTAACAACTGTTGAGGGCATCTGGATACCAAGTTGAGTGTACTTAGTACATGTATCCATACAATGCACTAAAAATACTTCAATGATTACCTGCAATCAATATTCTCACTTTCTTTTCCTTAAATGAATAAATGCACATACATCATCTATCTCACGTAGGTATCCTAGCATGCTATATGCAGCACAAATAACAGGGGGTAAGTTAGCTACAAGCTAAGCGGCAAGTGCTTATCATTTACAGCTTTTCTCTTTCATAAACAGGCTTTTCAAAATAACAGTGATTTATTATTTACTAAATCAACATTATGGGAGGCTGGTTAGATTGAAATGATGCCACAATTCAAGACAAGCAGGTAGTGATATGTCATTCATGAACGCTGGTTAATTATGTGAATGATGGTTTTCCTTTCCCCATTTTGTTGTTGTTTAATATAAAAAAGCCAAATTAGTACCAGAAGATGAGCTGTTGGTGAGCTCATGGACGAGCTAACTACTGAGCTGAGCCTTTAAAAATGTAAGTTTTCTTCACTAAAATGTTTTTCTGGCTGCCTTGCATATTCTAGTTTGATTTTAACACCAGATAAACCTTCGTTTTATTTTTAATGTGACAAGTTCATACAGTGCAGCTCTTTCAACTTTTATATTATGTTGTATACACCGTTATAGCATCATCTGATCTGATGAAATTTAAGGTCTCAATTTTTCTTTAACATAAGAGGAAGGAGAATGGGGTGGGTTTTAGATTGCAATAATCACTGACTGCATGCTTGTTGTAGCAAGTGTAATAGCCAGGCTTCATCTTGTGTCTTAATGTACCGTTACGGTTCCAAACATTTCTATAAAAAAATTCAATAAGCTGGGGATCTGCCCTGACCACAGTGAGCATCATTAAGATGTAGCAGTTAAATGATGGGGCACTTTTCAGCTAAAATAAATCTGTTTCCTGCCTATTCCCTTCTGGTTCCTGCCACCAGTCTGAACTTCGGCTGGAATGGCAGAGACTTGCACTGTCTGTGACGCCACATGCATACCTTCTGCAGTCCACCCACCAAGTCAGGGTCTGTGGAAATGCAAACTTGACTGCAAAACTGCAAAATTTTGGGGATACCATGTCAAACTGTTCTCAATCAAAGTCGACCACCTGGTAGAAACCCAGCTTATGAAGCCCTTCCACATTTATGCTCATCAGCTCTTAGAGGAGCATCACAAGTCAAACCTACTTCAACTACATATTCAAACATGTCTCTAGGCCAGATATAACCGATAAAAACATATATAAATCATAAATTTGTATTAATTGCATGCAATCCCAGTCCATTCTAAGTGTATTAAGACTTTAGGGAACTACTTAACTTTAATTTGCTTGATAAGAAGACATTTAGGAGCTTTTTTAAATGGCTTGGACCTTGTTTGTGGGGCCAGGGGTCCTACTCAGGGACTTTTGATATAATGAACATCTAATTCTGATGGTGTTTTATTCACTTCTGGCCCTTGTTTATATTCAAAATACACGTCTTAATCTTTAAAGTAAATTTCAGATGCATAGCTCACATTTGATGCACATCTATAATGATTATATCATGGGGCCCTTTGGAGCAGGAGGCCCCAGGCAACCTACATTTGCCTTAAGGTACATCTGCCTATTTCTATATGTAATCCAAGCTATGTGATATCAAATCATCTTCAATATGCATTGAGATATGTTCCCACCTAATCATTATGGGTTACCACTTAGTATCCAAATGCACAGAAAGCCAGTTTATCTGTGTTAAAAGAAGGTATAAACAGGGTCAAAGTGTGACATGAAAAAAGATATGGAGGCTTAAACCAGCTAAGTTTCCCTGCCTTGAGGTTTCCAGTGTGGTGGTAAAAAGCAAACCCTAAAACATGAAATGCTCGATTTATAGCCTTTAGAGCAGCCAGAAGCATCCTCCAGGAAACTGAGCTTTAGCTGAAAAGATTTCTGTCTGCAGGCATGGCACAAGTACAGAAGGTAGAAGCCACTGATGCCGAGAAGGTTCTGCCCTGTATATCTGTGCCACTGTGTTAAACATAGGAAAGGAACTCAAGTTAAAGTAGAAAAATCAACCTCCAATCCAAAAATCATGCCAAACTTTCTCAATTTCACTGTTTTTTGATGTTCATGACATGCACTATGTAACTCGTCTGACAGGTTTTGAAATGTGCTTGCTTACTTTCTTGCTGAAAGCTGTGTCCAAATATTGATCGGGTAATATCCTCATGCCAAATATGAAGCTATGGCAAAAAGGCCAGACTTATAATGCAAAATACAGGAAGAAAGCTAGACCTGCTTTTTAAGGTAAACCTAATTGTCACATAAGAAAGATACAGAAAATAATGTGTCTAAACCTTAGCTGTGGAGGTGTGTGGAACTAAATGCCAGGAGGGCTGCTTCTTGTCTCTGTTAAAAGATAAACTCACTGACCTTATGTTTTTCATCCTGATATGAGAGTGGTGTTGATCTTTAGCAAACATTTCTGAACCTTTCATCTCATCAGGAAAAACTTGTTTCTTTCTGCCACCTCCTTCAGTAACAAGCTCAGCTGTGTGTCGTATGCTTGGAAATCTGAAAATCTACCTGCACACATTCTTTCATGTTACGAGGATACCATTAAAAAGAACAAAGTAAAAACAAAAATCTAGCTGCCTATCTTATAAGCATGAAAGTGCAAAAAGATTAAATGCTTGTTTACTTCTAAACATGAGTTCTGTTGATAATTCTCAACTCATCTATATCCAAATGTGCAAAGCATCTAATGTAAAGTCTTCAAAATGGCTTTGAGATTACTTAGATGTTTTTGATTAATTTTACAATGCTAATTTAGAAGCTTTATTCTTAATAGAAGCTGCATGTTAATGAACCCACAACTAATTGAAAAGAGCAATTATTCTGGGTACTTTGCCCTAAAGATGCTAGCCCCGCACCACTCTGGCAAAAAAAAACATTCCATCAGAATGAATGGTGGTAAACAAGAAAAATGGGGTTTTTAGTGATTGAAAAGCTTAAATACTAAATATGTTCATTCAGGAACAAAAATTAAGTGTCCAGTGAGCTCAACAAAAATGATGACTCTGCTGAACAGGGATCATTGCAACATCATAAAATAAACACAATTATAAGAGAGTCTGACTCTGTCAAACTGAATCAATGCCCCATCTTGTGACCAGAGATGTCATAATCCAACATCATATACCTTAAATGTATGTTTCAACCATGTTAAATTAGTTTGATCTTAATGTGGTTAATGTGTCAGTGAGAGTCTGAAGAGTGTGTTAGCAGGCTGGTAGACAACAGCTCCTGCAGCCACAGAGCACTTGCTGGCTTAAAGTGAGTGGGAATACAACAGCGATCCTACATTTGACCTCTAAATTCAGCTCCAAGCTACAGAGCCATTCTTTTACACTTCTTTGTCATTGGAGGGTAAAAAACATTTCTAAATTATCTCTGTTTTTCTGGATTCAATGGTGTATCTTTGTTGCTTTGTTTTGCATCTGTTTTTATCTTCTGTAAAGCACATGAGTTTACATTTGTATGAAATATGCTACATAAATAAAATTGAACTGAATTAAATTCTGTATTTTAAATTGTTTGAACAAGGCTACACAATAGCCTTTAATAGTGCTACTACCACTTTTTTTCTTATCTACCACCACTCGGGCCTTGTCCACACGTAGGAAAGTATTTTTGAAGATGGAGGATTCCAACCTTCCATAAAAATGCAGACTAAACAAAACTTCCAAGGTGAAGATTCATAGAAACTCCACTTACAGCTGTTTACACGTAGACAGGGAAAACTGAGGTTCGGGCTTGAAATGTTACACTGTGTGCCAATTTCTCTTGGATGTCACTGGTGTACATCATTATTATTTTCCTTTCTATTGCAATGACAGATGTTAAACCTATACTAGTGTGAAGCATCTAACTGGACTTTAGGCATGCTTGCATACATAGTTGCTTTCCCACTATGTTAAGACACCTGAATGGACACTCAAGACACAAAACTTGCTGCGAAGGCTGGCGCTTCAGCACAAGACCCATTCAAGTGGTGGGACAACTTTGAAAATGAAATAGTCATTGCAAAGGAAACAAAGGTTCACATTTAGGACAATGTTGCTGTCTCTGCATGAGTTTGACTAGTTTATCTAAAGAAATAAATCACTACAGAACACCACTGCTGTTGACAAGGGCCATTGCACACTGAGCCTGTTTCTTTTTTGTCCAAAGTTTTCACACTTTGAAAAAGAAAAACCATCTCAGTCATGTTTGCATACTGGCACCAAACTTTCATCCGTAATAATTTTTTCAGAGCAGGTTTGATTTTTTTGTGTTTTTTTCCGCATCCATCCAAGTTACTCAATTGAATGACTGATGATTCAAAGCAGCGACTGCATCCCCCTCCACTCTCTCTTTTTCTCCCTCACGCTAAACCCTCACTTTCAACACTGTGACTGTGATTTGCCCGTGTATGTCGCCACAGAACATAGAATAATAGTTAAAGGCCAATTGAGTTCACAGCCCGGTAACAGACACCAAGTTAAAAAGTTGCTTTCCATCCCTCCAATTAAGCACAATACCATAATGTGTGAGTTTGTGCCATATGAAGCTCTCTGTCAGGATGGATGGACCCCTTGAGGGTTTTTTTTTTTTCCAAGTATTGAAAGAGTCAAACTTTTTTTCCTCTCTGCAAAAACTTGCACATATTGTTTTCATTTTCAGTTAATAAAAATAAAATGCACTGGACTCCATGTGTGACATTTGTTATCCGATTACAGACTGAAAAAAGCAACTGAAAATAACAGACTCAGTTTGAAAAGGCCTTTACTTCCTGTAAAAGTGCTTTTGTGCATTTTCATGTGGACCCACATTTTTGAGAAAACTGCATGTGTGGATGGGATTATTTTTGAACACAGAGGAGGAAAACTACCTATCTACATGTGGACAAAGCCACAGTCTGTGGGCTTGTATTCACCTAAATGGAGGCGTGGTCACTCTAGAGAGCGGGAAGTGGCGTGGCACTGCTCTTATCCATCTCTGAAGAAAAATTTAGACGAGGGATGTTTGCCTGTGAAAGCTTTGTAAATACTTAAAAGAGATGTCTTTCATAAAAAATCAAAACTGGACAACACGACTCAAATAAGTTTGCTTGTATGTATGCACCTGGAAAGTGTTGCAGGCGTGTAAGTATGCATCCTCTGCTCTTAAGCTTAAAGTACAGTAAAATAATGCTTTAAAAGTGATATTGAGTGTCTGACTTGGACTGTGAGGGTTTCTTCAAACAAGGGTAGAAAAGAGGAGAGGTATAACAGTGTACATTTTTGATTTAGGGCACACAATCATCAGATTTCTTCTTCTTGTGTGTGAAAACAGGAAAATTTCAAAATGGTGCTGCTGCCCTTAGAAGTGCTTTGACATCCATTTGAATGCTCATACTTAAAAAAGAATATAGACACCAAAAACCAGAACAGACAGAACTGAATACTGGACTTTTAGACTTGTGTTTGCATGATTGTGTGTATATGTGCGCATGTTTGTGTGTGTGGTGTAAGAAGCTGCCTGATCCAGGCAGCGTGGCGTCACTCCTGGAGAGCCCAACCTCCAGAAACCTCCTACACCTACACACTACAACACCACCACACATCATTGGTTAACAGGACTACAAGCTGATTGGCTGTTACAGCAGAGTGATAATGTTTTTGCCTTCTATGTTCAAAGCTTGTTAGAGTACAGACTAAAGCACAGAAATATATCCCCCAGACTGTCTTTGATTTTTTCCTTTTTTGCAGAAACAGTTTCTTTGAATGTTTGCTCTCTAGCAAAAAAAGCAAGAAGCATTAGGACATAGGTAACATGTATGTGTGTGGGAGTGTGTGTTTCCATCTCTAATCTACGTTTGCAGCTGCAAGCCGTGTGCCCCTCCATCCATGTGTGGGTTTATCTGTCGGTCTTTTTTGCCCACGCCAGGTCGTCTGAACGCGGTTTCTGCCCTGTGAGTCGTTGGATCAATTGTTCCATCCGTCTCCAAAAGCCCAGCTGGTCCAGTGGATAGTTACACCAGCCTTGGATGTGGAGAAAAGGAAAAGGAGACAAATAATTAGGCAGAGAGTACTAGAAGAGTCAGGGATGTAAAGGGAGGAGAGGGAGAATGGGAGAAAGTCAGAAAAGAACAACATAGAATGTTTAACTCAAGAGTGGGAAGCATAAATGACTCTTAACTGAAATAAAGCCAAAAACACATGTATATAGAGATGGGGAGAGCGCAGAACAACTTTAAAAACATCTGGCAGGTCATATTTTAACCTCCTAAGACCCTGCATGCACATATGAGGATACATTTTGGCTTCACTGCAGAACAAAAATAATTTCTGCTATGAGAATTTTTGAGGTAAGTGTCCAGAATGTCCACTGAAATTTAAGTCATTAGCTTGAGATTTCATGGAAATGTAAGAGTATCTATTTGGAAATTTAAAAGAGTTCTTAAGGATATTCGGGGGAGATGCTCTGTATGTTTTCACACATATGCAGGCTGGAGAGTGAGGTATTTTAATGGTTAATATTTCAATGATATTCTTATCTTAAATAATGAAACTTTAGGGTGCTTTCACACTAGGCACAGTTGTTTCGCACTGCACCGGGCACGATCCCTCCCCCTTCCCCTCGCTGCCTTGCTTACATACTAACATCACTGATCCGTGCCCTGGCCCACTTGAGTGTGCACTCATACTGAAAAAGCAGATGGCCGTATGCACGTAGCTGGTTTACAAACCTACCAAGGAGGAGAAAGAAGAAGAAGCTACCACAGCGACCACTTGGGTCATGACCTGAGCAAAGATTGTTTTTGTTTTAACCCAGCAAAAAAGTCCATCCTGCTGCCATGGATAATGTTTTATTTTTTTTGTGCCTTTTATTTGATGGAGGAGGACAGTGGATAGAGTCGGAAACAGGGATGAGAGTGGGGAAGTGCTATGTGGTAAAGGGCGTCAGGCTGGATTTGAACCCGGGCCGTCCGTGTACATGGGGTGCGCCTTAACCACTTGGCCACCTGCTCCCCTGCCATGGATAATTTAAAATCACTTTTTAAGATGCCAGCAACGTCCCTCTTCGTATCTGCACATCTACATGCAGCTCAGCGGATTAAATGGGCTAGCGCTGAGCAGATACAGCAGTTTTTGAGGTGACGGGAGACTTTTATTGCCTTTACATCTCATCTCATTGACTCCAACTTGCGTTCATCTGTAAGGTGAGTCATAACAGACCATTTACTGACTGGATTCTGATGATGTTTGTCTTTTATTGAGGAAAAATGTGAACAAACTGCCATGCCATGGAAAGAAGTTACATTTTTACGATGTCATAAAGCTGATATGACATTCTGCCCTGTATCCAGGTGCTGTTGCATTCACATCTCATCTGAACCGTGCCAGAGTCCACTTGAATCACGTCCAAGACCACCTCTTCAAGTGGGCCCAGTACCTGGGCACGGTTCATTTGCATTACACTGACCAAAACAAACCGGACTTTGGGCTCAAGTGAACTTGGATCCAGGAACGGGCCCCTGGTGTGAAGGCCACCTTACTGTGTGAGCATTTGACTTGATGTGATATCAAATCACATCACAAAAATCACAGGAAAAATTATAGGTTAATATCTAAAATCATTGGTTATGAAGCATAAAAAAAGTTATTTCTACTTGAAATCCCATTTACTGGAGCAATGAGAAGGACAGAGACAGTCAGGTTAAAGATTTTTATTCATAGCTGAATGGAACAGTCCCTGTAGGTATTGGCTGGGTGATTCATGATTCCTGTAAGAGTCAGAGAGAACACAGATGAAGTGAACTCCTCTGCTTCTATGACAGATTTATACATGAGTCACATTAAACAACCAAGGATACTGAGGGCCAGATCCACTAAAGAAGAGCGTGGTGCAAATCGCTGCCCTCATATGCAAACCGGCCTAATTACAAATAGCAACTAATTCACAAAAGCCAGCACTAGCAGCAACAGGCAGTGAAAGTGGTCCAATTTAACACCAAGGGCTCTAATTTCGTGGCGCAGCGCAAGGTGGCGCAGGGTGGCAGAACATGGCGCACCCCGCGCAGCGGTAATTTCGTCCAGCTCACCACCATGCGCAGCCAGTTTGGCAATTTGGTAGACGGGGCTGCGCCGAGATGGGTGTGGCGGCGCACCAGGGGGAGGTGTCGACAGATTCAGCTTGGCGCAGTGACAATTTCATGTCAAAACACTGCGCGGAAGGTGCACTGAAAGCCCACCAGCTCCAACCTGGTCTATTCTCGGCGCAGGTGAACCGCGCCTGGTGTAGTGGTAATTTGGCTGACAGGCGCGCAGTGCGCACACGTCACCAAAACCTCACAGGCGGGTTTCCAGAGTGTCAGGCACATTTCAATGCAATAAACAATCACAGCAACCACTATTTAACGTAACCGTCTGAACCAGCATATACATTTGTATCTATATTAATTGTCCCGTCACATCTGATGTCAGATCAAAGATGTTTGTCTCGCGTAATTGAAACTCAACCTGATGGCAGCTAGGAGTGATAAAAACTAGCGAGTTCACATCTCTCAGCCAACCACAAACAGTCACGGCATCCGATACGGAGTATATATTCGGCTTCTGTCATCTCATGAAATTCAAAAGAAAAGAAAAAAGAGAGAGACGCTCGCTGAATAAATGTAAGTCAGTCGCTGTCTTAGGGATTTACCTGTGATTGCCCCATATTTCTCTGTTTTAATCTTTATTCTTAACGTGATCTAAAAAGATGGAGTACATTATTGCAAGGAGGATGAGGAGGAGATACCGGGAGAGAATATATCACCAAAGGTTCTCCTATTTGTTGATGACAGAGCAGGAATGCAGGTGGATCACAAGCATGATGCCTGGATTAGCCTGCTGCTGTGTTTAATGTAATTGTCACTTCATTTTGTCTATCTATTCATGACACAGGAACAGATTACATCTGTCCTGCGAGGTGGTCAACACGGTGATGCGCATCGTGGCCTCTGATGCACAGCCTGGTGGCCACTGTGTGCCTTCTTTGCTCTGACAGCTTTATTTGGCCCTTCTCCTTACATCATTGAACCGTTTTTTACATTGGGCAGCGGTTCTCAGAATATCTGGGCAAACTTGATTGACAATATTAGTAACTTCCTCCCAGGCAGTTTTTGCATCATCAGCCTGTGGAGGTCTGTTAGCATTACCATATATTCTGGTACTGCGAGCTTGGACCTCCCGGACCAGCACATCAGTTTCCTCCTAGGAGAAGTTTGGCCGCCTGGAGCTGCTGCTGCTGTCTTCGTCCACGGTGGTGGCGAGGTGAAATTGGCACTGCGCCTTGCCTGCAGCGCATTTAAAGGCGAGGAGAGGCGTTCATTTGATTGGTGAAGATTACACTCGGCTGTGTTAAACCCACTCACGCCTTCTCTCCTCCCTCTTTGCCACCTGCGCTGGTGGGAGGGACGGAGGCATGGGTGCGCCACGCCGCGCCGGACTGCGCCATGCACGAAAATTGCAAAATGCCCTGGACACACCTCGTTAGCGCGGCGTAGGCGCGGCACAGGGCAGGTGCGCCGCGCCTACGCCTGGTCTACGAAAATAGAGCCCCAAATCACACCAGGTATTAAACTGGCACTATTTCTTTCTCCCTCTTGTTTCTCCTCTCTACAAAAACATAAACAAACTATGACCTAAGGTTTTTGAGGAGCAATGGTTAGTTTGGAATGCCACTCTTCATTCTGCAGAATGAGATCAAACACTGGGGCAGCACACATAAATGTCAAACAACTTTAAATAAACCTTCCATGGCTACACAGCTTATCCCATTCGGTGTCGCGGCAGGCAGCTGTCATTGGGCGAGAGGCAGGGTACACCCTGGTCTGGCTGCCTGTCAACTGCAGGTCTTACATATAGAGACAAAAAAAAAAAAACAAAAAAAAAACAGGCATGCTCACTCTCAAATCTACGGCCAATTTAGAGTCACCAATTACCCTAACGAGCATGCCTTTGGTGGTGGGAGGAAGCCGAAGTACCTGGAAAGAACCCATGCATGCACCGGGAGAACATGCAATTCCAAACAAAAATAGAGTTTATCTTTTAAATAAACCAGCTCAATTTAAAAAAAAGTCTACGCCAAGGATTAGCTTTTATGGTAAAGGAATACAGAGAGGAACACACAAGAAGTTCTAAACTGATTTATAAAAGATATTTACAAAGCATCCACAGACTAGAATGTGTGATAATATTTCTCTGTATAGCAAACAGAGACGTGCTCAGAGTGCAAAAAAAACATTTAACAAAGTGGCATCAAAAGCTGTTTAAGAAGATCACTCAGAATTATCACTGACTGCTAATGCACATTAAGCTATAGAACTTCTCTGCCAGTTCAGAGTATGTCCAGGGAAAATGACCTTCACTAAACTTCATCAGCCTATAGCTGACTGATGTTCAACTTTTACATCTTTTCAGAACAGTAAAACTGTAGCACAGCCAGGAGCCCCTCCTGCTGGTTGGCTGACTGTGCTGTCAGTCACTCTGTCACACACTATGGCAGCTTTGACCTGATCTGAATTTGACAATGACATATATGTCTAAGTGTTTCAGACAGATCAGACCATGGCCTTGGACTCCTCATGGGATTTTGCTGCTGTAGTTATTTGTTTTACTCTCAACCCCAGGCTTTGCTACAGGACTACCTACAGGGCAAACATTGACTTATACTGACCTATTCGTAACTATTCTCCAATCGTTACCTCCTCTTTTCCCTCCGAATCTAAAACACACCTTTTCAAGCTTTTTTTTTTCCTTCATCTCTTGTCTTCACCTCATATTTCACTTCCCTGTTCTTGATTTCCTCTCCCTTCAGTTGTCATCTATCCCTACTTTATTCAAGTGTCTTACACTTATCATTTATGGACGTTTGAGCGTGGTTAGGGGGAGGGATAAGGGATTCTCCCAGGAGGCCTCCTTAGGCCCTACTAATACTATACTCTGGTGTATGCTTCTGCTTTGAATCAACACCACGGCAATGAAGCAAGCCCTACACACTTTTTGCATTGTTGTGTCCATGTTGCTCTGCAACACCATGTCCAAATGCTACTCAGTGGTGTGATTTTTAAACCAGTTTACAGGCTTTAAACATGCGATCTTTGCAAGTTTTTCTCTAGAAACTCTTGGCCCATTTCATTCTATGCCAAGTTCATTTTTCTGTGGTTATGTCATCATAGAGCTTAATAGTCAAGGATGAAGGAACTACATATCCGGCAATGCATTGGATAGATTTTCAAGCTTTTTAACCATCTGTACCTTTATTACACTTATTTTAGTACTACATTTTAAATGATCATGTTGTAATATAAATCATTGTTTGTCTGTATTTTGCTTTATACTGCAGTGGTATGTTTTGCCATCTTTAACAGCTGACAGTTTCCCTGAAAGGTGCAGTAGACATTTCTGAGGTTACCCGAGACCCCACCAACCCGAGACACTGCTGTGACACTTCAAGATTGTGGGTATTGAAGTCTTTTTGGCTGAGATTACAAAAAAGCTATCTTTTTCTCAAGAAGCAATTGATACCTTACAAACTTTTGTCTAGTACGGGAGTAGATATCGATTCACACTCAGATAGCCGTAATAAGTCTAGCCTGGATAGTTTCAACAATGTGGATAAAACAGTGGCAAGAAAAAGTACAGTATGTGAACCCTTGGAAATTATCTAGTTTCTGCATTAATTGGTCATCAAATGTGATTTGATCTGCATCTTAGTCACAAATATAGGCAAATGCAATGTACTTGACCTAATACCACACAGACAACTATAATATTTTAAGTCTTTATTGAACACAGCCGTTAAACATTGATGCAGCTGGAAAAATTAAGTGAACCCTGGATTTAACAACTGATTGAACCACCTTTGAAAGCAATAACCTCAACCAAGCGTTTCTGGTAGCTGTTAATCAGCATTCAGGAGGAATTTTGGACCATCCTTCCTTACAGAAATGCTTCAGCTCACCCATATTTATTGGCTGTCTGGTATGAAAGGCACTCTTGAGGTCATTTCACACCACCTCTATTAGATTCAGGTCTGGGCTCTGACTGGGCCACTCCAAAAGCTGGATTTTCTTTTTTTTTTAAGCCACGCTGCAGTGGATTTACTTCAGTGTTTAGGGTCATTGTCCTGCTGTATCACCCAACCTCTCTGACATTATCCTGTAAGATACCTTGATAAACTTGGGAATTATTTTCCCCTCCATGATGGCAGAAGCCAAGGCCCTGAAGCAGCAAAGCAGCCCAAAATGATGATGCTCCCTCCACTGTACTTCATGGTGGGGATGTTATCATGTTGGTATGTGGAACCTTTTTTCACCATACATAGTAATGCATGTTCTTCCCAAACAATTCAACCTTAGTGTTATTAGTCAAAGTAACATTTTACCTTGTTGTACCCTGTGTTGTGGATTGTCATGGTGCTGCTTAGCAAATTTAAGGCGGGCAGTGGTGTTTTGTTGGAAAGCAGCAGCTGGACTCAAACTGAGCTGTTGTCTGTCACATATCACTCTGCTATACTGTGCATAACACGCATGTTTGTGATGTGATTACGGTGTTGCAAAAATACATTTCAGGACAGAAGTTTTTCCATTGACAGTAGTGATACTAATTACTACCAACCACTGCTACAGCACAGATTAGATGCAAAGGGATAAATGGGACTTAAGAAAAATACAAACACACTACAAGTGCACACACACGCCCTCAGTATGTACTCTTTATGGTTAAAAAAATCTCATAGCTATGCATCTTCTGTATGTTTAAGGTAAATGTATAAACGTATGTATGGCTGCAGGCCAAAGTACATTTACATGTACAAATGCATACATGCATGACTGTGCAACAGCCTCTGAGCTCACATACTGCTCTGACACACACACATCTGTGCAGAGCAAAGTACACACATGTTCATGATGCAGCCGAGCATTCCCCTGACAGTAGAGATGTAATCCCTTTTAACTATCACCAAACACACAATATGTACATCTGTATGAAAAGGGAGTTATACGTTTCAGCTCACACAGTCAATGACACCAGAAACACACATACACCTAAACACACACATGAACAGAGTTGTTATGATACCAGAGTTTAGAATTTCAATAGGATACAAGCTACCATCAAACAATGCTGATACCTGGTTTAATACTAACAAAAAAGAAGATCTGTATTTTTCATATGTAGGTCATTTTACAGGTGTCAGTGTTTGTGCAGGGCAGTGATGCTGTGATCAGTCTGCAGATCAGGACCAGGAGACATTGCTGTCTCTGTCCTCTGCTCTATATCAGTCTGTAACAGACAGTGCACGTGCATCTTTAGACCGGCTCAGATTACACAAATTCAACCAGATTTTGGCCTGACTGCAACATCACAGATTATCATCAAAACTCTGGCATGATTTTAAGGAGAACGACAAATGGTCTTGTAGTAGGACGTAATTAACAATGCAACCAAGACGCCCCACAACCACGACTCAACAAGACTAGCATGTCAGGAATTTTCTTACATCTTCATCTAGTCTGACACTCTGACCTAACATCAGTGACGTGAATCCTGACGCCTACCATCAGGACAGCATTTGCTCCTTATCTTTTCATCATCATTTACAAGAATCCCTACTTTTTCTCCCTCCAGGGAACTATTCTGTACATTTTATATTGTTTTATGTACATTATCATATGCATACCTTAATTGCTATATGAAGAAGAGCCAGCCATATTGTCCTTCTCTTAATACATCTATAATTGTTATTTATAATCCATTATATCATTGTGTGTTGTTCACTTTTCTTTTTATGAGCTAAAGACAGCTACAACCACACAGAGTGCTTCTGATGTAGAGTGACTGACACTCTTTGGACTGCTCCCCTGACAACCTGTGAACTCATACAGTCCCGCTCATAGAGCAGGAGAAAGTTAGTACAACAAACATGGCAGCACCAGGGAAGGACATTAGGAATGCAAGCAAGGCAAAAATGAGATGGACATAAAACATGAGGTTGGCAAGAAGTGCTACATGAAATAAAATACTGCAGAAATAACAATATATTGCAATATATGGTGTCACAATACTAGGGTGACCTGGAATAGTCGGCAATTTGACGATTCGCTTCGGAGGAGTCTGATTCGACTATGAGGCTCATAGTCGAATCAGATTTATGCGTTTTGCTGCTGTTAATGCAGCAAAATAGTGTTATAGCAAATGTCCAGTAGTTGTTCTAAATGACCGGAATTCTTGAGGACTGCCAGTCCGGGGACAAAAAAGTCTAGCGGAAACACTGTTCAACTATTAGTTGACAAAAGACAAAATCAGACGAATCAGATTCGACTATGAAAAATCTTAGTCGTTGACACCCATACACAATACTTACTGTATTGCAAAAAGGTTTAAAATCACAATAATATCAAATTGTGACCAAAGTATTGTGATAATATCGTATCGTGGGGCCGTATCGTGGTTTAAATTGATTCATACTGCGGATGTGTTTTGAGCTTATGATTTGATCAGCCTATGACTCAAAACGCTCCTCAGGCCTGCTTGTTTGTCTGTGCCTCTGCACTCAGATGGTTACAGTGAGTGGTGCGAGTGACCTCCTCCTCCCTGAGATCTTTCTTTACTCCTCTGGTTGACCTGCGGATGTTTTCCCCCACTCACCTCAGTAACAAACCTCAAGGCATGCTGTCTGGACATGATTTACTATATTTAGAGCGCAAACCGTTTCAATGAGCATTACAATGTGAACTGTATGATACATGGGGGAACTTTATCAGTTATGATTAAACCATTTCACCTCTAAACCTTACACACAAATGCAGACAAGAAGCAAATAGAGACATCCACATGGGCTGTGTGTATTTGGGCTACCCTTGTCTGATGCTCACACACCAGCACCCATGATGTGTTTGCATAGGGTGAATGCTATAGCTGCAGGGTTGCGCGTGTCCCTCCAGTGACCCTCTCTCTGCTGGAAGATAGTAAAGCAGCCAGAGGTTCTGTTTGATTTCACTTTCTTTCCCTCCATCTCTCCTGGTTCTCCTTCCCTTACCACACACTCCTCTTTTTTTTTTACTCTAAATCCCTGCTTCCTTCCCATCCTCTCCTCACCCTCCTCCCTCCCCTGTCCTCCATCCCCCCTCTGCCTGTGAAGTCCTATTTGTTAGAACAGACAGCAGGTTAGCATTAAATATACATGGGGATTGTCAGCCGGTGGCGAACACAAAGGCAGCTAGGCGGGCCCCAGTGGAATCCAAGCCCGGCCCAGGCAGGCAGGCTGGGGGAGTGGGGGGCCGTCGCCATCCCCTGTGGGTCCCCGACCGCCACCATCCCACCTCCCACCACAAACACATACACACAGGTTAGAGACCACGGGGAGGTCAAAAAGACGAGTACACACACAGATGCTGTAGTATGCAGATGTCAGCGAGAGTGCGCGTGAACAAACACACTTTCCCAATGCCACCCCCCTTCAACTTACTCACACACATCTGTCGTCCGCAGGGGCACAGGGTGACGTACAAACTGAAGCCCCCTGGTGTATC